>NC_134268.1:138038420-139238420 GCF_031893055.1 Leptodactylus fuscus
TGTGTGGGGGGGAAAAAAAACCTGTGCAATTACTAAATTATTTAAAAGGTGTGTGTGTGTGTGTGTGTGTGTGTGTGTGTGTGTGTGTGTGGTTTTTTTTTTTGTTTTTTTTTTTGTTTTCTATGCTGAGAAATTAAGCCATGTTTGAGTTCTTGCCCATCATCCGTACAAAGCAAGGTTTCTGCCTGAGTATTTGATGGGCCACTGAGGTGAGTCAGGGAAGGTACTTTGTTTCACTGAGAAGATCACTATCAACGTACGATGACATGAGTACCTGATGAACCCTGGAACCATGGGGAGAAACATGCAGAGATTTACTACAGACAAGTGTTTAAAGCTTAGATTTTTAGGACTTACTTGGGTTCATATGACTCTATTTTGGAACCCTTTTTGCGGTCTCACTCAAAAAAAAAAAAAAAATCTGTTGAGACCTTAGTTGGTTTGTCCTAAGTGTGGAGACAGGAGAGGGGTTACCCCTTACACACCTACACATGTTTGTGACTTGATTTAAAGTTAAGCTTAGGGTTGAGCGATCGTGTTCGGAAAAGATCGGATTCCGATCGGCGATCGAGAAAATTTCACGATCGCCATCGGAATTCCGAACACGATCTTTTTATGTGGGATCGAGATCAGTGATCTTTTCCCACAATGCATTGCTTAGCCTTCACACTGTGTATACACTGTATACTCAGTGTGAAGGCTCCGCTGCAGTTCCATAGGAATGAATGGAAGCAGCCAGCACACAGCCTTAACCCCCTGTGTGCCGGCTGCCTCCATTCATTGGAATGGGAGGCTAAACTAACATCTGTAGCAGCTACTTACCTCTAGAGATGTCTGCTCCGGTGCCCTCCTTCTTCTTGCCTCGCTGCCCCGCCTCCCAGGTTAGTGTTTAAAGCGCTAGGTAGGCGGGGCTTGTGGTTTAGAGTGTGGGCGGGTACAGGGCGGGGAGACGTGACGTCTCCCCTCCCAGTACCCGCTCACACTGTCCTAACCCGCCCACACTCTCCTAACCTGGCAGGGAGCAGAGTGGAGCGACAGCGAAGCAAAGAAGAAGGCACCGGACCAGCCATCACTGGAGGTAAGTGGACACCAGGGGGGACTAAGTAGCCAGAGGATTAAAAAAAAAAAAATCCTCTGGCTACTTTAGTGATTCACTACACAGCGTGGATTCTAAAAATTCTTATATTCCATGCTGTATAGTGAATAGGATTGCTTTTAAATTCTGATCTCCGATTAATAAAAAAATCCCATTGACTTGCATTGGGATAGAGATCGGGTTCGAATGAAAAATGATCGGAAATCGGATTTTAAAATCGATCCTGAAAAGTCAAGATCGGCTCAACCCTAGTTAAGCTTTATTTTTTTTATTTTTTTTCAATACCATTTAGACTGTGATCTTTTTTGTAACTGGGATGGTTTAGAACCCGCTGTGGTTTTTATTTTTTTTGTATTTTAAATGTTGGTCTTTGATCATGTTCTGACAATAAAAATGTTTAAGTTTTACAAATCAGTACTTTAAATACCAGGTGAAATTTTAGAAATGTTTTACACCAACATAATTTATCTTATTGATTCATGGTAATGTCGCTTTGGAGTTTATTTCTGCTATTTTATGTCTTGGCATTTCTCTTGGCACTAACAAGGAAATGTGGCTTCTGGTAAGATGTATGTTCATGTTGACTTGTGAAGTATGGTGGCAGTTATCACTGACTTACTCTCCTGTAGTTCTATTACTAGTGTTCTAATCCAGCCAGGACCCTCATGTTCTCCCCATGTTTGTGGCTTTCCTCCAGGTTCTCTGGTTCTCTCCCTTGCTCAAAATACTTTCTGATAGAAAACTTGGATTGTCAGCACTTAATTTGCCATGGATTTAGGTGCAGATTTCACCCCTGAATCTGGAGCAGATTCCTCCCAGAATCTGTTTCCCATTGTTTTTAATTGGGCTCATTCATCTGGGCCTAATCAAGAGCAAGATGCCACGATGGAATAATGATGCACTGTATTGGCATCCCGTCGTGGCTAGATTGCGGCGAAAATGCCAGCAGCGGTAAATGAAGAGGAATTCCACTTCATGTTTCACCATGTGAACATATCCTTACTGTCTGAATTATTCCACAGCAGTTTACAAACAATATTTATTATATAAGCAAAATAAATAAAATATTACCTATTCAAAATTCTGATACTAAATATATATATTTTTTCTGCTTTACTTTGGCAGGCATGTGGAAGAATTCAGTCCACGAGCTGTGTATACTAGCGGTAAAGCTAGCAGTGCTGCAGGTTTGACTGCTGCTGTTGTAAAGGATGAAGAGTCTCATGAATTTGTGATTGAAGCTGGAGCACTGATGCTTGCAGACAATGTATGTGCTTGATAATTTTATTTCTAAGATATCCTGCACAGTCTCTACATTGTACATAATCTCTTCTATTATGTAGAAATAAATGGCCAGTTGTGCCTTTATCGGGGATTTGTAGTGAATTTTACAATTTTTAAGGATCAGTGAAGCACAAATATCATCCTTTGTCATATATGAATTAAACCCCATTGGGTTTTTTCCCTATTCTACATTTACATGTTAAAAGTATTATGCCAACAACAATATTTATCTTCGACCACAGGATAAAGGATAAGGGGTCTTTCTAATAACACCCCCACACACTGATTCTGAAAATAGTTTCTCAGCTCCACCTCTTCCCCCATCCGTTCTGCTGAGTTGTGGATTGTAGTCAAACAAACAGTAGGTTACGCGCTCACTCGGGACAAAATAGTGGAATAACTGTGTTGACAATAGATACTTTATTTGGAATATGATAACTCGTTTCAGGGTGTTGAAGTCATACAAGTGGCTTCACCCCTTCATCAGCTCTACAAACAAAAACAACAAGATTCACACTAAATATAGAAGTCAAAAGTAAAATTTAAATATTTGACAAACTATCTCAATCTTTCATTTTGTGTAAGTAAGTGTTTCGATAGCAGAGATAAATATCCGGCTGCGTAGTTGAACAGAAATAATACAATTGGCAACTTTCCAGTTTACATAAATAATGCATGGGGCTGTTTCAAAAGATAATTTCCATACAAAATTGTACATCCAAAGTTTAAAATGTAAATACAAAAAAAAAGTAGGATAAAAGTAGGAAGAGTATCGCAGCTAGAAACATTGCACCTCAGTCAACAATCTATCACATCATCAAGAACTTCAAGGAGAGACGTTCCATTGTTGGCAAAAAGGCTCCAGGGCACCCAAGAAAGACCATGAAGCACCAGGACCATCTCTTAAAAGTGTTTCAGCTGCGGGATCGGGCTACCAGCAGTGAAGAGCTTGCTCAGGAATGGCAGCAGGCAGGTGTGAGTGCATCTGCACACATTGTGAGGCGGAGACTCTTGGAGCAAGGCCTGGTCTCAAGGAGGGCAGCAAAGAAGCCACTTCTCTCCAGAAAAAACATCAGGGACAGACTGTTAGTCTGCAAAAGGTACAGGGAGTGACTGCTGAGGACTGGGGTAAAGTCATTTTCTCTGATGAATCCCCTTTTAAATTGTTTGGGACATCTGGAAAACAGCTTATTCGGAGAAGACGAGGTGAGCGCTACCACCAGTCTTGTCTCGTGCCAACTGTAAAGCATCCTGAAACCCTTCATGTGTGGGGTTGCTTCTCAGCCAAGGGAATCGGCTCTCTCACAGTCTTGCCTAAAAACACAGCCATGAATAAAGAATGGTACCAGAATGTCCTCCAAGATCAACTTCCCCCAACCGTCCAAGAGCAGTTTGGCGAACAACAATGCCTTTTCCAGCATGATGGAGCACCTTGCCATAAAGCAAAGGTGATAACTAAATGGCTCAGGGAACAAAACAGAGAGATTTTGGGTCCATGGCCTGGAAACTCCCCAGATCTTAATCCCATTGAGAACTTATGGTCAATCATCAAGAGACGGGCGGACAAACAAAAACCTACAAATTCTGACAAAATGCAAGCATTGATTGTGCAAGAATGGACAGCTATCAGTCAGGATTTGGTCCAGAAGTTGATTGAAAGCATGCCAGGGAGAATTGCAGAGGTCCTGAAGAAGAAGGGTCAACACTGCAAATATTGACTTGCTGCATTAACTCATTCTAACTCGCGGCGCCTATCGCGCTGTACTGTGGAGCCGGGAGGAACTCCCCCCTCCCGCTCCTGATAATGCTCGTCTATGGACGAGCTGTGTGAGCAGAGGGAGGGGGCGTTCCTCCCCGCTCCACAGCACAGCGCGATAGGCGCCGCGAGGCAGAAGGACGTTCCTGGCTAATGGTCAGAAACGCCCTCCTGACCATAGAGCACTACGGTACCGGCACCGTAAGCTCTTTACACCGGGCACAGATCGGGAAAGCTGAATTCAGCGCACTGTCAGCTTTCCAGCAGTATATAACTCTGCATGTGCCCAAAAGTGGTGAAAGGTCCTCTTTAACAAGTATTTCAGCAATGGCCAGAATTGAGTCCTTAACTGAGAAATATTAGTGAAGTACACTAAAAGCTTACTAATATTCTATTTGGCATATTTTTTACTGTAGTAATATTAATATGTACTAACATTGCATTTTTAACTGTGTAGGGTGTGTGTTGCATTGATGAGTTTGACAAAATGGATCTTAAAGATCAGGTGGCAATTCATGAAGCTATGGAACAGCAGACCATATCCATCACAAAAGCTGGGGTGAAGGTAGGTTTTCTTGCATGTTATAACACCTTCAGAATTGATCGGTTCATATTTTTACAATGAAGTAAATACCATATATGTGGATTATGCGGTAACTTAAATCACACATGGGTCTCTCTTAGCTCTCTTGGTACAGATCTGTAAGAACAATGGCCCATATTTACTATTGTGGTAACAACTAGACTGATGTGAACATCTAGTTTAGGGCTAATACTTTGACTTGCTAGATATAGCTACATGGTTGTGGATTCTCAGATACAGTGTACTTGTATAAAGAGAATCTTTCACTAAGTTCTGCTCTTTTACTTCACTTAAAGGGAATCTATCATCAGCTATAGCGATTAAGAATATATTTGCATAGCCTTTAGAAAGCCTATACCTTTTATTCATTAGTCCTCATAGCCATTTTTGAATTGGCCCGCTTTTATTGATATGCTAATAGCCACCATGGAGCATGGAGGTCTTTGTGATGCTCCCTGAGCACCGCTTGTGTGATATGAGTAAACGGGAGGTGAGAGCCAGGGAAGGTATATAAGTCAGCAGCCGCAACCTCCCTGCTCTCTCCTCCTACTGTTTCCTTATCCGTTTTGGCTATTACTGGTGTTCTTGAGGCGTAAGCGTTTATTTAAAAAATACATCTTGAGTCTAAGTTGGCAACCAAATTTTTTTTATTTATTTTTTTTAAAGGTGAATTTACCAACTTTTTTATTTAGTTTTTTTTTTTTTTTCCTATAAGGCCACATTAAATGCTCGAACATCCATCTTGGCAGCTGCAAATCCTGTTGGTGGAAGATATGAGCGATCAAAGTCACTGAAGCACAATGTGAATCTTTCAGCTCCAATAATGTCCAGATTTGACCTTTTCTTCATTCTCGTGGATGAATGCAATGAGGTATATACGTCTTAAAAATATTTGACATTTTTCAATATGTAATTCTGAACAGATGACAAGATTGGAAACCTGGCTGTGGCTTTGCAACTTAAAAAAAAAAAAAAAAAATCTCTTTAGTAATTGATGGTATCCTTTAAATTGACATAATACTCTGTTTATCATTTATACTAAGCAGGTAGTATGTACCATATTAAGTAGGGTGGCACTAAAAGACAATTTATCTGGTAGCATTGTTTATTTAAAGTGAACTCCGCATATAATTCTAAACAAAACTGAAAAGAAATGGAAACTTTTATAAATTATGAGGAAGAACAGCAGAAAGAGTAGGTAACATCTTTGACCCAGATAAGATTTTACTACTATCAGCACTGATGAAAATATAAAACTTAACTTTTAATAATTAAATAATTAACCACTAAAAGCACAAATAGATCAGATAAATACCCATGTTAAGGATGCTTTATTGATGCTGAAGTTCACATACATAACCGAGATACCAGTTGGTAACAAACAGCGTCATGGATACAATAAAATGTAGTAGTCTTGCCCCTTAGACGTCTTCATATGGTCCCAGGGTGCCTATATATCCCTAGTTGTCCCTAGAGGTCTTTCCCTGTGACCCCACATAACCCCTGCCCTTACAAGGGTAGTACCAACCTGTAGATCAGCAACAACAATTTAGCCCTAACAGGCCCTATGTGTTTCAAGGCACTTTGGGTGCCTATCATCAGGGGACCTAGTTTTAGTCTCATAGGTATAATAAACCAAAAGGGCCTGAGAGCTGATCAAGCAATAGCCAAACACAGTGGTGCACAGGCTATACAGACACCTATGCGTCAAGGTATCTAGGGATATATCAAGTGGATACATTCCTAGATACCTCTGGATGTTCCCTTGTCAAGTTAAACTAGCAAAGTTGCCAATGACTATGGTAAAAAAAAAAATGTTTAAAATGACACATTGCCCCTGCTTAGTGTGTGCTAAATTTGGTGGTAGACTGTATTATAAATGCATATACTGGCTTAAAGTACTGTAAGAGCTACTCATTTCCAGAAAAATATCTGCCCATTTCAGCTGTTCTTGTGTGGCCACGAATACCCTACTGGACATTCAGAGACATGTCAGATTGCCCTTGCACCACGTTATCTGTGATGTTCCCTGGAATTCCACATTGAATATATTCTGCTGCATTTGTGTGAGCAGCAAAAAGTGGCGAATGCATCAGACCACAGGGACAATGTAGTATGTTAAAATCCACTATGGAAACGTCATAAGGGAAACTTTGCCTACTGAGGTCCTTGGGGGAAGCCACTAAAGTTGTCGTCAGGAACAATGGCGGCATTAGGGATTATCATCCTTTTGGGACATAAATTTAACTAGAAACACACTAATATAATGATGGATGGAAGAACAGGTGCTGCCTTATCTTGATCACTCTCACCACCCTATGGCAGTTTTGAATCTACCAAAACAATCTTGTTTATAAGAGGAACTGGACGAGGGTGAAGTAATAGGTCTGGGTTGGATTGAACCTGGGACTTTGTGGGTGTAGAGAGGAATCTTGATATTTATATCCAGGGGATGAGGCAGGCATGATTCATTTATCCTGTTCAACTGCATTTTATGGCTGCCTTTTATTCAGCAACTGGCGAAAGGTACAAATAGCAGCTTCCAAATGGGGTAGTAGTTTCTCAGTGTCCAACTCCCCAGCATTAGTCTTAGGAGGGTGCCCAGGGATGATCCATGCTCTAAGGCAGACTTCTCTCCAACTACAGCTCCTCTCATGCCACTCCCAACTATGGCTACTTGGGACAGTAGTACAGGGCGTCCTGACAGGGATCTAAGTACCTTTGCTTAGGCCCGAGTCCACTCCTCTCATCAGTGTCCTCTACTGCTCCTCCTGGCACATAATCCAAAAGTCCTGACAGCCGAACTCCCTTCTCAGGGCTGTCTCTGATGAGCCTGGTACAAGTCACAATCCTCCTAGAGGCTGTAGGGATGACTGCTGGAACACAGTCTTGGAGCTGTATGAAGTGATGGTTCTGCAGTCTCTCAGCTACACACTTTAGACTGGAACTAGAACTGAGCTCATTGAAGTCAGTGGGAGCCATTTTTGAAGGTGGATTTTGAGGCGGATTCCGTGTGAAAATGTGCTCCAAAAACTCTGTGTGAACACACCCTAAAGAGTGGAAGAGTAGAGCAGGGTAAGTGGTCTTTGGAGGATCAGAGGTTACATGGGGCAGGTAGCGGGAGTTTAAGTCCGACATATATGGAGGGGACCATTTGTGGATGGCTTTGTATGTCAGTGTTAGTAACTTGAACTCTATTTGCTGGGCAGCGGCTAGCCAGTGAAGGGATTGACAGAGGGGAGCGCCTGATGAAGAATGAGGGGGGAGAGGTGTATTAAGTGAGCAGCACAATTTAAGGTGGACTGGAGGGGGGCGAGCGTACTCGCTGGGCAACCATGGAAAAGGGTGTTACAGTAGTCTAAGCAGGAGATTGAGGGTATGGACTAGCATCTTTGTAGTTTCAAGGGTGAGGAAGGAGCGGATTTGATGGATATTCTTGAGTTGGAGGCAGCAGGAGATGTTGAGGGTTTGAATGTATGATTTTAAGAATAGGTCAGAGTTCAAGGTTATCCCAAGGCAATGGACCCGTGGGACAGGGGTAAGTGTCGTTCCATTAACTTTGATAGATGTGGGTCAGGTAGAGGGGCTGTACGAGGTGGGGCGAAGATGATGAATTCTGTTTTCTTCATGTTGAGTTTGAGAACACAGGAAGAGATGAAGGAAACTATGGTTGCTAGACACTTTGGAACTGTGGACAACAGAGAGGTAATGTCTGGTCCAGAGAGATATATTTGAGTGTCGTCAGCATAGCAATGGTATTGAAAACCATGAGATTCTATGAGTTGGCCGAGGATGTAGATGGACAACTGGAGGAATCCTAGGATGGAGCCTTGCGGGACACCTAAAGAAAGAGGAGGTGGTGCATGAGTGGGAGACGCTGAATGTGTGGTATGAGGAGATCCTGGAAAGGGTCAGGTCTGAGGTGCCAAGGGATGACTCAGTTTCTAGCAAAGAGGGAGTGTTCAATTGTGTCAAAGGCAGAGAAGATGTCAGGAAGGAGGAGGACAGAGTAGTGACACTTGGTTTTGGCAGTTAGGTCATTAGTGACTTTGTTTAGGTCAGTTTCTGTTCAAGGCAAACAGAAGAGGAAGGTTCAGCAGAAGAGCCAACCACAATCTTGGGGCAAACACAAAGTCCTTACTTCAGGCAAAATATAACAATTGGTCTCACCAGCTTGGTTGGGACACAATTCCGAGCAAGGTTTTTTTTAATCACTACACAGCGTGGCGTCCAAAAATTGAAGCACATGAGCCTGTCACATGAGCGACCTCTTTAAAACTAAGCATAGTCAGTGAAATATATTTTCATGACTACACAGCATGGAGTCCAAAAATTGAAGCACGTGAGCCTCAGTCATATGAGTGACCTCTCCCCAAGGAAGCATAGGCTTTAAAATAAGTTTTTTCTTCAGTAGCCGGGAGTTCAAAAATTGAAGCACATGAGCCTCTGAAAAATTGTAACCTAAGAAAAAAAAAAAAAAGTATGTGCAGGAGGAGCTACAGAAAATCGATGAGACATTTTGTAACATCGAATTCTTTATAATGCCAATGGTGTGTTATAGCCCTTCTCAATCCAGGACTCATTCATCTTTATGAAACTCAGTTGATCGACATTGTCAGCAAAGGGTCTTGTCCAAAGCTCTGTGACAACACCACCAGCAGTGCTGAACAGTTGCTCTGAGAAGACACTAGCTGCTGGACAGGAATGTAACCCAAGGGCATACTGGGCAAGTTCAGGCCACATTTCCATTTTTTGACAGTGGTCCAGCAGTAGTCCATCAGGAAAGACTCTTGTGGTAAGATGTCTGTGAGTTTTCATATAGTCTTGCACCTGCAACAAAAAATGCTGTCTCCGGTCTGATACTTCTACATTTAATGTTGCTGTAGTAGGCCTCAACAAATACAGCCAAGCATTAGCCATTATGCCCACACTTCCCTTGCAACAGGCTGTGCTTCTGTCTCTGGGACCACCACGGCATTGTGAAAGTTGTGCAGGAGTTGGAGATAATCTTGACTCACTGCTTTCTGTAGGAAATGTGTCCATTAAGTCGTCCAACAGTTTTTGATGGTACATATCGATATCCCTATAAGCCTGTGGTGTGATGGAAATGAAGCCTAGAACTTTATCCCTGAAGCGAGGATCAAGTAGGGTTGGCACCCAGTATTCAGGATCTGCAAGCATATTTTTCACACGTTTATCTTCCAGAAGCCAATTTAGTATAAAATGACACGTGTGCCTGGTGGCGATTCATGAACAACTCTTCTAAGCTGACTATAGTCTCTTCTGCATCCCCCCCCCATCCACGCACAATGCCTTTTGACTGGGACTGCTGGAATGACTCCTCCTCAGTGACATTAATTTCCTGATCCAAATCGTCCTCCTCCTCTGAATAAGTACCCACAGAGGCTATTCGAGTCTGTGACCCAGTCTCCAACCATTGCCTGATCCGCCCAGCCCTGGAGTCATGATGGCCATGGTGGTTTCCAAGTCCTGGCTGTCTTCAAAGAAAATATCTTCTTCCTCCTCTGTTGCACATACCTGATCCCTCAAAGTTACGAGGCTGATCTTCAATGTGCACAAAAGTGGCACAGTCATGCTGACGCTGGGGTTATTTGCACTGATCACTTTTTTGCAGTATTCCAGACACTGAAGAACTAAACAGACGTCATGCAGCTGTGCCCACTCCACAGCCATAAGATGGAGGATTACCGGGGCAACATTTGTACGTCTGGCCCCTATCGTCATCAAAAGATCGATTACTGCTGGCTTCTGTTCGACAAACCTCTGCAACATATGCAATGTCGAATTCCACCTGGTGTGGACATCACATATGAGCCTATGAATGGGCAAGTGGTGTTTGTGCTGAAACTGAGCTATGAGAGCTGAAGCTACCTTGGACCGTCTTATATGGGCACACAATGTTCATACTTTGTCAATCAGGGGTGCAAGATCGGGATAGTGTTTCAAGAACGCTTGCACCACCAAATTGAATACATAGGCAAGATATATATGCATCAATGGGAACAAATTTGGAGCCGCCAACAAATTTCTAACATTGTCGCAGACCACGTTGCCTATTTTGAGGTCTAGTGGACCAAACCATAACTCAGTTTCAGCAATTATCGCATCTTTGATGTTTTCGGCAGTGTGACTCAGTTCCCCCAAACTACCTAATTTGAATACGGCTTGCTGCCTTTGCCCGCTAGCACGCCGATACAAATGAGGTGCATTTCCAGCCCCATGATTTGGTGGAGGTTCTGGTGTGGAACTCATTCCGTCCCCGGAACTCTCAGGAAGTTGGAACCCCCAATGACTTCTGAATGACCCTCCTTTGTGTTGGAAGAACAGACAAACTGCCATCAACATTTTGACAAGGGTCAAACATGTTGACCCAATGTGCGGTCAGAGAAAGGTAATGGCCCTGCCCATGCTGGCTAGTCCACGTGTCCATTGTCAAATGCACACAAGCACTAACAGATTGCTTTAGGGCACGCTTGATCTGTTGCTTGACATGCTCATGCAAGTCAGGGGCCGCCTTTCGTGAAAAGTAATGGCAGCTGGATACAACATATTGGCGCACAGCATGGGCCAACAGGGAGCGAAAATCCTTTGATTCCACAAAACGGAAAGGGACAGTTTCCAAAGCCAGTAGTTTTGAAATACTGGAGGTAAGCAGCTTAGCACACTCATGTGTTGCTGGATAGGTTTATTTCCTTTCCATTACTTGCTGGAAGGTGGGCTGAATATTAGAGCCAGAAAGAAAGGGACATGTTGGCGCAATTGGCATGCGAAATTCAGATGTGGCTCTTTGGCCAGTGGTTCCTGTAATTGTTTTAAGCCAATTGCTTGACTGTTGTCCAGCACTGCTGCCTGGCGCTCATGACGTTGGTGTGTACGTGGCACTGGCATTGGAAAAGTAGGTGGAAGAACTCACCAAAGCTCGTGGTGGATCAACGTTCACAGGCACATTCCTGACTTTACTTTTCTTGTTTATTATACAGTTTAAAAAGTGATGGATGTACAGATTTCAGATGCCTAGGCATAGCATTTGTATTGAGGTGCCTAGTGTCCTTTCCACGGCTAATTGCTTGCAAGTCTTGCATATCACCCTCGTTGGGTCATTTTCATCTTTGGTAAAATATAACCAAACAGTTTGTTTGGAGCCTTTCTTTTTTGGTGTAGCACTTCTAGGTGCTTTGGGTCGCGCAATGCCGGCGGGAGTAGTGTTTACGTGTGTGTGTGTGTGTGTGTGTGTGTGTGTGTGTGTGTTTATAGCTGGAATTTGTGCATTAATTGGATGACATTTTGGTGGACTGGCCTGGATGTTGGTGAAGGCAGCCGCGTCTGGAATTTGTTTCATCATCGTCAGATGACAGTAGTATGTCTGTGAACTTGGACATTGAATGATCAAATAATGCAGCAGATCTGTCCGCTTCTTCCAAATTTGTTGGACAGGTTAATTTAGAAGGGGGTGAACTGGATCCCCATTGAACATTTTGCACAGCAGATGACCCAAAGCTTTGTTCAGTGGAATATGAGGAGGAATTCCTTCCCGAAGAAGATGCTTCAATATATGAAGAAGTTCTCTGTGGACTGGCTTATCAGCATTCAGAATACCGGATTTGCCACAAACCAGCAATACTGATGCCTGTTTTTTCCCTTTCACAGAAGGTGGTTGAGCACTGGCCAGAGCACCTCTGTTGGATCCTTTTACTTTTTTAGTTTTGGGGGGCATGGTTTTTTTTTTTTAAATAAAATAGTAACTTTCAAGTGATAAAGCAGTTTTTATTTAGTTGAGTGACTGGAGAGTTCCCCTTTTTGATGGGAACAGCCTCTCTGTTTTTTAGAAAAAAACGTAGATATACGTTTTTTTAAAAGGTGAATATAGTTTGACGACAGAGCTGCCTATTGGATGTAGACCGCTACTGGTTGTCAGAAATGAACGGATGCTTTTTTGTGAAAAGTATATATAAATCTGAGGGCACAGTTGCCTATTGGATATGGACAGCCACTGTTTGTCAGAAATGAACAGATCCCTTTCGGTGAAAGGTGTATATACTAGAGATGAGCGAACAGTGTTCTATCGAACTCATGTTCGATCGGATATTAGGCTGTTCGGCATGTTCGAATCGAATCGAACACCGCGTGGTAAAGTGCGCCATTACTCGATTCCCCTCCCACCTTCCCTGGCGCCTTTTTTGCTCCAATAACAGCGCAGGGTAGGTGGGACAGGAACTACGACACCGGTGACGTTGAAAAAAGTAGGCAAAACCCATTGGCTGCCGAAAACATGTGACCTCTAATTTAAAAGAACAGCGACGCCCAGCTTCGCGTCATTCTGAGCTTGCAATTCACCGGGGATGGAGGTTTCCGTCCAGTTAGCTAGGGCTTAGATTCTGGGTAGGCAGGGACAGGCTAGGATAGGAAGGAGAAGACAACCACAACAGCTCTTATAAGAGCTAAATTCCAGGGAGAAGCTTGTCAGTGTAACGTGGCACTGACGGGCTCAATCGCCGCAACCCAGCTTTCCCAGGATCCTGAATGGAACACACTGACAGTGTATTCCCGTATACCCCATATATACACCCCAAATCCCCGTTCCAACGGTGTGCCCCCCCACCTTCACCTCAGAAATACCCTGCAAGTCTCCTAGCAATAGAATTGGGGCTATATACACCCACTATTTTTGCTACTGGTATATAGTGCCATTGTCTGACTGGGAATTCAAAGAATATATTGGGGTTACGTGCACCCACAATTTTTGCTACTGGTATATAGTGCCATTGTCTCACTGGGAATTCAAAGAATATATTGGGGTTACGTGCACCCACAATTTTTGCTACTGGTATATAGTGCCATTGTCTGATTGGGAATTCAAAGAATATATTGGGGTCACGTGCACCCACAATTTTTGCTACTGGTATATAGTGCCATTGTCTGACTGGGAATTCAAAGAATATATTGGGGTTACAAATATCCTCATTTCTTCCTACTGCCATATAGTGCCAGTTTCTGACTGGTAATTCAAAGAATATATTGGGGTTACGTGCACCCACAATTTTTGCTACTGGTATATAGTGCCATTGTCTGACTGGGAATTCAAAGAATATATTGGGGTTACAAATACCCTCATTTCTTGCTACTGGTATATAGTGCCATTGTCTGACTGGGAATTCAAAGAATATATTGGGGTTACAAATACCCTCATTTCTTGCTACTGCCATATAGTGCCAGTTTCTGACTGGTAATTCAAAGAATATATTGGGGTTATAAATACCCTCATTTCTTGCTACTGGTATATAGTGCCATTGTCTGACTGGGAATTCAAAGAATATATTGGGGTTACAAATACCCTCATTTCTTTCTACTGCCATATAGTGCCAGTTTCTGACTGGTAATTCAAAGAATATATTGGGGTTATAAATACCCTCATTTCTTGCTACTGGTATATAGTGCCATTGTCTGACTGGGAATTCAAAGAATATATTGGGGTTACGTGCACCCACAATTTTTGCTACTGGTATATAGTGCCAATTTCTAACTGGGAATTCAAAATGCGCAAGGCTCCCGGAAAGGGACGTGGACGAGGCCGTGGGCGAGGTCGGGGGAATGGTTCTGGGGAGCAAGGTAGCAGTGAAGCCACAGGGCGTCCCGTGCCTACTCCTGTGGGGCAGCAAGCATTGCGCCACTCCACAGTGCCAGGGTTGCTTGCCACATTAACTAAACTGCAGGGTACAAACCTTAGTAGGCCCGAGAACCAGGAACAGGTCTTGCAATGGCTGTCAGAGAACGCTTACAGCACATTGTCCAGCAGCCAGTCAGACTCTGCCTCCTCTCCTCCTATTACCCAACAGTCTTGTCCTCCTTCCTCCCAAAATTCCCAAGCTTCACAGAACAATAACCCCAACTGTCCCTGCTCCCCAGAGCTGTTCTCCTCTCCTTTCATTGTCCCTCAACCTGCCTCTCCACGTCACGATTCCACGAACCTAACAGAGGAGCATCTGTGTCCAGATGCTCAAACACTAGAGTCTCCTCCATCTCCGTTCGATTTGGTGGTGGATGACCAGCAACCCACCCTCATCGACGATGATGTGACGCAGTTGCCGTCAGGGCATCCAGTTGACCGGCGCATTGTGCAGGAGGAGGAGATGAGACAGGAGTTGGAAAAGGAAGTGGTGGATGATGAGAACACTGACCCGACCTGGACAGGGGGGATGTCAAGCGGGGAAAGTAGTGTGGATGTTGAGGCAGGTGCAGCACCAAAAAGGGTAGCTAGAGGCAGAGGCAGAGGTCAGCAGCTTAGGCGAAGCCAGGGCACACCCGGAATCTCCCAAGATGTTCCAGTTCGTACCCAGCCCCGAAAAACTCCCACCTCGAGGGCACGTTTCTCGAAGGTGTGGAGTTTTTTCAAGGAATGCGCCAAGGACAGATATAGTGTTGTCTGCACAATTTGCTTCTCGAAATTGATTAGGGGCTCTGAGAAGAGCAACCTGTCCACCACTTCAATGCGCCGTCATTTGGAATCCAAGCACTGGAATCAGTGGCAGGCAGCAACGGCAGGACAAAGGCCGCCTGCCGTTCACGCCACTTCCACTGCCTCTGCCACTGCCTCTGCCTCTGCCACTGCTGACTGTGCTGGCGATGCACTCCAGAGGACGAGCCAGGACACCACTTCATCTGCCTCCGCCACTTTGTTGACTTCTCCCTCATCCTCCCCTGTTCCTGTCTTATCTCCTTCTCCTGCACCATCAAAGGCACCATCAGGCGCTTCTTTACAACAACCCACCATCTCTCAGACATTGGAGCGGCGGCAGAAATACACTGCTAACCACCCACACGCGCAAGCCTTGAACGCCAACATCGCTAAACTGCTGGCCCAGGAGATGTTGGCGTTCCGGCTTGTTGAAACTCCCGCCTTCCTGGACCTGATGGCAACTGCGGCACCTCGCTATGCCGTCCCTAGCCGTCACTACTTCTCCCGGTGTGCCGTCCCCGCCTTGCACCAGCACGTGTCACTCAACATCAGGCGGGCCCTTAGTTCCGCGCTTTGCACAAAGGTCCACTTGACCACCGACGCGTGGACAAGTGCATGCGGACAGGGACGCTACATTTCACTGACGGCACACTGGGTGAATGTAGTTGAGGCTGGGACTGCTTCCCAAACTGGCCCGGTGTACCTCGTCTCCCCGCCTAACATTCCTGGCAGGGACACGAGAAGAACACCCCCCTCCTCCTCCTCCTCCGCCACCGCCTCCTCCTCCGCTGTTAGATTGACCCCAGCTATGAGTTGGAAGCACTGGCGTTGGTAGACGTCAGCAGGCTGTGCTGAAGCTGATCAGCTTGGGGGACAGACAGCACACTGCCTCCGAGGTGAGGGATGCCCTCCTCGATGAGACGGCAATATGGTTTGAGCCGCTGCACCTGGGCCCAGGCATGGTCGTTTGTGATAACGGCCGGAACCTGGTAGCAGCTCTGGAGCTTGCCGGACTCCAACATGTTCCATGCCTGGCCCACGTCTTCAACCTAGTGGTTCAACGTTTCCTAAAGAGCTACCCCAATGTTCCAGAGCTACTGGTGAAAGTGCGGCGCATGTGCGCCCACTTCGCAAGTCGACAGTAGCCGCTGCTAGCTTAAAATCTCTCCAGCAACGCCTGCATGTGCCACAACACCGGCTTTTGTGCGACGTCCCCACACGCTGGAACTCAACGTTTCAGATGTTGAATAGAGTGGTTGAGCAGCAGAGACCTTTGATGGAATACCAGCTACAAAACCCTAGGGTGCCACAAAGTCAGCTGCCTCAGTTTCACATCCATGAGTGGCCATGGATGAGAGACCTTTGTGACATCCTACGGGTCTTTGGGGAGTCCACAAGGAGGGTGAGCTCTGAGGATGCGATGGTGAGCCTTACAATCCCTCTCTTGTGTGTTCTGAGAGAATCCCTGATTGACATCAGGGATAACTCAGATCACACAGAGGAGTTAGGGATAGCATCCGATCCGTCACAGCTGGAGAGTAGGTCCACACATCTGTCCGCTTCATCGCGTTTAATGGAGGAGGAGGAGGAAGAAGAGTTGCCCGATGATGTGATGGTGATACAGGAGGCTTCCGGGCAACTTCGAATCGTCCCATTGTTGCAGCGCGGATGGGTAGACATGGAGGATGAGGAGGAAATGGAGATTGAACTTTCCGGTGGGGCCAGAGGAGTCATGCCAACTAACACTGTGGCAGACATGGCTGAGTTCATGTTGGGGTGCTTTACAACCGACAAGCGTATTGTCAAAATCATGGAGGACAACCAGTACTGGATCTTTGCTATCCTTGACCCCCGGTATAAAAACAACATCTCGTCTTTTATTCCGGTAGAGGGGAGGGCCAATCGCATCAATGCTTGCCACAGGCAATTGGTGCAGAATATGATGGAGATGTTTCCAGCATGTGACGTTGGTGGCAGGGAGGGCAGTTCCTCCAGTAGGCAACCAAGTTCTCACACACAAACGAGGGGCACACTGTCTAAGGTCTGGGACACCTTGATGGCACCTCCTCACCAAAGTGCCGCCACGGAGGGTCCTAGTGTCACCAGGCGTGAGAAGTATAGGCGCATGTTGCGGGAATACCTTTCCGACCACAGCCCTGTCCTCTCCGACCCCTCTGCGCCCTACACGTATTGGGTGTCGAAGTTGGACCTGTGGCTTGAACTTGCCCTATATGCCTTGGAGGTGCTGTCCTGTCCTGCCGCCAGCGTCCTATCTGAGAGGGTGTTCAGTGCAGCCGGTGGCATCATCACTGACAAGCGCACCCGTCTGTCAGCTGAGAGTGCCGACCGGCTCACTTTGATAAAAATGAACCACCACTGGATAGAGCCTTCATTTTTGGGCCCACCTGTGTAAAGCACCCCAACATGAAACTCCATGTCTGTACTCAACCTCTCCAATTCCTCCGCATCCTCATACTCATCCACCATAAGCGTTGCACAATTCTGCTAATACTAGGCTCCCTCCACCCTGATTTCCACCAACTCTGCTGGTTAGAGGCTCCCTCCACCCTGATTTCCACCAACTCTGCTGGTTAGAGGCTCCCTCCACCATGAATTGGTCCAAACTGGGCTGTTTAGAGGCTCCCTCCACCATGAATTGGTCCAAACTGGGCTGTTTAGAGGCTCCCTCCACCATGAATTGGTCCAAACTGGGGTTTTTAGAGGCTCCCTCCACCATGAATTGGTCCAAACTGGGGTTTTTAGAGGCTCCCTCCACCATGAATTGGTCCAAACTGGGCTGTTTAGAGGCTCCCTCCACCATGAATTGGTTCAAACTGGGGTTTTTAGAGGCTCCCTCCACCATGAATTGGTCCAAACTGGGCTGGTTAGAGGCTCCCTCCACCATGAATTTGCCCAAACTGGGCTGTTTAGAGGCTCCCTCCACCATGAATTGGTCCAAACTGGGGTTTTTAGAGGCTCTTTCCACCATGAATTGGTCCAAACTGGGGTTTTTAGAGGCTCCCTCCACCATGAATTGGTCCAAACTGGGGTTTTTAGAGGCTCCCTCCACCATGAATTGGTCCAAACTGGGGTTTTTAGAGGCTCCCTCCACCATGAATTGGTCCAAACTGGGGTTTTTAGAGGCTCCCTCCACCATGAATTTGCCCAAACTGGGCTGTTTAGAGGCTCCCTCCACCATGAATTTGCCCAAACTGAGCTGTTTAGAGGCTCCCTCCACCATGAATTGGTCCAAACTGGGGTTTTTAGAGGCTCCCTCCACCATGAATTTGCCCAAACTGGGCTGTTTAGAGGCTCCCTCCACCATGAATTGGTCCAAACTGGGGTTTTTAGAGGCTCCCTCCACCATGAATTGGTCCAAACTGGGGTTTTTAGAGGCTCCCTCCACCATGAATTTGCCCAAACTGGGGTTTTTAGAGGCTCCCTCCACCATGAATTGGTCCAAACTGGGCTGTTTAGAGGCTCCCTCCACCATGAATTGGTTCAAACTGGGGTTTTTAGAGGCTCCCTCCACCATGAATTGGTCCAAACTGGGCTGGTTAGAGGCTCCCTCCACCATGAATTTGCCCAAACTGGGCTGTTTAGAGGCTCCCTCCACCATGAATTGGTCCAAACTGGGCTGGTTAGAGGCTCCCTCCACCATGAATTTGCCCAAACTGGGCTGTTTAGAGGCTCCCTCCACCATGAATTGGTCCAAACTGGGGTTTTTAGAGGCTCCCTCCACCATGAATTGGTCCAAACTGGGGTTTTTAGAGGCTCCCTCCACCATGAATTTGCCCAAACTGGGCTGTTTAGAGGCTCCCTCCACCATGAATTTGCCCAAACTGGGCTGTTTAGAGGCTCCCTCCACCATGAATTGGTCCAAACTGGGGTTTTTAGAGGCTCCCTCCACCATGAATTGGTCCAAACTGGGGTTTTTAGAGGCTCCCTCCACCATGAATTGGTCCAAACTGGGCTGGTTAGAGGCTCCCTCCACCATGAATTTGCCCAAACTGGGCTGTTTAGAGGCCTTCTCCACCATGAATTGGTCCAAACTGGGGTTTTTAGAGGCTCCCTCCACCATGAATTGGTCCAAACTGGGGTTTTTAGAGGCTCCCTCCACCATGAATTGGTCCAAACTGGGGGTTTTTAGAGGCTCCCTCCACCATGAATTGGTCCAAACTGGGGTTTTTAGAGGCTCCCTCCACCATGAATTTGCCCAAACTCTGCTGGTTAGAGGCTCAATCCACCCTGATTTTCAAAACAAATGTTGGTGCCAACCTCAACTTACTACAAGGGCCAAATTCACTGCTGGTGACAAGCTCTCCTCACTGCAAGTGCCAAATACACGTTTCAAGGTGTTTTCCTACTGTCAGAGAGGTGGTATTGAGTGTGTAAAGTGTGTAGTTGTTAGGCTGTGATGTTGGGGTAATAGAGGGTCTTTGGTGTGTTAGATGCCCCCAGACATGCTTCCCCTGCTGTCCCAGTGTCATTCCAGAGGTGTTGGCATCATTTCCTGGGGTGTCATAGTGGACTTGGTGACCCTCCAGACACGGATTTGGGTTTCCCCCTTAACGAGTATCTGTTCCCCATAGACTATAATGGGGTTCGAAACCCGTTCGAACACACGAACATTGAGCGGCTGTTCGAATCGAATTTCGAACCTCGAACATTTTAGTGTTCGCTCATCTCTAGTATATACATATATCTGAGGACAGAACTGCCTATTGGCTTATAGGCAGCCACTGGTTGTCAAAAATGAATGGATGCCTTTTGTGAAAGGTATATACAGTCTGAGCACTAGAACACCCTCACTAGCACAGTTAAACAACTGCCTACACTGACCCTAGCTACCACTGAGATCCTCTCCCTAGCCTAGTATGTGCAGCAAAATGGTGGCATCAGCATCATCACCGCCCTTATATAGAGGGGTGTGATGATGCTGCCAGCAACCAATGAGATTACTGCCCATAGCTAACATAGTGTCTGAGTTTCAGGCATCATGTTAGCTGTTCCCACAATGATTGGCCAGTAGCCAAGTCTTGTGGGAACATAATCTCCAACCTCAATCCTGCCAGAAAAGATTGCATTCGGAATTCCGATCGCGATCATGAAATTTATTCGATCGCCGATCGGAATCTGATCATTTCCGAACCCGATTGCTCAACCCTAATTACCGCACCTCTCTAGCAGCTTCCACTTATATAAAGGCTACACACACCTGGGGTATCACGTCAGCAGGACTGGAGAATAGGAGCGGACATGCAGTAACACCCAAGTCCTTGACCCATACTCTAGCCACTTACCTTACTGATACTAGTAACCTCGATACCTGCCATCCACGTACAATTTAGTAAGTTATATATGTGTGTATATTTTTTTTTACATGTGTATGAATGGAGCAAACTTTAAGTTGACATTTGCAGTAAGTGGAGATATATATAGTTTGTGCTGCAGTTCAGAGGATTGTCTAGACTGGATATTTTTAGCACACTATAACAAAGATCTACTGTCCTGGTTACTTTCAACGATGCAAAGATGGACTGTATGGTATGTATAATCTATGAAGCAGGAGATGATGGTTTTTAGTTCAGCACCTTGCCTAGGCTGTATGTATGTAGTGTCTTTTTTCATAAATAAAAACATGCAGTGGCTACACTTATTTGAGAACTGCAAAGTATTTTTTAAGATTACAAATCTGAATATATTAGCCATTCCATTTTTTTTTTTTCCAGTGCTCATTTGGGTTTACTTTTTAGGTAACTGACTATGCTATAGCAAGAAGGATTGTTGATTTACATGCAAGAAATGAGGAGTCTATAGAGAGAGTTTATTCAGTTGAAGACATTCAGAGGTATTTGCTGTTTGCCCGTCAATTTCAGCCAAAAGTGAGTGGTCACATTTATTTTCCTGGTCTTCATATCTTAATTTTTGAATAAAATTTTAGTTTTTACAGCATTGATGGGGACCACATATAAATTACCATTTTTTTTTTCTGCGTGTTTTATAGCAACTTGTTAAATAAATTCTTTGGTTATTATGGTCAAGGGTGGTATTTATTTATTTTTTCATTTTTATGTAATGTATATATGTATAAGAAAATGTAAGGTGTTCCTATTCAACAATTTTATATTATGTTTGTTTTAGTACACATTTCAGTTGACACATTAGATCATGTTTCAATATTACACAAGCTACTGTTAGACCAAAGTTTTGTGCACTAAGCATGCTGTTGTTTATGCCAGTCATGTACCTGTGGAGTCCCTTTGATCATGATGTGGCCACTCGTGGTTATACAAGAGTTAAACTGGCAAGATTAATGGTTCCTTCAAACTCTGCGAGGGCCCCATGGAAGGGAAACTCAGCAATTTCTGCTGCGGCAAAAATCACAGCATTTTAACAGGAAGGCCAAAGTGGATGGAATTCTAGCGAATCCCAAGCCCACTTTTTGGTAAAAACCGCGATGCGGACATGCTATGATTTCCAAAAACAGCACCGTTTTGGAAATCACAGCATGTCAATAATGCCTACGGAAATGCCGGAAATGTAGTTTCCTCATAGGTAGAATTGTAACAGTACGCGGAGGAAAACTTTGTAAACTTTCTGTCTAAAGCGCTGCGGGAAGAACTTCAATGCATTGTCGCTGCGGTTTTTCCTGCAGCATTTTTTTGTTGCGGGACATCCCAAGGGAAACAGAAGAACGCCCACTCTAGGGCGGTATGGGTGAAGTAACTAGTAACATTCTGATACAGTGGGATGTTAAGGAATTAACAGGTATATTTTCAGAATGAATAATATATATATATATATAATATATATATATATATATATATATATATATATATATATATTACAGTGTGTGTGTGTATGTATGTGTGTGTGTGTATATATATATATATATATATATATATATATATATATATATATATATATATATATATATATGAGAGATAGATATAGTTACACATTACAAGCAAGCAAATCGAGCTTGCAAAGTGGACATGACCTAAAGGGGAGCTGGGAGCTGTACTGTTTTAATATATACACTAAGATACTGAAGATAACCTTTCAAACTGGTTTAGCTAGTACCATCTGCTTCAGTTGCCAGCTGTGATGGTACCATCAAGAGAGGGACAGAAACAGACTGGAGAAGCTGGGTGACTGGCACCCCACTAACCAGCTTCTCAAAGATAGTGGAGTAGAAGGTAACGATAAAAATTGTATCCATCATGAAGAATCTGGAGTATTCCCTAAATAACACAATTATGAAAGAGTAATAGATTTAGTAGAAGCTCCTATAATGTTCTATACCGATATTTGTGTATGTGACGGTGGGTTATCTTACTTTACGTCATGTGTCTAATTCTGAGTTAATTTCATATTGTACCCCATTGGGCCATACCTATAACTAATTCACATTGTACTCTACTGTACATAATCTTTACTATACCCCCCAGTTTCATTGTATTGCTTTTGTATGTAGTGCATTCAGCTTCTATCATGGCCTATAATTTCCTAGCTAGAATCAATAATTGTATTCAAATAATGTATTCATTAAAACAACTACCCACCCCATGACATACTATTATGTCAGAGAAAGGTAGTGGGTAATGCAAAAGGCCATAAAAGTACAGGATCAGAAGATGGTGCGAACTACAAATGCCTATCATGACTGTTAACATAACTTGAAACTACAGTGTTTATAAAGGTGATTTTTTTTGTGGGGGAGGGGTTGCCTGCCTAGCAACACCCCTACAGTGCAGTTGAAGGGTGACTTTAAACAAATTGGGGGAACCCAATAAAGGTCCCCCAAGATTGTAAAGAAAAATGAAAATATTTAAAAGTAGAAAAAAAAAATTAAGAAGTTAAACGAACAGTGTAAAGAGCAACTTTGTAACCTAAGTGAGAGAAGGCATATCATTTAGGCTACACATAGGCTTTACCTGTAATTCTCAAAGAGAAAGTTGCACATGGGCAAAACCATTTTTAACAGTGAAATATACTGTAGAGTTCCTCATACAGACGCCAAGCAGTGAGGTAAGGCAGTTGGATAAGCAGCTAACCACTCTGTGCTGTTCTGTCCTGAACAATCCTTCCGCCTCTTTTCCTTGAGAAGATGAGATGCCTAGTCTTCATCAGTACATTTTACTGCCCATCAGGAATTCATTTGCCCTGAGGGGACATGAGTATCTTGCCTCAGGCGATAGATTGCGGAGTCCCTGAAGGAAAAGCACTTGGGTGATCTCGCCGAGCAGTTTTGTTCAAACCAAACATTTCAAACAAAACTGCTATTATACTCTGGGGTCTCTTCAGACTCCAGAATACACTAATCACCTCACCGGGGCCTCCACTTTAAATATGGTAAACAATGTTACTTGCCACCCTTGGACTTCAGCATGGCTCACTGTTTTCTTTGGTACTCCTGCCTGATGTCAAAGATTGCTGATTTGGTCTCGGAGGATACATTAGCATCTTGATCCTGACATGGCCACTGAGGCCCAATCGGTGGTCCCTGGCATCAGGCAGAAGCCCCAAAGAGTACAGGTGAGTAGCACTGTTGTATTTAATTATCACCCCGGGGCCTCTTAATATAACATCAGCTTGTGAGTGGTA
The DNA here is from genome assembly GCF_031893055.1 of Leptodactylus fuscus. Taxonomy (NCBI): domain Eukaryota; kingdom Metazoa; phylum Chordata; class Amphibia; order Anura; family Leptodactylidae; genus Leptodactylus; species Leptodactylus fuscus. Next base: position 138,062,224 of record NC_134268.1, read on the forward strand.
ACCCCCAAAAATTATATCTAAGAAATTATACTGTGTGGAAGCCACTATGGGACGTTATACTGTATGGAGGACACAATGGGACTGTGATGAATCGCAGTCTCGCCCAGAACCACTTTGGCGCAGAAACCGCGATCACCTTCTTATCTATACCGTCCACTCTCACAGCCAGAGAGAGGACCGGGCCTTATAGGATAATATGAGAAGAGCCTTCTAAAGTTTTAAAATTTTATTAACCCAAGATGGTCGACACTAGTCAGCCAGAGATATATATAAAGATATACTCTGGCGGTTACAAGCTTATACGGTTACAGAAAGGTACGTGCAGTAAGATAAAAAGAATAAAAGATTAGAAACAGGGATATAATACCAGATTCGGTCTCCGGAATTCCACTCATGAAACCCAGGGCACATAGCTTTAGAGTCCTTTTAGGTAGTCCACAGATGGAAAGGAGTTGATGACCCCATTAACAGAATAGTCCAGGGTGCATGGTATTTCCATAGGCGTTAGTCAATAGTCCAGGGGAACATGTTCCACAGCATCACAGCACCTAGTGACACATGCCAGTAGACCAGGAAGAACACAGCCAAAGAACAAAGAACGCCGGGTCCTGGCATGGGTGACAATATATCTCCCCTCAGCCCCCTCCCACAATGAGGTCAGCAAGGTGGGCATCTCAGCCCCCTCACCTTATACCAGAATAACTATAAATGGCCATAACTCTTTACCAGGTGAACCCACTGTTTGGCTAGGGGCATGATGGGGTTCCTCACAAAATCCCCATCAGGTAGAGACCAAGGATGATTTCCCAATTCCCTATGGGTAACGAGTTCAGTGCTGGAACCCCTCCTAGGCCTCTGATTGGATCGTGCTTGGGCTCAAAACGTGCGGCCTGGTACTGTGCACAGGAGGAAGTTATTGTCATGACTGTATCATTTTTCCTGTGACAATAACTTCATAAATCCCATAACTGATTGAAGTGTTTACGGAGTCAAACAGTCTACCACTAGGTGTTAGAACTTTCAGAGCCAGGATGGCCCCCTGCTAGGATTAATGAAGTTCGCACAGACATGCTAATGACATGCCTAGGGTGAGACAATGGCTTTTGATCTTGTCAACTGGCCACAGATAATTAGTTTTGACCATTCCTCATAATTCCATACATGGATAATCATATATATAGCTGAGAATCATGATTGTGATCTGATTCATCACACTGATACAATACATAGATAGTTATAGATATAGCTGAGAATCATGATTGAGGGCCGGTTCATCACAGGGACATTATACTGTATGGAGGACACAATGGGACATTATACTGTGTGCTCTATGAAGCATGATTCTTAGTTTGTCCAATTCCTGGAAAACCCCTTTCAAGAGATTGAAGCAGGAGTAACAGAACAAAAAATAAAACCTACTCTGTTACTGGTGCTCCAATGTCTGAGGGGTCGGGCGCAGGGCTCTTGGGGACTAAAATATGGCACGTGACTGAGCGGACTTTGGCAGCAGACGCTAGAGTGCTGGGGATAGGGGAGTTTCTAAATTTGGGGAAGGAAGGGCACCATTTTGACTTCGGCGTCCGGCAGAAGAAAAGCCAGAATCTGCCGTGCTGCCTATGGTGGGCTTTCTTTCCTTTTCTTTTTTCACTGAAGATATAGCATCTAAGCACCCACCCCCTTTTCATCCTCTAGGGTCTACCATGAAGAAATCCATGGCCTATTTGCCTATTACAGGCTACTTAAAGAAGTATTTTAATACATTGTGCAACGCATCAAGAGATCCTAGATATAAAACACCTTATTGGACAATAAAAAAATAAATAAAATAAAAAAAAGCTAATTTTTTTTAAAGTATAAAATGTTTTTTGTTTTTTAATTCCAATTTAACTTCTTCACACCACAGCAATTTGTATTTGTTTTTAGCTTTCTAATACCATCTTTCTAAAGCCATTGCTTTATTTTTATATTCACAAATCTGTGTCAAGGTGTATTTTTTGCAGGACAAATGGTACCTAATAGTGGTGCCATTCAACATTCTGTATGATGTATTGGGAAGCAATATGCAAAAAAAAAAAAAAAAAAAAAAAAAGTAGATGGGATTTCGGGAAAAACTGCATTTTCATTATTTAATTATGGGTTTTGTTTTTACAGCGTTTAATGTGCAGCTAAAATTACATTTACCTATATTCTGGAGGTAGCTATAATTATGGTGATACCAAATTTGTATAGTTTTTATAGTTTTACACATTAACAAATAATTGGAATCTCCCAGTTTTATTGAAGCGGTTTGTTATAGTTTAACTTTTTTTTTTTTTTTTTTTTTTTAAATTTATTTATATTCTAAGTAATTTAATTGTTTTTTTTGTTTTTGTTTTTTTTTGTGGAATGTAAAGATTACTAAGGAAGCAGAAGAGTTTATTGTTGAACAATATCGCCGTCTTAGACAACGTGATGGTAGTGGAGTGACAAAATCTGCATGGAGAATTACAGTTAGACAGCTTGAAAGTTTGATTAGATTATCTGAAAGTATGGCTCGCATGCACTGCTCAGATGAGGTAAGGATTGCTATACTTTTATTTATGTGGAACTTTTATCTCTTTTCACAACACATTTTCCTTTTCATCTTATGTGGTTAATTTAACAAGAGTCTAGCTCAGAAAGCTCAGTGTAGTTTGACTTTTGTTGACCAGGACACTGTTTCAAAGTTCGAAATTTTAACACTTCAGGTTCAACCAAAACATGTGAAAGAAGCCTTCAGGCTGCTGAACAAGTCAATTATTCGTGTGGACACTCCTGATGTTAGTTTTGAAGCAGGTGAAGATGAGAAGTTTGTGGAAGGTACAGTTTATGTAATATATATATTGTATAGAAAAAAACTACAAAAAAAAAAAAAAAAAAAAAAAACAATGGGAAAAACAAAAATTTTACCATTTAAAAGTTCTTAAAATCTTGGAGACTTGGTGACAGTCAGGAAACAAACTTGCTCTTTTCTTTCCTTTCTAAAAGATGTATTTTCTACCCATACTTCTTGGATCAGGTGTCCTGAGCTGCCCGCCAATTCATTAAAGGGATTCTATAATTAAAACTACATTTTTTTTTTCTCGCTAACACGTAAGAATAGCCTTAAGAAAAGCTATTCTTCTCCTACCTTTTAGATGTCTTCTCTGCGCCACCGTTCCATAGAAATCCTGGTTTTCAACCGTATGCAAATGAGTTTTCTTGCAGCACTGGGGCAGTCCCCAGTGCTGCAAGAGAACTCTCCAGTGATGGCCTCTTCTTCCTCTGGAACGCCCTCTACGCGACGTGTTCTTCAGATGGCTTTAAATGGGACGCATGCGCAGTTAGCTCTGCTGTGCCTGTGGCCATTTTCTTGTGGCCGCTTACACGAGCGTAATGTAGGTCCAGCCACGCTGTCCCCATTTTTTTTTTTTTTTTTTTTTTTTAAATGTAGATTGTGAGCTCTACATAGAGCTCACAATGTACTAACCACTGAGCCACCGTGTGGCCCCTTCTGTCCCCATTTTTCTAATCAGTGGGGGCCTGAGTTCCCATTGAACTGAATGGAATGCTCCATTCTCCTGATCAGTGAGTTTTTTCCCAGATGCATTCACTATATGCATTAAATGTTTTTTAATACTCTGAGAAGAAAGCCGCAGATTTCCAGATACCACAAGGAAACGCAAAAGAGGAGAGGGAAGGGGAGTATAAATGTTGTTGTTGTTTACAACTTCTTTGGGCTTACACTTATTAACTTATTATACTCTGGGGTATGAATATTTGGTTTGAAACTAAATTAATTCAATCCAAATATTTAAAATTGCCCAATACTACTAAATAACAGACCTGGGAGACTTCAATAGGCTAGTGGCTGTTATAGTAACAGATTACTACTGTCTAACCCTCCCCTGCTGGGGATCTCACTCCATATGGTGAAAGTCATGTAACACCTCCCATTAGATGTTTCAATTGCCTGTGGCATCTAAAGGGTTAAACACCTGCAATCACATTGTCTCTGAATCCAGGCATTGCCACCAGATCTCCACTGTTTAAAGCGGCAGAGACCCAAAAGCTAGAATCTTCTCAGCTCATCGGGTACCAAGTTTTAAGTCTCTACATCCAATGTACTGTTAAGGCAGATGAAAAGATGGAGATAAAGTATTTTATCCCTAAAACAAATTAATTGGGGGGGGGGGGGGGGATGTACTTCTATTTTCTATTAACCGCGTCAATATTCACTCTGAATAACATTTAATAAAAGATAATGCTGAATAATTATTTGTTATAGGAGAGGATGACAACTCCACTGTCAATAACAAAGAAGCAGCGATGGAAACAAACCAACCGCAAGAAACCGAGAAACCGGATCAAAGTGTTCCATTAAAAATGTCTTTTTCAGAGTATAAACAAATCTCTAACTTGCTTGTTTTTTACATGCAAAAGATGGAGGAATGTAAGTTACGTAGAAACATTGTTTCCAATATTTTGTCAGAAGCTCCAGATTATGCCTTTTGCTCAGTTTAAATTAATTTCACCAGTAGGGTTGAGCCGATCCTGACTTTTCAGAATCGATTTCCGATCATTTTTCATTCGAACCCGATCTCGATCCCAATGCAAGTCAATGGGATTTTTTTTTTTAATCGGAGATCGGATTTTAAAAGCAATTCACTATACAGCATGGAATCTAAGAATTGTTAGAATCCACGCAGTGTAGTGAATCACTAAGTAGCCAGAGGATTTTTTTTTTAATCCTCTGGCTACTTAGTCCCCCCTGGTGTCCACTTGCCTCTAGAGATGGCTGCTCCGCTGCTTCTCCTTCTTCTTGTCCTCGCTGCCGCTCCAGCTGCAGTCTTCTTTTCCCTTCGCTGCCCATCTCCCTGCCATGTTAGGAGAGTGTGGGCGGGTTAGGAGAGTGTGGGCGGGTACTGGGAGGAGAGACGTCAATTAAGAACCCATATAACATTAGCGCCAACATTCTTACTGGTTACATTAAAATATGTAATTGCCAATTTTTATTTATTTAAAGATAACGATAAATATTTTGTGTGAATTGTTACAACAATATCAAATAAGTCAAATCCAAGAATACTCTGATAGGAAATCTAAATAGAATAACTGTCCCCTCTATATTCAAAGGGATACAGGCTTAGACCTTATGTAGTGAAGCTAGGGTCCCACCCCGTCTCAGCACAACAAAGAGAAACTTCACAAAAGTTGGTGTCCAACCAAACGTGTTTTATTAGTAGAGTTTCAGTGAACGTTTTCGGTCCTTCTGGACCTTCGTCAGACTCTACATAAATACCAGAGAAAAATAAATAAATCAATAAACTTGTAGTGATTCACAATCAATTGGTGTGACACTTTGTGGTACAGGAAAATAATATACAAACATGTACAATATATACACAATATATACAAACAAGCCATTTGAGAGCCAAAGATGAGGTTTGCCAACAACAAGGAAAACACAGCAATTGTCTATAGGACGTACTTGGTCAAGGTAAATAATATGTCATATTCAAATGTGTTAGAATAGTTCAAAATTGAAAAAAAGAGGATATCACCTGTCTTGCAGTAGAAACAGTAATGAATGAGACCAATGTCAAGGTAATGGAGGCTCACAAATACCTGCAAATAGCATAATATATGGTTCTAAGAAACAGTGCAGTCAGGTAGTACAATAACATAGTTGCTCGTTCTCTAGGGGACCTTACCTCCGCTGGAACCGAACCAAGCCCGCTGTAGATAGTTAAATGCTGCGCAAAAATGAACTAGGCAAATTGCCAGAAGGAAGCGCAGTCGGAGTGGCATGTACCCGCCCTTTAAAAACGGCGCCGGTCCTCGCCTGATTGGTCCGAGTCGCGCCTACGTATGTGCGATAGAACGCGCATGCGCGGGTCGGCGCATGCGCGTTAGGAGATGGAAAGAAAATGATCGTCTAGAGTTTAAGTGTGAAAAATGCAGAAGCGCGCATGCGCGTATACGATTTAAATGGTGAAACGAAGTCAAATGCAGTGACGTTCACATAGTATGTGACCGGGAGAGCACCTAGATAACTAATAAGAGTGAGACTGGATGTCTAGATTGTAAAGCTGGATACATGTATACCAGTGTGACTTGATAGAACTATAAACTAATAAACCAGGAACGAAAAGAAGGTAAGTAGAGGTGACGAACACCACAGATATAATATGAAGAAAGGAATAAGAAGAACATAGAGTGAAAAGAACAGATAAAAATAAAAAATAAAAAAAAATAAAAATAAAAAAAAAATTTAAATACATTTTGGATGCAAAAGTTATTTCTAATGGAAAAAAAGGAAAAAAATAATAAAAAATAAAAAATGTATAAACAATAAAAAAATTGGAAAAAAAATAAAAATAAATAAAAAATGAAAAGAATAATAGAAACAAAAATTGAAGGATACCAATGGTGGCGGGCCCGGTGTGGTCAGTCAGAGGCGGTCCTAGCGAGCCTGTAAAATAAGCAGGTAAATCAGGTGATAACATGACAAAGTACTAATGCAATATAAATTAACCCCCTGAAACAGATGGAGCACTAGCCTATACGAATGCTTGGATTTCATATTCTCTATTCATACCACGGGGTTCCATGGTTTGAAGCCTATGTATCCAGTAGGCTTCTCTTTTTTTCAAAAGGGTGGTTCTGTTTCCACCCCTACGTGGCATAGCCACATGTTCGAGAACCTGGAATCTAAGTTGTGAGATATTGTGCCCTGCATTGATGAAATGTGATGGAATAGGTAGCAGTAAGTTCCGGCAGCGAATGTTGGATTTATGTTTTATGCGGTCTCACACACGTTGGGTGGTTTCCCCAACGTATGCGAGACCGCACGGACATTTTATCAGGTAGACGACAAAATTAGAGTTACAGGTAAAGTAATCATGGATGGGAATGGTTTGGCCAGTATGTGGGTGGTAAATCTTGTCACCTCTTAAAATGTTGGAGCATTGATGACAATTGAGACATGGAAAGGTACCTGAGAAACCACCCAACGTGTGCGAGACCGCATAAAACAACATAAATCCAACATTCGCTGCCGGAACTTACTGCTACCTATTCCATCACATTTCATCAATGCAGGGCACAATATCTCACAACTTAGATTCCAGGTTCTCGAACATGTGGCTATGCCACGTAGGGGTGGAAACAGAACCACCCTTTTGAAAAAAAGAGAAGCCTACTGGATACATAGGCTTCAAACCATGGAACCCCGTGGTATGAATAGAGAATATGAAATCCAAGCATTCGTATAGGCTAGTGCTCCATCTGTTTCAGGGGGTTAATTTATATTGCATAAGTACTTTGTCATGTTATCACCTGATTGATTTACCTGCTTATTTTACAGGCTCGCTAGGACCGCCTCTGACTGACCACACCGGGCCTGCCACCATTGGTATCCTTCAATTTTTGTTTCTATTATTCTTTTCATTTTTTATTTATTTTTATTTTTATTTTTTTCCAATTTTTTTATTGTTTATACATTTTTTATTTTTTATTTTTTCCTTTTTTTTTTTCCTTTTTTTCAATTAGAAATAACTTTCGCATCCAAAATGTATTTAAATTTTTTTTTTTATTTTTAAATTTTTTTTATTTATTTTTTTTTATCTGTTCTTTTCACTCTATGTTCTTCTTATTCCTTTCTTCATATTATATCTGTGGTGTTCCTCACCTCTACTTACCTTCTTTTCGTTCCTGGTTTATTAGTTTATAGTTCTATCAAGTCACACTGGTATACATGTATCCATCTGTACAATCTAGACATCCAGTCTCACTCTTATTAGTTATCTAGGTGCTCTCCCGGTCACATACTATGTGAACATCACTGCATTTGACTTCGTTTCACCATTTAAATCGTATACGCGCTTCTGCATTTTTCACACTTAAACTCTAGACGATCATTTTCTTTCCATCTCCTAACGCGCATGCGCCGACCCGTGCATGCGCGTTCTATCGCACATACGTAGGCGCGACTCGGACCAATCAGGCGAGGTCCGGCGCCGTTTTTAAAGGGCGGGTACACGCCACTCCGACTGCGCTTCCTTCTGGCAATTTGCCTAGTTCATTTTTGCGCAGCATTTAGCTATCTACAGCAGGCTTGGTTCGGTTCCAGCAGAGGTAAGGTCCCCTAGAGAACGAGCAACTATGTTATTGTACTACCTGACTGCACTGTTTCTTAGAACCATATATTATGCTATTTGCAGGTATTTGTGAGTCTCCATTACCTTGACATTGGTCTCATTCATTACTGTTTCTACTGCAAGACAGGTGATATCCTCTTTTTTTCAATTTTGAACTATTCTAACACATTTGAATATGACATATTATTTACCTTGACCAAGTATGTCCTATAGACAATTGCTGTGTTTTCCTTGTTGTTGGCAAACCTCATCTTTGGCTCTCAAATGGCTTGTTTGTATATATTGTGTATATATTGTACATGTTTGTATATTATTTTCCTGTACCACAAAGTGTCACACCAATTGATTGTGAATCACTACAAGTTTATTGATTTATTTATTTTTCTCTGGTATTTATGTAGAGTCTGACGAAGGTCCAGAAGGACCGAAAACGTTCACTGAAACTCTCCTAATAAAACACGTTTGGTTGGACACCAACTTTTGTGAAGCTTCTCTTTGTTGAACTGTCCCCTCTAGTTACTGGTTTTCAGCTCATTACAGTATGGAGCTCCTGTTTATTGCAAATAGAACAGTTATCTCTGAATTTACAAACATGGATAACTGAAGCTCTGATTTTAGTCCAAAGAGTGAAAGCAATGGACAGCAATAGGAAGAGAAGAGAATGTGGGAGCAGAGACTGAGTCCTCAATCAGACCTACAAACAGGCTTGTACACTAGGCAACCAGCTGTAAATACTGATGGAGAGATTTGCAATGTATTGGGCAAAGCTGTTTTTATACAACTGCAGATGTAAACCATTCCAATAGGCAGTTTCATTGCATAGCAGCATGGTTTTCAAGCTTATAATGGTCTTATGATTTTGTAAAGCCTCTGTTTACCTTATGAACCATTTGCAACCTGTCACAGCTTTCAGACAGTTTGTTGACATGGGTTAGTGACTGCTGTGTTCATATATTCACCTTGTTGTTTTTTGCCCTGCTTATTTCTGCAGCTACAGATGACTTTCAACTGACGAAAAGTGACCTGGTTAATTGGTATCTAAAGGAAATTGAAAGTGATATTGAAACTGAAACGGAATTAATCCTTCGAAAGCATTTAATTGAGAGAGTAATTTACAGGCTGATTCATTATGTAAGTGTCTATGAATTTTATTACTTGAGAGAACTTTGTTGGCATAAAGTGAGTTTTATTTGAAATATTTCTGTATAAAGCGATTAAAAATAGTACAAGAAACTAGAAAGGAGCCATTCAATAAATGGTCGCAGAGGCTAGGAAGATATACTGGCAGTGACGTAATTAGTCTTGTGGGCCCGGGTGCAAACTTTTGTCTGGGGCACCCTACCCCCTTCCTAGAGCGAATTCTTGATGGTGGCGGTTACAGGTGGTGAAAAGGATATAGCTTTAGTACCCACAACTGCAGTTATCAAGAATACGGTGAGTGAGCAGCACAGCACCCGGCACGTAAACAAAATATTGGGACACCACATGGTATTACGTGCTCCACAGTGGCGCCAAACAGTATTATATGCTACACAGGGCCCCCCACAGTATTATGTGCTCACCAGTGTCCCCAACATAGTATTATGTGCTCACCAGTTGCCCCACAAGCCTGAATCCCCCCATTCTCCCCTCTTGCTCATAGACAGCTTATACCCCATATACCCCTATTGACCACACACAGCCTACACCCCCATTCCCCCCTCTTGTGCTCACACAGCCTGCACCCCCATTCCCTCTTCTTGCTCACAAACAGTGTGCACTCCCATTCTGCCCTCTTGCTCACACACAGCTTGCACCATCTCCCCCTTTTGCTCACACATGTTCTTTTCTCTCCTCCTTACCTTCCATCAGACTCCATAAGCTTCAACACTATCCAATGAGAGGAGGAAGAGATAACATTCTAAATTTAAGGATTTAGGTGCAAAAAACATTTGTTTCCAGTGACCACAAATGTAGATAGATAGATTTACTAAATTAAAGTACAACAAAAGTATTGGACTACAGAAGGTTTTCTGCTTATATAAAAATGTAAATGTGGACGGGCAGATTTATGAAGACTAGATGCATGCTTCCTCATAAATTAGATGCAGCCTTTGCTGTGTTCGGCACCTGGGGGGAAATGTATACTTTCCCATAGCTGGTGTACATATCTAAAATAATTTACATCACTTCATTGTCTCTGTCCCCTGCACAACCTCCCAATGTCCCATTTTTGGGAAAGTGACACAGACTGCAATGAAAACTGGTGTACAAGGCATAATAAATCTGGACTAAGTTTTACATACATTTTTATAATATATATATTTTTTAATATTTCTTTTTAGGATCAGATTTTGCTACAACTCAGCAAATCGGATTTAAAATCATTAGATAAAGACGATACTGATGAAGCTTCAGCGGAAAATCATATTTTGGTTGTCAATCCAAATTATGTTTTAGAAGACTAAACAAAATTGAGAAGGCAAATTTTTCAATTAAGTATTATGTTTTACTGTACTTTGAAACTTTGTATAAAATAAAGCAATATTTAAATTCTGGTTTTCATTTGTTTGCCATTTTTACACATTTAGAAAGTGTAAGTAAAATGATTATTGTGGTGGTCAATAAGGAGCCCTGTGTATGAAGTTTGTAGGGGAGCAAATGGAGACTTTGCTGGGATTGGCAAAGCTCTGAAGTTTAACTTTGTGTTGGGTCCCATGATTCGTTCCATCCAAATAAATGTGTTCTGAAGAATTTGTTGGGCAAACCTGACCTCTGCCGAGCCCGAAACTTTTACAGTATTTACAATAAACACTGTAGAGACCACTATGAGGCATAATACTGATGAGGGCCAATTTGGGACATTATACTGTGCGCAGGGGCCTCTAAGGGGCATTATAATGTGCCAAAGCATCCCACCCAAACAGTATAGTTAGGGTAAATGAGCCCCTTCCCTTAATATCAAATGATTGCTATGGTGCCCAGCTTTTGTTAGTTATGCCCTTGCCTTCAAGGTTTGCAAAGTGTAAAAGGGCTGTGCTAACTGGCTGCCTGTTCACCACAGGAACACTTCCAAAATTCCAATCTGTGGGCGGTGTGGGTGTGTGTTTTAGTGCTTGGTATATAAGACTGCACTCAGAGGTAGTTGAAGCATTTTTTTTTTCTTCTACTCTCTACCTGAATCCTTCCTGTATTCCTGTCCATTATTTAGGTAACCTTGTTTTATATCTCCCAGAACCATTAATAAATCCCCTTTTAAAGATCCAGTAGTTATCGTTGTTAATGTACTATTAACTGTATAAAAGGGGCTCAGTATTGGTTATTAATATATAAATAAGGTATCAATAACCAATATTACGTGTTCCCTTATTTTCACCTTTTTCCTTGTATTAACAATTCTCTATTACCTTGCATAATATGACAATGTATGCGCAGTGTAGGATAAGAAAATATGTTTAACAAGTAACAAAACTAAATCTTACTAATATTATAAATGTGAAAGTTTGTGTTTTATTACTCTTTCACGCAAAAATGGCTGAACCGATTTGGATGAAATTTGGCACATAGATAGTTTGTAACCTCCGTTAAAACATAGGCTTTAACTCCGTAAATGACATGGCTTCACAACTGTTATGAATTTGTTCATATACTACATTAAACTGCTCTTGCAGCAGCTGATAAAGCCAGGCCTGTTCTCTCTGTCAACACACAAATAACCGAGTCCATTGTGAACAAGTATTTGTATATTATCTGATCTGCTCCAGGCTGACACACTAGATGGGAAACACCTTTAAAATTGGCAAACTACCAATTTGGATTAAACATTCTTGGAAAAAGAAAACTTAATTTGTCGCAAAATTCTAAAACCACGAGAGCTATGAGGGTATCTAGAAGTCGCAGACTTCTCCAAGCGGAGTTCAGGAGGATTGAGCAAGCTAAGCATCAAGCGGCTCTTACAGCAGCCGAAATGCTGGAGCAGGTGGATCATCAATGCCAACAACACATTCATTATATAGCGTCCCAGCAAGCTGCTGAGATGCTGGAACAATCACAGGCGCGGTGCAAGGAACAAGTTCAATGGCAGGCCAGCTTGAGAGCTGCCCAAATGCCGGAACAGGCAGATCATTGATGGCAGCAATTTGCTGAATATAGGCACATCATTGCGGATGAATGGGCCCTATATGGTGACTGAACTGGCCCTGCACAAACTGGCTGAAATTAGCACCTGGCCTTGGACTGTGGCTGCAACTGCTCAAATAATTGACCCAGTGTGCAAAGTAAATCATGTTTTGTCATAGTTGCTGCTCCACATGGCGACTGAGCAGGAGTGAAATTAATTGGGTAGCAGCGGTAGTGGGGGGGACTGGCGATAGCTGCTACCACTGTGGATTTCTCTGACCATGGTCATGTGATTTACGGTCCATGGTCATGTGATGAGTACACAGGTGCACAGCTGATTACCAGGCAGATGTCTGATTACTGTGCTGTGAATATAAGGAGCTGTGTACCTGTGCAACCATCACATGACCATGGACCGTAAATCACATGGCCATGGTCAGAGTTTTATCCACTAGAGGTAAGCAGAATGAATGACAACAAGCAGAGATCTAGAAAACTGTGAGGAATTGATACAGAAATTATATTGGAAAATTGTACAACTTTCTATTATACAAACCATAACATTTTTCTCTCAATATTGGTCTGAAACTAACCAACCCCTTTAAGGTTTGAATACATAACAGACAAAACATAACTAGCTAAGTTCAGTTACCTTTTAGGAACTCAGAACTGGTGTTTGAAGTCTGAAAATTCTAAACAAATTATCCAGTTTTTCTGTAAATATAGTATAATAAATGTGTCTAATCTTATAGAGAAAACTCGCAGAATTCTAGATGTCCTATAATGTTGACATGCAGTTGATAATATTAACCACTAGAGTGCAATATGCTACTAGAAAAGAATTACTGTTAAACTTTTGAATAGTTTTTTTTTTTTTTTTTTTGCTTTGCTTTAAGACTCATTTTCTCATTGTAAGTATGTACTATTAACAAAGAGTGGAAAACACTGGCTTACACACATGGAAAGCAGAATGAAAGGTTACAAAGGTCTTTTCTATTGTTTTGCTATTTGTTGAGGGTATTATCTGGTATTTAAATGGTCTGCTAAATGCATTGAGACTAATTGATAGTAGGCTTTTCTTATTATATTTTAATTAATCTTCTATTCCAGTTTTCAGGTGTAAGTCACATTTTTTTGTACAAATATTATTTTGTTTAGCCAGTTGACTTTTTACTGTTCTCATCCAACTTGCCACTTTTACTGAAAGTAGATGGAGCATAGTGGAAGGCAGCATGGCCTAGACAGACTGGCAATTGATTCATTATATGCCAGCTGCTTATAGAATTCTCTAGCATTATGGGCATAATAACATTTTAAAACAGACCTTCCATATCATATATAATGGACTAACAGTGATTAAAGGCAGTTGGCCACCTCCCTAAGCATATTTAACTGTCACCACCACCATGTTAGAGTACAGTACATTACAGTGGCAACATACCTGACATTTTTGTAGATTTGGAGAAAAACAGCTTTGTAGCCTTATGTAAATGAAGCCTATGAACCTACAAGTACAAAATCCACAAGCAAGACTATAAGAAAAATAATAGTTTATTACAATTGAATACAGATCACTATTGTTAAAAACTTTTAAAGGGATTCTATCATTAGAATTCCCTTTCTTAACAAAGTACACGTAGGAATAGCCTTAAATAAAACTATTCTTCTCTTACCTTTATTATTCTGATCTACGCCACCATTCCTGAGAAATATCATCTTTCTTCCATATACAAATGAGTTTTCAGACAACACTGGAGTCATTCCCCAGCGCTCGAACAGCACAGGGGGTGTCCCCAGTGCTGCTTGAAAACTATCCAGTGATGACCTGTCTTCTTCTCCGGACCGCCTTCTTCTCTGGCATTACCTTTGTGTCTTTATCGAAAAGCGCCGTCCGTCGGCCATTTCCCTGTGCATGTTATCTGATCTGCATAAGTATTGTGATACATCAGTGTTCAAGGGGAGGGGGAAATACAGGAAATGAGAAGAAGGTGAGGTGTTTCTCCAATAACAAACCATGGATTAACTCTGAGATTAAAACTCTCCTCAAGCAAAAAAAGAGAATTTTTAGGTCTGGGGACAAAGATGGCCTGGGGGCGGTTCAGAAACAGCTGAGACAATTGATCAGAGAAGGGAAAGCCAACTACAGACGGAAGATGGAGCTACAGATGGGGGAGGGTAGAATCTCTGAGGTGTGGGACAGCCTTAAGGCAATTTCAGGACACAAGGAAAAGACAAGGCACCGAACAGTAGGGGACAGGAAGTGGCTTAACGAGCTTAATCTATTCTTCAATAGATTCGACTCCAAGCAAATGCTCCCTCCACCAGCATGTCAGCCAACCGCCCTCCCCTCACACACCAAGACCCAACCCCCACGGAACTGCGGTCAACTGCAATCTGACTATCTGATCCTGCAGGAGTCTCAAGTGTGTAAGGAAATGAAGAACATTAGAGCGAACAAAGCAAGGGGACCTGATGGTATAAGCACAAGAGTTCTTAAAATGTGCAGTGACCAGCTGTGTGGTATTATAACGCGCATGTACAATATGAGCCTGAAGCTGGGAGTGGTACCTCAACTGTGGAAAACATCTTGCGTGGTACCAGTCCCAAAGAAACCCAACCCGATGGGCTACAATGACTACCGACCTGTAGCACTGACATCACACCTAATGAAGGTCCTAGAGAGACTGGTCCTGACACACCTACGCCCCCTAGTGAGCTCCGCTCTGGACCCCCTCCAGTTTGCCTACCGGCCAGGCATTGGGGTAGATGACGCCATCATCCACCTTCTTCACAGAGCTCTCTCTCACCTGGAGAAACCCGGGAACACTGTGAGAATAATGTTCTTTGATTTCTCCAGTGCGTTCAACACCATTCAGCCAGGGCTACTGAGGGAGAAGCTGAACCTTGGTGGTGTGGACCATCACCTGTCCAACTGGATCCTAGACTACCTGACAAACCGCCCTCAGTATGTGAGAGCCCAGGACTGTGTGTCTGACACTGTGATCTGTAGTACGGGGGCACCTCAAGGTACAGTTCTTGCCCCATTCCTCTTCACACTGTACACTGCTGACTTCAGGCACAACTCATCCAGCTGTTACTTACAGAAGTCCTCCGATGACTCTGCTATAGTCGGCCTTATCACTGATGGCGATGATAGGGAATACAGAGACTTAAACCGGGATTTTGTTGAATGGTGCCAGCAGAACCAGCTCAGGATTAATGCTGGGAAGACCAAGGAGATGGTGGTGGACTTTAGTAAACGGAGAGGTGCTCCGACCCCGGTGGAGAGCCAAGGAACATGTATTGAGATAGTCAGGACCTATAAGTACCTGGGCGTGCTCCTCAATAATAAACTAGACTGGGCTGATCACCTGGAGGCGCTGCACAGAAAGGGCCACAGCAGACTCTACCTGCTCAGGAGGCTGAGGGCCTTCGGAGTCCAGGGGACACTTCTTAGGGCCTTCTTCAACTCTGTGGTTGCCTCAGCCATCTTTTTCGGTGTGGCCTGCTGGGGAAGCAGTATATCAACCAGGGACAGAAATAGACTTGACAGGCTGATCAGGAGGGCCAGCTCTGTCCTGGGGAGTCCCTTGGACCCAGTACAGGTGGTGGGTGACAGAAGGATACTGTCTGTGGTGACCTCCATGCGGGAGAACAAATCCCACCCCATGTATGGGACCCTGATGGGACTTGGCAGCACTGTAAGCGACCGTCTGCTTCACCCCAAGTGTGAGAAGGAGCGCTATCGCAGGTCCTTCCTTCCAACCGCGACCAGGCTGTATAATCTACATCAGACCAAACGAAGAGCTCTCCGCACAGAGAACTAATGATTATGACGATGACCATGAGGTCTTCCTCTTTCTCTTCTGTTTTTCCTTAGCTGCCATGGACTCCTAGTATATCTTCTCTTCTCAGCTTATCTGTGTCTACGTCTGTAACATATTACTCTGTATTATCCTGTATCTGTATAACTATGCTGCTGTAACACGCTGAAATTTCCCCAAGGTGGGACTATTAAAGGATTATCTTATCTTATCTTATCTTAAGAGACAACAGGCAAACTGCTGAAACAATGAGATGGGAAAACCCCTTTAAGGATTGCATTTCAGGATATAGGCCAGGAGCAGCTATTGTTACATATTCACTTTTCAACATCTGCTGTGAACTCACATCTGGGAAACTAATGCTTGCTACACCCCTTGATTTTTTTTTTTTTTGGGTTGCATGAGATTGGATGGAGACATCAGTCCATCCTAGTCCAACCTATAACCCTACAGTTCCCTACAGTGTTGATCCAGAGGAAGACAAAAAAAAACCATGAGGCTCATGCCAATTGCCCCATTTCAGGGGAAAAATTCTTTCCTGACTCCTATCTGACAGTCAGTATAAACACCCTGGATCAACGTGTCCTTAAAATCTAAAGTCCATAACCCGTAATATTGTTCTTTTCAAGAAAGGCATCCAGGCCCTCTTTGAACTTGTTTAATGAATCCGCCATCACCACTTCCTGGAGCAGAGAGTTCCAGAGCCTCGCTGTTCTTACTGTGAAGAATCCCCTTCTATGTTTCTGGTGAAACCTTCTCTCCTCCAGACGTAGAGGATGTCCTCTTGTCACTGTCTCTGGCCTAGGAGTAAAAATATCCTTAGAAAGTTCTTTGTATTGTCCCTTCATGTATTTGTACATTGTTATTAGATCTCCCCATAGATGTCTTTTCTCTAAACTGAATAACCCCAAGTTTGTTAATCTATTGTTGTACTCCAAACCACCCATTCCCCTAATCATTTTGGTTGCCCGTCTTTGCACTTTTTCAAGTTCACTTATGTCTTTCTTGTATATCGGGGCCCAAAATTGCACACAATATTCTAAGTGTGGCCGTACCAGTGATTTGTATAGAGGCATAACTATGTCCTTGTCATGAGAATCTAGACCTCTTTTGATGCATCCCATAATTTTATTTGCCTTGGCAGCAGCTGCCTGACACTGGTCACTAAAGGTAAGCTTGCTGTCCACCAAAATCCCTAGACCAAAAAGTCTTTTTCATTGGCAGTCTTGCCCAGTAATTTACTATTAAGTACATAGTCATACATTTTATTACGTCGACCAAAGTGCATTACCTTACATTTACCAATGTTAACATTCATTTGCCAAGTCTCCGCCCATGCTTCCAGTTTCCTTAGATCCCCATGTAATATTCTACTATCCTCCTCATTATTGATTACCTTACAAAGTTTAATATCATCAGCAAATATGGACACCCTGCTTTGTAAACCCTCTACCAGGTCATTAATAAAGATATTAAACAAGAGTGGACCCAATACTGACCCTTGTCAGACTGGTGACTGTGACCCAGTCTGAATATTTACCATTAACAAGTACCCTCTGTTTCCTATCAGTGAGCCAGTTGCAAACCCAAATTCATATGTTTTACCCCAGTCCCAAAATTCTCATTTTGCATACCACCCTTTTATGTGGTACAGTATACAAAATTTTCAAAAGTCCAGATACACCACAGTAGACAAGTGCTAGATAAGTGTAGATATTTTATTTAAAGAGGACCTTTCATGGTCCGGGGCACAGGCAGTTCTATATACTGCTGGAAAGCCGACAGTGTGCTGAATTCAGCGAACTGTCAGCTTTGACGATCTGTGCCCCGGGTAAAGAGCTAGTGGTGCCGGTACCGTAGCTCTTTACAGTCAGAAGGGCGTTCCTGACAGTCAGTCAGGTACGTCCTTCTCCACATCAGCACCTATAGCGCTGTACAGTGTAAGCAGGAAGGAACTCCCCCCTCCCTCTGCTCACAGTGCTTGTCCATAGACGATTATTAACAGGAGGGGAGGGGGCGTTCCTCCCCGCTCACACTGTACAGCGCTATAGGTGCTGATGTGGAGAAGGACATACCTGACTGACTGTCAGGAACGCCCTTCTGACTGTAAAGAGCTACGGTACCGGCACCGCTAGCTGTTTACCAGGGCACAGATCGGGAAGGCCGATTTCAGTGTGAATTCAGCGCACTGTCGGCTTTCCAGCAGTATATAGAACTGCCTGTGCCCAATCTGATGAAAGGTCCTCTTTAAATAAAATATCTATACTTATCTACCACTTGTCTACTGTGGTGTATCTGGAATTTTCAGCACACCGTCGGCTTTCCAGCAGTATATAGAACTGCCTGTAACCAAATCAATGAAAGGTCCTCTTTAATAAAGCTTCCAGAGATGACAGATCTTGGCACCTGTGTTTCATCATTCTTGCTCTGCGAGTCATGCAGAGAGGAAAGTATTTCATGAAGTACTTTTCTCTCCACATGTTCCGTGCAGACACCACACAGAAAACACACGGACCCCATTATAGTTTATGGGATCTGTGTGCTTTCATTGCTCATCGCTTGTCAATGCGTTCGGTATTCCATTTGGGGGGGTCCCCAAGCAGAGTCCCCGAATAGAATACCAAATGTGAACCAGGCCTTACCTTAAGAATTATATTGAATGTATATGAATGTATTTAGTATTTTTTAAACAAAAATCAAGCAAGAAAGTAAAAGCACATGTGAAAAAGCAAGTAGTTCTGTTATTGAATAGCTTGTACAATCAGCTTTAGTAGCAATAACAATGTAGTAATTTTCTAACATAAGTTAGACTTACACGAATCTCCCAAGATTAGCCTTAGACTAAATCCATTAATGACACGATGGGCCAACATTTCTCTCCAATGGTCTCACTAAAAATTTAAAAACTTTTTAAAATTATAAAATTGATTGATACAACAGTATGCGATTGAATTAAGAGGGGTTGTCCAGGTTTTTAAATATTGGTGAACTATCCTCTAAAGAGGCTTTAATTTTAGACAGGTGTTGGTCTGACTGTTAGGACCCTCACTGATCAGCTGATTTTAAAGGGCGGTGGCATTCTTCATTCATTGCTGCTGTACTTTGACATTTTTTTCCCCATATCAGCTATTTTGGGTTTTGTAACATTGTCACATTGTCCCATTCACTTGAAAGTATAAACATTGTCAATTTTATTTTGATAGAACATAGATATTAAAGATTGTTAGATAGAAAATAGATATTAATTATTGTTCTACTAAAGTAAGTATTCCCAAAATTTAACTGTTGTAAAAGTGGTCCTTCTGTGTATGTGCCACACTCAACAACAATATATGATATTTATTAATAATTTTTAGAGATGAGTGAACACTGTTCGATGTTATAGGTATTCAATCGAATATCAGGCCATTCGAGATATTAATTCCCAATCGAATACCACGTGGCATACGCAATAAAAATTTGTATCCCCTCCCACCTTCGCTGGCGCGTTTTTTGCACCAATAACTGTGCAGAGGAGGTGGGACAGGAACTACGACAACGGACACAGTGAAAAAAATTGAAAAAACCCATTGGCTGCCGAAAACATGTGACCTCCCATTTATGAGAACGGTCGCTGCTAGAGATGAGCAAACAGTGTTCTATCGAACTCATGTTCGATCGGATATTAGGCTGTTCGGCATGTTCGAATCGAATCGAACACCGCGTGGTAAAGTGCGCCATTACTCGATTCCCCTCCCACCTTCCCTGGCGCCTTTTTTGCTCCAATAACAGCGCAGGGTAGGTGGGACAGGAACTACGACACCGGTGACGTTGAGAAAAGTAGGCAAAACCCATTGGCTGCCGAAAACATGTGACCTCTAATTTAAAAGAACAGCGCCGCCCAGGTTCGCGTCATTCTGAGCTTGCAATTCACCGAGGACGGAGGTTTCCGTCCAGTTAGCTAGGGGTTAGATTCTGGGTAGGCAGGGACAGGCTAGGATAGGAAGGAGAAGACAACCACAACAGCTCTTGTAAGAGCTAAATTCCAGGGAGAAGCTTGTCAGTGTAACGTGGCACTGACGGGCTCAATCGCCGCAACCCAGCTTTCCCAGGATCCTGAATGGAATACACTGTCAGTGTATTCCCGTATACCCGATATATACCCCCGATACCCGTTCCAACGGTGTGCCCCCCCACCTTCACCCCAGAAATACCCTGCAAGTCCCCTAGCAATAGAATTGGGGCTATATACACCCACTATTTTTGCTACTGCCATATAGTGCCATTGTCTGACTGGGAATTCAAAGAATATATTGGGGTTACGTGCACCCACAATTTTTACTACTGGTATACAGTGCCATTGTCTGACTGGGAATTCAAAGAATATATTGGGGTTATAAATACCCTCATTTCTTGCTACTGCCATATAGTGCCAGTTTCTGACTGGTAATTCAAAGAATATATTGGGGTTATAAATACCCTCATTTCTTGCTACTGGTATATAGTGCCATTGTCTGACTGGGAATTCAAAGAATATATTGGGGTTACGTGCACCCACAATTTTTACTACTGGTATACAGTGCCAGTTTCTGACTGGGAATTCAAAGAATATATTGGGGTTACAAATACCCTCATTTCTTGCTACTGCCATATAGTGCCAGTTTCTGACTGGTAATTCAAAGAATATATTGGGGTTACGTGCACCCACAATTTTTACTACTGGTATACAGTGCCAGTTTCTGACTGGGAATTCAAAGAATATATTGGGGTTACAAATACCCTCATTTCTTGCTACTGCCATATAGTGCCAGTTTCTGACTGGTAATTCAAAGAATATATTGGGGTTACGTGCACCCAAAATTTTTACTAATGGTATACAGTGCCATTGTCTGACTGGGAATTCAAAGAATATATTGGGGTTATAAATACCCTAATTTCTTGCTACTGCCATATAGTGCCAGTTTCTGACTGGGAATTCAAAGAATATATTGGGGTTACGTGCACCCACAATTTTTACTACTGGTATACAGTGCCATTGTCTGACTGGGAATTCAAAGAATATATTGGGGTTATAAATACCCTCATTTCTTGCTACTGGTATATAGTGCCATTGTCTGACTGGGAATTCAAAGAATATATTGGGGTTACATGCACCCACAATTTTTACTACTGGTATACAGTGCCAGTTTCTGACTGGGAATTCAAAGAATATATTGGGGTTACAAATACCCTCATTTCTTGCTACTGCCATATAGTGCCAGTTTCTGACTGGTAATTCAAAGAATATATTGGGGTTACGTGCACCCACAATTTTTACTACTGGTATACAGTGCCAGTTTCTGACTGGGAATTCAAAGAATATATTGGGGTTACAAATACCCTCATTTCTTGCTACTGCCATATAGTGCCAGTTTCTGACTGGTAATTCAAAGAATATATTGGGGTTATAAATACCCTCATTTCTTGCTACTGGTATATAGTGCCATTGTCTGACTGGGAATTCAAAGAATATATTGGGGTTACGTGCACCCACAATTTTTACTACTGGTATACAGTGCCAGTTTCTGACTGGGAATTCAAAGAATATATTGGGGTTACAAATACCCTCATTTCTTGCTACTGCCATATAGTGCCAGTTTCTGACTGGTAATTCAAAGAATATATTGGGGTTACGTGCACCCACAATTTTTACTACTGGTATACAGTGCCAGTTTCTGACTGGGAATTCAAAGAATATATTGGGGTTACAAATACCCTCATTTTTTGCTACTGCCATATAGTGCCAGTTTCTGACTGGTAATTCAAAGAATATATTGGGGTTATAAATACCCTCATTTCTTGCTACTGGTATATAGTGCCATTGTCTGACTGGGAATTCAAAGAATATATTGGGGTTACGTGCACCCACAATTTTTACTACTGGTATACAGTGCCAGTTTCTGACTGGGAATTCAAAGAATATATTGGGGTTACAAATACCCTCATTTCTTGCTACTGCCATATAGTGCCAGTTTCTGACTGGTAATTCAAAGAATATATTGGGGTTACGTGCACCCACAATTTTTACTACTGGTATACAGTGCCATTGTCTGACTGGGAATTCAAAGAATATATTGGGGTTATAAATACCCTCATTTCTTGCTACTGCCATATAGTGCCAGTTTCTGACTGGGAATTCAAAGAATATATTGGGGTTATAAATACCCTCATTTCTTGCTACTGGTATATAGTGCCATTGTCTGACTGGGAATTCAAAGAATATATTGGGGTTACGTGCACCCACAATTTTTACTACTGGTATACAGTGCCAGTTTCTGACTGGGAATTCAAAGAATATATTGGGGTTACAAATACCCTCATTTCTTGCTACTGCCATATAGTGCCAGTTTCTGACTGGTAATTCAAAGAATATATTGGGGTTACGTGCACCCACAATTTTTACTACTGGTATACAGTGCCATTGTCTGACTGGGAATTCAAAGAATATATTGGGGTTATAAATACCCTCATTTCTTGCTACTGCCATATAGTGCCAGTTTCTGACTGGGAATTCAAAGAATATATTGGGGTTACGTGCACCCACAATTTTTACTACTGGTATACAGTGCCATTGTCTGACTGGGAATTCAAAGAATATATTGGGGTTATAAATACCCTCATTTCTTGCTACTGGTATATAGTGCCATTGTCTGACTGGGAATTCAAAGAATATATTGGGGTTACGTGCACCCACAATTTTTACTACTGGTATACAGTGCCAGTTTCTGACTGGGAATTCAAAGAATATATTGGGGTTACAAATACCCTCATTTCTTGCTACTGCCATATAGTGCCAGTTTCTGACTGGTAATTCAAAGAATATATTGGGGTTACGTGCACCCACAATTTTTACTACTGGTATACAGTGCCAGTTTCTGACTGGGAATTCAAAGAATATATTGGGGTTACAAATACCCTCATTTCTTGCTACTGCCATATAGTGCCAGTTTCTGACTGGTAATTCAAAGAATATATTGGGGTTATAAATACCCTCATTTCTTGCTACTGGTATATAGTGCCATTGTCTGACTGGGAATTCAAAGAATATATTGGGGTTACGTGCACCCACAATTTTTACTACTGGTATACAGTGCCAGTTTCTGACTGGGAATTCAAAGAATATATTGGGGTTACAAATACCCTCATTTCTTGCTACTGCCATATAGTGCCAGTTTCTGACTGGTAATTCAAAGAATATATTGGGGTTACAAATACCCTCATTTCTTGCTACTGCCATATAGTGCCAGTTTCTGACTGGTAATTCAAAGAATATATTGGGGTTACGTGCACCCACAATTTTTACTACTGGTATACAGTGCCATTGTCTGACTGGGAATTCAAAGAATATATTGGGGTTATAAATACCCTCATTTCTTGCTACTGCCATATAGTGCCAGTTTCTGACTGGGAATTCAAAGAATATATTGGGGTTATAAATACCCTCATTTCTTGCTACTGGTATATAGTGCCATTGTCTGACTGGGAATTCAAAGAATATATTGGGGTTACGTGCACCCACAATTTTTACTACTGGTATACAGTGCCAGTTTCTGACTGGGAATTCAAAGAATATATTGGGGTTACAAATACCCTCATTTCTTGCTACTGCCATATAGTGCCAGTTTCTGACTGGTAATTCAAAGAATATATTGGGGTTACGTGCACCCACAATTTTTACTACTGGTATACAGTGCCATTGTCTGACTGGGAATTCAAAGAATATATTGGGGTTATAAATACCCTCATTTCTTGCTACTGCCATATAGTGCCAGTTTCTGACTGGGAATTCAAAGAATATATTGGGGTTACGTGCACCCACAATTTTTACTACTGGTATACAGTGCCATTGTCTGACTGGGAATTCAAAGAATATATTGGGGTTATAAATACCCTCATTTCTTGCTACTGGTATATAGTGCCATTGTCTGACTGGGAATTCAAAGAATATATTGGGGTTACGTGAACCCACAATTTTTACTACTGGTATACAGTGCCAGTTTCTGACTGGGAATTCAAAGAATATATTGGGGTTACAAATACCCTCATTTCTTGCTACTGCCATATAGTGCCAGTTTCTGACTGGTAATTCAAAGAATATATTGGGGTTACGTGCACCCACAATTTTTACTACTGGTATACAGTGCCAGTTTCTGACTGGGAATTCAAAGAATATATTGGGGTTACAAATACCCTCATTTCTTGCTACTGCCATATAGTGCCAGTTTCTGACTGGTAATTCAAAGAATATATTGGGGTTATAAATACCCTCATTTCTTGCTACTGGTATATAGTGCCATTGTCTGACTGGGAATTCAAAGAATATATTGGGGTTACGTGCACCCACAATTTTTACTACTGGTATACAGTGCCAGTTTCTGACTGGGAATTCAAAGAATATATTGGGGTTACAAATACCCTCATTTCTTGCTACTGCCATATAGTGCCAGTTTCTGACTGGGAATTCAAAGAATATATTGGGGTTACGTGCACCCACAATTTTTACTACTGGTATACAGTGCCATTGTCTGACTGGGAATTCAAAGAATATATTGGGGTTACAAATACCCTCATTTCTTGCTACTGCCATATAGTGCCAGTTTCTGACTGGGAATTCAAAGAATATATTGGGGTTATAAATACCCTCATTTCTTGCTACTGGTATATAGTGCCATTGTCTGACTGGGAATTCAAAGAATATATTGGGGTTACGTGCACCCACAATTTTTACTACTGGTATACAGTGCCAGTTTCTGACTGGGAATTCAAAGAATATATTGGGGTTACAAATACCCTCATTTCTTGCTACTGCCATATAGTGCCAGTTTCTGACTGGTAATTCAAAGAATATATTGGGGTTACGTGCACCCACAATTTTTACTACTGGTATACAGTGCCATTGTCTGACTGGGAATTCAAAGAATATATTGGGGTTATAAATACCCTCATTTCTTGCTACTGCCATATAGTGCCAGTTTCTGACTGGTAATTCAAAGAATATATTGGGGTTATAAATACCCTCATTTCTTGCTACTGGTATATAGTGCCATTGTCTGACTGGGAATTCAAAGAATATATTGGGGTTACGTGCACCCACAATTTTTACTACTGGTATACAGTGCCAGTTTCTGACTGGGAATTCAAAGAATATATTGGGGTTACAAATACCCTCATTTCTTGCTACTGCCATATAGTGCCAGTTTCTGACTGGGAATTCAAAGAATATATTGGGGTTACGTGCACCCACAATTTTTACTACTGGTATACAGTGCCAGTTTCTGACTGGGAATTCAAAGAATATATTGAGGTTACAAATACCCTCATTTCTTGCTACTGCCATATAGTGCCAGTTTCTGACTGGTAATTCAAAGAATATATTGGGGTTACGTGCACCCACAATTTTTACTACTGGTATACAGTGCCATTGTCTGACTGGGAATTCAAAGAATATATTGGGGTTATAAATACCCTCATTTCTTGCTACTGCCATATAGTGCCAGTTTCTGACTGGTAATTCAAAGAATATATTGGGGTTATAAATACCCTCATTTCTTGCTACTGGTATATAGTGCCATTGTCTGACTGGGAATTCAAAGAATATATTGGGGTTACGTGCACCCACAATTTTTGCTACTGGTATATAGTGCCAATTTCTAACTGGGAATTCAAAATGCGCAAGACTCCCGGAAAGGGACGTGGACGAGGCCGTGGGCGAGGTCGGGGGAATGGTTCTGGGGAGCAAGGTAGCAGTGAAGCCACAGGGCGTCCCGTGCCTACTCCTGTGGGGCAGCAAGCATTGCGCCACTCCACAGTGCCAGGGTTGCTTGCCACATTAACTAAACTGCAGGGTACAAACCTTAGTAGGCCCGAGAACCAGGAACAGGTCTTGCAATGGCTGTCAGAGAACGCTTACAGCACATTGTCCAGCAGCCAGTCAGACTCTGCCTCCTCTCCTCCTATTACCCAACAGTCTTGTCCTCCTTCCTCCCAAAATTCCCAAGCTTCACAGAACAATAACCCCAACTGTCCCTGCTCCCCAGAGCTGTTCTCCGCTCCTTTCATTGTCCCTCAACCTGCCTCTCCACATCACGATTCCACGAACCTAACAGAGGAGCATCTGTGTCCAGATGCTCAAACACTAGAGTCTCCTCCATCTCCGTTCGATTTGGTGGTGGATGACCAGCAACCCACCCTCATCGACGATGATGTGACGCAGTTGCCGTCAGGGCATCCAGTTGACCGGCGCATTGTGCGGGAGGAGGAGATGAGACAGGAGTTGGAAGAGGAAGTGGTGGATGATGAGGACACTGACCCGACCTGGACAGGGGGGATGTCAAGCGGGGAAAGTAGTGTGGATGTTGAGGCAAGTGCAGCACCAAAAAGGGTAGCTAGAGGCAGAGGCAGAGGTCAGCAGCTTAGGCGAAGCCAGGCCACACCCGGAATCTCCCAAGATGTTCCAGTTCGTACCCAGCCCCGAAAAACTCCCACCTCGAGGGCACGTTTCTCGAAGGTGTGGAGTTTTTTCAAGGAATGCGCCGAGGACAGATATAGTGTTGTCTGCACAATTTGCCTCTCGAAATTGATTAGGGGCTCTGAGAAGAGCAACCTGTCCACCACTTCAATGCGCCGTCATTTGGAATCCAAGCACTGGAATCAGTGGCAGGCAGCAACGGCAGGACAAAGGCCGCCTGCCGTTCACGCCACTGCCACTGCCTCTGCCTCTGCCACTGCCACTGCTGACTGTGCTGGCGATGCACTCCAGAGGACGAGCCAGGACACCACTTCATCTGCCTCCGCCACTTTGTTGACTTCTCCCTCATCCTCCCCTGTTCCTGTCTTATCTCCTTCTCCTGCACCATCAAAGGCACCATCAGGCGCTTCTTTACAACAACCCACCATCTCTCAGACATTGGAGCGGCGGCAGAAATACACTGCTAACCACCCACACGCGCAAGCCTTGAACGCCAACATCGCTAAACTGCTGGCCCAGGAGATGTTGGCGTTCCGGCTTGTTGAAACTCCCGCCTTCCTGGACCTGATGGCAACTGCGGCACCTCGCTATGCCGTCCCTAGCCGTCACTACTTCTCCCGGTGTGCCGTCCCCGCCTTGCACCAGCACGTGTCACTCAACATCAGGCGGGCCCTTAGTTCCGCGCTTTGCACAAAGGTCCACTTGACCACCGACGCGTGGACAAGTGCATGCGGACAGGGACGCTACATTTCACTGACGGCACACTGGGTGAATGTAGTTGAGGCTGGGACTGCTTCCCAAACTGGCCCGGTGTACCTCGTCTCCCCGCCTAACATTCCTGGCAGGGACACGAGAAGAACACCCCCCTCCTCCTCCTCCTCTACCGCCTCCTCCTCCGCCACCGCCTCCTCCTCCGCCACCGCCTCCTCCTCCGCTGTTAGATTGACCCCAGCTACGAGTTGGAAACGTTGCAGCACTGGCGTTGGTAGACGTCAGCAGGCTGTGCTGAAGCTGATCAGCTTGGGGGACAGACAGCACACTGCCTCCGAGGTGAGGGATGCCCTCCTCGATGAGACGGCAATATGGTTTGAGCCGCTGCACCTGGGCCCAGGCATGGTCGTTTGTGATAACGGCCGGAACCTGGTAGCAGCTCTGGAGCTTGCCGGACTCCAACATGTTCCATGCCTGGCCCACGTCTTCAACCTAGTGGTGCAACGTTTCCTAAAGAGCTACCCCAATGTTCCAGAGCTACTGGTGAAAGTGCGGCGCATGTGCGCCCACTTTCGCAAGTCGACAGTAGCCGCTGCTAGCTTAAAATCTCTCCAGCAACACCTGCATGTGCCACAACACCGGCTTTTGTGCGACGTCCCCACACGCTGGAACTCAACGTTTCAGATGTTGAATAGAGTGGTTGAGCAGCAGAGACCTTTGATGGAATACCAGCTACAAAACCCTAGGGTGCCACAAAGTCAGCTGCCTCAGTTTCTCATCCATGAGTGGCCATGGATGAGAGACCTTTGTGACATCCTACGGGTGTTTGAGGAGTCCACAAGGAGGGTGAGCTCTGAGGATGCGATGGTGAGCCTTACAATCCCGCTCTTGTGTGTTCTGAGAGAATCCCTGATTGACATCAGGGATAACTCAGATCACACAGAGGAGTCAGGGATAGCATCCGATCCGTCACAGCTGGAGAGTAGGTCCACACATCTGTCCGCTTCATCGCGTTTAATGGAGGAGGAGGAGGAGGAGGAGGAGGAGGAGGAGGAAGAAGAGCTGTCCGATGATGTGATGGTGATACAGGAGGCTTCCGGGCAACTTCGAATCGTCCCATTGTTGCAGCGCGGATGGGTAGACATGGAGGATGAGGAGGAAATGGAGATTGAAATTTCCGGTGGGGCCAGAGGAGTCATGCCAACTAACACTGTGGCAGACATGGCTGAGTTCATGTTGGGGTGCTTTACAACCGACAAGCGTATTGTCAAAATCATGGAGGACAACCAGTACTGGATCTTTGCTATCCTTGACCCCCGGTATAAAAACAACATCTCGTCTTTTATTCCGGTAGAGGGGAGGGCCAATCGCATCAATGCTTGCCACAGGCAATTGGTGCAGAATATGATGGAGATGTTTCCAGCATGTGACGTTGGCGGCAGGGAGGACAGTTCCTCCAGTAGGCGACCAAGTTCTCACCGGTCCACACAAACGAGGGGCACACTGTCTAAGGTCTGGGACACCTTGATGGCACCCCCTCGCCAAAGTGCCGCCACAGAGGGTCCTAGTGTCACCAGGCGTGAGAAGTATAGGCGCATGTTGCGGGAATACCTTTCCGACCACAGCCCTGTCCTCTCCGACCCCTCTGCGCCCTACACGTATTGGGTGTCGAAGTTGGACCTGTGGCTTGAACTTGCCCTATATGCCTTGGAGGTGCTGTCCTGTCCTGCCGCCAGCATCCTATCTGAGAGGGTGTTCAGTGCAGCCGGTGGCATCATCACTGACAAGCGCACCCGTCTGTCAGCTGAGAGTGCCGACCGGCTCACTTTGATAAAAATGAACCACCACTGGATAGAGCCTTCATTTTTGTGCCCACCTGTGTAAAGGACCCCAACATGAAACTCCATGTCTGTACTCAACCTCTCCAATTCCTCCGCATCCTCATACTCATCCACCATAAGCGTTGCACAATTCTGCTAATACTAGGCTCCCTCCAACATGATTTCCCCCAACTCTGCTGGTTAGAGGCTCCCTCCACCCTGATTTCCACCAACTCTGCTGGTTAGAGGCTCCCTCCACCCTGCTTTCCCACAACTCTGCTGGTTAGAGGCTCCCTCCACCATGAATTTGCCCAAACTGGGCTGGTTAGAGGCTTCCTCCACCATGAATTGGTCCAAACTGGGCTGGTTAGAGGCTGCCTCCACCATGAATTGGTCCAAATTGGGGTTTTTAGAGGCTCCCTCCACCATGAATTGGTCCAAACTGGGCTGTTTAGAGGCTCCCTCCACCATGAATTGGTCCAAACTGGGGTTTTTAGAGGCTCCCTCCACCATGAATTGGTCCAAACTGGGGTTTTTAGAGGCTCCCTCCACCATGAATTTGCCCAAACTGGGCTGTTTAGAGGCTCCCTCCACCATGAATTGGTCCAAACTGGGTTTTTTAGAGGCTCCCTCCACCATGAATTGGTCCAAACTGGGGTTTTTAGAGGCTCCCTCCACCATGAATTGGTCCAAACTGGGGTTTTTAGAGGCTCCCTCCACCATGAATTTGCCCAAACTGGGCTGTTTAGAGGCTCCCTCCACCATGAATTGGTCCAAATTGGGGTTTTTAGAGGCTCCCTCCACCATGAATTTGCCCAAACTGGGCTGGTTAGAGGCTCCCTCCACCATGAATTGGTCCAAACTGGGCTGGTTAGAGGCTCCCTCCACCATGAATTGGTCCAAATTGGGGTTTTTAGAGGCTCCCTCCACCATGAATTGGTCCAAACTGGGCTGTTTAGAGGCTCCCTCCACCATGAATTGGTCCAAACTGGGGTTTTTAGAGGCTCCCTCCACCATGAATTGGTCCAAACTGGGCTGGTTAGAGGCTCCCTCCACCATGAATTGGTCCAAACTGGGTTTTTTAGAGGCTCCCTCCACCATGAATTGGTCCAAACTGGGGTTTTTAGAGGCTCCCTCCACCATGAATTTGCCCAAACTGGGCTGTTTAGAGGCTCCCTCCACCATGAATTGGTCCAAATTGGGGTTTTTAGAGGCTCCCTCCACCATGAATTTGCCCAAACTGGGCTGGTTAGAGGCTCCCTCCACCATGAATTGGTCCAAACTGGGCTGGTTAGAGGCTCCCTCCACCATGAATTGGTCCAAATTGGGGTTTTTAGAGGCTCCCTCCACCATGAATTGGTCCAAACTGGGCTGGTTAGAGGCTCCCTCCACCATGAATTGGTTCAAACTGGGTTTTTTAGAGGCTCCCTCCACCATGAATTGGTCCAAACTGGGGTTTTTAGAGGCTCCCTCCACCATGAATTGGTCCAAACTGGGGTTTTTAGAGGCTCCCTCCACCATGAATTGGTCCAAACTGGGGGTTTTAGAGGCTCCCTCCACCATGAATTTGCCCAAACTGGGCTGTTTAGAGGCTCCCTCCACCATGAATTGGTCCAAACTGGGTTTTTTAGAGGCTCCCTCCACCATGAATTGGTCCAAACTGGGGTTTTTAGAGGCTCCCTCCACCATGAATTTGCCCAAACTGGGCTGGTTAGAGGCTCCCTCCACCATGAATTTGCCCAAACTGGGCTGTTTAGAGGCTCCCTCCACCATGAATTGGTCCAAATTGGGGTTTTTAGAGGCTCCCTCCACCATGAATTTGCCCAAACTGGGCTGTTTAGAGGCTCCCTCCAGCATGAATTGGTCCAAACTGGGGTTTTTAGAGGCTCCCTCCACCATGAATTGGTCCAAACTGGGGTTTTTAGAGGCTCCCTCCACCATGAATTGGTCCAAACTGGGGTTTTTAGAGGCTCCCTTCACCATGAATTGGTCCAAACTGGGCTGGTTAGAGGCTCCCTCCACCATGAATTTGCCCAAACTGGGCTGTTTAGAGGCTCCCTCCACCATGAATTGGTCCAAACGGGGGTTTTTAGAGGCTCCCTCCAAAATGAATTTGCCCAAACTGGGCTGGTTAGAGGCTCCCTCCACCATGAATTTGCCCAAACTGGGCTGTTTAGAGGCTCCCTCCACCATGAATTGGTCCAAACTGGGCTGTTTAGAGGCTCCCTCCACCATGAATTGGTCCAAACTGGGTTTTTTAGAGGCTCCCTCCACCATGAATTGGTCCAAACTGGGGTTTTTAGAGGCTCCCTCCACCATGAATTGGTCCAAACTGGGGTTTTTAGAGGCTCCCTCCACCATGAATTTGCCCAAACTGGGCTGTTTAGAGGCTCCCTCCACCATGAATTGGTCCAAATTGGGGTTTTTAGAGGCTCCCTCCACCATGAATTTGCCCAAACTGGGCTGGTTAGAGGCTCCCTCCACCATGAATTGGTCCAAACTGGGCTGGTTAGAGGCTCCCTCCACCATGAATTGGTCCAAATTGGGGTTTTTAGAGGCTCCCTCCACCATGAATTGGTCCAAACTGGGCTGTTTAGAGGCTCCCTCCACCATGAATTGGTCCAAACTGGGGTTTTTAGAGGCTCCCTCCACCATGAATTGGTCCAAACTGGGCTGGTTAGAGGCTCCCTCCACCATGAATTGGTCCAAACTGGGTTTTTTAGAGGCTCCCTCCACCATGAATTGGTCCAAACTGGGTTTTTTAGAGGCTCCCTCCACCATGAATTTGCCCAAACTGGGCTGTTTAGAGGCTCCCTCCACCATGAATTGGTCCAAATTGGGGTTTTTAGAGGCTCCCTCCACCATGAATTTGCCCAAACTGGGCTGGTTAGAGGCTCCCTCCACCATGAATTGGTCCAAATTGGGGTTTTTAGAGGCTCCCTCCACCATGAATTGGTCCAAACTGGGCTGGTTAGAGGCTCCCTCCACCATGAATTGGTCCAAACTGGGTTTTTTAGAGGCTCCCTCCACCATGAATTGGTCCAAACTGGGGTTTTTAGAGGCTCCCTCCACCATGAATTGGTCCAAACTGGGGTTTTTAGAGGCTCCCTCCACCATGAATTGGTCCAAACTGGGGGTTTTAGAGGCTCCCTCCACCATGAATTTGCCCAAACTGGGCTGTTTAGAGGCTCCCTCCACCATGAATTGGTCCAAACTGGGTTTTTTAGAGGCTCCCTCCACCATGAATTGGTCCAAACTGGGGTTTTTAGAGGCTCCCTCCACCATGAATTTGCCCAAACTGGGCTGGTTAGAGGCTCCCTCCACCATGAATTTGCCCAAACTGGGCTGTTTAGAGGCTCCCTCCACCATGAATTGGTCCAAATTGGGGTTTTTAGAGGCTCCCTCCACCATGAATTTGCCCAAACTGGGCTGTTTAGAGGCTCCCTCCAGCATGAATTGGTCCAAACTGGGGTTTTTAGAGGCTCCCTCCACCATGAATTGGTCCAAACTGGGGTTTTTAGAGGCTCCCTCCACCATGAATTGGTCCAAACTGGGGTTTTTAGAGGCTCCCTTCACCATGAATTGGTCCAAACTGGGCTGGTTAGAGGCTCCCTCCACCATGAATTTGCCCAAACTGGGCTGTTTAGAGGCTCCCTCCACCATGAATTGGTCCAAACGGGGGTTTTTAGAGGCTCCCTCCAAAATGAATTTGCCCAAACTGGGCTGGTTAGAGGCTCCCTCCACCATGAATTTGCCCAAACTGGGCTGTTTAGAGGCTCCCTCCACCATGAATTGGTCCAAACTGGGCTGTTTAGAGGCTCCCTACACCATGAATTGGTCCAAACTGGGTTTTTTAGAGGCTCCCTCCACCATGAATTGGTCCAAACTGGGGTTTTTAGAGGCTCCCTCCACCATGAATTGGTCCAAACTGGGGTTTTTAGAGGCTCCCTCCACCATGAATTTGCCCAAACTCTGCTGGTTAGAGGCTCAATCCACCCTGATTTTCAAAACAAATGTTGGTGCCAACCTCAACTTACTACAAGGGCCAAATTCACTGCTGGTGACAAGCTCTCCTCACTGCAAGTGCCAAATACACATGTTTCAAGGTGTTTTCCTACTGTCAGAGAGGTGGTATTGAGTGTGTAAAGTGTGTAGTTGTTAGGCTGTGATGTTGGGGTAATAGAGGGTCTTTGGTGTGTTAGATGCCCCCAGACATGCTTCCCCTGCTGTCCCAGTGTCATTCCAGAGGTGTTGGCATCATTTCCTGTGGTGTCATAGTGGACTTGGTGACCCTCCAGACACGGATTTGGGTTTCCCCCTTAACGAGTATATGTTCCCCATAGACTATAATGGGGTTCGATTCGAATTTCGAACCTCGAACATTTTAGAGTTCGCTCATCTCTAGTCGCTGCCATATTCGCCATTTTTGTGGTCAGAGATAGGGAGAGAAACACATCTGCTGAGGGCTAGATAGGCATTAGCTTCAGATAGGCAGGGAAAAACCGACGAACAACAACAGCTCTTCTCAGAGCTATACACTGCAGGGACAGGAGTCCAGCTTTCCACGGGCGGTAGAAAACAGGGATACAGAACAGTTGCTTGTTGCTATATATGTGCACACCAGCTTTTGTTAGGGGTGTCCCCACACAAAATAGCAGGAATCCACAGCAGTTACTTCTTGCTATATACGTGAAAAACAGCTTTTATTAAGGTTGTCCCCCACAAAAAATAGCAGGAATCCACTGCAGTTACTTCTTGATATATACGTGACAAACTGCTTTTCTCTGGGATGTCTCCCACAAAATAGCAGGAATACACAGCAGTTACTTCTTGCTATATACGTGAAAAACAGCTTTTATTAGGGGTGTGCCCCCCAAAAAATAGCAGGAATCCACAGCAGTTACTTCTTGCTATATACGTGAAAAACAGCTTTTATTAGGGGTCTCCCCCCAAAAAAATAGCAGAAATCCACAGCAGTTACTTCTTGCTATATATGTGAAAACCAGCTTTTATTAGGGGTGTCCCACAAAAAAAATGCAGGAATCCACAGCAGTTACTTCTTGCTATATACGTGAAAAACAGCTTTTATTAGGGGTCTCCCCCCAAAAAAATAGCAGAAATCCACAGCAGTTACCTTTTGCTATGTACATGAAAAACAGCTTTTATTAGGGGTGTCCCCCCCCCACACAAAATAGCAGGAATCCACAGCAGTTACTTCTTGCTATATATGTGAAAACCAGCTTTTATTAGGGGTGTCCCACAAAAAAATTGCAGGAATCCACAGAAGTTACTTCTTACTATATACGTGAAAAACAGCTTTTATTAGGGGTCTAATAATAATGGCAGACTTATGCGAGATCTTGCATGTCTTTGAGGAGTCAACCATGAGGGTCAGCTGTGATGACGCACTCGTGGGTGCCACAATCCCGCTCCTGTGTGTGATGCGAGAATCCCTCATCGCCATCAGGGATAATGCATTGGATGCTGAGGAGTCGGGCATAGGAGCACAACCATCCCAGGATAGTCAGGGCACACTCCTGTCCGCTTCACAGCATATATTGAGGGAGGAGGAGGAGGATGACGAAGTGGCAGATCTCATTGCCAAACAGGAGGCTAGCGGGGAAGTTCATTGCGTCCCATTATTGCAGCGCAGTTGGGGTGAAATGGAGGAGGAAGAGGAGGAAATGGAGAGTGACCATTCTGGTGGGGGCAGCCAAGTGATGCCAAGTAACACTCTGGCACACATGGCTGAATACATGTTGGAGTGCTTTTCAACTGACAAACGCATTGTCAAAATCCTGGAGAGCAACGACTACTGGATCTTTGCAATCCTTGACATCCGGTATAAAAATAATGTTTGGAATTTTATTCCAGTAGAGGAGAGGGCCAGTCGCATAAGTGATTGCCACAAGCAACTGGTGCAGAATATGGTGGAGATGTTTCCATCAACTCTCATTGGCGGCACACAGGAGAGTTCCTCCAACAGGCGAACAACTGTCATCTGGTCCACACCCGGCAGGGGCACCCTCTCCAAGGTCTGGGACACGTTAATGGCACCCCGTGGCCAAACTACCACCACTGAGGGGCCTAGTGTCACCAGGAGGGACACGTATCAGCACATGTTGCGGGAATACCTGGCCGACACCAGCCCTGTCCTCTCCGATCCCTCTGCGCCCTAACTTATTGGGTTTCCAAGTTGGATTTTTGGCTGGAACATTGGAGGCTCTTTCCTGCCCTGCCGCCAGCGTGCTTTTAGAAAGGGTCTTTAGCACAGCATAATTACGGATAAGCGCAGCCAGCTGTCAGCTGACAGTGCTGACCAGCTGATGCTGATAAAAATGAACAGCCACTGGATAGATCCATCATTTTCATGTCCACCGGTGTCAAGCACCCCGACATGAAGTTTCATGTGTGTGCTCACCCTCTACAATTCCTCCTCCTCCTCATACTCCTCCACCATCAGCGTTGCACAATTGTGCTCCTACTAGGCTCAATCCACCCTGATTGCCCCCAACTCTGCTGGTTAGAGTCTCAATCCACCCTCATTCCACCCCAACTCTGCTGATTAGAGTCTCAATCCACCCTCATTCCCCCCAACTCTGCTGGTTAGAGTCTCAATCCACCCTCATTCTCCCAAACTTTTCTGGTTAGAGTCTCAATCCACCTTGATTCTTCCCAACTCTGCTGGTTAGAGGCTCAATCCATCCTGATTCCCCCAACTTTGCTGGTTAGAGGCTCAATCCACCCTGATTCCCCCCAACTCTGCTGGTTAGAGTCTCAATCCACCCTCATTCCCCCAACTCTGCTGGTTAGAGGCTCAACTCACTCCGAGGGCCAAAAACACTGCTGGTGCAAGGCTCTACTCACTGCAAGGGCCAAAAACACTGCTTTTTAAAGGCTCTACTCACTCCAAGGGCCCAAAACTCTGATGGTGCAAGGCTGTACTCACTCTAAGGGCCTAAAACTCTGCTGGTAAGAGGCTGAAGTCACCTAAATCTCTGCTGGTAGCTCAGTTTAAGGGCCTGTAACTTAATTTTGAAGGGCTCACGTTAAGGGCCATAAAAGTGAATTTTGGAAGGTCTTACCACATGACACACACGCACATCCACAATGACAGTTCAGGGTGGGTACTGTTGGATCTTCCATTGCCTATTCCATCTTTGATTGTCATGGGCAACGTGATTTAAAGGGGTGCTTGGTAATGTTTCTTTAGCTTGAATTTGGGTTTCTGTCCATCCAATTGGGGAAGAAAGAAGGTTTCCAGGTAATTTCCCACTTTGATAGAGGTTTTTTTGAGTGTAGAAAGTGTGTAGTTGATAGACTGTGATGGTGGGGTAAAACTGTGACTTGGGCTTGTTAGATGCCCCCAGACATGCTTCCCCTGCTTTTCCAGTTGCATTGCAGAGGTGTTGGCATCATTTGCTGAGGTGTCATACTGGACTTGGTGACCCTCCTGAGTCGAATGGTGGGTTCCCCTGAAACAAAGCATTTTTCCCCATAGACTATAATAGGGTTCAATATTTGATCGAATAGTCGAATATTGAGTGGCTATTCCAACACAAATAACCAATATCAAATATTTTACTGTTCGCTCATCTCTAATAATTTAATATTTTTCAAACTACAAAATTATATAAAAATTGTTGAGGTGAAATAAGTGGATTTTTAAAGAATTACCAAAAATACACAAGTAAAAAAATAGAAAATAGTTTAATCTATAAATAAATTCACTGACCAGCTGTTACAGGGACGAAGATATGATTTTGGATTTTAAATCCTTCAGATCTAAGCTTCAAAGTGAGAGAAGCATTTTTTTTTAATAGAAAAGCTCATTCTATTTCTGGCTTGTTTAAGCTCTTTAACCTTCTGTTGCTCTAATTCCAGTAATGAAATACGGATTGACAGCCCACTTTCAATTTGCAAACAACAACAAAACTTCCATTTAAATGCTAAAATCAGATCTTGCTTATTCAAATTACCTTTGTTATTTATGCAGGAAAGTATTTGATAGCAGCTCCTTTATATTTTAAGCATATTTATCTGATATATTTGATCATATTTTGTTCACAAGGTAAATACATAGTGATATAAGCACCAATACACAAATTCTCACAAATTGAACTTGGATCAAATACTGTAGAAACTTATGTTGACCTAAAGTCTGTCAGGTAAACCGTACTAGAATACTACATGTTGCTGTGTTATAGTTACTTATACTGTAATAGCCTTAAGTTGCCCATACACAATGTACATGAACCATGGTGAAAGCACGTGGATTACTACTAATTGTCGTTTTGTACCTGTAATTACTATTTGCAAAGTGCAGTCCAGTAATTAATTGGTAATCACTATGTATTCACTGAAGCCCAAGCTCGCCGTTCACCATTAATCTAACTTAGAAACATTTTAACAATTGCTGAGCCTGCTTAACATACGCTTGGTTTCCATTTTGACATTTAAAAATGTACAGTGTCAAGATCTGGGGTCGCTAGGTGATTGGCATAGACACAGACTTCAAGATGTCAGTTCAAAGTGTAGAGTTTTATTCACTCTAACAGTCAGCGGTACATGCAGAAGCAAAGAAACATACAAAATAAACACCTGCCCGTCTGGGCTCTAACTTAACCAAAGTTGGTATAATAGTAACCAGTTCAAATAGTCAGGACCTTCTAAGGTAGTAACAACCTCCTAGGTGGCTTTCGAGACCAAGCTCTGACCAAAGTCTGTTCTCCCAGCAGACTTCTTATGCCTCGCTAGCCAGGAGAAATTTGAGAAAGCTGGATTGCTGCCTGAGTGTCCACTAGATGTGGCAATCTGTCAATTTGGATTAAAGGTGTTTTCCCTTTCAGTGTGTCAGCACACTGCCTGGAGCATATCAGATAATATGCAAATGCAAGTACACAATCGACTCAGGGTTATCTGTGTGTTTACATATAGAGGTAACAGACCTATCAGTAAGCTGCAATTAGCCGATAGTCCTGCTGGCAAGAGCAGTTTTTTATAGTATATGAACATAAATTCATAACAGATGTGAAGTCACGTCATTTACTGGAATAAAAAGTAGCCTATGTGTTAATCGAGGTTACAAACTATCTATGTGCCAAATTTCATCCAAATCGGTTCAGCCGTTTTTGCATGATCGAGTAACAAACATCCAAACTTTCTTATTAATTAGTAGGAAACATTAGTAGGATAGGATTGGATAGGATCGGATAGGATCGGATAGGATTAGCCATTTTGATTACTTGTACTTGTTACAGGGTTTTTTTTTTTGTTATTTTGGAGAAAAATTTGTGGCTGTGTACTTAGTTGAGAAGTGATGAAGTGGTTTTTCAAAACAAAAAGCCACCAAAAATAATCCCGTTATGTTAGCCAATATGAAATCAAAAAGGTATTGCTATAAAATTATGCAATGACACATTTTATTGTGTGGTTCTTTTTCAATATATTTGGAATACTAGAATGTGATGGACCAGGCTGCAGGACATGTCTGGCTAAGTGGAAGCAGAGGTGATAGCTGAGGCAACATAAGTGGCAGTACATTACAGAATAATGTGATGAACCAGGCCACCAGAGGTAATGGCAATCTGTTTAGGAATAGTAGGCAGTATCAGCAGTATAGTAAATTAAACGTAATACAGGGAGACAATAGCAGATCTATTCAGTGGCATCAGCTGGAGGGGTTTTAAAATCCTCACAGCACCATGCCTGATTCATTTTGATGAAAGCAATTTTTTCTACACTTTTGGGGGATAGTTTTATCTGCCTAGGTGCTACAAGGCCACTGGCAGTACTGAACGCCGTTGCAGTCATTACACATGAGGCTGTAAAAGATAAAGCTCCCATGGCAAACTGTGCTAACTCCTGCCACTGCAATTTTTGGGGTTCTATTAAGGGACCATTTTAGATATCCACTTTTATGCTATCAATTGTCTGTTCACATAGTCCTGGGTGTCCTAGAAATACTATACAGTATAGAGTATTCTACACTATGATTTAAGGTATGGCTCAAACCAAACTTGTTTGGTCTAAAATGAATACGTGACCTGAGCCTCCAAACCCGAAAACTAAATAAATCCAGAGAGGTTTGTCTAGCTCTACTAGAGATTTCTATCAGTGAAGGTGGAGACTTGATTGACAGTCCAGAAAAGACCTGCAGTAAATTCGGTTACAACATTAGAGGAGGTGGAACATATAGGAGCTTGACTTTAACACACATCACTCTTGAGCAAGGGTTGGCAACACCTGGCCACTCTTGGCACGTGACATATTTTGCTGGCACAGCAGCCAGCATGAGACCTGCAAGAATTAAATGTACAATGGACAGGGAGCGTCCCTTTAGCACTCTGCTAGAACTGAGGTATAGGATGCTCTCCTTTCTCTTGCTGCCCTCTCTGCCCACCAATGAGAAGGGTGATGAAATCCCAGGTGGCGGAACTCATCACTGTACACACAAGGACCCTGCCCGTTACAGTGATGAGCTCCTGCCACATGCATCCTGAAAAGAAGAGGAGGAAGATGAGTAAAAAAACAAGTACATGCTGGAGTTACTATTTCTATTATTAATGTAAGGAAGTTATTAATTTAGTTTAAGTAACGCCATATGTCACATATTAATAGCAATTAACCGCATCATGTCCCTCATATTAACCCTTTTGTGCCTTACATAAGGGTTACTAATATGTCAGACATATGGAGGTACTAATAAATGACCACAATGATGAAGATGCTTAATCATTACCTCCATGCCCCTCATGTATCAGTAACTCCTATGTAAAGCACACAGGGGTGAATGTGAGGGACATTATGGGATTAATAGCTGTTAAAGAGGACCTTTCATGTTCTCATGAAAGTGCAGTTTTATATACCGTTAGAAAGCCGTCAGTGCACTGAATTCAGTGTACTGTCAATTTTTCCCAGGATATGCTCCGGGGTTGGAGAGAAATTAATGGCACCGATATCTCTCCACTTTCAAAAGGGGTTTCCTTACCGCCCAATGTCATCACTGGGCTTTGAAGAATGCCCCTCCCACCCCACTGTACTCGTCCATAGACTTGTAGGGGGGGTGTTACATCTTGGCGTCATCACTGGGTGGTTAAGAATTCTCTTCTGATAGTGGGGAGATATTGGCATTGTTAATTTCTCTCCAGCTCCAGGGCATATACCAGGAAAACCGACAGTGCACTGTATTCAGGTATATAAAACCGCACTTTCATGAGCACATGAAAGGTCCTCTTTAATATGAGGCACATGGAGTTATTAAATTGTAGTGCACATGACCATACTTTTTATCCGCAATTATGGATAAAACTACAGACCCATACATTTCATTTGGCCCATACACGTAAATGTCCTTTTTGTGGCTATGTGTCTGGGCCAGTTTGAAGAGCTGCAAAATGTAGAGCAGGTCCTATATCTATCTGCATTGCAGCTCTGTCAATTCATTTTTAATGTAGGTCAGTGAAAACCACATCTATGCCATTTGTTTGCAGGAAGCTTAAGGGTGTTTCTTTTCGGGTGGTGACACACTCTGAACCCAGATGTGGCTACAGCCAAATCCAGTCCTTAAGTGCCAGTACTTTCACTTTTCATACCCATTAGTTACTGGCAGTGGTTTTTCTGTTCCCACACAGCCAGGAATTAAATGTGCCTGAAATTAATCTGAGTTTCTCTTACAGAAAAGTGAAAGTACCAGCAGCCAGGGAATGGATGCAGTATCTAGGTACATAGTGTGTGACCGCTCTACAGGTGTTACCTCATTCTGCTTCCAGTCATATACATTTACCACTAATCGCGAGTTGAACGTGTACTTACATTGTTCCTAATGGAAAAATACAGCTGTATCCAGGCAAATAGTGGTAAATACTGTACATGTGGCTGGGAGCACAGTATGACAACACACCTGTGTTATGGTTTGTGCTATACCACTTTAGTTTACAAGTCATGAGCCTTACAATCATTGCCCAGCATTTCATGGACCTAATCTTTGTAGGTGTGAATATGGCAGATGGTATTATTATGTAAAGGTTGGTTTGGAGGATAGCCATGGTGACCATGTTTTCAAGAAGGTTTTTTTGAACATATTGTTCCAAAGAAAAAGTTCTAGCCTGCAAATTTTATTTCCTTTATTGATCCATTGTTAGAAGGAGGGAGATATAGGGCTCTTGAAGTTAAACAGGGTGATCAGTTTAGCTGCAGAGATTAAAAGAAGGCAAGATCATTTTTTTAGGATAGAAATGTGTTGATGCACAAGAGAGATGTAGATATAGATGTATGGAACAAACACTATTTTCTAGAAAGGGTGTATTAGTGGACAATGTCACGATATGTGAAGTAAATCTGCCCTTCCGTTTCGGCACCTCCAGCAATTGTATGATATAAATAAGTTGATAAAATTCAGCTACTCAGGAGTTTTGTATCAACAAGTAAGTAGTTTATTTTTTTTTTAAAATATGGGAGCAAGCTCCTTTTAAATGTACACATTCCATAGAGAGAGATTCTAGCCAAAACAATGGCCCTCTGTCGGGGTACCATAATAGGGAAGTATCATATGCAATCACAATGTCTTGCAACTGTATGAAGTAATATAAAACTAGTCCTGTATTCTGCAATAACCAGAGGATTCTAGGTGCGCTGACTTTTTTTTAACCCCTTCCCGCCGATGGCATTTTTTGACTTCCTGACCACTTTATGTGGCAATAACTTTGGAATGCTTTAACTTACCAAAGTGATTTTGAGACTGTTTTTTCGTAACACATTGTACTTCATGTTAGTGGTAAATTTTGATTGATATGTTTTGTGTTTAATTATGAAAAAATAGGAAATTTGGTCGAAATTTAGAAAAATATGCATTTTATAAAGTTTGAAATGATGTGCATTGCATACAGATACTCAGACCGCCAAAATTATATCATAAATCTCATGTCCCAGATCTCTGCTTTATGTCGGCATCAAACTTTAGTCGCCCTTTTATTTTTTACAGACATTATAAGATTTACAAGTGAAACAACAATATTCCAAATTTTCAAGAAATTTCTAAAACCCATTTTTTAAGGGACTAATCCAGTTATGAAGGGGTTTTGAAAGACCCATAAATCACCCCATTTTCAAAACTGCACCCCTTAAATAAGCCAAAACAACATATATGAAGTATTTCAACCCTATAAGTGCTTAACAGGAATTAAGACAAAATGGAGGTGAAATTTTCCAATTTGATTTTTTTTTTACTAATGTTTTAATTTTATTGTTCAGGTTATTACGGATGCGGTGATAACAAACATGTAATGTTTTTTTCTATTTTTCTGTATTTTACATAATAAAACATTTTATATGGGAAAAAGGGATTTTTGGGTCTTTATTTCTAATTTATTTTAAACTTATTTAAACTTTTTTTATTTATACTTTTTTATAACTTTTTTTTTTCTGTCCCCATGGGCGATTGAAGCAGTGATCTACCGATCTCTGCTTAACTAGATGTACACTGCCATACACGTGTATTGCAGTGTACAGGAAGCTCTCAGCCCTGTGCACACGCACAGGGCTGACAGCTTCCATTTTGGCAGGATCAACCAGGTGCATGGAGGGGGAAGTGATGGGGCAGACCCGGGGTCACTAATCAGACCCTGGGCTGCCCACTACCAACACCAGCACCCCCCGAAACCGTCGCAGGGGGTGCCGATCAGCACTATTATATACCGAAACCCCTGAGATGCCGGGGGTCATGTTTGACCACCGGCATCTCAGGGGTTAACACCCGCGATCGGACCTGGTTTCTGACCGCGGGTGTTACAGGGCATTGTTAGCCATAACATATGGCTGACACTTGCAGAGCATGGTGCAAATGATGCACAGTATAAGGTTTGTGACATCTGGAGGTTATTATACGTAAAAGGGAGCTACAGATTACAGCAGGTGTTAGAATTCACCACAGTCCTATCCTATCGAACACTAACATAAGGGAAAATTCTAGATGAATAGCCAACTTATCATTCTGATCCTGGCAGTAGAGTCTCAATACAAGGAGAGCACAGCATTGATGAAAGTATTAGGTACACAAGACCTCTTGATGGTCATGAGAAATGTGAAATTGACCCTGTCAAAAGTCTTCTTGGTGTCGGTGTCTAACAGGTCTAGGGGGATTTTTACTGATCTGGTGTTCGATTAATCTGATTACTCTATAGGTGTTTTCTCTGCCCTGCCTATTCTTTGTAAACCCTGCTTGTTCCCTACAAATTATTTTGGGTAGAAGGAGGGGGCAGTTAGTTGAGGGTTAGGGCTTTAGCCTCCACTCAAGGTCAACTTTGAATAAGAAGATGGTTCGGTAGCTGCTGTAGAGTATCAAGTTCTTCCCAGCTTTTAGGAGAATTGTGATAAAGGCCTCTAAGACTTGTGAAAGGAGACAGCTGGCCTCTAAAATTGTATTGCACTTTTTAATGAAGTGAATTGAGGTAATGGTATAGATTTGAAGTTTTCGTAGAATTTATAGGCAACCCATCAGGGAGTGTATCAAATTTTTATCGATGTTGGTGGAGAAAGTGACAATGACATCTCCTAGCTTATAGAGTTTGTGTTAGAAGTCATGGAAGGCTTCTGCGATGTATTGTGTCGATGTGGCATATCACTTGGTTGTTTTGGGTAATCTCTTTTCTGAAGAAACATGATTTTGCTCTTTCTGTCATCATGTATGTAGAATCGGGAGGTTTAAAGTAGCTGATGTTCAACATGTCCCTGACTTTATCAAATGTTTGCGTTCATCAAGGTTAGACAGGACTCTGGATATTTTGTGTGCACATTCGAATTGAGAATTGTGGGGTAACAGGTTGTTTAGGGTTTTTTCATCTAAACTTTTTGATAAAGCTGCTTAAAGGGATAAATTCCCTTCTGATGACGATTTGATGTGTCTCCCATAAGATGGGATATGATTAGAGATGAGCGAACACTAAAATGTCTGAGGTTCGAAATCCAATTCGAACAGCCGCACACTGTTCGACTGTTTCGAACCCCATTATAGTCTATGGGGGAAATTCTTGTTTCAGGGGTACGCAAAATTTGATAAAATTA
The DNA here is from genome assembly GCF_031893055.1 of Leptodactylus fuscus. Classification (NCBI taxonomy): domain Eukaryota; kingdom Metazoa; phylum Chordata; class Amphibia; order Anura; family Leptodactylidae; genus Leptodactylus; species Leptodactylus fuscus. The sequence goes on from NC_134268.1 coordinate 138,106,382, forward strand.
TATTTACCAAGTCCACGAGTGATGGTCGGGCTGGATCCTCCTTGAAGTCTTCTCCCAGCACAGCGTCCCCGCGGCATCTTCCGGCTGTAATTCACTCTGCCCGGCCCAACACCTGAGCAGAGCCGACTGCACATGCGAGGGCATGCCCGCGCATGCGCAGTCGGCTCTGCCTAGGCCGGATGCCAAGGCAGAGTGAATTACAGCCGGAAGATGCCGCGGGGACGCTGCACGTTGAAGACTTCTAAAGGTAAGAGAAGAACCAGCGTTGATTGGCAGAATGTATAGCATTCTGCCAATCAACACTGGTTCTGCATCGAACATTAAACTTCGAACAGCTAGTAGTGTTCGATCGAGTATGAGTATTTTGAATACCATAGTATTCGATCGAACACCTACTCGATCGAACACTACTTGCTCATCTCTAGATATGATATAGCATTAGATTTGTTTGAGATAAAGTATGGTTACAAAATTATGTTGATATTAATGCACCAATTTTTCAACCAGGCACTCTGCCAAAATAGTTTTGTCGAAATAACACCATACCTGTTGCAAGTGTAATTCCCTATAATCTTATTTTTGGAGAGCACTTAAAGCCAATATTACTTCTAACACAACCAGTGTGTATATGAAAACACAAGCAGCCATCTTCCCTCAAAATGTATTTTTCATTTTAAAAAGAATTAAACAGTGGCAGTGTAGTGTATGGCTAAACAAGCACTTTGTATCCAACACCTACCAACTAATTTAAAATGGATGCACATGTTACTGTCACTTTGACATAATTTTGTATTTGCTTTCAAATGCTAGAAATGGTTTAGATAGGGTCCTAGTAGCCCTGACAGTGTCATACACTTTTCTAAGCTAATTTAAGCTGATTCAGAACAAATTTATTGAGAGTAAAATGAATCATGGGAATGAACCCACCAAACCTGCAAGAGGTTGACCAATCTCTAATGGTTTTTATTTCATTTTAGCCTCATGCTAGTTCAACAAATGCTAAAAGGTATTCCCGGTGTACCAAAATCCCTAGCCCTAAACCAAGAATCTTCAGGAAAAAACAAAGTTCAATAACAAAACACCATACAACATGAGAAGTAACATGAGGGCAGTCATTTTTCTCCATGATCATGGTAGTGTTTCCTTCCTAATCCCAGTAGTGTTTTACTTGGTGGTAAATTAAAATATAGCTTGGTTTGGTTTTGGGTGGCCATCCATGACCTGAGATTCCCGGGAGGGCACTTGACCATCCAAATACCCATCAGATGCACATTTCGATTGCTGTTTTCTATGGCAGCAGGCTGCAGCACCATGGAAAGTTATTCACATTCCCCATCTCTAAAGGGTGTCTGGTAGCTCAGCACTTTTAAAGCAGAGAAGACAGAGGTTGCATTGGGTTAAACTCTGCTGGAGAGTGTATGTCACACAGTATTGTGACCCTTTCAGTAATAGAAGTACTTTACCATTCTGCTGCATCTGAAGGGACTGGAGATGTCGAGTGCAAGGATGTACTGTAATAAGAAAGGGGAGCCAATATTTTGGTAAAATATTAGGTTAATCTACATAACCAACTCTTACCTATTTGCAATAATAACTGGATATCATAGCATTTTACCTTACATGCACCTGTGAATCTGCCATTCCCTTTAATAATACTATATCATGAGGAAGAAGACTTTATTATAATGGACAGTAAATACAGCTTGGCCTTTTGGTATTAGGCACCCTATAATTCTCACTTCTCTCACTAGACATCAGCTGGTGCTTTGAGTTGGTATACATAACTAGATTACCTTTGGCTATATTTTTTCATAGTAGGTTTTTTTTTTTTTTTTTTATAATGCTGGTTAATTACAATATATATTTGTGTAAGTTTCTTTCTCTTCCGTTATTACATGTTACGTTCATTGGACTTCATTTTTTTGTTTCTGCAGAACATTGTGGAATTTCAGATTTTTACTCTTGCTGGGAAGCACTTTAGCATAATTGCTTAAATGTTAGTTTAGTTAAGGGATTGAACTAGCTCTTAGTGCAGTGAAACTGTCTCTAGGGCAAGTCTGACCTACAAAACAACCAAAGTGGAATAAAAGAATGCTGATGAATTTTAAATTGCTTGGCTACATCTGCTGTTCTTTGGTGAAAATTAGTTTATCAGGCATATTTGAATACAAGTAGCAAACCGAATTAACCCACACCGGTACTCTCAAACTATATGCGTACATTATGTTCTGTATAAGTAATACTGCAGGTGCATTTCCATTTTTATACTGCAAGGGAAAACTAAGCCAACTCAAGGTCATATTACTAAATTCACTGCCAGATCTGCAGGAACAGAAGATGAAACTAAATAAAAGTGATTACTAAATCGGGACTAACTATTTTAAATAGAAAGTCAACAAAAATGAATTGGTCTAAAGGTGTAGTATTTAATACTGTTAATTTATGATAACATGAAGTAGAAAATACAGGTCTAGTGATGATAGCCAATATGCACTGAGCAAGGCGGTAATATTCAGCAAATTAGGCAGCAACACCAAAAGACAATAGATTTATTTTCTTCTGAACCTTTCACTATATTCAGGACATTTCTATAGGATACAGTACTAATGTGATGTGTGAGTCAGCATTATAGCTGCTCCCATAAACATACTGGTAAGCAATTGGTGTTCAGTGATGAAATTTCTGGGCTTCTGCATTCACTTAGGCACACAATTAGACAAATGACCCACATATAGTTGTGTCCAGACATGAGACGTTGCACAATGTTGTATGGAATCCAATACGTTTATATCATTTTTTATTCTCAAAACAAAAAAATGTCATGCCAAACCTTTTTTCTGCAATAATGCAAATCTGAATGAATGTTTGCAGGCAAAAGTTTTCCTTTTTCCCTATGGATTTGATCCAAGCTGCAGTAATGATGGAAATATACCTGTATATTGTTTATGTAGCACTATGTGTTTAGCCTCAGTCTTTCCGTTGTGCTATTCAGGCCCCAGTTTTGTCAAAGTGACATTGTCTATAAGCTGCCTCCATCTTTTATGAACTGTTATTTTGATTTTATAAATTCAGCATTTTTGTACTGTGTTCAAGTATATACTAGATATACTAGAAAAAGTACCTGGTATTGCCTGGGTATAAAGTGTGGGTCCAAAAGATGTCCACCAAGGTCAAGAGGATCGCCTTGCAGCTGCCTCCTGTATTCAAGAGTTATGGCTGAAAACTGTATTATGCACCCAAAAAGTATAATATGCATGTGATGTGATGTGGCAGAAAGTCCTTGATGTGTTAGCCAGTGTTGCTATATTTGTTTGTTTGAATATGGCAAGAAAGGTAAATGTTAGGGGGTGTTCACACTACTGCCTCTGTCCGCTCTTTGGTTTCCGTCCTAAGCCCAGAAGAAACCGGACAGGGGATGGCTTGCCGGCAGTGAGCTTTAAAACCCATTCATTACAAAGAGTTTTTAGAGCAACCTGCCGGTGTCCGTATGCGGCCTCTCCGTCTGGAAATATTTTTTTTTTGCACGGACACAAAGTCGTACATGCATTTGTATATACAGCACCTTAATGACCAGACCTTATTTTTCAAAACTGACAAGTGTCACTTTATATGGCAATAACTTTGATATACTTTAACTTAATAAAGTGATTTGGAGATTGTTTTATTTTTTTTATTTTTTTTTAAATGTAGATCGTGAACCCCACATAGAGCTCACAATGTACATTTTTTCCCTATCAGTATGTCTTTGGAATATGGGATGGAAATCCACGCAAGCGCGAGGAGAACATACAAACTCTTTGCAGATGTTTTTTTGCCCTTGGCAGGATTCGAGCCGAGGACTCCAGCGCTGCAAGGCTATAGTGATAACCACTGAGCCACTGTGTGGCCCCTTTTTGTTTGTTTTTTTGTGACATGTTGTACTTCATGGTATTTTATTTGTTTTCAAAATTTTGCAAGGAAACAGTAGTTTGGTAAGGTGTAAGTAAGGTGTCAAAGAACATATCAAGCATAAAATATGAAAATGAAATGTAAGCAGATTGTCAGAATTTACATTAACACAAATACAAACTTGACCGTGACATATACTCCGCTATCCTCCATGTCAATTACTGAACAATTATTATATCTGAAACAAGGAATGGACATGGGAGGACACTGAGTATTACAAATTGAAAATCGGTGTCTAAGGTTATGTGTGAGCATTACCACATAGTGTTTCCAACTCAAACCTTAGACAGTAAGTTCCACAATGGGCTTGACTTTAAAATTCTATCTCTCTTGACCATTAGAACATTCTCCATGGCCCAAATGAGAGGGTCTAATTCAGTGAAACCCCAAGGGAGGGATAAGTGAGGCTGGATGCAGATAAGGACAAGGAAAGGAAGAAGTATATAGAGTATGACATATCTGAATGTGCATAGAAGGGGAGGGGGGATGAAAGTAGAGGAGGTGGGGAAAAATGGACTCTAGAAGTATACTCAGACCCAGTATTGACACTAAGGTGGCCAGACCTTCAAGTACTGGCCATGATGTCTGTCCTTCCAATTGATCAACTCCTCAAACCTTGCGAATTGATGAACTTTTACATTCCACACTTGTAGGGTAGGGAGACTGCTGTAGCCAGAAGAGAGGAATAACACTTGGCTGCTTCTATCAAGTGAGTCATCAGGTCATGTTTTGATGGCTTATAATCACCAACTGGTCTGGAGAATATCACCGAGCCTGGTGAAAGACAAAGCCAACTGTTCAGAGATGTTATGCCAGTAAGGCTGTATCATATCACATGCCCACCAACTATATAGTATTGTACCTGGTTGCTTCTTGCACCTCCAGCAAACATTTAAGTCCAATAATCCATGGTTGTACAGCCAGTCTGGCATCCTATACCACCTAGCGAGAAGTTTAAAATGTGAATCTTGGAACACAGGTGGAGAAACCATGGGAATGGCCAAGAATGAACAAGATTTCTTGTTCTGTCAAATTGATGTTGAGCTCCTTCTCTCATGATACTTGAAGGACTGGTTTTGAGGGCTTCTGCGACTGGGCTAGGAAAGACTTGCATGTACAGAGTTTCCATGATATTTTGGAGTTGGAAAGCAGGATGCTCTCAAATCGAGTAAGTGTTCTAGTGGAGGACTCTATCTTGAGTATCTCTGTGACTAATCTGTGGAAGTAGTCATTGTGAAGAAAGTTAATCTGTGTTGTTGGTGTCAGTTTCTGTAATTGGGACTTCTTTAGTGGCTGGTTATGAGAGACCAGATCTCCTTTTCAGTAGTGGGTACAGTAGCAGATCTGCAGGCAATAGTGGTGAGATGGAGGTTGACAAGGTAGTTCTGTATAAGTGCTATGTTTCAGAAGTGCCACGTAGGAGAATTTCAAAGCTAAGTCTACTGATCACGGATGGGTCAGGAAGCCACATATGATACCTGAACTCTGGGCTAGGACTGACAGTATGGGGTGCTTCATAGACCAGACATAAGCCATCCATCTTGATAGTTGGATTGCTCTACAGTAGAGATGCATACCTGGAACAGCTAATCCACCTTCCTGCTTCCTTTTTGCTAATACTTGAAACAATAAAGGAGGAGTCTTTTGTTTCCATAGGAAGGAGGTAAATCTGTGAAGAGATTGAAAAAATGCCTTCGGGATTGATATAGACAACATCTGAAGGACATACAATATTTTAGGAACTATATCGGTTTGGAGGAGCTTCCTCCGATCAATCCAGGAAATGTACGGGTAGGTCATAATCCATAAGAAGCTTCTTGACATCTCAAAGTAAAGGAAGATGGTTGAGTGTGTATAACGCATCTAGGCGGGTTGGGAGATGAAACCTTAGGTATTTAATAGTGTGTTTTCTCTATACGGTGGATGAGGAGCTGCTGAGACTATCTGCTATCTCCTGTTATATTCACCTTATAGTTGGACAAGGCACCATATTGCTCTATCAAGTCAGTGAGAGCTGGGAGGCCGTCATCTAAGTTGGATATCAGGAATCAAATATCATCCATGAACACAACTGACTGAAGCCTGCCCTTGACAAAGCCTGACTGTTCATCACACAAAAAATGAGCTTGATCAAAGTTAAGTAGGACTGGTAGAAGGAAGAGAACAGAAAATTGCAAAATGCGCTATTTAACATTAAGTTCTTAGTGAACAGGTAAGTTTAAAGCTTATTTATCTCAGCGGGCATGCCAACCGGATATGGTGCAAAAACATTAGTGGGAGGCTAAATTAAGAGGAGAGAAGTACAATTGCTAAAATAACAGCCCCCCAATGTTTGGATCTCTTGTCTTAATCTCTGCCAACTCAGCCAAAACAGGGGGAACTGCTTTTGATAATGCCCTCTGAAGAAAGGCAAGGGGGATATGAGCCAAATCGCTATCCATGCGACCTTCATCTGTTGCAGTTCCATTCTCAGATTCATCTCCTGTCTGCATTCCGGCGCCATTTTGTGGTCCCCCTGCAGAGATGAGAATGTCTTTTTTTTTTTTGGAGAGCTGGGCGAGTCTACAACTCTTTCCTTACCAGTTTTGACCATGATTTTCACTGTAGCATGCGTTTAGCGGGGTATCTGGAGCTCGATGTCATGGAGCTTCAACAGAATGCAGTCAGGCTCTGCTCCCTGGAATCAGCAATTTAAACCCTTTTCCGCAGACATTTTTCGATTTTTAATTTTGACTCCCACCTACCAAGAACCATACCATTTCTGATAGAGCCATATAAGGGCTTAAAGGGGTATTCCCATGAACATAATCATATCTATATTTGTAGATAATTAAAAGTTAAACATTTTTGCAAATATAAGTAATTAAAAATTCTGCAGCATTTTAAAGATTTCCTCTAACCATCTTGGTAATGACAGTCTGTTGTCGTGATCGGTTGCCAATGTATACGACCACCAATGCAGAAACTTTCTATGGTCTGGGACTTGTCAAAAACCCAGCCATGATTTTCTTATTGTAGCTGAGTTATCAGGCAGAGACGCTACATGTATGAGAAGATATGCCGGCCACAATAAGGAAATCATGGCTGATTTTCTGACCTTAGGAAGGTTCTGCATTCATGGTCGTAGCCACTGGCATCCGATCAAGACAACAGACTGTGACCACAAGATATTTAGAGAATATCTTTAAAACTCTGCTAAATATTTAATTACTTATATTTGCAAAAATGTTTAACTTTTAATTATTTACAAATCTAAAAATAAGTACAGTCCTATGAAAAAGTTTGGGCACCCCTATTAATCTTAATCATTTTTAGTTCTAAATATTTTGGTGTTTGCAACAGCCATTTCAGTTTGATATATCTAATAACTGATGGACACAGTAATATTTCAGGATTGAAATGAGGTTTATTGTACTAACAGAAAATGCGCAATATGCATTAAACCAAAATTTGACCGGTGCAAAAGTATGGGCACCCTTATCATTTTATTGATTTGAATACTCCTAACTACTTTTTACTGACTTACTGAAGCACAAAATTGGTTTTGTAACCTCAGTGAGCTTTGAACTTCATAGCCAGGTGTATCCAATCATGAGAAAAGGTATTTAAGGTGGCCAATTGCAAGTTGTTCTACTATTTGAATCTCCTCTGAAGAGTGGCATCATAGCTACTCAAAACAACTCTCAAATGATCTGAAAACAAAGATTGTTCAACATAGTTGTTCAGGGGAAGGATACAAAAAGCTGTCTCAGAGATTTAACCTGTCAGTTTCCACTGTGAGGAACATAGTAAGGAAATGGAAGACCACAGGGACAGTTCTTGTTAAGCCCAGAAGTGGCAGGCCAAGAAAAATATCAGAAAGGCAGAGAAGAAGAATGGTGAGAACAGTCAAGGACAATCCACAGGCCACCTCCGAAGAGCTGCAGCATCATCTTGCTGCAGATGGTGTCACTGTGCATCGGTAACAATACAGCGCACTTTGCACAAATAGAAGCTGTATGGGAGAGTGATGAGAAAGAAGCCGTTTCTGCACGTACGCCACAAATAGAGTTGCCTTAGGTATGAAAAAGCACATTTGGACAAGGCAGCTTCATTTTGGAAACAAAAATTGAGTTGTTTGGTTATAAAAAAAGGCATTATGCATGGCGTCCAAAAAGAAACAGCATTCCAAGAAAAACACATGCTACCCACTGTAAAATTTGGTGGAGGTTCCATCATGCTTTGGGGCTGTGTGGCCAATGCCGGCATCAGGAATCTTGTTAAAGTTGAGGGTCGCATGGATTCCACTCAGTATCAGCAGATTCTTGAGAATAATGTTCAAGAATCAGTGACGAAGTTGAAGTTACGCCGGGGATGGATATTTCAGCAAGACAATGATCCAAAACACCACTCCAAATCCTCAGGCATTCATGCAGAGGAACAATTACAATGTTCTGGAATGGCCATCCCAGTCCCCAGACCTGAATATCATTGAACATCTGTGGGATGATTTGAAGCGGGCTGTCCATGCTCGGCGACCATCTAACTTAACTGAACTTGAATTGTTTGTCCAAAATACCTTTATCCAGGATCCAGGAACTGATTAAAAGCTACAGGAAGCGACTAGAGGCTGTTATCTTTGCAAAAGGAGGATGTACTAAATATTAATGTCACTTTTCTGTTGAGGTGCCCATACTTTTGCACCGGTCAAATTTTGGTTTAATGCATATTGCACATTTTCTGTTAGTACAATAAACCTCATTTCAATCCTGAAATATTACTGTGTCCATCAGTTATTAGATATATCAAACTGAAATGGCTGTTATAAACACCAAAATATTTAGAACTAAAAATGATTAAGATTAATAGGGGTGCCCAAACTTTTTCATAGGACTGTATGTAGATGGGAATACCCCTTTAATGTTTGTGGCACAAACTGCACTTGTAATGGTACTATTTAATATTCCATACAAGGTGCTGGGAAGCTGGAATTCAGAATGAGATGGAATTGAAGAAAAACTGTTTTTGTGTGATCTTATAGGCTTTGTTTTTACGACATTTACTGTCTAGGCAAAATAACATCATCTGTATTCTATAGGTCACTATGATTCCAAGCATACTAAATTTCTAGTATGGCTTTGTTTTTGTTTTTTTACGTTTTAACCCTGTTACAAAAATCCAAAATTTAAACGGAGGTGTTTGCAATGTGGCTTCTAGAAGATAGGAGGACTTACTAGTAGATGTTACTTAGGCCCAAATTGGCTAGAGATATTGGTTGCTGTTACATTTGGAGAGAGTATAAAGAGCTACAGACAATTGCAGATGTGTTTTCAGGGAGAACCTTCAGATCTCTAATTAGTGGTAATTGGGTTGAAATAGGTTGTCCCATCCAATTGGACCCACAGCTCACAGAAGAAAACATCTCCACTACTTAACAGTGAAAAAACCTGGTATCCATGAATAAAACATGTTTTGCTTTGCTCTATATGAGTGGCAGTCAGGGGAAGGAATGATAGAAGGCATAGCATTAAAAGAAATGTAAGTAAAGGTGAATAGCAGAATTTAGAAAAGAATCAAAAGTGGCCAGAATAGTCTTGTCAGGATGTTATATGGCACAGTACAAAAAGCTCTTCTGTGAGAATGTCAATATGAAAATGGTGTTGCTGGATAAGGATATCTCAAACATAAGGATATTTCAAACCTGGAAGCAGATTGTGATGGAGGAAATATGGCAGCCTCACTCTTGTCCATATTATATTTCAGGCTGACACTCCAAAACATGGCATAATGTGATAGATACTGTCATCTGCTACTGTCATCTCTCTCCTGTTCTCCCTCTCAGCTACACTAGGGATGATATAAGGATTTTTGTACATTTTTACACCCCTTTTACCAAGCTCAGGGCATATGTGCCCTCTGTCACAATAGGGATAAGAAGAGTAAGAAAATGATCAACTGCACATCTGATAAAGGTCTACTCATGCTGCATATCCGACTTTGTGTCCGGTTAAAAAAAAACGGTTTTGACATGGAGAGCACAAAACACTCACCGGCGCACACGCCAGACACTTTTCAAACCCATTCATTTGAATGAGTTTGAAGCCTGCCAGTTTCGATCAGGAAACGGAAACCTGCATAACGGAGACCCCAGACACAGATGTGAACGAGCCCTTAGTATGTAATGGCATGTTCCCATCTGCGCCCGGGGACTCCGCTTTCAGGTTTCCGTTTCCTGCACGAAACTGGCAGGCTTCAAACTCATTCAAATGAATGGGTTTGAAAAGTGTCTGGCGTGTGCGCCGGTGAGTGTTTTGTGCTCTCCATGTCAAAACCGTTTTTTTTTAACCGGACACAAAGTCGGATATGCAGGACTTTGTGTCCGGTTAAAAAAAAAACGGTTTTGCCGCGGAGAGCATAAAACGCTCACGGGCGCCAGTTTCATGTCCACCTTCATCTGCCCACAGTTTGATGTCCCCCCCTCCATCTCTGCTCCCAGTTTCATATTCTCCTCTCCATCTCTGCCCCCAGTTTTATGTTCCCGCTCCATCTCTTCCCTCAGTTTCATGTCCCCCCTTCATCTGCCCCTAGTTTCATGGGTACCCTTCATTTTGTTCCCCATCAATTTGCCCTCAAGGTTTAACATAAAAAACAGTGATACTCACCCTTCCCTTGCTCCCCCGCCACTCTGTCTGCAGACTCACTCATGGAGTTGAAGGTGTGATGTGTGTGACATCATCACATCATGCCTACATCTCCAGGAGACGGAGTGCAGCGGTGGACGCAGATGAGTTGAAACCGGGACATATCTCCCTCTGACCGGGACTGTAGGACAGGACCCCAAGACCCAAATTGGAGTCAATGGGTTTTCATCCAGACCGTTTGAAATCAGTTTTTCAAGATGTTAAATACTGATATCAAATGGAATTGCCGAACGCAGATGTGAACCAGGCCTTATATTGCTGACAATTTTTGTATACCTATTTCTGGTAAATGTGTGAAGGTGTATACAGGTAGAGTTTAAGCATAAGTAATGTATGATAGCACTGCACATCTTCAACTTTTATTTTAGTGGGGTTTGTACATCTAAGCTTTTTCTTGGGTCACATTTTAGGCCACAAACATGAATTTTCATGCATTACTTATAAAATGTTACAAAATGAAAGAATTTATAAGATGTTGTGCGGCCTTTTTACAATGTACCAGGTGTCTATTTCAGCACATTTACGAGTATGGTGGTATGTAATGTAAAATTGTAGCAGTGCAAGTCAGTGGGTGGTTACATACCAAATACAGCTAAAGGGATGGAAGTTAAGATTTTTTGAACTCTTTGAAATGAATCCCTAGAAAATCTATTTTTATTCTATAAAGTTATATGAATTTATTAAAAGTAAAAAAAAAATATTCTGGAGTTTTCCGTCTCTTGTAATATTTATTATACCTATTGTCTATATGCTAAAACCCTGTAATCAATAAATACATATACTTTTAGATCAGTATTTTATTTCCGATTTTGCCTACTAATTTTCTCTTCAGCCCAAAACAACCCCATTTTACATAGTTTGTTTCAATTTCAATATCTAATCTACTCCCTGAGTTTAAAGGGTTACAGAGATGAATTGTATTACACATGACAGTGAAATGAAACAAACTGGCAGCTTCAGATTTAGATTGCTGAATATTTATAATGTTATTTTCAATCCCTTCTGGGCTGCACATTATATAACTAAAGATGAATCTTATGCCACCTACTCTTAATGGGCATATGGTATCACTGCTAAACAAAATAAGGAAAAAAAGAATGTGGCATTTGCATTGGAAAGTCATTGATATTTAATGCGGTTTGAAAGTAAAATACATTAATTAATCTCCATGTTTTATTCTGGCTCTCCATCACTACATGAAAGTGGAAAGTATCGTGTGTGAAATGGAAATTCTTTAGGCAGCATGGTATCTCATGTGGCATATGACTGCAATTTAGAAAGATATTAACAGATATTAGCAGGGTATTATATGCTTCAAAGTGCTGAAAAAGGCCTCATCAGTGATTCACTGGTGCATTTTCAATTACATATTTTAGTAATATCAAGTGATCAAAGCAAAGTTCTTTTCATAAGTCTTTCTTTCTTCTAACCTTGTTTGACTTTATTATCAAACTAGTTTTGTTTCACAGATTAATCAACCTTCCTTCTTTCAGTACAATGGTAAGAAAATCAGAAATGAACATTATTGTTTATTAGAACCTGCATTAAAAGTTACTACTGTTACTTATGTCGAAAATGGACAATCCCTACTCGCTCCAACTGCTCCTTAACAATAACCTGAATAGACACCCGCTGCAAGAGCACCCATGATCAGCTGTAATCTGTAGGGACACCAGGCATCAGAAGTAGAGATGAGCGACTACTGTTCGGATCAGCCGATCCGAACAGCACGCTCGCATAGAAATGAATGGACGTAGCCGGCACGCGGGGGGTTAAGCGGCCGGCCGCCATCAAAGCGGAAGTACCAGGTGCATCCATTCATTTCTATGGAGCGTGCTGTTTGGATCGGCTGATCCGAACAGTACTCGCTCATCTCTAATCAGAAGTAATCTAAAAATGTGTTTATTAAAGCCAGATAGTGAAATATATCACTTCTTACTAATCTCGTTTTAATTTCTAAATGCATATTTTTTTATTCTATTTTCTGTACGTGACTGTAGGGGCTTCCATTTTGCCTGAGCTTCTCCTCTGCTATGGTATCAACATATAGTGATATGCTATACAGCATTGTTATGCCCATAAGCAGAAATAACCTGGAGCTTACTCATTACGGTCCATGGAAGAGTTTTCTAGGCATGCTTTGTGCAGGGAGGAGGGAGAAAATCATCCTGTTGCCTTGTGATAACCCTAGATTCTAACCTGTCCTTCAAGTCACCAAAAAAATGTAATAAAAATTTATCACCATGAAGACTTTGTATGTTAAGTAAAATATAACTTTTAATTCCTTCGTTAATGTCCATAAAAAAGTAGATAGAAAAACACCAGATACAAGAATATGAAAAAAATGTCACAAAAAAAACTTACAGAGACATCAGAGCTGCAAATACAGTAATGTGATGCACCAGAGTTAAAATAAGCCTACACGTTTTGGGGCGTACGCCTCTTACTCATGGCGCGCGTCGTCCAAACCATCAACACCTCCTGTCGCCTCCAACTCAAGTATTCCTGCAGTGTCATCACAGAGCAATTTAAAGTAGTTTTTAGAAAGCTATACGATAATAAAAGACGTAACCAATCCCTGTCCACTCCTATTCTGACTGTACTCATTGTTGGTTTTTCTCAGTTCCTGTAATGATTGTTGACACAGAGTTGTGACCACTAGAGACGAGGGAACACTGTTCGGATCAGCTGTTCCGAACAGCACGCTCCCATAGAAATGAATGGAAGCAGCTTGCACGTACACTTTGCCAGCGGCCGGTCGCTTAACCCCCCGCGTGCCGGCTACGTCCATTCATTTCTATGGGAGCATACGGCTGTTCCGAACAGTGTTCGCTCATCTCTAGTGACCACTTCAACCAATCAACCCTCGAAACAGCAATCTGCGGACAGGCTCTTTGTCCAGAGATATTTTGCTATGACCGTATTCCCAGATCAAGCTACTATCTTTCAGAAAAATCAGGTTTACAGGGAGCTAAATTCCAAAAGGTGGTGTTAGGGGAAGTTCTCTTTTTTCAGCAAGGAGAACTTATTTGTATCTTCTACAAAACAAACAGAAAACTGAAACTTGATGTATATATATATGTATATATAGCATGATGTATATAACCCTGACCTGAACAGAAAGCCCTTGTATGGTATGAAAATCAATGGACAAATGAGGTGTCAATCAAATGGGAGTTCTTGTTGTATAGTGTAGTGTGTAATGTACACTGATCATGATTGTAGCATTCACATCACACAAAATTTTTGTACTACAGATGTTTGCAATGTTTTATTTAGATTAAATATACACTCACCGGCCACTTTATTAGGTACACCATGCTAGTAACGGGTTGGACCCCCTTTTGCCTTCAGAACTGCCTCAATTCTTCGTGGCATAGATACAACAAGGTGCTGGAAGCATTCCTCAGAGATTTTGGTCCATATTGACATGATGGCATCACACAGTTGCCGCAGATTTGTCAGCTGCACATCCATGATGCGAATCTCTCGTTCCACCACATCCCAAAGATGCTCTATTGGATTGAGATCTGGTGACTGTGGAGGCCATTGGAGTACAGTGAACTCATTGTCATGTTCAAGAAACCAGTCTGAGATGATTCCAGCTTTATGACATGGCGCATTATCCTGCTGAAAGTAGCCATCAGATGTTGGGTACATTGTGGTCATAAGGGGATGGACATGGTCAGCAACAATACTCAGGTAGGCTTTGGCGTTGCAACGATGCTCAATTGGTACCAAGGGGCCCAAAGAGTGCCAAGAAAATATTCCCCACACCATGACACCACCACCACCAGCCTGAACCGTTGATACAAGGCAGGATGGATCCATGCTTTCATGTTGTTGACGCCAAATTCTGACCCTACCATCCGAATGTCGCAGCAGAAATCGAGACTCATCAGACCGGGCAACGTTTTTCCAATCTTCAATTGTCCAATTTCGATGAGCTTGTGCAAATTGTAGCCCCAGTTTCCTGTTCTTAGCTGAAAGGAGTGGCACCCGGTGTGGTCTTCTGCTGCTGTAGCCCATCTGCCTCAAAGTTCGACGTACTGTGCGTTCAGAGATGCTCTTCTGGCTACCTTGGTTGTAACGGGTGGCTATTTGAGTCACTGTTGCCTTTCTATCAGCTCGAACCAGTCTGGCCATTCTCCTCTGACCTCTGGCATCAACAACGCATTTCCGCCCACAGAACTGCCGCTCACTGGATGTTTTTTCTTTTTCGGACCATTCTCTGTAAACCCTAGAGATGGTTGTGCGTGAAAATCCCAGTAGATCAGCAGTTTCTGAAATACTCAGACCAGCCCTTCTGGCACCAACAACCATGCCACGTTCAAAGGCACTCAAATCACCTTTCTTCCCCATACTGATGCTCGGTTTAAGTGTGTTCGTTTTTGGCCAAAACTGTAGTCCAAGAATTCCCTGGTCTCCAGAAAGTGGAATTTCCTCCACTTTGTGCTTGTCTTATTTATTACCGAGTCGACATCTAGAAATTGTAAGCATCCATATTATTGTTGCTGTACTTACATTGTTTGCTACTTTGAATTGGATTCTCTTTTTATATATGCAGAGTATTTGTACTTTAGTTTCATCTCTAATTCCATCATGGCTATAAATGTCTGTATATTATGCTTGGTATTATATACTTATGTTGTATTGCTATCTGATATCATATTTAGCCATTTATGTTCTTATTAGTTATTGTGTTTATGAAAATTGAAAGCGGGCATTATTCCATATACACAGCACACTTCTACATTTATGTGACCTAGATTTACAATTATATCTGGAGTGGCTTGCTTTACTTTCTGTAATGTATTAATTTAACTGTCAGATTTATTTTACACATGATACTTTCAATAAAAATTTAGACTATGAGCGCCTTCGAATTAAATCTGACAACAAAGCAACACTGTGTGGTACATTAATGAGAAAATGTCAGAAGAATTCATTCTTACCGAGTATTATTGCTGGAAAGCTTCTGACTTCAGAAACAATATAAATACTTTCCTTCCATTTTAGCAGTAAATTAACTGTCATGCGATTGAAAAGTTTCTCTCTGCAGTGCACAATGCGTATAGGCACTATTGTTGAAAGGTAATTTATTAAGGGAAAAATAAAAGGCACAAATAAATAAAAATAATTTTCGCCTTTTTCTAAACCATGCACTTAAAGGGGCTTTCCAGGCAATCATTTCTGATGACTTATCCCCTGACCGTTATCTCCCCTGAAATCCACATAGACATATACCCATTGCTCACCCAATCAGGCATGTACTGTATATTCTATAGAATAGTGTTAGGACAAGCTGTTGCCGAACACCTCTGTCAGAAAGAAGTTGTTCAGGATTAGAATAGGTTGGTTTTTTTCCTAGAAATAGAACCACTTTACTCAACATGCTATAAAATTTGTGCTGTAAAAACTTGTATTATGTGTTAAAAAAAAACTTAATAAAACTGAGAATTTAAAAAGAAAACCAGCACTACTTTTATGTCATGTTGTGTCTGGTATTACAGCTCAGTTCTACTTACTAAGGGAGTTAAGCTACTGAAATACCAGACACAGCCCATGGGCAAAAGTAGACATTTTTTCTACACCATTAGGATAAGTTCACACGGGGTTTTTTGGTCAGGATTTTAAGGTCGTATTCGCCTCAAAATCCTGACCAAAAAGACAGCTCCCATTGAAATCAATGGGAAACCATCAGTTCTTTTTTCTGGGAGTCGTTTCTTCCGGCTCCCGGAAAAAAGAAGCGACTTGCTCATTCTTCAGGTCAATATGCCTCGCGATTCGGCCTGAAGACACTCCCTCCTCCTGAGTAGGACCATGAGTAGGCCCATTCATTGGACCTAATCTGGAGCGGAGCACCAGCATTCAGTCGTGGCTACCCGTTTTTTGGTCCGGAACCTGAGGCGGCCTCCGCCTACTTTCCCTTGTTTCTCCCAGACCCATTTGCACCCATTACAGCCCAGTCTATTGATTTCCATTTCATCACTCCAAATCATCCATTTCCAATCTTCTACTGTCCACTTTTCGTACCTTTTTGAAAACCTAAGCTGACGCTTCTTATGACGTTATTGAAGTTGAGGCTTCTTCAACCTTTTTTCAGGCCACCATTCCAGACTTGTGTAAAACACATCACATAGTGTGTAAGAGAATTGCCAGAGCAGCAATTTTCCAGTAGCTGCTGATGAACCCTGGGGGAGGGGGCACAAGAGACAGTGAGCCCTAAGCTGAAATCTCCCACTGTCCTTTCCTGCTTCCTGGTCCTATCCTAAGCAATAGGTGGCAACTGGTTGACGTTCCCTTTCTATATAAGTGACAACACAGAATGAAGACAAGACAAACAACAAAGGGAGGTCAGCTATCCAAGGGTTCAGTAACAGTCAACAGTCAACACAGTACAGAATCAAAATCCAAAAAATAGTCACAAGGGAAGCCAGGGGTCAAAGGTAAGTAATAATAGAAGCAGAAAAGGAACTTAGCAAGGACAAAGTCACAGGGCAGAGTCTCAATAGCCAGCAAGTGTGTGGGGGTGGATGGCCTGTATATAGAAAGCCCAGGACCAGCCCCAGACCTGATTGGAAGATAGGCTGACAATCACAAAGGCAAGGCTACAGTTAACCATTAGAGGAGCAGAGGGAATCAAGGTGCAGGAGACATATGTGGTGGAAAATGATGCTGTTTCTCTTTCTTTAGGAAATCTTCAGGGCTCCTTGATATGAACCAGTGATCTTTAGCTTGGGAATCAACCCAACAAAACACTGAGCTATTAGGGAATGTCCGAACAGGTTGTAATTTGTAGTATACAAGAAAAAAAGATTTTACCACCACCAGGAACAAATTTAATGACAATTTCATGACAAGAATCTGCAGAATTAATCATAAGCTTAATAGTTAAAGAGGCTCTATCATTGGAAACAGTCATTTTTAACCATCCTTGCATAGCCTTTAGAAAGTCTATTCCATACCTACCTTTTATATGTAAATTGTCTCAGTGGTTTTTGAATAAGTCTGTTTGTATTAATATGCTAATTAGCATCTTCCGTGTACAGGAAGTTGTCGGCCAGCTCTCCTCTCCCTGCTGTGTGCTGTGTATGAGAGCAGGGAGGAACAGTCAGCAGCATCAGCTTGTGCTGTATACACACACAAACAGTGCACAAGGAGACTTCCGGGGTGCACAGAGAAGGCTAATTAGCATATGAATAAAAACGGTCTCATTCAAAAACTACTGAGGGGATTTACATACAAAAGGTACATGTGGAATAGCCTTTCTAAAGGCTATGCAAGTATGTGCTTAGCTAAAAATGACTTTTTCCAATGATAGAGCCCCTTTAAGACAAATTTATGTATAAGATAGACAAGATGATTGTCTATAAAATGATGATAGTCTCACATTCAAAGCAGTAATAGATGGTGAGATATGGAGCCTGATAGTCAAAAGTTCAAAACATTGTTACCCTTTTGCTCATCAGTGTATGTGCATGGATCTCGCACCAAGATATGGCTGTACACATGGTCCGTGATTGGAGCAGAGAAGGCATGTCATACTCAATCCCAAAGGACCCAGATCAGCTCTATTAGTCTGAGGGTCAGTGCACACAGAGTTTTTTGGCACTGATTTTGACGCTGAATCCGCCTCAAAATCAGCCTCCAAAAAAACGCCTCCCAATAGAGTTCTATTGGGAGGTTTTTTTGGGAGACCTCATAGGACTTGGATATACAGCAAGCAGATAAGAAAATGTGAATGTCAAAACTACACTATATCTACAGAAACATGTATAAAAAATTAGGAATGTATACAACCAAGGACTAGAACCCCAAAAAGGTGATATAAATATTAGAGATGAGCGAACAGTGAAATGTTCGAAGTTCGAAGTTTGATTCGAGTAGCCACTCAATACTCGACTGGGGAAACCAATGTTCGACTCAGGAGGGTCACCAAGTCCACTATGACACTTCAGCAAATGATGACAGCACCTCTGGAATGCAACTGGGACAGCAGGGGAAGCATGTCTGGGGGCATCTAACATCTAACAAGCCCAAGTCACAGTTTTTCCCCAACATCACAGCCTATCAACTACACACTTTCCACACTCAAAAACCCACTATGAAAGTGGAAAAATACCTGGAAACCTTTTTTCCTCCCCAATTGGATGGACAGAAACCCAAATTTTACTCTAATGAAACCTTAACAAGCACCCCTTTAAATCACGTTGCCCATGACAACCACAGATGAAATAGGCAATTGGGGAATCCAACAGTACCCTCCCTTAACTGTCATTGTGGGTGTGTGTGTGTGTGTGTGTGTGTGTGTGTGTGTGTGTGTGTGTGTGTGTGTGTTTGATGTGGTAAGACCTTCCAAAATTCACTTTTCTGGCCCTTAACATGAGCCCTTCCAAATTAAGTTAGAGGCCCTTAAGCTGAGCTACCAGCAGAGATTGAGGCCCTTTAGGTGACTTCAGCCTCTTACCAGCAGAGTTTTTGGCCCTTGGGGTTGGTTGAGCCTTGCACCAACAGTGTTTTTGGACCTTGGAGTGAGTTGAGCCTCTAACCAGCAGAGTTTGGGGAAATCAGTGTGGATTTTAACTAAGTGCAAGTACAAATGAATCAGAGATGATGCCGCCTGTTCGTTTGAATCAGAGGTCACATGTCCTCGGCAGCCAATGGCATTTCCTAGTTTTTTCATGGCCTCCGTTGCCATAGTTCCTGTCAAAAGGTGGGAGGGGAATTGAACTTTAAGTGCATTTTCAACATGGTGTTCGTATCGAATCGAACATTCGCTCATCTCTAATAAATATATACTGGGAATATAAAAAATACTCAAAATCATTATTAAAAGGTTCATAAAAACCTATTAAAATATACATGTAACATAAAGGCATATAAAATAAATGTAGGTGTAACATCTCAAGTGTATCAAGTAGCGACTTATATAGTGACTAGAAAATAGGTCTCCATTCAGGTGTATGCTACAATGCACAAGCACAAAATAAAATAATTGCCAGATGAAAACAAACAAAAATATGGCACTAG
Organism: Leptodactylus fuscus; assembly: GCF_031893055.1. Classification (NCBI taxonomy): domain Eukaryota; kingdom Metazoa; phylum Chordata; class Amphibia; order Anura; family Leptodactylidae; genus Leptodactylus; species Leptodactylus fuscus. The sequence continues at coordinate 138,126,043 of NC_134268.1, forward strand.
AAAAGTGCCTGTGACACAAAAAAGAAGTCCCAAAGCAAAATTGTATTCCATAGATGACTAATCCCAATGATCAGGGAAGTACAATACAAAGAACACAATGTATATGATAATTAAATAAAAATGTTTAAATAAACAGTACATGATAACACCCATAACAACCCCCTGCCCAAGACCCTGAACTATAGGGGATATCTAAAAATGTCCAAAGTGCAGAGATAAGTCCCAAAATCTATTTATAGTCATGAGGTTTGTCAGACCACAGATTGAAGAGGCACAAACAGGAAAATTCATATTTATACTACAACAACATCAGGCACAGTCTAAATGAAAAAAACAAACATAAACATAAATTTATATCACACTAATGAATTAGATCACCTACACTTCTAGTTACACCAGAGAGAATACTCTAAATACAAAGCACAATACACAGTAGTTCTTACTTGTACTTCCATATAGAGAAATGAATGCACATCAATGCCACCAGACAATCACTCAAAGCAAAAATCGTTGAATTTTATGTTTATGTCTATTTTATGATGTTAGTTTTCTGCCAATATAAGTCATATCATGGTCACACGTCAATGTGCCAATAAGAAATATCAGTGTGTGTCTCTTTATTCAGCAGTGCTTCCCCACAACATCAAGTCCAGACAGGGGCTTCTCCATAGTGGATAGTCTCTTGGTCGGTAGCATGCTCCACATGTACGTTGGTACACTAATGATCAAGAATAATCCATACCATTTAGAGATGAGCGAACAGTGTTCTATCGAACACATGTTCGATCGGATATCAGGGTGTTCGCCATGTTCGAATCGAATCGAACACCGCGTGGTAAAGTGCGCCAAAATTCGATTCCCCTCCCACCTTCCCTGGCGCCTTTTTTGCACCAATAACAGCGCAGGGGAGGTGGGACAGGAACTACGACACCGGGGGCATTGAAAAAAATTGGAAAAAGTCATTGGCTGCCGAAATCAGGTGACCTCCATTTTAGACGAATAGTGGATTTCAAATCCGGGTCATATGAGAATGTGAACTTTGTGACTATGAGACAGGGATAGCTGTACAGGCAGGGATAGCTAGGGATAACCTTTATTTAGGGGGGAATGTTATTAAAAATAACTTTTTGGGGCTCTATCGGGTGTGTAATTGTGATAAACTTTTTCCCATAGGGATGCATTGGCCAGCGCTGATTGGCCGAATTCCGTACTCTGGCCAATCAGTGCTGGCCAATGCATTCTATTAGCTTGATGAAGCAGAGTGTGCACAAGGGTTCAAGCGCACCCTCGGCTCTGATGTAGCAGAGCCGAGGCTGCACAAGGGTTCAAGCGCACCCTCGGCTCTGATGTAGGAGAGCCGAGGGTGCACTTGAACCCTTGTGCACCCTCGGCTCTGCTACATCAGAGCCGAGGGTGCGCTTGAACCCTTGTGCACACTCTGCTTCATCAAGCTAATAGAATGCATTGGCCAGCGCTGATTGGCCAATGCATTCTATTAGCCCGATGAAGTAGAGCTGAATGTGTGTGCTAAGCACACACATTCAGCTCTACTTCATCGGGCTAATAGAATGCATTGGCCAGCGCTGATTGGCCAGAGTACGGAATTCGGCCAATCAGCGCTGACTCTGCTGGAGGAGGCGGAGTCTAAGATCGCTCCACACCAGTCTCCATTCAGGTCCGACCTTAGACTCCGCCTCCTCCAGCAGAGCCAGCGCTGATTGGCCGAATTCCGTACTCTGGCCAATCAGCACTGGCTAATGCATTGTATTGGCGTGATGAAGCAGTGCTGAATGTGTGTGCTTAGCACACACATTCAGCTCTACTTCATCGGGCTAATAGAATGCATTGGCCAGCGCTGATTGGCCAGAGTACGGAATTCGGCCAATCAGCGCTGGCTCTGCTGGAGGAGGCGGAGTCTAAGGTCGCTCCACACCAGTCTCCATTCAGGTCCGACCTTAGACTCCGCCTCCTCCAGCAGAGCCAGCGCTGATTGGCCGAATTCCGTACTCTGGCCAATCAGCACTGGCTAATGCATTGTATTGGCATGATGAAGCAGTGCTGAATGTGTGTGCTTAGCATACACATTCAGCTCTACTTCATCGGGCTAATAGAATGCATTGGCCAGCGCTGATTGGCCAGAGTACGGAATTCGGCCAATCAGCGCTGGCTCTGCTGGAGGAGGCGGAGTCTAAGGTCGCTCCACACCAGTCTCCATTCAGGTCCGACCTTAGACTCCGCCTCCTCCAGCAGAGCCAGCGCTGATTGGCCGAATTCCGTACTCTGGCCAATCAGCACTGGCTAATGCATTGTATTGGCGTGATGAAGCAGTGCTGAAAGTGTGTGCTTAGCACACACATTCAGCTCTACTTCATCGGGCTAATAGAATGCATTGGCCAATCAGCGCTGGCCAATGCATTCTATTAGCGTGAACTGAGTTTGCACAGGGGTTCTAGTGCACCCTCGGCTCTGCTACATCAGATTGCTACATCTGATGTAGCAGTGCCGAGTGTGCATCAGATGTGTAGTTGAGCAAAACTGACTCAGCACTGCTAAGTCTCTGCATTCGCATAGGAATGCATTGGCCAGCCTTCGGCCAATCAGCGCTGGCTCTGCCGGAGGAGGCGGAGTCTAAGGTCGGACCTGAATGGAGACTGGTATGGAGCGATCTTAGACTCCGCCTCCTCCAGCAGAGCCAGCGCTGATTGGTCGAGTTCCATACTCTGGCCAATCAGCACTGGCCAATGCATTTCTATGGGGAAAAGTTAGCTTGCGAAAATCGCAAACTGACAGGGATTTCCATGAAATAAAGTGACTTTTATACCCCCAGACATGCTTCCCCTGCTGTCCCAGTGTCATTCCAGGGTGTTGGTATCATTTCCTGGGGTGTCATAGTGTACTTGGTGACCCTCCAGACACGAATTTGGGTTTCCCCCTTAACGAGTTTATGTTCCACATAGACTATAATGGGGTTCGAAACCCATTCGAACACTCGAACAGTGAGCGGCTGTTTGAATCGAATTTCGAACCTCGAACATTTTAGTGTTCGCTCATCTCTAATACCATTCAACTAAATCCAATAAATTCCATTGAATGGATACAAAATATCACCAGCCATGGCATTGCCCAGCCACACTCTCCAACACCCCTAGAAAGATTGCTTAACATAGCAAACTTTTGATTGCAAAAGCTATTTTCTACTAGAAAAAGGAACCCATTGTAAGTCGATCGGAGGTTTTTGTTTCCAGCACTGAAATTCCACGCCAAATTCCTCCATGTGAATGGACCCTTAGGGTCCCTTTTACAGGCCTTCACACAGTAAGTACCCCTGCCCATGGACTCATCCTCTTCGCCTTCAACTCTAAATAATTCCCACTAATGAACTTATCCAAGATGCCATGTTCAATTGCTCTAATGTTGATGGCCTCATAGCATCTGCTGCGGCTACTATGGCAGTAGTTACACGCCTGGTTTGTCATTCTCGTATATGGGAGATAATAAATACACAAGCATGAGGAAAGGGTATAAAAGATCAATAATTGACACATCTAGTGAGAATACCCAGTATGAGGTCATAGTATGCATGCATTTTCAAGCCCAACACAAGGGGTAAACAAAAGAAACGGAAAGAAAATGCTACCAATAATCATAAAATGTATTATTTATTAATTACAAAAGACAAGGGACAACATATTAAAAAGTGACAGGACATATTCTAGCAACAGGTAGGTATGAGGGCAGGTTCAGTAAGTAAAGGGTGTGTATACATCAAACAATGGGTTAAATGCTCCAATGCATCTGAAAAAGTTTGGCAAAGTAAAAAATAATTAGATAATCCCTAACATATGTCATAAAGTGACAAATTCATGGCTAGTGCAAAAAGGGACAATCCAATTTGTATAGAATATGTCAGATATCAGATGTATCCACAGTCATATCTATATACTCACAGCTGGCTAGTCCAGCCAGCAAGGGTGGAATAGTCACAAAGCAAATGCATATGGTCAATCAAAACACCAGTAAGGGATAGACTGCATGGAGCAGGAAACATAATAGCTGGAAAGTTTTTCTACATACCCATAGATACAGCATGCATGTATGCTGACCAGCCCACACACCAGGCCCCTACGCACGTTTCGGCTACAAAGCCTTCTTCCAATCCTTGTGCCCGTTGTTTTCTGTGATTGCTTGTATATTTATATCTGCCTCCTTTGATCCAGGGTCGGGATAGCTTATATTGGTAGATTAAAAAAATCACTCATTCTTACATCTCCAGCAGACTGGGCACAATCCCCATGAAGAGGTATAATTTTATTACTGCCTGTATGTGTTTATTGGTAAACTTTTTTTTTTGTGTGTGTTTTTTTCCTAATAAAATGATCTTTCTTACCTTAAGAATTTCCTTCTCATATTTATCAATCAGATCCTTAACACCTTAGTGACCGACCTATTTAGGCCTTGAAGGCCAGACCATTTTTTTGTGTTTTTCTGTCATCTAATACCTAGAGATTGCGAACAGAACTGAACAATTTTAAATTTGTCTTGGTTTAACTAAAATGACCACCACTGGGAAATTATAATTATTAGACTGTGGGATCACCCAGAGGAGTTGACAAAAAAAACCAAAACATTTATACTCACCTTCCATTACCTCTTCTGGGCCTCCTTGCAGCCTCTAGCTTTTTTTGTGACATCATACGTCCAGGGTCACTACTGAGGCCTGTGATTGGGCCTCACTTTATCCGAACACAGGGCAAAACAAATCTTAGGTTCACCCATGTTTACCCATACCAAGCCCTATAGCTTTTTTATTTTTCAGTCAATATAGCTGTGTAAAGGCATGTTTTTGGTGGAACAAGTGGAAGCCTTTACAACCAGAGGAATCAATTGCAGCAGTAATTGTGTAATGTCCCGGTCCTGCTCGTCTCATTCCCTTTAATAGTCCTTGCAGACCGAGATGGTATGGACATTTGCATATAAGGTAAAGATTTTCCTCCCCCTTCATTTCTATTTTACCAGAGCCTGCACACAGGGAGTCTATTAATGCGCCATCTTGTGGATGTTTTTGTGAACTACACCTGCCTATACTTTGCCATTGTAATTTGAGTTGACAGTGTGTAGGAATGTCCAGTATGATCAGGTGACATTCAGGATCAATCAAGCTCCCTTGACTGGCCTGGAGGAGGAGGGGTTATAGCCCCCTCTAGGGGGGTTGGGGACCTTTTGGCTTGGTCCCTTTGTGTGGAGCTAGCAGCAGACAGCACATGGAGAGCTGAAAATGGCAGCCAAGTCTGAGAGCACTTCCAACAGAGATGTCTTTTCCTCTGTACTCAAGATTCTCCTCAGAGAGTGTTTTCCTCTGAAGTTCCAAGCCTGCAATCACTAAAAGCTTACGGACCTGCCTATCCATACATCTGGGAACTTCTACACGTATCTCCCTATTCAAGTAAGTCTTTGGGACAAATCTATATTTAAGAAGCCCATAGCTAGTCTGGCAGAAATTGAGGGTCTCCCACTGCTGAAAATCATATTTGCTATTCTACATATGTGTACCCAGTTTGTTGAGGTCTAACCCCCTGGATACAGGCCATCCTTACAAGTTTAACTACCCAAGCAACTACTAATTAAGCTATCCAAAGCATTCTTGCTCCAAACTTTATCACCTGCTCAATTGGACACTACCTACAAAGATCGCTGTATTGTATGTGAAGAATTACTCCATATGTACATTTGTATTACCTTGTCCTGCTAGTAAAAGAGCGACGGCTACCCCCGAAACCTGGTTGTCTGTTGTCATTGTCAGATATCAGAGTGGTGGTGGGTAGTCGGGGACATCAAAAGGAGATTTTGTGCACATTTGGGACCCAGGGACCCCCTGAAATCCGGCCACATCTGATATATTACCCGTGATACCAGCCCTGGACCTCCTGAGTGTTACAATTGCATCTGAGAGTCACTTTAAAAGCTACAGTCCTATGAAAAAGTTTGGGCACCCCTATTAATCTTAATCATTTTTAGTTCTAAATATTTTGGTGTTTACCACAGCCATTTCAGTTTGATATATCTAATAACCGATGGACACAGTAATATTTCAGGATTGAAATTAGGTTTATTGTACTAACAGAAAATGTGTAATATGCATTAAACCAAAATTTGACCTGTGCAAAAGTATGGGCACCTCAACAGAAAAGTGACATTAATATTTAGTAGATCCTCCTTTTGCAAAGATAACAGCCTCTAGTCGCTTCCTGTAGCTTTTTTTCCCTAGGGTTAGGAGTTGAGTGGGACAGTTGGCCTTCAGGCCTATACGGTCTGTATGCATTCGTTTTCATAATCTCTTTGTTTTTACATCATTTATGGGCCTTTAGGTTTGTTTTATCTTTATGGGTGACCGGCAACTCTAGTATGTGGCTATTGCAATTCTAGCACTTTATTTTGCCCTTTGATTGCTGCGGTTGTGGTATATCCGTCTGTATACTTATATTGATATATATTTATATCTATTGATACATACTTACATCTATTGGCCTATTATTCTGTCAGTTATATCAACTTTTTCTGTACTGTGCATACTTACCTTTATTCCTTCTTTTACTCCGTTTATTGGGTATTTCAGTTGCCCCTTTATGCATTTCTTATATGTTATATTGTTATATGTTATATGTTTTTTTATACAATAAAAAATTTTCTGTTATTTTGTTAAAAATCTGAGTACCTGGTGGTTTTCTGGTTTTCTGTTTAATTACACCAGAGGTTATACCCATATGTGGTATTGTTTTGTATATTTATTGTGTACATAAAGTAGTAAAAAAGAAGTAGAATACTGTAGTTGTAATATCTTGTCATCAAGTTCTCAGTGTTAATTCTCATGAAGATAACTATGTTGGCAGTCATTAGAACTAAGCAGTTGCCAGCGCAGGACTTCATTAGCATCAAAGCTGCCTCAAAATCAAGTTGTGTTAGTATTATTCTAAGGATGTTAAGTGTGTACTTTAAAGGGGCTCTATCATTGGAAAAAGTCATTTTTAACTAAGCACATACTTGCATAGCCTTTAGAAAGGCTATACCACACATACCTTTTGTATGTAAATTGCCTCAGTAGTTTTTGAATTAGACCGTTTTTAGTCTGCTCTGTATAAAGCACTGGATGCTGTTGCTGCTGACTCCTCTTCCCTTCTGTTAGGATGGGGTCCTGCAGGTTTTCCTCCCAGCGCACAGCGCCACCTGCGGGTCAATCCAACTCTTGCCCTCGGCGTCGGACAGTGAGGTATGTGGAATAAGTCCAGATTTCTCCCTACTGAGCATGCTCAGACCGTCTGGAGGCGATCGGAGGCTAAGTCCCATTCTTCCCCTACTGAGCATGCTCACACCTTCTGGAGGCGATCGGAGGCTAAGTCCCATTCCTCCCCTACTGAGCATGCTCGGACCTTTTGGAACCGCTTGTAGGCTAAGTCCCAGTTTGCCCATACTGAGCATGTGCGATGAAGTTATGGCCACCGCCCCGTGTGCGGGGGACTTGCCTTTTTAAAGTTTGAGTTTGCGCCCACTGGGTGCTCACACTTTAACTATATGGGAGCATTCACACGGCGTAACGTGCCGCGAGATTTGGCACGTGTACGCCGCGTGACCCTTTGCGTGCCGTACACGCTCCCATTCATTTCAATGGGAGCGGGGAGCGTATGCGCCGCGCTAGTTTGCGGCCGTGAATAAATGCACGGCCGCAAACTAGCGCGGCGCATACGCTCCCCGCTCCCATTGAAATGAATGGGAGCGTGTACGGCACGCAAAGGGTCACGCGGCGTACACGTGCCAAATCTCGCGGGATGTTACGCCGTGTGAATGCTCCCTATGCCTGTAATGCAGGAGTTCAGGGCTAGGTTCCGGTGTAGGCAGGTTGCCAGTACAGGGCTCTAGGTCAGGTTTCCTTGGCCCCAACCAGGGCACTGCCGGTAGGGACTAGTAGCCTGCTGAATGGTCCTCTAAGTCAGAACCATTCAGGGGTCTGTGAGTACGCGGATACCCGTGCACTGACACGGCAACTCTAGGCTTGCTGCAGCAGGTTTTTGTTGCTGACCAGGGGTGAAGTTAACCCTTGGCAACCTTTACTGCAACACCTATACTCAGGTGCAGCTTCCCAGTGCAGTTAACTTATGGAAGCTTCATTGCAGCCTGTTCTCATTAGAGCTGCGCAAGCACAGTTACCCAGCGACATTAACTGGTGTACGTATAGTGCTCTTTGTTCACACTAGAACTGCACAAAGAGACTGCTGCTTTGCTCAGGCAGACTGCCGCCCTTCTGGACCTCGACTGCCGTCTCTACTGTAATCAATAGCTTCTGGACCTCGACTGCCGTCTCTACTGTAGTCAATAGCTTCTGTCAAAATTATATATATATATATATATATATATACAGAACCATAACACCTTCTCTCACACTCAACACACAGCACACAGCAGGGAGAGGAGAGCTGGCTGACAACTTCCTGTGCGCTGAGAAGCTAATTAGCATATGGATAAAAACGGACTTATTCAACAACTACTGAGGCGATTTACATACAAAAGGTATGTGTGGAATTATAATATCTAAAGCTTATTAATTGTACTACTCTGTTAAGTTTCTGTATAGATTCCTTATATTTTTCAAAATTTACAGTTTATATTAGTGAATGAAACCTGGTATAAAATGTATGTGAATTGGAAACAGAAACTCAGCATCAAAAAACGCACAGTACCTGCACAGTGAATGAGATTCTGGCTAATCCCATCCACACAATGCAGAAAAAAACAACTACAATTGCCTGTATTGTTGAAACTCACAGCATATTATCTATAAAAGCGGAAAAGCTTTCTCTATATACTTAATTAAGTTAGAAAATCAGCTGAAAAAAACTCAGCAAAAATGCAATGAACAAAGCTGCGGAAAAAAATACAGGCATTTCTACTGTGTTTTTTTCTGCAGAGTTTTTATTATCTGCATATCGCTACATAGGGCTTTAGCCTGAAAAATCGGTAACCATGATGAAATGCAATATATAGCGCATAGAAGAAGAAAGTGGCCAAGCATTTTTTTTTCACTAATTTTTTCTTTTCACTATACCCTGCAGCATGTTACACATTATTTAATGTACAAGGCTATCATTTTTTTATTTTATTTTTTTAATGTAGATTGTGAGCCCCACATAGAGCTCACAATGTACATTTTTTTCCCCTATCAGTATGTTTTTTTTGGAATATGGGATGGAAATCCATGCAAATACGGGGAGATCATACAAACTCCTTGCAGATGTTTTTTTGCCCTTGGCAGGATTTGAACACCAGGACTCCAGCACTGCAAGGCTGCAGTGCTAAACACTGAGCCACCGTGTGGCATCCGCCCCCCTCAAGGCTATCATTATTGTCCTTGAAGCCTATGCTATGAAAATTTAGAAAATTTTGCTAAAATAAGCCTAAATCTTTAGACATATACAGTATAAAGTATCCTAGAGTACACCTACCCTAAGCCACAAGTGAGTCCCGGTTACATTTTCTATATCTTATGTTCTGTGCATCAAGATATATTTCTTATATCCAAGGTAAAATTTCTGTAGTCTTATTTATAACTCATATAAGCACACAATCTTCATAACAGTACATCGTGCATCTGTGATTTTGTGTTTTATACTAATATTAAAACTGCATTTGATTATCATCTGCAATCTGTTCATAATACTCCTACATATGTTTACATGAATCTGAATGTCAAAACTGAATCTGTATGAACTATGAGAATAACAAGAAACATTACTTTTTTCGATGACATATTAGTTATTTGAAGCACATGAGGTCATGTCAGTCACATTGTTTCGATTTTGAATTATCTTTGTCTTAAGATAAGTTTGACTTGGAATTAAAGAGGAGAAAGTAAAGACTTGTAGGTTCGAATTTTAGATGTCTAACTATTATGAACAATTTATTAGATTTTTCTTAAAAACTGTCAGGATTGCAAGCAACCACTTACCACACAAGCACTTCTGACCCTGAAGGTGACCAAAAAGGGGAACTACGCTACCATACTCACTTCCACACTCACCCATTACATTAGGTTACAAAGGAGTGCAGCACTCCCAACATTTGCATATCCACACAAAAAGTTGCCACCACCTGCCACTTACAGAAGAAGAGACAGTCATTTACCTGTAACATTCGCACCTGAGCCCTCTGGCACCACACCGTGACCCCCCTAGCATACTGTCATACAAAATTCTCTTCAGAATTGTGAGTATTTTTAGAGTGAAGGGCAATCTTATTACAGCAATGACAGACTCTCTTTAATGGCCTTTCCTCGATTACTGGAATATGAAAGCACATTCAGCAATGTCATAGACATCTGTGGCACATATAGCAATCCATATGGGCATTTTACTGGTAAACATCTCTTACTGAATTGCCTGTATTGTGTTGATGCTCCTGTCACAAGCAAAGAGATTGATTTTGCTGCCTACAACAGTTATTTCAGACTTTTCTAAGTAAGTATATGTATTGGTTTTGGTGTTTCTTATTTTAGGATGTCAATTGGGAGGTTTTATATCAATTTCTAGTTTTCCAAAGTTATGGTCTAAAATATGTTTAACTTACAATGGTAAACCTGGAGTACATAATAGTGATATAGTAATAGTGAAATGTGAGCAATAGTCAAATGTACCATGTGCATTAGAAATTACACTAATGTCAAAAAAACATTATTGTTGTAAGATAGTATGCTTTATACTGTATATATCCTACCTCTTCACAGCTCCTCCTCAACCAGGTAATATATGCTGACAACTGTGACATTTTCAACTCAAGGATGTGCAGTGAATAAATTGTTCTGGTACTCAGTGGCCAACCCAAAGGTCAGAGCCTAGCTGTCAATTTATTTATGGGATACATACACCAACCAGCAAAAGGGTAACAATGTTTTGAACTGATCACTTTCAGGTTCCATATCTCACTACCATCATTTTATAGATAGTTCACCACCAACTATTTAGCATATAATTAGTTATGCAGATTCTATGCATGTAATTGAATTATTGTTTTCTCCTAATAATCAAAATTTTAATTATTATTTTGTAAATTCATCTTTAGCTTTCAACACTGCCTGAATGCTTCTGGCCATGCTTTCGATCAGATTCAAGCATGTCTTGACCAAAATCTGACCCCAGGTCTCTGCTACACATTCCCAATGTTGCTGTATACTGGTTGACCCACTTGGGTACAAATACAGCGTTTTCTTCAACTCAAGTGTTCAATTGGGTCTGGGGACTGTGGGGGCCAATCCAGCACCTCTACTTCATTGTCATCAAATCATTTGCTAATCTCAATGTATACTTCAGGTTGTTGTCCTGCTGCAACACTGTTGCCCTTTTCGTGCTTGATTGTAGGAAGTAACTCGTCTTGTAGAATACTCACATATTGCACAGCGTTGAGACCACTATTGACCACAAAACCTTTGGCTGTGAAACAACCTCATATCATCAGGCTTCCTCCACCAAATTTGATAGTTTCTTCAATTTCTCAATCCCTTAGCCTCCTTTTCCCTTGTTTCGTCCAGACCTATTTATAGTTTTCAGAGTCCAGTCTATTGACTTTCATCTCATCGTTCCAAATCACTTGTTTCCAGTCTTCTACTGTCCACTTTTCATACTTAAAAAAAAAAAAAAAAAAAAAAAAAACTAAAGCAAACGCTTCTTATGACAATATTGAAGTTGAGGTTTCTTCACCTTTTTATGGGCAACCATTCCAGACTTGTGTAGCACATGTTGGATGGTGCTTGAATGGATAACTGTGATCTCACTATTACGAAGCATATAATATTTATTTTTAGAAAATATTGCTCATAAATTGATCATAAATATACTAATCACATACAGTTAGGGCCAGAAATATTTGGACAGTGACACAAGTTTTGTTATTTTAGCTGTTTACTAAAACATGTTCAGAAATACAATTATATATATAATATGGGTTGAAAGTTCACACTCCCAGCTGCAATATGAGAGTTTCCACATCCAAATCGGAGAAAGGGTTTAGGAATCATAGCTCTGTAATGCATAGCATCCTCTTTTTCAAGGGACCAAAAGTAATTGGACAATGGACTCTAAGGGCTGCAATTAACTCTGAAGGCGTCTCCCTCGTAAACCTGTAATCAATGAAGTAGTTAAAAGGTCTGGGGTTGATTCCAGGTGTGTGGTTTTGCATTTGGAAGCTGTTGCTGTGACCAGACAACATGCGCTCAAAGGAACTCTCAATTGAGGTGAAGCAGAACATCCTGAGGCTGAAAAAAAAGAAAAAATCCATCAGAGAGATAGCAGACATGCTTGGAGTAGCAAAATCAACAGTCGGGTACATTCTAAGAAAAAAGGAATTGACTGGTGAGCTTGGGAACTCAAAAAGGCCTGGGCGTCCACGGATGACAACAGTGGTGGATGATCGCCACATACTTTCTTTGGTCAAGAAGAACCCGTTCACAACATCAACTGAAGTCCAGAACACTCTCAGTGAAGTAGGTGTATCTGTCTCTAAGTCAACAGTAAAGAGAAGACTCCATGAAAGTAAATACAAAAGGTTCACATCTAGATGCAAACCATTCATCAATTCCAAAAATAGACAGGCCAGAGTTAAATTTGCTGAAAAACACCTCAAGAAGCCAGCTCAGTTCTGGAAAAGTATTCTATGGACAGATGAGACAAAGATCAACCTGTACCAGAATGATGGGAAGAAAAAAGTTTGGAGAAGAAAGGGAACGGCACATGATCCAAGGCACACCACATCCTCTGTAAAACATGGTGGAGGCAACGTGATGGCATGGGCATGCATGGCTTTCAATGGCACTGGGTCACTTGTGTTTATTGATGACATAACAGCAGACAAGAGTAGCCGGATGAATTCTGAAGTGTACCGGGATATACTTTCAGCCCAGATTCAGCCAAATGCTGCCAAGTTGATCGGACGGTGCTTCATAGTACAGATGGACAATGACCCCAAGCATACAGCCAAAGCTACCCAGGAGTTCATGAGTGCAAAAAAGTGGAACATTCTGCAATGGCCAAGTCAATCACCAGATCTTAACCCAATTGAGCATGCATTTCACTTGCTCAAATCCAGACTTAAGGCGGAAAGACCTGTAAAGGCCTGGCAAAGCATTAAGAAGGAGGAAACCCAGCGTTTGGTGATGTCCATGGGTTCCAGACTTAAGGCAGTGATTGCCTCCAAAGGATTCGCAACAAAATATTGAAAATAAAAATATTTTGTTTGGGTTATGTTTATTTGTCCAATTACTTTTGAGCTCCTAAAATGTGGAGTGTTTGTAAAGAAATGTGTACAATTCCTACATTTTCTATCAGATATTTTTGTTCAACCCTTCAAATTAAACGTTACAATCTGCACTTGAATTCTGTTGTAGAGGTTTCATTTCAAAACCAATGTGGTGGCATGCAGAGCCCAACTCGCGAAAATTGTGTCACTGTCCAAATATTTCTGGCCCTAACTGTATATAGTTTTTTTTAAAAAAAAAAAAAACACAACACAACCATACAAATACCCATATAGTAATGTATATGATTTAAAAGGCTAGTCATTTCTTGAAACATATATCTGGACATGCACAGCCACAAAGTAAGTTAATGCTGGACATATCTGTATCCTAATAACATGCCATAAATTGTAGTAGTGGAAATCCCCTTTCACATTTAATGATCTGCTAGTATCGGGGATAAAGGATATACTTTTGAAACACTTGTATAAAAATAGCACAATAATTATTTTTATATTTGGCTTATGTTTCCACGCTTCCTTTTGAATAGTACTTTCAATGTTCATTTACAAAAGCAAAGCCTGTTTCTTCTACATTCTAATGCTAGATATAAAGGACCTATGTCAAATATCTCAAACAGATCTCTCTTTTGTATCTACATTTAATCTATTATGTCTGTGGAATATTCCCTTAGGGACTTTTCAGCAGGGGTTATAAATAAATTTCAGTTGAACAAGTAAAGCTTGTACATTTAAGTAATAGATTACGTGTAGGAGGCAGAACAAAAGGCTTGAAAAGAAGAGTCGCCAACAGTCTTCAAAAACATTTGGTCTAAAAGCAGATTATAGAAAAATGAAGTAGCCACAGCGGGATATTTCAGTAACCAGAAAAATGAAAAACCAGCAAAAGAAGAAAAAGAGGAGATTGTCTTTACAGCGAAGTTTGCAGTATCTTAGAAGACTATTTTAGTGTTCCATTTTTGGTACATTGTATTTAAAATATTGACTTCAGAACATAGACTACAATACTAAGACTTTCAGAAATGAAAACAATTAACAAATACCCAGAAATATATACTATCAAGTGACATATATAAGCCTTAAGAGGCATCAGTTTAGTCAGTAATATGGCAAATGTGCAAGAGGAAGCTGATACAACCTTCAAGGCATATTGTATACATCTTACTTCACACCACCTAATCCATTGCCTACTTGTACATGATCTTGAAACTATTGCTGGATAGCTTAGTCTTGCTATCCTTATACATCGCTGTTTGATAGTTTTCATTGTGATCTGCTCATATTTTGAGAGCCTCAGTTCTCCTTCTGGTCCGCCGGAGGTGTATTTAACTCTGGAGGTGTGTTTTTATTATACATTGTAACCGATTGGCGTTCATGCTTTGGCGCAACGGAATTTGAATTTTTAACTGTTTGGAGGATGGTATGAATTTGATACGTTGAACGTGTGTATATAAATGTTTGGTTGAGCCACAGGGAATTGGAGCGAGCTTGAGAAAGTGCCTGTTATGGCACAAAACAATCGTCACTGCGCTATTTTTTGAGCCAGATGTCCCTCTCCTATTACATGTTGCTGTTTTAATGAAGCCTAGATAAAGATTTTGAGAATTTTACAGACGCTATCTGGTGAGTGCCCTGCTTTTGCTTTTTTCTCTTGTTCTGCTGTGCTATTTCTGTTAGAGATTGCATTATGAGGGTGGCTTTGCAGCGCTGGAGTCCTGGGTTCCTGCTAAGGACAAAACATCTCCAAGCAGTTTGTATGTTCTCCCTGTGTTTGTGTGGGTTTCCCCCCATACTGCAAAGACATACTGATAGGGAAAAATGTACATTGTAAGCCCTATATGGGGCTCATAATTTACCTTAAAAAAAAAAAGTTTAAGGGTGCATTCACACTACTGATACGCTGCCTGATTCTGAACGTTAAAACACGTTCAGAATCAGCGCGTATAAAGCAGATCCCATTCATTTCAATGGGAGCCGGCATACGAGCGCTCCCCATTGAAATGAATGGGCTGCTTTTTTCACTACGAACGCTCCCAAAAAAACGCAGTGTATACGATCCAGGCTCCCATTGAAATCAATGGGAGCTTTTACGGCGCTCAAAATCTCACATGCCGTATATGTGCCAGGTCACGCGGCACGTTACTCTGTGTGAATGGACCCTCAGATAACTCTTTTGATGGAAGAAGCTATGTGAGGGTTTGTTTTTTGTGTGGTAGGATAGTACATATGACATTTTGGGATGCAGGTGACCTTTTGGTTGCTTCCTCCATTTCTTGGTGGTTGGGCTGATGACCAAAATCTGCAATTTTGGCATTTTGAATTACTTTATCGTTATGGCATTTAACATTCAGACGTAGCAATGCCAATTACTGTACATTTAATTTTATATATATAAAATGGGAATCTGGGTATTTTTATTTTTTTTTTAATACTTGTGATTGTTTAAAATAACTTAAACTGTACATTGAAAGTATCCATTAGTCGGGGTAGTAAGTAAAATATATATATATATTTTACACTGAACAGCGATTTTCAGATACAGTGCGTGCGCATAATTAGCGTGTGTTAAAAATAAATCCATTTTATGCCAAAGAGTATTTTCCTTTTATACCTCTGCATGCATGACCTGCTATCTATGTGTGGTTTTATGGTGGGTCTAATCATGTGCACTTGTGCTTGTGAGGGATCAAAAGATATTATAAAAACTGAGCAGGAACTATAGCATGCAAAAACTTCTTGCTTGAAAGGCTCCTGAAAAATTTAAATATTTACCTTCTTGAAAGCTTTAGCTAAATATTTAATGCTACGTACTTAAAATTCACATTAGTAATTTAACAAAATAGCAGTATTTCCCACTGACCCATGTCTAGTGGGAATGGGTTGCTGGAGCAATCCAACATACAATGTCATTATAATCAGTTTGTCAAGTTTAACAGAATACTCAAAATGACAAGATGCAATAGCAGAGAATGTAGTTCACATTTCAATGATTGTGTAGATTTAAAGAAATAGAAAATAAAAGTACACATTTCAATAAGATACGATGCAATATATAAATAAAAGGTAGTAACTACATTATTGAATATGATGCATAGGTTTGCCCATCTCTATTCAAGAACCCAAAAATTCCAAATTGTTCATTTTTTAACAAAACCAAACAAATGCCTATTAACCCATTGCCAAAATGTGGAGCTGAGCTTCTGTCATAGCCACCGGTATACCAAAATTTTGCAACACAAGGCACACAAAAAAGCAACTGCTTCAAAAATAAACTAAGTATGACTATGTCCAAGAAGGGACAGAAGCAACACAATAAATAAAATGACAATTTTTATTAAGTGATAATAAATATGAAAACATAAATTACACATAAACAACAGGGGGTAAATGCTTCACAAAAAGGCGGGTGGTGTGGTGTGTGGTAATAAATAGTATATAGGTCTAGGGTGAAAAAGTATGTATATCACAGTCATATAATAAGGGTTCACATGTTGTTACAAGTGTGGCAGTTCCAAAGCAGATAGAAATATCCCATAGGTAAGAATGCACAACAGAGAGACATATGTGAAAATTATATACATAGAAGGTAAAGCACCAACCCTAAGACCATAGTTATAATATAAAGCACCTACCACCCGTACCGCGCCCCGATGCGCATTTCACCCAACAGCTGCATCAGCTTTCCCGATCTGTGCCCCGGGTAAAGCGCTATTGGTCCCAGTACTGTAGCGCTTTACAGTCAAAAGGGCGTTTCTGACAGTCAGTCAGGAACGTCCTTCTCCACAGCAGCGCCTATCACGCTGCACAGTGTGAGCGGGGAGGGGGACCTTTGTCCCCTGACGAAGCCTGCGCCTGTGTGCAGGTGAAACGCGCGTCGGGCGTTTCCTTTCTTGTTGGTAGGTAAGATGGCAACACTGTATTGTTATACCACCTAGGAGAGATACTGGGTTCCTGGCTTTGTCACACTACTGTTAATGGTTAGGTGCATCTTGCACCATATATTATTATATATTGTTGTTCTTATCCAGGACCATTCCTACTTCATGTAACTGTTATTGGCCATCTGTTTTCTACCTATTACTGGCTAGTTGGTACTATGTAGTTTTGTCTACCCCCACTTGCTTATAGCAACAGAATTGTATTATGTAATTGTCTCTCATATATGTCATGTGATTCTACTGTTTTAGTAGGTATTAATAAAATTTATTATGTTTTATTAATCAATTGTGTGGTAGCTTTGTACTGTTGGACATGTCAATAAATGGAGCAACACTTATGGGCAGTTGGACAGAGCCAATACATAGCATGGCCCATTGAGTCAATGTTTTGAGTGTCAGAGGCCACAGTATAAAAACAGCAAGACCTGGTGCTTCCTAATTCACTGAGGGACTTCTCCACAAGCGTATTGACTTAAATCACATATTGGATGTGAAAGGTTGGTTAAAACTTAACCATTAATAAATATCTAAATGAAAAAAAAAGTGCTCCTAAATATATGTAGATCACTACAGGTAAATGGTTAGGTAAGGTTGTTACCATGTACATTGTTACCTAAAACCTCCTAATGGTAGTTCCACAGTTAGAGCCGATCTGGGCATAAAAACAGCCACACACTAGTGGATTTCTAAGACCTGATCTAAAATGAAGTTCCATCCTACAAATTCAGTGTGAAGCTGCACAGCTGTGAAGGAACCAGTGGTTGTATTCTTCCTTAAAAAAAACAACAACAACTTTGCTTCGCATTTCCTTCCTACAGTGTTGGCCAAAAGTATTGGCACCCCTGCAATTCTGTCAGATAATACTCATTTTCTTCCAGAAAATGATTGCAACCACAAATTCTTTGGTATTAATATCTTCATTTAATTCGTCTTCAATGGAAAACCACAAAAAGAATTGTCAAAAAGCCAAATTGGATATAATTCCACACCAAACATAAAAAAGGGGGTGGACAAAAGTATTGGCACTGTTTGAAAAATCATGTGATGCTTCTCTAATTTGTGTAATTAACAGCACCTGTTACTTACCTGAGGTGCCTAACAGGTGGTGGCAATAACTAAATCCCACTTGCAGCCAGTTGAAATGGATTAAAGTTGACTCAACCTCTGTCCTGTGTTCTTGTGTGTACCACATTGAGCATGAAGAAAAGAAAGAAGACCAAAGAACTGTCTGAGGACTTGAGAAGCAAAATTGTGAGGAAGCATGAGCAATCTCAAGGCTACAAGTCCATCTCCAAAGACCTGAATGTTCCTGTGTCTACCGTGCGCAGTGTCATCAAGAAGTTTAAAGCCCATGGCACTGTGGCTAACCTCCCTAGATGTGGACGGAAAAGAAAAATTGAGGAGAGATTTTAACGCAAGATTGTGCGGATGGTGGATAAAGAACCTCAACTAACATCCAAACAAGTTCAAGCTGCCCTGCAGTCCGAGGGTACAACAGTGTCAACCCATACTATCTGTCGGCGTCTGAATGAAAAGGGACTATATGGTAGGATACCCAGGAAGACCCCACTTCTTACCCAGAGACATAAAAAAGGCAGGCTGGAGTTTGCCAAAACTTACCTGAGAAAGCCAAAAATGTTTTGGAAGAATGTTCTCTGGTCAGATGAGACAAAAGTAGAGCTTTTTGGGAAAAGGCATCAACATAGAGTTTACAGGGGGGAAAAAAAGAGGCCTTCAAAGAAAAGAACACGATCCCTACAGTCAAACATGGCGGAGGTTTCCTGATGTTTTGGGGTTGCTTTGCTGCCTCTGGCACTGGACTGCTTGACTGTGTGCATGGCATTATGAAGTCTGAAGACTACCAACAAATTTTGCAGCATAATGCAGGGCCCAGTGTGAGAAAGCTGGGTCTCCCTCAGAGGTCATGGGTCTTCCAGCAGTACAATGACCCAAAACACACTTCAAAAAGCACTAGAAAATGGTTTGAGAGAAAGCACTGGAGACTTCTAAAGTGGCCAGCAATGAGTCCAGATCTGAATCCCATAGAACACCTGTGGAGAGATCTCAAAATGGCAGTTTGGAGAAGGCCCCATTCAAGTCTCAGGGACCTGGAGCAGTTTGCCAAAGAAGAATGGTCTAACATTCCAGCAGAGCATTGTAAGAAACTCATTGATGGTTACTGGAAGCGGTTGTTCGCAGTTATTGCCAGTACTTTTGTCCGGTCCATTTTTGGAGTTTTGTGTAAAATGATCAATGATTTGACGTTTTTTTTCATTCTCTTTTGTGTTTTTTCATTGCAAGCAAAATAAATGAAGATATTAATACCAAAGAGTTTGTGCTTGCAATCATTTTCTGGAAGAAACTGAGTATTATCTGACAGAATTGCAGTGGTGCCAATACTTTTGGCCAACACTGTACATTGTACATAGATAACAAGACACCAAAACCAGCAGCAACGTAAATATGTCTGTCAGTGCCAACACCACTAGAGCTTGCTCTAAATCTTGCCAATACTGGTCTTTTGGATGTCGAGGCTATATGTCGAGTGCAATTCTTACTATTGCAGCAGCCTCCACCATCTTCCTGTGATATCCCCCTGACCCAGTTGAAAGGGTCTTATCTGTAATTAGGTAATGTCATCATCTTCCCCACTTTTTTGTGACTCATTATGAGCACTACCATCATCAGCACATCCCCTGCTTCTACCAACCCAACCAAACCTCATGGCTTCCACCTCTACTTCCTCTACATCAAAAAACAATGGCAGTTCTCATTCAACTGTTCTAAAAGTGGAATCAAAAGAGAAAGTCAAGGACTACTAGAGAATTGGAACTGTGTCAGTGAAGATAAAGAAGACATAGTTGACAGTAAAGAAAAACAGCATGGTAAACAAAATTTTGAGTAGGAACACACAGAACCTTCAGTCATTATTTGTGTCTCATTGCTTTCAAAAACATCTTTAGTCTCATTAAATATGACAACACTTTGGCTACTGGCACATCTGTCAAGCCCAGAAGTAGTGTTACTAATACTGTTACCATCCATATTTTTATTGTTAGCATTTTCCTGTTCCCTGCCCTGTTTTTTTAAGACAGTTTTTTTTTTACTGCACATACTGCTAAAT
Organism: Leptodactylus fuscus; assembly: GCF_031893055.1. NCBI lineage: Eukaryota > Metazoa > Chordata > Amphibia > Anura > Leptodactylidae > Leptodactylus > Leptodactylus fuscus. The sequence goes on from NC_134268.1 coordinate 138,146,395, forward strand.
TTAATTACAGTGATTTTAGTAAACAACAAAAACAGTGTTAGAATTGTTGCCAAACAAATATTTCAGGAAAAGTTAGCTTTAAATAATAGTTATTTTTTTAGATTTCTTTAGAGAAAGCTAAGCTATATACTGAATGAACAACTAAAAAAAGTTTTATTTTTCTAATTAGCACAGGCTAAACTGTATATTAGATAAGCTAAATACACAACAATAAGCTTGAATAAAGGAGATTTTTTTTTAGATTAGACGCTGCAATACTGTATATATTGTGGGGAAGGTAGTTCAGAAGAAGTAGTGGTTCAGACTCAAACAGTCAAAGACAGGGGCACAAAATATGCAGCAAACTGGTTTATTTAGAAAAAAACAGGAAAATAAATAAACCTTCACTTCAGGCACAAAATGAGCAAAACAAACTACAGCCTTAACTTCAGGCACAAACAAAATAAAATCCACCTCCTTTCATTTCCTGGATCTTCACTGAAGTGCAGGATCTGCAGCCTTTTTCTGGCCCAGTAATGACTCACACCTGGAGCTGAGGCCTACTCAAGACCTGCACTGGACCACACATAAGTTAAAGACCTGGGGGAGATATAGCATGTTTCCATCACTCTGCCTGTCACTTTTTCATAATATGCAAAGAAAAAACAATGAGAATTTATTTGAATATTTTTGAACACTATCACACTGTGTATTTGGAGGTGAGCAGAAAAGAGAATAAAAAAAAAAAAAAAAATTAAATAAGTAGTTTTTTTAAGATTTGCAGAATCACTGCTTTGCTGTTAGAACAGCAGTTATATTTATTTAATGAAAATTTTTTAACTGGTGCTCAAAAAAGCCCTTAACAAATTACTTTTCCAGTACAAAGTATGTTTACAGACTTTGTATAGAGATGAAACTGCTCTGTTGCACAACAGACAGATACAATTAGGTTATTGACAATGAAAGAGTTAACTGGTCTGTGTGTTTGTAATTGAAGCAAAGCAGCAGTGAAAGTTTTTCAGAACTGTGCTCTATATAATGCAATGAAATAAAAGATAGATCCTACACTATCACCACCTTTACTGCAATTAGTTTATGGTGATGCTTGGAGCATCTTACATACTGTATATGACATCAGCCCTGAAAGGTGTCCACCTACCACTGTCTATTGGCTATGAGGCTATCAGCTGATGTCAGGTCGTGCTAGAAAGTCACACAGTGATCCAGTGACCCATACACATGTCTCTTCTGAAATTTCTGCTCAAACATGTGGTGGCAGCTATTGCAGTTAAACCAAGACGAATCGCCATTTTGTCGTCAAATCATTCATCTGTCATCAAAACGAATGTCATGAGGTTTACCCATCTGTAATTGCTACATTAGTGTTGTTTTGCCACTAGCAAAGTAGCAGTAAGTGCTTTTGATCACGCAGTGATAACACATCTTTCTCTAAGTTTGTGATATTGCAAAATGGCTCTTCTTCCTGCCTTCCTTCCTTCACAGTATTTTTTTTATACAAATATTTTATTGAATAATTAAATGCAAAGTACAAAGCACACATCTTTGTATAAAGTGAAATATCACATTAAATATAAAACATGTCGAGAAGAGACATAGTAGAGACACTAATAGCAGCACATGTCAGGCAAGTACGTCATGAGGCGCGAAGATTGTAATGGCAAGGGCCTTATACAAGACTCCAAACAGCTACTAGCAAAATACAGAAGTCATAAAATGGATTTTAAAAAATGAAAAAAACAGTAACAAAAATACATAGTCCAGTATAGACAATATTTAAGAGTGGTCATGAACTTAGGTCTAAGGAGGAGAAAGATTCAAGATATATGTCCTGGCCACTGTAATTACATGAGCTAATACTGTGCTAGTTTCAACAGAAAGATCCTCCAAGGGCGGATACCACCATATTGCATGCAGAAGGTCAAATAACCTGTCCGAAAAAGGTGGTCCACTATAGGACTACCATACATCCAGAATTTCATCTCCAGCAAATAGAATGAGAGTGGGGGTATATCCTAGAAAAATGGTATGGCAGTAAATACTACCGGGATAAGATTTTTACTAGAAGTCCCTAAATGGGCCCACAGAATTGTATATACTGAATATGACATCTGCACTGTAACCTCCCCATCTATCACTTATGATTGGCCAAGAGACTGTCAGATAATGCCAGAAGCTGTCCTAGGTAACACTAGGTTCACACCTGCGTTCTTCTTTCCGTTCAAATGAATGGGTGAGAGACTCCTGCAGGTTTCCGTATCCTGCTCTGTTTTATGCAGGAAACGGAAACCTGCACAACGGAGAGGGCAACGCAGATGTGAACGAGCCCTAACAGAGACTATGTGATACTCCTCCTCTTCCTCCTCCTCCTCCTCTGCTTTTCTTCCTTCTGTAAATGTGCCAGCAGCATTTTCTTTCTCCAGTGATGAATTGCAAAAGTTTTGGTTTCCTCAAAAAAATAAATATATTGGGAAATCCAGGTCGAAACCAGTTTGTCAGTTTGCTTAGCTCTAGTCACACATTTTGGAAAGTAACTTCCTATTGATCAATGCCTGAGTTTGTCCTTTTCCCACTGAGAGAGACTTATTTTAATATTCCTTTCCCAGAATTCTTAGCACGGCATGCATAGGCTAATAAGTCCCTGTAAGTTACAAAACAACTTGTGTGAGACAAAGCAGCTTGCTTAAGGAGACATAGTACCCCTTCTGACCCAAATATTTGGTAACATATGGTAAGTATATTGGATAGTTTCATTATTCCAGCAGAATATTTAGTTTACTGAAACTGGGACTAAACTTTAGATTTTCTGGCATCATTTGTGACATTAATAAATATATAATATACTGTTAACAGATTTGGGCTCATTTTCATGAAATCCTGTGCTGAAATCCATTTCAGTCCCCTTTGTATTCTTTGATTTGTTTATCTTATTGGTTCTCATTGGAGTACATGTGTACAGGCTCTAATAAAGAAGGGAAACTGAGTCTGGGGGATCACTTTAAATTCGTCAGTTGGTTTTTCCAACCTAAACCTTCTCCCAGTGTCGACAGCAACAAGTAAAGATCTTTCCAATGCTCCCCCTCACTGTGTTATCTGTTGCTTAAAGGTCAAGTTATAAGTTTAACCTCAAGTTGGCATCTGCAAATTTACCTTATCTAGTCGCAGAAGACAGAGAGCAGTTTCATCTAGTCATGTAGTACCTGCACTAAATCACTCCCTGTGAGGCCAGCAGTTAGGTAGGATATCAGACAAGGTATGACAGTGAGGAACATGCCAAGCAGACTCACAGGCCATGATTCTGTATAATGACTGTATGCAGTGTCATAAGTACTGCAACGCTGCAACAGGGCCCATGACCTTTTTTAATAGGCTGTTACCTGCTGAAATAATCCCAGCACGTCACAAGCACATCAAGTTCACTTACCGATCCCCACAACTGCTCAGAGCTGTCTCCAATTTCTCTTTGGCTCTCCATGGTGCCCCGTGCATCCCATATCACATTGCTGGAGTCCTCTGGAGAGAAGAAGGGGAGGGGAGGCAGCCATGAGTAGGAGTAGGATTGGTAACTAAGGCTGCGGGCCCACAGCAAGAGTATTTGTTGGGTGAACCCCAGCAAATACTGGTATTATTATACTCTGAGGGCTCTTCAGACCCCCCGAATATATTGATGGTCCATGGGAGGAGGAGGCAATGAAACATTATATTGTGTGGAGGTACCGCTATGTGACATTATACTGTGTACAGGGGCCGCTATGGGACATTATACTTTGAGGAGGGGCTGCTATGAGATATAATACTGTCTGGAGGCCACTTTGGGACATTATAGTGTGTGTGTGTGTGTAAATAGGTATTATTTTCTCTCACCCTGGTGTGAGGTTTCGTGGCTCATGGTAGTCGGAGTACTACTCTTGATGGTGCAGAAAGGAGTTGGCTGCATACTGGAATTGTTTGTAGACCACTCAAAGTTATCTTCACTTAAGGAAGTAAGGTTCATGGATCTTTAACAGGCTGCAAACACTTCAAGAAATGGAATTACAGATTCTTAAGTGGAATTCGTCACCAAAAATGGCCTATTTTTATGTTTAATCAAAATTTATTAAGATTTTCAAAAGTATAAGAATACAGTATAGCATAATACACAGAACAACAGTGTCCAGGACCTAAGGCCCAAATACTATAGTAGTTCAGAGAGGTGCATCAACCAGTAAGCCCAGAACAATGATATGACTTATTTTTAAACAAAGTTTTTAAGTTAAACACTTTTTTTATTTTATTTCTAAATTTCCGTGATGCTAGCTATATTTGGTATATTCTACCATTCACTTCTACTTTTCATTCTGGCTAAGCCTAATAATAGACAGACAATGCCAATTCTGTATGAATTTTTATTGCTGCAATCATCTCATTTACACCAGAGACAATAATATAAATAGCACTATCATAGAATGTTATACCTCTGGGATACAAAGCATTAGGCTTTCGGCCTGATGACTCAGATCAAGGGAGCTTTTCAAGCAGTTGCATTGTTGTCTTCTATATGCAATACTATTTAAACTGGGTATATAGCCTATGCTGATAATATTTTAATTTTCCTTCCCTTTGAGAAGCATGGAGAAATTCCCCCCATTGTCTCTTTATAACAGGGGTGTAGGAGCACTGCCATTCAATACTCTTCCCTCTTCTTGATGCTAATAATACACTTTTCACTGTGTAAGCAGTGGAGCGTACAGACAGCCTTGCTTGCCAGCATGTGTGGAGCCAGGGACCTGCCATGGTTGGTGTTCTTGGCCAGATGGTAGTCGTCATCATCATCATCTTCTTCACACAGATAAGGGTCAGACTTCTACCCTAGCTTCACACTTCTGCAACCAAAGGAGAGTCTTACTCCTCTTTCGGTCTGGGAGTCCCAGTTCCTCAACAATAATAACCCTGACCTGGATCCTCCTCCTCCTCCATCAATGCAGAGTGATGACATTGACTAAGAGTTGGGAGCTCCCTCTTTTTCCTTTCCTTGTTGCATGAGTGTAAGGTTTTCCTGTAAAATATAAACTATCGCTGATGCTGCAGTCATCCCTGCTGAGAAATTTGGTGGCTTCTTCAATGAGCTTGAGGAATCTGTACACTTTCCTCATGAGTGTTAGAATAGCAGATGCAGTTCTGAGCCAATAGTGAGAACCAGCACTAGACACTCTGATCAAAATGGTAAATATGGCGCTGAGTGTCCAGCAGCCCCTGGACCACACCAACTCCAACCCCACAGGGATGTTCACCAGAGCCCCAGATTGTGGGGAGGGACTTGGCAGCACTGCTAAGCAGAGCCTTATGGGTCGGGAAATGGCAGACACACAGCGCACCACAAATCACAGCAGAACTAGAAATTGGGAACTGTTACCAACAGATCTTCAGGGTAGCAGTGCCGGTGCAGGAAACCAGAAGGGTGTGGCAGGCTATGGTCAGCAATTGGCGGCAGAGTGCCAAAGCGTAGTTGTTCAATCCGAGTCGTCAACAAGAGGGCAGCGTGTTACAGAGGGTAATGCCAAACACACAGTGCACCACAAATCACAGTAAACCAGACACTGAGATCTCTTACCAGCAGATGTCTTGGGTAGTGGTGCAGGTCTAAGGATTCAGAAGGCAGCGGTGGGTGGTCAGCAGATGGCAGCAGAGAACAAAGCATAGTCATACAGCCCGGGTTGTTAACAAGAAAGCAATGCAGTAATGTGGGAAATGCAAAGGGGAAGGTCAGGAAGGCTGAGTCGGTAACAGGAGAGGTGGAGCAGTACAAAATCGTTGTTCAGGAAGCAGAGGTCTAAAGGCAAGCCGGGGTCATAAACAGGAGCAAGCACAGTACAAAACCAGGAGGCAAGAGGCAGTGTCAGAGGTCGAGGCAAGGGGTCTAAAACGAAGCAGACAAATACAAGAGAGAATACGCTTACAAACAGTAAACAAGGAACACTGAATCGCCAATGGCGGTCTGTAGCAAGAGCCCATCCTTAAATAGCCCCCGGCCCACCACTAGGCCTGAAAAACCCAGAAGTCCCAGATCCAGATCAGGAGGGGACCAGCAACTCCCGCACATCACTGCAGAGGTTCCGACCCTATGAGCCTCCAATTACGTATATCTCAAAACTAACACATCGTACCTGTAGTCTGCTGCATGCAATAATTGTTCACTGCCTTCTGCTCACACAGACACTCCAGCATGTTTAAAGTGGAATTCCACTGATTTTAAAACTCACAGATGAGGCAGTGCAAAGGCAGACTGTTTTGTCACTGCTGTCACCTTGTCACACTGACCTGGTTGCCAGGTTCCACTCTGCAAAAGAATCATCATTGTCAATGCCATTGTCATCTTCCCTGCTTTTTTCTAAAACATCATCAGCACTATTCACAGCCTCAGAATTTCCCCCTCTATATATTCCCATAGCTCCCCTACCAGAGCAACTTCCATTAGTAGTAGTATCAAACCCACTAACACTACTACCTCAACCACCAACAGTTATCATGTCTGCTTGCACATATTGCTAATTGTTCTCAACCAGCTCATCAAAAAGAAGACAACTTCCCTGACTAGGAGACTTATTACTACACATATTAGACCTTACTACCTGATCTGTGTCAGTGAAGAATGTGAAAGAGATACAGGTGACAGTCCAGAAAGGCCCTGCATTATATTACATGTTATGTAGGAGGAGGAAAATACAGAAGCCTGACTAAAGATCACATCACTCTTGGATGCAATATCCTCCTGTGACTTGGATAAGCCAGCTAAATAATCAAAAAGTTAATCTTCATTCTTTTGTCTGTCCCCCGCCCTGTTTTTTGAGGATGCACTATTTTGTGTATGTGTGTGTATTATATATACACTTGTGCAAACAGAAAAACTCCTAAAATATTTTGTTCAGATTAACACTAATGCTCCTTCATCCTGTGCATGAGTTAGTCACCAGAGCAGAAAAAAACATGAAATTGCAATATGTTTTCTTTAAGAATGGGTTTGAAAAGTGAGTGCCTGGGAGCGTTTTGTACCTGCATGTCCGACTTTGTGTCTGGTTAAAAAAAAATGGTTTTGCCAGGTTTTGCCATAATGGGCAAGAGTTAACATTTTATCATTGACAACACATGACATTAACAACACACTAACAACACATTTTTCACTAACAATATTGTCTTGTCAATAAAAAAAAGTATGTGTACAGAATGTATACAGAGATGAAATTTCTCTATTGCACAAGACAATATTAGATTATTGGCAATGAAAGGGTTAATTGCCTATGTAAGAAGCACAGATTTCCCCAGTCATGAACTTGCTCTATGTCTATTGAATTGTAGCGCTCATCTGCAGCATCAAAGAGCAATGCTGCTATATGTTCTGTGTTTGTGTTAGGACTATGTGGCAGGTGCGGCCAAGGGATCAGGGTCGCAGCTTGTTCCGCTGTTACTGCTCAGTCCAGCATAGCAGGGGTTAAGTCCTTGCAACCAGGTGGGCGTGGTTGGTCGCCTGACTGACAGGGGAGTCAACCAGTGAGCGTCCGGCTTGGGCAGCTGGGCTGGCTACTTGGGACCGCCATTTCTCTATTTAATGAGGCAGCTGACTCATCCTGCTGCCCTACCCTCAATTCAAAGTATGTTAGTACATTTGTGTGTTATTTCCAACTACACTGTGTTTGGTGCTGCGACTCTGTGTGTGGCCCAGCACTGTTATATGTTCTTGTCTGTGTCCTATTTGTTGTGGTCTCCCTTCCGAAATTTAGGTTATTATTTAGGACCTAGTCTACACAGTCTGTCAGTTTCCTGGCTGTGCTGCAACAGCAGGTGGCTGTAGTGGGTGCGGCCCAGTATAGTAACTGAGAGCACACAGTCATAGTTCTGTTTGTCTTGCAGTGGAGTAACTGCAAGGATTTTGTATTAATTTGCAGCTGCTCTGTCATGCAGAGATCTTATCTTTAAGTTTCTGTTTGTACACAGATGGTGTTGTAGCCCGGCAGTGACATTAACTATCGGGCCTTGTTCATACAAGGGTTGCTCTGTGGTTCAGAGCCCAGTTTTTTTTTAAGTATCCTGCTATTCATAACAGTTTGTTACATGTACCGGAGAGAACTTTGGGAGTTCCCGAGAGACATTGTTGTCCGTGCCATTAGATGCTAGAGAGGTATTGTGGAGGTTCAGGACCCATTGCCCCTTACATTCCCCTAGCTGCTGAGTTAGGGAGTGGTAGTGGAAGTGGAGGAGAGGAGAAAAGTATGTCAAGTACTTCAGTGTCTATTTTACCATGGCTAAACTCTTAAAATTCGGACTTTGTAAATTTAACTGTATGCTGTAACCATCCTGCAAGGCTGCCTGATAGGGTTGAGCGATTGTGATCGGAAAAGATCGTATTCCGATCGGCAATCGAGTAAATTTCACGATCGCGATCGGAATTCCGATTCCGATCTTTTTAAGTGGGATCGAGGTCAGAGGTTATTTCTCACAATGCTTTGCTACTGGCCAAGCATTGTGGGAAAAAGCTAAATTAGAGATGAGCAAGTACTATTCAAAACTGCTGTTTCGCATAGCATGCTCTCATAGGAATGAATGGATGCAGCCAGCACACAGCCTGTGCCAGCATCCAGCCACTTAACCCCCTGCTCGCCGGCTGCATCCATTCATTCCTATGGGAATGTGCTATTCGAAATGGCAGTTTCGAATAGTACTCGCTCATCTTACAGCGCAGCACAGATTGATTTACCGCAGCCTGACACTCTTCTGCTTTGTCCCTGTTTTACCGTATACTCAGCTCTGCTACATCTGAGATGAAAAAGTGTGCACTGGTGAAACTCAAAAAGGCCTGGATGTCCATGGAAGACAAAAGCGGTAGATGATAGAAGGATCCTTTCTGTTGTGAAGAACACAACATCCACCCAAATGAAGAACACTCTCCAAGAAGTAGGTGTATCAGTATCCAAGTCTACTATAAGGCAAAGACTTTGTGAGAGCAAATACAGAGGGTTTACCACAAAGTGCAAACCCTTAATCGGCCTCAAAAATAGAAAGGCTAGATTAGACCAAAAAACATCTAAAGAATCAAGTCCAGTTCTGAAACAGCATTCTGTGGACAGATCAAACTAAGGTTCAAACCTGTACCAGAATGATGGGAAGAAGAAAGCATGGGCAAGGCTTGGAACGGCTCATAATCCAAACACCACATCCTCATAGTATAAGCAGTGTGATGATATGGGCATGTATGGATTCCAATGGCACTGGGTCACTAGTATTGTTTAATGATGTGACAGAAGACAGAAAGAGCGAGATGAATTCTACTTTATACTTTCTGCTCAAATTTAACTAAATGCAGCAATTGGATGACGATTCACAGTACAGGACAATGATCCAAAACATACTATGAAAGCAACCCAGGACACATAGGACCCAGGACCTATATGGGAAAACAGATAACATGCAGCGTTTTTTGCCGCAGTGTTTCCCCCAGCTTTAAGCAGCAATTTTAACATTTTACTGCATGTTTTTTTTGTGTGTGTAATGGCTCAAAAAATATAAATAATGTGCAGTATTTTTTTCTATATCCTATTCTTTTTAAGGTGGAATCTTTTTGTACAAAAAAATCATCTAGCTACAAAAATCTGCCACTGTAGTGCTAAGGTATTAATTGACCATCCGGAATCCATATTGACAGTATCCTTTTAAGAATATTCGATATTAGCCTGTAAGATCTGTAGACTTAAGCTCCTAACACTTGGTAATGTTTAGTGAGAGACGGTGCATATTTACGCATAGCTGTCTTATCAATGCTTCTCACATAATATTGTTATGAGAATGCTGTACCATATAACACTGGTTGATGGGAATGCAGGTTTGCTTAGCACCAGGAGCATTCAACATCTGATGAAGGATTTTCAGGTTAACCTCTGAAGAACTGGCCATTCGGAGGGGGGAGGCCTTATACTGGAAAAATACTGATCTGTTAGTTTGCATAGCATTGGGCTACACAGGCATTTGTTTTCAAGAACATATAAGCTGAGAAAGTTTGCTGCGAAGTTAGAAGTGTCTGGACCTGCGTGCTAAGGGGACGCCCATGGCGCAGTGTGGATCCCAGGAACTCTCTATCTTTGCTGGCCTGCTTCTCCCAGCTGATGCCGGATAGCAGTGGCGGATCCAGGGTTTGCGGGGCCCTGGGCAATTGACTTTGGCGGGGCCCTTCTTACCGGGGGGTCTCGCACTTCTAACCTGTACCTCCCAACTGTTGAAGACTAGAAAGAGGGAATAAAATGTGCAGCACGCGCAGCGCACTGTGGCGAATTAGGCCCCTCCCACTTTTATGTTGACTCCGCCCATTCTCATTCATTTTTCATGTGATTCCACACAGTATAATCCTCCTACAGTCACCCGTAAATTATATGTCCCCCCCTCCATCTCTCCCCCAATTTCATATACACTCTTCATCTACCCCTAGTTTCATGTCCCCCCCTCTATCTCTGTCCCCAGTTTCATGCCATTCTCCCCCTTTATCTGTCCACAGTTTCATGTCCCCCCTGTCTCTGCCCCAGTGTCATGTCGTTCTCCCCCCTTCATCTGCCTCAGTGTCATGCCATTCTCCCCTTCATCTGCCCGTGTCATGCCGTTCTCCCCCCCTTCATCTGCCCCAGTATCATGCCATTCTCCCCCCCTTCATCTGCCCCAGTGTAATGCCATTCTCCCCCTTCATCTGCCTCAGTGTCATGCCGTTCTCCCCCCCTTCATTTGCCCCAGTGTCATGCCGTTCTCCCCCCTTCATCTGCCCCAGTGTCATGCCGTTCTCCCCCCTTCATCTGCCCCAGTGTCATGCTGTTCCCCCCCCCTTCATCTTCCCCAGTGTCATGCCATTCTCCCTCCCCTCCATCTGCCTCAGCGTCATGCCGTTCTCCCTCCGTTCATCTGCCCCAGCATCATACTGTTCTCTCCCCCTTCGTCTGCCCCAGTGTCATGCCGTACCCCCCCCCTCCCTCATCTGCCCCCAGTTTCATGGGCCCCCTACATTATTTTCCACCTAAATGTTTAACACACAAAAAAAACCTCACTCACCTTCCCTCGCTCCCCTGCAGCTCTCTCCCTCATACACATATTGTAGGCGCGATGTAACGTCATCACATCGCGGCTACAAATGCTGGAGCTCAGTGTTAAAGCAGGAGCTGACAGCTCCTGCTTTAAACGCCTATGTATTCAGCTCATCGGCGTCCATAGGATGCTGCTGAGTTGAAATCGGGACATGCCGACCGGGACCATTTTGTTAGGTCCGGGCCGCGCCGTGGGGCCACGCTGAGCGCGGGGCCCCGGGCGGTTGCCCGGCTCGCCCAGCCCTGGATCCGCCCCTGCCGGATAGATGATGCTTATAATTCCTGGCGAAGCAACCTGTATATAGATGTGTAGTGTAAGCTATGGAGATAATTCACTGCCTTCGCCGGTCGCCTCCACGGTTGATGATTTTCTTTTCCAGGCAGATGATGATGTAGGCTCTTGGTGTTGATTCTGTATCTTAATCTTTGCATATTAATCTTTGTAACTTGAATTATACAAAAGTGTACGCAATATCACACTATCTTCTGTTATTTTAGGTAATCACTGATTCTTCACATAATAAAATTAGTAAAGCATTCAGGACATTGTGGCCTGCAAAGTACAAAATTCTCCTCAGTGTGTCCCCTATAGTATAATATTCTGTTCATTGTGGCCACCCTGGATATATTGTCCTCCTTATTGTGGCACCTACAGTATAATGCCCCATCATTGTGACCCCCACACTTTAATGCCCTGATAATTAAAGACTCCTACATGGTATTATGACCCATTGTGGTCCCCACACAACATAATTTCTTGCTTATTGTGGTCACCAAAGTATAATGCCCTGGTCTTTGTGACCCCACAATATAATATTACCCTCATTGTTCCCCCCATAGAATAATGCCTCCCTCATTGTAGTCTCCACAGATTAATACCCCCCCCAATATGGCAATCACAGTATAATGCCCCCCTTATTGTAGCCCATACAGTATAAAGTCCTTCTCAGTGTGACTCCACAAAATAATGCCCTGCTCATTGAGAATAACACAGTATAATGCCCCTTCATGTGGCCCCAACAGAAAAAAGCACAAACAACAATGAAAGGGTAATACTCACCTTTCCCCATTCTTCTTGTGTTTACCATAGCTTGAGAGCAGCAGGCACAAACTCAGTTGCACTAAAGGAGTTTGACGTTGGGTTATTTCAAATGTCTCTATCTCAGGCTGTATATGAACTATATCCTATATATTCTGTTTCTACAGCTGGGTCTCTCTCCCACCACAATGTATGTGGCAGGGACATAGCTATAAGGGGTGCAGTCACTACTGGACTCTGAAGGGATCCCAAAGGTCTCTCTAACACACAAATTTTACAATTTAAATGGCACAAGGTAGGCAGAGGCCCCATTACAAATTTTGCACTATGGCCCAAGAGCTTCAAGTTACACCTTTGGTGGGTGGCATATGAAAGTTGGAATCGCAGTTATATCCATATACAACAGGAGATAGATATAGTGGAAATTTATCATTTACAGCTTTTATTCTCCAACAATCCCTTGTGTCCCCATCTGAACTATTCTCTCTATTCCAATCAAGGTAAATTATATAATGAAGCCTGGAGTGCTTACTGATGATACGAGCACCTGTTCTCCAATGCATTGTACTGCCATATAGGAACCTAATTCATCTACAATGCAGAGAAATAAGAGTACATATACAATAGATAAAGGAGAGCAGGGTATATAAATAATGACAGAAAAGGAGTCAATTAAAACAATTAGTAAGTGTCACATTATCACATAGCCTGTTGAAAATATGTATATCTGAAGATACACTTTAAGATAAAATGTTAACAAAAATAAAAAGTCATGTTATCTTAATTGTTCCATAATTATTGTTTCCAACATCTGTTTGTGTAGGTTGGAGTATGTATCAATGTCAATGTTTCCATCATACATATTTAACACAAAGCAAGAACTGGTAATAATAACATCATTGTGTTCTGATAGACAAGTAATTACCTTAAGTTATTCCCATAAAAAAATCATTCATTGTTTTAAACAATAAAAAATGCTTTGTCTATATGGGCGCCAAGACCATGGATTAAAGAATTTAAGTATCATGTAGAAAGTAATTGCTGTTCGTGTCTGAGCACTGAATGTGTATCCGCGTACATTTACAGTATTGTATGTGTGCTATTACAATCCGTGTTAAATATGCAGCAACTGGTTGGGGGGAGGTCTGGAGGCTGGAAGCAGTAGTAAATAATACAGCCGAATGGCTTAAGACTTGACCAACCTCACCAAATCTCCTCATGGGCTGGTGCAGTGCAGAGTGGGCCTTCAGAGTACCTGATGGTAGTTTTCGCCTGGGGCACATCATAGAGATTGTTGGCGCTCTTTTGATGGGGTATGGAGTGCCAATAATGGTTGTGCAGGAATAAGAATCAAACACTAGATATGCAGGAACAACCTTGCAACTTTACTTCAGGTAGAACACAGTTGAACACCAATTGGCAAATCCTTTTTGCAGTCTACGTTTCCCTTGCTAAGGCAGTCTTTACTGTAACTCGGGACCACTCTAAGTCCAAAAAGTATCTACTGGTTTGCAATGTTATATATATCAGCAGGGTACCCTGTCTGTCGTGTGCTGCAGGAAGGGTCATGGGCCCTGAAACCCATACAACACTTACTCTCAGATCTTAGGCTGGTTCACCCTCTACTGTCTCAACAAGGGTAGTCTTCAAAATTTTAATCAAATACAAATCTGAAAAGTGTTATGTGAAAAAGTATTCAGTTCCCCCTATATCAATACTTTGTAGAACCAACTTTCGCTGCAATTACAGCTGTTCAATCTGTGAACAGCAATTTTCATGTCTTACCACAGATGCTCAATGGGATTTAGGTCTGGACTTTGACAAGGTGACATTAGGTGAAGAGGGTCGTGGCAGTGGTGATAATGATTCCAGCCATTGCACAGTCCCAACATCCAAAAAGCCTGCCAAGGTAAACCTGGTGGAACCTCTCAGGGAGTTGGCACTGACAGGGGAAGTGATTAAGCCTGTTCTACTCATTTCTGGCAGGCATTCCAAATCTACATGTAGCACTAGCACATGGTAATTGTTATCAACATAATCACCAACTATTTCCCACCTTCTGTTCCACTCCAAAGTCAGTCATCCTGTAAGGGAATTGCTAAGACAGCAATTCCCAGAACTGTTAAACCCTGGGAGGGGCACAAGAGACAGTGAGCCCTAAGCTGAAGCCCCCCGCTTTCCCTTCCTATTGCCAGGCTCTATCCTAGGTAATAGGCGACAACCACGAGGACAATCCCTCCCTGAATATGTGAAACACAAAACGCAGACAAGATGTACAACAACAAAGGGAGGTCAGGTAGCCAGGGTTCGGTAACAAGAGAGCGATGCAGTGCCAAATCGGAGTCAAGAGAATAGTCAATGAGAAAAGCCAAAGGTCAAGTATAATAGTATAAGCAAACAGGGACAGTAAGAGCAGGTATGCGCACGGCAATAACAAGCACTGGTGTGAATGGGAACCAAGGCTAAATAGGGAGGAAGAACCCGCCCATGGAGTTCACAGAAAGGCAGCTGTCAATCACAGGGCAAGGCCAGATTAACCACTTAATGGACAGAGGCAACCTTGGCAGAAGACAGGTGTGGTGCAAATCCAATTAAGGACTAGAGCCGTGTTCACACAGTGCAACTAAAAACTTTAAGCAGATTCTCAAACTGCACACGCCTCCTGCGCCGCAGCATGCGAGCAGAGGGTGGTGCAGTGACCCGAACAGGCAGAGATGTTACACATCCATAAGGGGATGTGTGGCCAGGAGACAGCAACATGTGCCCCTGTCATTTGGAAGTTGTGCAAATTAACTTGCACCTTTATCCCTGTGTTTCAACAACTGATGGCACTCACTCAACTTCGATGGAGGATACCTAGCCACTATTATTTCTCTAGGAATACTGTCTCTGCCATGATCATGTGTCGGAGCACATGGGCATTTCCTCGAAGACATCAGTCTGGGGAAAAGTGCACACCTTTGTCGACAAATGGAACAGCACATATGGACAAGGACAATACATGGCTTTACAGTACACTGGGTCAATGTTGTAAGTGGCAGAGGCCAAAATCTAGAAATGCAGCAAGGTCAAATACTAGTTGCTCCTCATGTCCAGAAAAATCTCTGTACATTTACGACGTTCTTACAGAAAAAAAACACCCTGCTCCAGTTGCAGTGGCAAAATGGTAAGCCTTTGCACCTACATTATCTTCAACGTTCACACTTTATGAAATTCCACCTTAAACATGCTGCAGCGTCTGTCTGAGCATCAGAAAGTGAAGAACCATAATTGCAGACCACAGGGACAATGTGTTACTTTGAAATACATCATTTGGAGGCTCATGGGGAAGTGTGCCGGTTGCTCAAGTCCTTTGAAAAAGCAACTAAATATGTCAGCAGGGACCACTGCAACATTAGCGCTGTCATCCCTCTATTGTACATCTTACAGCAAATACTTACACTCATACAACTCCTCATGCAATGGAAGAGAAGGAACAATTTCTACCTCTTAATCAATGTTATCACCCTGTGTTGATGGAGGATGATGGATCAGGGTCATTATTGTAGAGAAATTGGGACTCCCAGACTATAAGAGGAGGCTGACTATTATCTGTTTCAAAGAAGAGGATGATGACGACGACCCCACTCGCCAAGAACACCAACTATGGCAGGTCCCTAGTACCATGCATAACCTGGCAAGCAGGATAGGCTGTAGGCTCTGCTGCTTACACAGCAGTATGCATATTACACTGGTCAACAAATTTTCAAAAGTTGTTTGTTTCTGAAATGAAATTCCCTAATGATTTTTATGTGCTGAATTCAAATATCACAAGGAAAACTGTCAATTGGCTCTAGTTTCTATGATATCGAAGGATTCTCATTTTACTGTTTTGTGAATTGTATAGAATATGATACATATTTATTACTTCTGCAATAATAGAGGTGCAAGTTTACTGTTTTTAAAATTTTGGAAATATATTCTTAAGAAACTTAGTTCTATCTAAAATCAACTATAATTTATAGTCATATCTAAGAATTTTTTACAAATGAAGTATGTTTATTGAACTTTGGAACATAGATCCTTATTGAATTGCTATTCGGCTCCTTTACACTCGTCTCTTGTATTCAGACATGGGATTGTCTCTGATAATTGTCCAGCAGTAGTCTGCAAGCATTGATGGGTTCCATTTACCCTGATATCTCTTTTCCATAGTCGCAATTTCCTGATAAAATCGTTCACCATGTTCATCGCTCACCGCTCCACAGTTTGGTGCAAAGAAGTCTAGATGAGAGTGTAAGAAATGAATCTTTAAAGACATTTTACATCCCAGGTTTTTATATGCTTTCAGGAGATTTTCAACCAACTCTTCATAATTATTTGCTTTGGTGTTTCCCAAGAAATTAGTCACGACTAACTTGAATGCTTCCCATGCAGTCTTTTCTTTGCCACGCAGCAAATGGTAAAACTCGTCATCTTGAAGAAGCATACGAATCTGAGGACCAATAAAGACTCCTGCTTTTATCTTCGCTTCACTCAACCTTGGAAACTTACAGAGGAGATATTTGAATGCCTCTTCATTTCTATCCATTGCCTTTACAAAATTCTTCATAAGACCAAGCTTGATATGTAAAGGAGGTAACAGAATCTTTCCTGCTTGAACAAGTGCTGGATGCATAACATTTTTAGTCCCTGGCTGCAGTGACTTTCTCAGTGGGCAGTCTCTTTTCTTGTAGTGTTCTGATCTTGCACGACTGTCCCACTCACATAGGAAGCAGCAGTACTTGGTGTATCCTCCCTGTAGACCAAGCACTAGCGCTACCACCTTCAAGTCACCACAGAGGAACCACAGATGTTGATCATAGTTTATTCATCTCAAGAGCTCTTTCATGTTGTTATAGGTTTCCTTCATGTGAACAGCATAACCAATTGGAACTGATGGTAGTGCATTGCCATTGTGAAGTAAGACAGCTTTAAGACTTAGCTTTGATGAATCGATAAATAGCCTCCACTCATCGGGGTTATAGCTGATTTTGAGAGCATCCATTAAACCACAAACGTTATTGCATACAACAAGATCACCCTCCATAAAGAAGAATTGGACAAGAGACTGTTGACGGTTCCTAAAGAAAGAAATTCGAACATCATCTGCCAACAGATTCCACTGTTGAAGTCTGGAACCTAAGCACTTGGCCTTACTCTTGGGCAGGTCTAGATCTCTAACAAGATCGTTAAGTTCACTTTGCGATATAAGGTGCGGTTCAGTGGAGAGTGATGCAGGAAAGTCTGGATCTGACGAGGTAGATGGTTCATGACAAACTCCTTCTTCTTCCTCGTCAGTGGAATCGAGCGAGAATGTTTCTGGAGCATTTGGAACTGGCAATTCTTCAGAATGAGCTACTGGGCGTATCGCAGATGGAATATTCGGATACTGTAAAGTCCACTTCTTTCTTTTTGAAATTCCTTTCCCAATTGGAGGCACCTTGCAGAAGTAGCAATTGTCACTATGGTCAGATGGCTCTCTCCAGACCATTGGCACTGCAAATGGCATAGACTGCCTCTTTCGGTTCAACCACTGTCTGAGATTTGAAGAACATGTATTACAGCATATGTGTGGAGCCCAACTCTTTTCCTGGTTGCCTATTTTGCAGCCAAAATACAGGTGGTAGGCTTTCTTAACCAAATATAAATAGAAATATAAAATGCACGTCTATATCATGAAAAGTAAAGCCAATTTTAAAATTTTAGCATCAATTTCAATCTCAGCACCCCAAAATTAGTTAAGAACAACTGGTTTGATGCCCAAAACATTTTGGCTGTTGACCAGTGTTATTAGCATCAAGCAAATGGAAGAGTACTTGCTTTAAATACTAAATAGGGGAATATTTTCCTGCTTGGGCAGACTTGTCCTGTGGCCTGGTTCATCATATTAGTCCCTGTTACACTGCCAAACATTCTGCCACAGCTACCACCATTCAGGCAGACATCTCTTACAGCCTGGTCCATCATATTATGTCCTGTTGTACTGCCACACAGCTGCCTACAACCACTGCCACCATTCAGACATGTCATGCCTGGTCGATCATATTATGCCCTGCCATACATTGCCACAGCTGTCTAGTGCCTACCACCACTGCCACCACTCAGACAGGCATGTCCTGTGACCTGATCCATCATCTATTGCCCTGACCCACATTGCCACAGCTGTCTAGTGCCATCTACCATTTCCATCAGTCAGGTAGACATGTCCTGCGCGTTGTCCATCATATTAGTCCCTGCTGCACTGCCACAGCTACCACCACTCAGGCAAACATGTCCTCTAGCCTGGTCCTCCATCGCATTCCACTATAGCACATTGTTGATGCCACTACCAGTGCTGGTATAAAAAAGTGGCTCATAGCTACAAGTTTCTCTCACAAATACCAATATGACTATAGCACTTAAGCCATCAAAACGGGATAATTTTTCCAAAAAAACATTACTTTATGCAATATATCCACCATGTTTGTCTAAAAAAAAACCCACAGGCATGCACACTTCCCTAATAAATAGAGTGTTTTAAATGTTAAGTGCATTAGTGCAGTGTACGGTTAAACTTTCAGTTTTCATTCTCTGTATACCATTAGTTTTTTCCATAGATATACATGTCAAATTCATTTTGACATAACTTTGTGTTTGCCTTACAGAGCTAGAAATTGGATAGACAGATTCCTAAAAGCCTTAATGTCAATTTAACCCCTTCCCAACATGCGGCGTAATAGTACAGCGCATGTCGGGTCTGTAACTATGGCGACCGCCCGGGAGCCGGGCGGCCGCCATAGCCGCCGGGTGTCTACTGCTTTAAGCAGTAGAGAACCGGCTCTAATGCCTCCTATCGGTCCCCGGACCGATCGGAGGCATTAACCCCTCCGGCGCCGCGGTCAAAGGTGCCGGAGGCGCCATTTTCCCGGCGGCGCATGGGCGCCGCCATTTTGCCCGGGATCGCTGGCTCCTGGAGCATGCTCCAGGGCCGACGTCATGTTGCCATGATAGCCGGGAGCCTGTAAAAGGCTCCCAGGCTTGTCTGCAAATTGTCTCTTTTGCAGGCTGGTCTATGCAGCCTGCAAAAGAGAGGATGATTTTTTGCAATGCATTAGCATTGTAATGCATTGCATTAGTGATCAGACCCCCTGGGGTTCAACAACCCTAGGGGGTCTAATAAATGCAAAAAAAAATTTTTTAAAAAAGTAAAAAAAAATATAAAAAAAATATAAAAAGTATTAAAAGTTCAAATCACCCCCCTTTCCCTAGAAAACATATAAAAGTAGTTAAAAACTGTGAAACATATACATGTTAGCTATCCCCGAGTCTGAAATCGCCCGCTCTACAAATCTATAAAAATATTTTTCCTGTTCGGTAAACGCCGTAGCGGGAAAAATAGTCGAAAGTGCCAAACTGTCGTTTTTTCACTGTTTTGATTCTGATAAAAATTTGAATAAAAAGTGATCAAAGCAATAACATTTCCCGAAAATGGTAGAACTAAAAAGTACACCCGGCCCCGCAAAAAAAGACGCCCAATGCATCCCTGTACACTTACGTATAAAAAAGTTACGGCCGTCGGAATATGGCGACTTTTAGAAAAAAAAATTTTTAACACAATTTTGGATTTTTTTTAAGGGGTCAAAATGTAAATAAAACCATATAAATTTGGTATCCCTGGAACCGTACCGAAACACAGAATATAGGGGACATGTCATTTTGGCTGCACAGTGAACGCCGTAAAACCAAAGCCTGTAAGAAATTCGCAGAAATGCATTTTTTCTTCAAATCCACCCCATTCTGAATTTTTTTCCTGCTTCCCAGTACATTATATAGAATAATTAATGGTGGCATCATGAAGAAAAATTTGTCCCGCAAAAATTAAGACCTCATATGGCTCTGGGAGCGGAGAAATAAAAAAGTTAAGGGGTTTAGAAGGAGGGGAGTCAAAAACGAAAAACAAAAATCAAAAAATGCCATCGGCGGGAAGGGGTTAAAATGTGATTCATCCCAAAACGAACAGGGAGCCTGAGCCTCTGAACACAAAACAAACCTTGAGAGATTCACCCTTTTCTATTCATGGACCAATTCAAATAATTTTTGTGAAACATCTGAGGGATCAAAATGTGTCTAGTACTTCCAGGGCTCTACAAAGGTGCAATGATGTGTGAAAAAGGTGTAATAAAATGGTTGCACCAAGATTTTTAAGCTGGTCCTTCATTTCTGGGAATAAGTGGATATCCAGCACTCTGATACTTGTTATATAAAAGATATAAGCTTTATTTCGGAGACATGCTCCCTTTAAAATCCACGTATATACAGGACATGTATGGGTGCAGACGGGATGGTGAACCGTAACAAAAAACCGACGCGTTTCGAGGATTTACCATCCCGTCTGCACCCATACATGTCCTGTATATACGCGGATTTTAAAGGGAGCATGTCTCCGAAATAAAGCTTATATCTTTTATATAACAAATATCAGAGTGCTGGATATCCACTTATTGTCATTACCTCTTTACCTTACCGGAAGGCTCTCCGTGCATCTCTACGATTCTTCCTTGGTCTCATTGCATCAGACAAGTAAGCAAATAGGACATTTATATTTTTTTATTATATATCGCGGGGCTGTGACTATACTCTTTATTGAAAAACTTCATTTCTGGGGACTGTGTTTGGGTCAAAAGGACCACAAGACTCACATATGGGATGATATTAAAACTGCAGAATAAGGGTAATAAATATAGAGATCTGAGCAGGAAGGGGGTGCGATTCCAAACACCAATCAGCAACAGCCAGTGTCAACACAAGCTCAATCACACCCCTTGGCTGCTCCAGCCTGGCACCACCCACCTGACAGTATAGAACTTTAGTAGTTCAGGCAGTAAAAGTAACTGTACTGATCACTTAGGTAACAAGGAGGTTACAGAGAAAAAAAAACAACGGTGCCAGAATCAGTGGAGAAGGAGCTATTAAATGATGCATAGAATTGGACTTGGCAAAAGTGATGAAAGGTCCTCTTTAAAAGCACAGTGCATGGCTTTCTGTTCTCTCAAGGGGGTCACAATCTCTATCAGGCAACAGACCTTTCTGTATGATTTCAAACAGCATGGATTGTACTACACAGTCTATCCATAGGGGACAGATCGCTAGCTAATGATGACATGTCCCACACACAGAGATGTAACTACCACAGTAGCAGTCGTAGCAGCTGCCACAGGGCCCAACACCTTAGGGGGCCCGGACCCTCTCAATAGTTAATATAACAAAAAAAAGAAATAAAAATAAAGTTTAGTTTTCGAGACCCGAGTCCCCTTAAAGTGTCGGGTTCCGGGTGGGAAGATCCTCAGTGTGTGTCCTGACAATGGGGGAGGGGCGGAGACATCGTCCAGGAAGAAGATAGAGGGGGGATTCATCTTATGGAGTGAGTAGCGCAGCGCTGAGTCTTTTTGGAGAGTGGAGACTGGAGAGGTTAACCCATGCATGCAGGGCAGGCTATACAGCACACACTACTGTGCTGGCAGCTGCCTGCTGCAATTTCTCCTTTCCAACAATTATAAGTGTGCTGGGAAGAAGGGGTTACAAGTGGCGCATTCAGTGTCTGTGAAGAGTGTTTTACGTGAGAACTGTGAGAACACTTTTCACTGACACTGAATGTGGCATTGTAACCCCATCTTCCCCAAGCAGAAAACGTATTATAGTATTATGTATTACAGTGCATAATACTGTGTGCAGAGGCCACTATAGGGCATAATACTGTGTGCAGGGGCCATTATGGGGCATAATACTGTGTGCAGGAGCCACTATGCCACATAATACTGTGGGAAGAGGCCACTATAGGGCATAATACTGTGTGTAGGGGCACTATGAGGCATAATACTGTGTGCAGGGGCCACTATGGGACATAATACTGTGGGCAGTGGCCACTATAGGGCATAATACTATGTGCAGGGGCCACTATGCGACATAATACTGTGGGCAGTGGTCCCTATAGGGCAGTGATTTTCAACCTTTTTTGAGCCGCGGCACACTTTTTACACTTAAAAAATCCTGGGGCACACCACCAACCAAAATGGCACAAAATGACACTAAAACAGTACATATTATACATATAGTTAATAATATAGATTCTAAATGGTTGATTCTTTGGTTGAAATAAACTGCAGCAAAATCTGCAACAAAAACGCTGCGTTTATGCAACATGGGGCCTCAGCCTTACGCCTCCTGCATACAAGTGGCACGCATGTGGTTTTCACTGATATAAACATTAAAAAATTAATTGACAGGGCCACAAATGCAGACAGATATAGGGTATATATAGGACAGATATAGGGTAGGTATAGGACAGATATAGGGTACGTATAGGACAGATATAGGACCTGCTCTATAATTTTCAGCTCTTCAATTTGGCCCAGATACACAGCCACAAAAAGAATGGCTATATATATGGGTCCTTAGAAATGTATAGGTCTGTACTTTTATCCACAGTTGTGTATAAAAAGTCTGGTCATGTATATTACAGGTTACAACTCAATGTGCCTCATATTAATAGCAGTGAACCCCATCATGTCCCTCACATTAACCCCCTGTGTGCTTTACATAAGGGATACTGATATGTGAGACATATGGAGGTAATAATTAAGTAAATATCTTCATTATATAGTACCGCCATATGTCACACATGTTATTAATAGAGATGAGCGAACAGTGTTCTATCGAACTCATGTTCGATCGGATATTAGGCTGTTCGGCATGTTCGAATCGAATCGAACACCGCGTGGTAAAGTGCGCCATTACTCGATTCCCCTCCCACCTTCCCTGGCGCCTTTTTTGCTCCAATAACAGCGCAGGGTAGGTGGGACAGGAACTACGACACCGGTGACGTTGAAAAAAGTAGGCAAAACCCATTGGCTGCCGAAAACATGTGACCTCTAATTTAAAAGAACAGCGCCGCCCAGGTTCGCGTCATTCTGAGCTTGCAATTCACCGAGGACGGAGGTTTCCGTCCAGCTAGCTAGGGCTTAGATTCTGGGTAGGCAGGGACAGGCTAGGATAGGAAGGAGAAGACAACCAACAGCTCTTGTAAGAGCTAAATTCCAGGGAGAAGCTTGTCAGTGTAACGTGGCACTGACGGGCTCAATCGCCGCAACCCAGCTTTCCCAGGATCCTGAATGGAATACACTGTCAGTGTATTCCCGTATACCCGATATATACCCCGATACCCGTTCCAACGGTGTACCCCCCCACCTTCACCCCAGAAATACCCTGCAAGTCCCCTAGCAATAGAATTGGGGCTATATACACCCACAATTTTTACTACTGGTATACAGTGCCATTGTCTGACTGGGAATTCAAAGAATATATTGGGAATACAAATACCCTCATTTCTTGCTACTGCCATATAGTGCCAGTTTCTGACTGGTAATTCAAAGAATATATTGGGGTTACGTGCACCCACAATTTTTACTACTGGTATACAGTGCCATTGTCTGACTGGGAATTCAAAGAATATATTGGGAATACAAATACCCTCATTTCTTGCTACTGCCATATAGTGCCAGTGTCTGACTGGGAATTCAAAGAATATATTGGGGTTACGTGCACCCACAATTTTTACTACTGGTATACAGTGCCATTGTCTGACTGGGAATTCAAAGAATATATTGGGAATACAAATACCCTCATTTCTTGCTACTGCCATATAGTGCCAGTGTCTGACTGGGAATTCAAAGAATATATTGGGGTTACGTGCACCCACAATTTTTACTACTGGTATACAGTGCCATTGTCTGACTGGGAATTCAAAGAATATATTGGGAATACAAATACCCTCATTTCTTGCTACTGCCATATAGTGCCAGTGTCTGACTGGTAATTCAAAGAATATATTGGGGTTACGTGCACCCACAATTTTTACTACTGGTATACAGTGCCATTGTCTGACTGGGAATTCAAAGAATATATTGGGAATACAAATACCCTCATTTCTTGCTACTGCCATATAGTGCCAGTGTCTGACTGGTAATTCAAAGAATATATTGGGGTTACGTGCACCCACAATTTTTACTACTGGTATACAGTGCCATTGTCTGACTGGGAATTCAAAGAATATATTGGGGTTATAAATACCCTCATTTCTTGCTACTGCCATATAGTGCCAGTTTCTGACTGGTAATTCAAAGAATATATTGGGGTTACGTGCACCCACAATTTTTACTACTGGTATACAGTGCCATTGTCTGACTGGGAATTCAAAGAGTATATTGGGAATACAAATACCCTCATTTCTTGCTACTGCCATATAGTGCCAGTTTCTGACTGGTAATTCAAAGAATATATTGGGGTTACGTGCACCCACAATTTTTACTACTGGTATACAGTGCCATTGTCTGACTGGGAATTCAAAGAATATATTGGGGTTATAAATACCCTCATTTCTTGCTACTGCCATATAGTGCCAGTTTCTGACTGGTAATTCAAAGAATATATTGGGGTTACGTGCACCCACAATTTTTACTACTGGTATACAGTGCCATTGTTTGACTGGGAATTCAAAGAGTATATTGGGAATACAAATACCCTCATTTCTTGCTACTGCCATATAGTGCCAGTTTCTGACTGGTAATTCAAAGAATATATTGGGGTTACGTGCACCCACAATTTTTACTACTGGTATACAGTGCCATTGTCTGACTGGGAATTCAAAGAATATATTGGGGTTATAAATACCCTCATTTCTTGCTACTGCCATATAGTGCCAGTTTCTGACTGGTAATTCAAAGAATATATTGGGGTTACGTGCACCCACAATTTTTACTACTGGTATACAGTGCCATTGTCTGACTGGGAATTCAAAGAATATATTGGGGTTATAAATACCCTCATTTCTTGCTACTGCCATATAGTGCCAGTTTCTGACTGGTAATTCAAAGAATATATTGGGGTTACGTGCACCCACAATTTTTACTACTGGTATACAGTGCCATTGTCTGACTGGGAATTCAAAGAATATATTGGGAATACAAATACCCTCATTTCTTGCTACTGCCATATAGTGCCAGTGTCTGACTGGGAATTCAAAGAATATATTGGGGTTACGTGCACCCACAATTTTTACTACTGGTATACAGTGCCATTGTCTGACTGGGAATTCAAAGAATATATTGGGAATACAAATACCCTCATTTCTTGCTACTGCCATATAGTGCCAGTGTCTGACTGGTAATTCAAAGAATATATTGGGGTTACGTGCACCCACAATTTTTACTACTGGTATACAGTGCCATTGTCTGACTGGGAATTCAAAGAATATATTGGGAATACAAATACCCTCATTTCTTGCTACTGCCATATAGTGCCAGTGTCTGACTGGGAATTCAAAGAATATATTGGGGTTACGTGCACCCACAATTTTTACTACTGGTATACAGTGCCATTGTCTGACTGGGAATTCAAAGAATATATTGGGGTTATAAATACCCTCATTTCTTGCTACTGCCATATAGTGCCAGTTTCTGACTGGTAATTCAAAGAATATATTGGGGTTACGTGCACCCACAATTTTTACTACTGGTATACAGTGCCATTGTCTGACTGGGAATTCAAAGAGTATATTGGGAATACAAATACCCTCATTTCTTGCTACTGCCATATAGTGCCAGTTTCTGACTGGTAATTCAAAGAATATATTGGGGTTACGTGCACCCACAATTTTTACTACTGGTATACAGTGCCATTGTCTGACTGGGAATTCAAAGAATATATTGGGGTTATAAATACCCTCATTTCTTGCTACTGCCATATAGTGCCAGTTTCTGACTGGTAATTCAAAGAATATATTGGGGTTACGTGCACCCACAATTTTTACTACTGGTATACAGTGCCATTGTTTGACTGGGAATTCAAAGAGTATATTGGGAATACAAATACCCTCATTTCTTGCTACTGCCATATAGTGCCAGTTTCTGACTGGTAATTCAAAGAATATATTGGGGTTACGTGCACCCACAATTTTTACTACTGGTATACAGTGCCATTGTCTGACTGGGAATTCAAAGAATATATTGGGGTTATAAATACCCTCATTTCTTGCTACTGCCATATAGTGCCAGTTTCTGACTGGTAATTCAAAGAATATATTGGGGTTACGTGCACCCACAATTTTTACTACTGGTATACAGTGCCATTGTCTGACTGGGAATTCAAAGAGTATATTGGGAATACAAATACCCTCATTTCTTGCTACTGCCATATAGTGCCAGTGTCTGACTGGGAATTCAAAGAATATATTGGGGTTACGTGCACCCACAATTTTTACTACTGGTATACAGTGCCAATTTCTAACTAGGAATTCAAAATGCGCAAGGCTCCCGGAAAGGGACGTGGACGAGGCCGTGGGCGAGGTCGGGGGAATGGTTCTGGGGAGCAAGGTAGCAGTGAAGCCACAGGGCGTCCCGTGCCTACTCCTGTGGGGCAGCAAGCATTGCGCCACTCCACAGTGCCAGGGTTGCTTGCCACATTAACTAAACTGCAGGGTACAAACCTTAGTAGGCCCGAGAACCAGGAACAGGTCTTGCAATGGCTGTCAGAGAACGCTTACAGCACATTGTCCAGCAGCCAGTCAGACTCTGCCTCCTCTCCTCCTATTACCCAACAGTCTTGTCTTCCTTCCTCCCAAAATTCCGAAGCTTTACAGAACAATAACAAAAACTGTCCCTGCTCCCCAGAGCTGTTCTCCGCTCCTTTCATTGTCCCTCAACCTGCCTCTCCACGTCACGATTCCACGAACCTAACAGAGGAGCATCTGTGTCCAGATGCTCAAACACTAGAGTCTCCTCCATCTCCGTTCGATTTGGTGGTGGATGACCAGCAACCCACCCTCATCGACGATGATGTGACGCAGTTGCCGTCAGGGCATCCAGTTGACCGGCGCATTGTGCGGGAGGAGGAGATGAGACAGGAGTTGGAAGAGGAAGTGGTGGATGATGAGGACACTGACCCGACCTGGACAGGGGGGATGTCAAGCGGGGAAAGTAGTGTGGATGTTGAGGCAGGTGCAGCACCAAAAAGGGTAGCTAGAGGCAGAGGCAGAGGTCAGCAGCTTAGGCGAAGCCAGGCCACACCCGGAATCTCCCAAGATGTTCCAGTTCGTACCCAGCCCCGAAAAACTCCCACCTCGAGGGCACGTTTCTCGAAGGTGTGGAGTTTTTTCAAGGAATGCGCCGAGGACAGATATAGTGTTGTCTGCACAATTTGCCTCTCGAAATTGATTAGGGGCTCTGAGAAGAGCAACCTGTCCACCACTTCAATGCGCCGTCATTTGGAATCCAAGCACTGGAATCAGTGGCAGGCAGCAACGGCAGGACAAAGGCCGCCTGCCGTTCACGCCACTGCCACTGCCTCTGCCACTGCCTCTGCCTCTGCCACTGCCACTGCTGACTGTGCTGGCGATGCACTCCAGAGGACGAGCCAGGACACCACTTCATCTGCCTCCGCCACTTTGTTGACTTCTACGTCATCCTCCCCTGGTCCTGTCTTATCTCCTTCTCCTGCACCATCAAAGGCACCATCAGGCGTTTCTTTACAACAACCCACCATCTCTCAGACATTGGAGCGGCGGCAGAAATACACTGCTAACCACCCACACGCGCAAGCCTTGAACGCCAACATCGCTAAACTGCTGGCCCAGGAGATGTTGGCGTTCCGGCTTGTTGAAACTCCCGCCTTCCTGGACCTGATGGCAACTGCGGCACCTCGCTATGCCGTCCCTAGCCGTCACTACTTCTCCCGGTGTGCCGTCCCCGCCTTGCACCAGCACGTGTCACTCAACATCAGGCGGGCCCTTAGTTCCGCGCTTTGCACAAAGGTCCACTTGACCACCGACGCGTGGACAAGTGCATGCGGACAGGGACGCTACATTTCACTGACGGCACACTGGGTGAATGTAGTTGAGGCTGGGACTGCTTCCCAAACTGGCCCGGTGTACCTCGTCTCCCCGCCTAACATTCCTGGCAGGGACACGAGAAGAACACCCCCCTCCTCCTCCTCCTCTACCGCCTCCTCCTCCGCCACCGCCTCCTCCTCCGCCACCGCCTCCTCCTCCGCTGTTAGATTGACCCCAGCTACGAGTTGGAAACGTTGCAGCACTGGCGTTGGTAGACGTCAGCAGGCTGTGCTGAAGCTGATCAGCTTGGGGGACAGACAGCACACTGCCTCCGAGGTGAGGGATGCCCTCCTCGATGAGACGGCAATATGGTTTGAGCCGCTGCACCTGGGCCCAGGCATGGTCGTTTGTGATAACGGCCGGAACCTGGTAGCAGCTCTGGAGCTTGCCGGACTCCAACATGTTCCATGCCTGGCCCACGTCTTCAACCTAGTGGTGCAACGTTTCCTAAAGAGCTACCCCAATGTTCCAGAGCTACTGGTGAAAGTGCGGCGCATGTGCGCCCACTTTCGCAAGTCGACAGTAGCCGCTGCTAGCTTAAAATCTCTCCAGCAACGCCTGCATGTGCCACAACACCGGCTTTTGTGCGACGTCCCCACACGCTGGAACTCAACGTTTCAGATGTTGAATAGAGTGGTTGAGCAGCAGAGACCTTTGATGGAATACCAGCTACAAAACCCTAGGGTGCCACAAAGTCAGCTGCCTCAGTTTCACATCCATGAGTGGCCATGGATGAGAGACCTTTGTGACATCCTACGGGTCTTTGAGGAGTCCACAAGGAGGGTGAGCTCTGAGGATGCGATGGTGAGCCTTACAATCCCGCTCTTGTGTGTTCTGAGAGAATCCCTGATTGACATCAGGGATAACTCAGATCACACAGAGGAGTTAGGGATAGCATCCGATCCGTCACAGCTGGAGAGTAGGTCCACACATCTGTCCGCTTCACTGCGTTTAATGGAGGAGGAGGAGGAGGAGGAGGAGGAAGAAGAGTTGTCCGATGATGTGATGGTGATACAGGAGGCTTCCGGGCAACTTCGAATCGTCCCATTGTTGCAGCGCGGATGGGTAGACATGGAGGATGAGGAGGAAATGGAGATTGAACTTTCCGGTGGGGCCAGAGGAGTCATGCCAACTAACACTGTGGCAGACATGGCTGAGTTCATGTTGGGGTGCTTTACAACCGACAAGCGTATTGTCAAAATCATGGAGGACAACCAGTACTGGATCTTTGCTATCCTTGACCCCCGGTATAAAAACAACATCTCGTCTTTTATTCCGGTAGAGGGGAGGGCCAATCGCATCAATGCTTGCCACAGGCAATTGGTGCAGAATATGATGGAGATGTTTCCAGCATGTGACGTTGGCGGCAGGGAGGGCAGTTCCTCCAGTAGGCAACCAAGTTCTCACCGGTCCACACAAACGAGGGGCACACTGTCTAAGGTCTGGGACACCTTGATGGCACCCCCTCGCCAAAGTGCCGCCACGGAGGGTCCTAGTGTCACCAGGCGTGAGAAGTATAGGCGCATGTTGCGGGAATACCTTTCCGACCACAGCCCTGTCCTCTCCGACCCCTCTGCGCCCTACACGTATTGGGTGTCGAAGTTGGACCTGTGGCTTGAACTTGCCCTATATGCCTTGGAGGTGCTGTCCTGTCCTGCCGCCAGCGTCCTATCTGAGAGGGTGTTCAGTGCAGCCGGTGGCATCATCACTGACAAGCGCACCCGTCTGTCAGCTGAGAGTGCCGACCGGCTCACTTTGATAAAAATGAACCACCACTGGATAGAGCCTTCATTTTTGTGCCCACCTGTGTAAAGCACCCCAACATGAAACTCCATGTCTGTACTCAACCTCTCCAATTCCTCCGCATCCTCATACTCATCCACCATAAGCGTTGCACAATTCTGCTAATACTAGGCTCCCTCCAACATGATTTCCCCCAACTCTGCTGGTTAGAGGCTCCCTCCACCCTGATTTCCACCAACTCTGCTGGTTAGAGGCTCCCTCCACCCTGCTTTCCCACAACTCTGCTGGTTAGAGGCTCCTTCCACCATGAATTTGCCCAAACTGGGCTGTTTAGAGGCTCCCTCCACCATGAATTGGTCCAAACTGGGCTGGTTAGAGGCTCCCTCCACCATTAATTGGTCCAAACTGGGCTGGTTAGAGGCTCCCTCCACCATGAATTTGCCCAAACTGGGCTGTTTAGAGGCTCCCTCCACCATGAATTTGCCCAAACTGGGCTGTTTAGAGGCTCCCTCCACCATGAATTGGTCCAAACTGGGTTTTTTAGAGGCTCCCTCCACCATGAATTGGTCCAAACTGGGCTGGTTAGAGGCTCCCTCCACCATGAATTGGTCCAAACTGGGCTGGTTAGAGGCTCCCTCCACCATGAATTGGTCCAAACTGGGTTTTTTAGAGGCTCCCTCCACCATGAATTTGCCCAAACTGGGCTGTTTAGAGGCTCCCTCCACCATGAATTGGTCCAAACTGGGCTGGTTAGAGGCTCCCTCCACCATGAATTTCCCAAAACTTGGCTGTTTAGAGGCTCCCTCCACCATTAATTGGTCCAAACTGGGCTGGTTAGAGGCTCCCTCCACCATGAATTGTTCCAAACTGGGGTTTTTAGAGGCTCCCTCCACCATGAATTGGTCCAAACTTGGCTGTTTAGAGGCTCCCTCCACCATGAATTGGTCCAAACTGGGGTGGTTAGAGGCTCCCTCCACCATTAATTGGTCCAAACTGGGCTGGTTAGAGGCTCCCTCCACCATTAATTGGTCCAAACTGGGCTGGTTAGAGGCTCCCTCCACCATGAATTTGCCCAAACTGGGCTGTTTAGAGGCTCCCTCCACCATGAATTTGCCCAAACTGGGCTGGTTAGAGGCTCCCTCCACCATGAATTGGTCCAAACGGGTTTTTAGAGGCTCCCTTCACCATGAATTGGTCCAAACTTGGCTGTTTAGAGGCTCCCTCCACCATGAATTGGTCCAAACTGGGTTTTTTAGAGGCTCCCTCCACCATGAATTTGCCCAAACTGGGCTGTTTAGAGGCTCCCTCCACCATGAATTTGCCCAAACTGGGCTGGTTAGAGGCTCCCTCCACCATGAATTGGTCCAAACTGGGGTTTTTAGAGGCTCCCTCCACCATGAATTGGTCCAAACTTGGCTGTTTAGAGGCTCCCTCCACCATGAATTGGTCCAAACTGGGGTGGTTAGAGGCTCCCTCCACCATTAATTGGTCCAAACTGGGCTGGTTAGAGGCTCCCTCCACCATTAATTGGTCCAAACTGGGCTGGTTAGAGGCTCCCTCCACCATGAATTGGTCCAAACTGGGTTTTTTAGAGGCTCCCTCCACCATGAATTTGCCCAAACTGGGCTGTTTAGAGGCTCCCTCCACCATGAATTGGTCCAAACTGGGCTGGTTAGAGGCTCCCTCCACCATGAATTTCCCAAAACTTGGCTGTTTAGAGGCTCCCTCCACCATTAATTGGTCCAAACTGGGCTGGTTAGAGGCTCCCTCCACCATGAATTGGTCCAAACTGGGGTTTTTAGAGGCTCCCTCCACCATGAATTGGTCCAAACTTGGCTGTTTAGAGGCTCCCTCCACCATGAATTGGTCCAAACTGGGGTGGTTAGAGGCTCCCTCCACCATTAATTGGTCCAAACTGGGCTGGTTAGAGGCTCCCTCCACCATTAATTGGTCCAAACTGGGCTGGTTAGAGGCTCCCTCCACCATGAATTTGCCCAAACTGGGCTGTTTAGAGGCTCCCTCCACCATGAATTTGCCCAAACTGGGCTGGATAGAGGCTCCCTCCACCATGAATTGGTCCAAACGGGTTTTTAGAGGCTCCCTTCACCATGAATTGGTCCAAACTTGGCTGTTTAGAGGCTCCCTCCACCATGAATTGGTCCAAACTGGGGTGGTTAGAGGCTCCCTCCACCATTAATTGGTCCAAACTGGGCTGGTTAGAGGCTCCCTCCACCATTAATTGGTCCAAACTGGGCTGGTTAGAGGCTCCCTCCACCATGAATTGGTCCAAACTGGGGTTTTTAGAGGCTCCCTCCACCATGAATTGGTCCAAACTTGGCTGTTTAGAGGCTCCCTCCACCATTAATTGGTCCAAACTGGGCTGGTTAGAGGCTCCCTCCACCATGAATTGGTCCAAACTGGGTTTTTTAGAGGCTCCCTCCACCATGAATTTGCCCAAACTGGGCTGGTTAGAGGCTCCCTCCACCATTAATTGGTCCAAACTGGGCTGGTTAGAGGCTCCCTCCACCATGAATTTGCCCAAACTGGGCTGTTTAGAGGCTCCCTCCACCATGAATTTGCCCAAACTGGGCTGGTTAGAGGCTCCCTCCACCATGAATTGGTCCAAACGGGTTTTTAGAGGCTCCCTTCACCATGAATTGGTCCAAACTTGGCTGTTTAGAGGCTCCCTCCACCATGAATTGGTCCAAACTGGGGTGGTTAGAGGCTCCCTCCACCATTAATTGGTCCAAACTGGGCTGGTTAGAGGCTCCCTCCACCATTAATTGGTCCAAACTGGGCTGGTTAGAGGCTCCCTCCACCATGAATTGGTCCAAACTGGGGTTTTTAGAGGCTCCCTCCACCATGAATTGGTCCAAACTTGGCTGTTTAGAGGCTCCCTCCACCATTAATTGGTCCAAACTGGGCTGGTTAGAGGCTCCCTCCACCATGAATTGGTCCAAACTGGGTTTTTTAGAGGCTCCCTCCACCATGAATTTGCCCAAACTGGGCTGTTTAGAGGCTCCCTCCACCATGAATTGGTCCAAACTGGGTTTTTTAGAGGCTCCCTCCACCATGAATTGGTCCAAACTGGGCTGGTTAGAGGCTCCCTCCACCATGAATTGGTCCAAACTGGGGTGGTTAGAGGCTCCCTCCACCATTAATTGGTCCAAACTGGGCTGGTTAGAGGCTCCCTCCACCATTAATTGGTCCAAACTGGGCTGGTTAGAGGCTCCCTCCACCATTAATTGGTCCAAACTGGGCTGGTTAGAGGCTCCCTCCACCATGAATTTGCCCAAACTGGGCTGTTTAGAGGCTCCCTCCACCATGAATTTGCCCAAACTGGGCTGGTTAGAGGCTCCCTCCACCATGAATTGGTCCAAACTGGGGTTTTTAGAGGCTCCCTCCACCATGAATTGGTCCAAACTTGGCTGTTTAGAGGCTCCCTCCACCATTAATTGGTCCAAACTGGGCTGGTTAGAGGCTCCCTCCACCATGAATTGGTCCAAACTGGGTTTTTTAGAGGCTCCCTCCACCATGAATTTGCCCAAACTGGGCTGTTTAGAGGCTCCCTCCACCATGAATTGGTCCAAACTGGGGTGGTTAGAGGCTCCCTCCACCATTAATTGGTCCAAACTGGGCTGGTTAGAGGCTCCCTCCACCATTAATTGGTCCAAACTGGGCTGGTTAGAGGCTCCCTCCACCATGAATTTGCCCAAACTGGGCTGGTTAGAGGCTCCCTCCACCATGAATTGGTCCAAACTGGGTTTTTTAGAGGCTCCCTCCACCATGAATTTGCCCAAACTGGGCTGGTTAGAGGCTCCCTCCACCATGAATTGGTCCAAACTGGGGTTTTTAGAGGCTCCCTCCACCATGAATTTGCCCAAACTCTGCTGGTTAGAGGCTCAATCCACCCTGATTTTCAAAACAAATGTTGGTGCCAACCTCAACTTACTACAAGGGCCAAATTCACTGCTGGTGACAAGCTCTCCTCACTGCAAGTGCCAAATACACATGTTTCAAGGTGTTTTCCTACTGTCAGAGAGGTGGTATTGAGTGTGTAAAGTGTGTAGTTGTTAGGCTGTGATGTTGGGGTAATAGAGGGTCTTTGGTGTGTTAGATGCCCCCAGACATGCTTCCCCTGCTGTCCCAGTGTCATTCCAGAGGTGTTGGCATCATTTCCTGGGGTGTCATAGTGGACTTGGTGACCCTCCAGACACGGATTTGGGTTTCCCCCTTAACGAGTATCTGTTCCCCATAGACTATAATGGGGTTCGAAACCCGTTCGAACACACGAACATTGAGCGGCTGTTCGAATCGAATTTCGAACCTCGAACATTTTAGTGTTCGCTCATCTCTAGTTATTAACTCTTATGTGAGCCACACAGGGGTTAATATGATGGACATGATGGGGTTAATTGCTATTAATGTGAGGCACATGGAGTTACTAAAACTAAAGTAATAACCCCAAATGCCTGACATTCATAAGAATAGTTACTAACCTGGTGTTTTTTTTTACTTTCACTTTGTTCAGCTTCCTCTCCTCCTCTCCTATTCAGGGCTGCAGACGGCAGGAGCTCCTCCTCATGTGTAGCAGCAGGTCCAAGGAGCCCTTATCCTGTGCAGTGAGAGGCTCACCTCTGATTGGTGGGCAGGGAGAGAAGGGGGCGTGTCCTACACCTCAGCTCTAGCAGAGCAGTGAAGGGACGCTCCGTCTACATTTACAAGTACACGAACGTCGGGGACTGGCGACTGTGCCAGCAAAATAGGTCTCCCGTGCCAATCTTGGCACGTGTTTGGGGAACTTTCCCCGCGGCACACCCGACCATGTGTCGCGGCACACTAGTGTGCCGCGGCACACTGGTTGAAAATCACTGCTATAGGGCATAATACTATGTGCAGGGACCACTATGGGGCATAATACTGTGTGCAGGGGCCACTATGGGGAATAATTCTGTGTGCAGGGCCACTATGTGGCATCATAGTGTGTGCAGGGACCACTGTGGAGCATAATACTGTGTGCAGGGGCCACTATAGGGTATAATACTGTGTACAGGGGCCACTATGGGGCATAATAGTGCGTGCAGGGATGCGGGGGGGAAGGGGCAGTCGATCGAAGTCTTGGGGGGGGGCATGTCAAAAGTTCTGGGCCCCACCATTCCTAGTTACCCCACTGCCCACACACCTATAATGAGATCGCAGCCTCCCTGACTGTATAATTTTGGTCTCCTCAATTATTTGAGAGAGTGCATCAGGCGAGGGGTACAGGGATGGAAAAAGTGTTTTGCCCGGAGTGCTTCTTTAATGAATCTTAAAGTTGTATGATAATTAGCTGTCACAAAATGAATGTAAAAACTTCCTTCCTACTGTCATTTTTCTAATACCAGTTCACCAACACAGTAGGACATCTGCAACATACAGATAAGTGAAAAAAAAGCATAATTCCACATCTAAAACTAATGAAAAGCAAGAGTTAAACTTCTCCTCTGTACTGCTGTGTTCACATAAATAATGCATGCGCACTTGCTTCTTCAATCAATGCATAACTATTGCAGTTAGATCATGTTGAAAGCTTCAGAATAAGATTTTCTAATCTTGATGACCTAAATTTACAAACCTGAAAGTACATTTAAATCTAACAGGTTAAAACACACTAAAAATAATATTTAATAAACTTCCAGCTGTGATGCCAGTAATGTTCTAATCTTATTACTGTCTGGTTTTACATGTGGCCTCCCAGCAGATGTTCAGAGACCTTAAAAGCACTGATCATACCAACCCTGCATAGTCAATGCAATATCAGAGGCTAAAATGGGTGATGACATCATGACTATGAGTGAATCGGTCCTATGTCCACTGAGTTGTTCTTCTGGATTTTGCAGAAGATGTAAACTGTCCTGGCACATCTCTTCCCACCAAAAGCTTCTCCTCTGCTCTTGCTAATCTAGGACAGTGTGGAAATGGGGAATGTTTTGATGCCAATGGGAAGGAATGACTGCTGGTAAAATGCTAACACCAGAGAGGAGGTGGTTGATGCTGATTCAATTGGAGGAGATGTGGCTAGCTTCCTTGAAGGGATGAGCCAGGAGTAATTCACCATGCTCTCTGACTGTATTGTAATGTATTAGGACTATCAGCACTGGAAATTTACTATGATCAGTCTGATATGTAAAGTCTTGGTTGGGTAATAACATAATTATGTAATCATCTCTGTTGAAGCTATATATATATATATGTAATTTTACTTTTTGGTGAACCTTTATCATGATTTGACATAAAGGGAATGGTATCCCTTCCACAAAACCTTCCGTAGTTCAATTCCCTGGAACTTGTTATATTGAAAAACAGCCTTAAATTGTATCGAAAGCCAAGTCCTTGGTTTCTAATTGTATGCACATGAATGTAAGACTGTTTTATGACCAGTAAATATACTCTATGCCACAGTAATCACCAATAATGATACTACATGCTAAATATCCACCTTGCACATTTGTGTATTAATCTCTAGCAGTCACTCCTCTGACCACTAGGGGGTTAAACACAGTTCGCTGCCTAGAAATTGTACAACAGCTTTATAAGGGTTGGTTCACACTAGCGCTTGTATTCCGTCCGCAAGGAGTCCGCATGGAGACACCCCCCGCAAACGGAATACCAACGCTAATGCAAACGCTGTGCAGTTAAGCACACGGAGCCCATAGACTAGAACGGCTCTGTGTGCTTGCCGCGCACTGCCCGCACAATTCATTAGTGCGGGCAGTGCGCGGCAAGCACATGGAGCCCATTATAGTCTATGGGCTCCATGTGCTTTGCAAGCACATCGCTTGCAATTACGATTGCATTCCTAGCGCTAGTGTGAACCAACCCTCAAAGAGGGGCAATCCAGCAACACACTGTCTGATGTTCACAGTTTGGCCAGAAAATAACACCCGTTGCTGCATTAAAGTCTCTCCCTTCCTATTTAAATTCTATCGCTGCAGGTTTCTTATTGAGCTAATCATCAGCGGAGCCTGGTATAGAGAGTCAGACATTCAATTCAATGGACGCCATTCCACCCTTGTGCAGTACTATCCATTGAATTGAATATAGGAAGGGATAGAATTGATTAGGAAGGGGGAGACTTTATTGCAGGGATGGATGTTATTTTATGGCCATATTGCCAACATCAGTCAGTGCATTGCTGGATTGTCCCTCTTTGTTTTTCACAACACAACTGGGTTATCGGGAATTACTATCAAGCCTCCTCTGAAAGAAATTCTTCATTTACTGCTACAGACTGACTCATATCTCTGTCTTTCATTTTCTTTTTCCCCTCTCCATAGACTTCATTGTATGGACAAAATCGCTCAGATAAGAAGTAAAGACGAGTAATAGTTAAAGACACATACACTTTTATTTTGTGAAATACATTATAGTATATGTTCCCTTCACCTACACTTTATTAAATTATAAA
Organism: Leptodactylus fuscus; assembly: GCF_031893055.1. NCBI lineage: Eukaryota > Metazoa > Chordata > Amphibia > Anura > Leptodactylidae > Leptodactylus > Leptodactylus fuscus. The sequence continues at coordinate 138,183,651 of NC_134268.1, forward strand.
TAAATAAAGAAAAATAATAAAAGTTTACTTATACTTTCAAAAATGGAAAAACTAACCCTAGAAAAGTTTTTCTATAAGACTCCATAGACAGTAGCTCACGTTTTTCCATAATAATAGCTTTGTGTTGTTGATGTAACAGTTGGGTGTTTATTGACACAAGAGGTGAGAATATTCTGGTATTTTATAGTGTGTCTTACAATTAACACTAAGTACGAGACTCATTCCTCTTAAAATAGACGGAGAGAAAAGTCTTTTAAGGAGGAAACCTTCCTCAAGACCTGTATGAGTAAATAACATCTATAGGTTCCATTCCTATCACATTTTGTTTAGCAAACCAGTTAACTCCTTCCCACTGGTGTCATTTTTAATTTTTGGCATTTTTTAATTTTTGTTTTGGCTTCCCCCCCCCCTCCAAACACCGTAATTTTTTTATTATTCCATTCACAGAGCCATATGAGGACTTAATTTTTTGAGCGACAAATTTTATTTCATAATGGTACCATTTATTATTCTCTACAATGTACTAGGAAGCTAGAAAAAAGTTCAAAATTGGGTAGAATTGGAGAAAAAATGCATTTATGTGACTTTCTTACGAGCTTCATTTTTATGGCGTGTGCAGCCAAAATGACATGTCACCTGTATTCTATGTTTCAGTACGATTCTGGTGATGCCAAATTTATACAGTTTTATTTACATTTTAACCCCTTAACAAAAATCCAAAACTTAGCAAAAATAAAAATAAAACATTTTAGTCACCATATTTTATTTTTCCATGTATGGGGATGCATGAGGTGTCTTCCTTGGGGGGCCAGGTGTAATTTTTAGTTATATTGTTTTTTGACGGGCACTCTGGCAAAAACAGATTTGGATGATTGCTATATTTTATGGAACGTCCTGTAAAGGAAGCAGAGATCAGGAGACAGTGCACTGCTGATTGCCCCCTTTAGGTGGCAGTGCAAGCTCAATCTCCTGCTTTAAGAGAAGTGTTGCTAGTGAAGATGGATTTTATCACCCTAGAATAGGGAGATTACTAATGAAAGCCAAGCTCTGTAAAGTCCCAGCGCAGAGGAAAGGCCAGTGAGTGGAGGGTTTTCAGGCAGGGGTGGGGTGGCCCCTGTCCAGTGAGTGAGCCCTTAACTCTTTAGTGATCTATCTTCATATGGCCACCACTTGTGATTTAGGTGATACTTATCAGGCTTCTACTGATAGAAACCTAGTTATGAAGCTGTGTCCAGCATAAAGAGGTTTGTGTCACAAAACCTACTCTTTCCTAGAAAACAAATGTGTTTTGTAGCACAAACTAATCTTTTTCCAAGAAAGCTAAGTGACAACTAATAGAAATGTTGAGTAAAGTGAGGGTTATAAGTTGTCAGCAAGGTTTTCTAGAATCCGGAATGGCTAATATCACTAGATATATAGTAATACATCTCCATGGCCACTGTCGCCAGTCCCACCCAGTCCTGCCCACATTCAGCCCACACCCCTTAATGTAGCCCTCCTATTTGTAGCCCACGACCAGATTCTTGAATATCACCCTGTAAAGCGATCTCCAGGGTTGACATCTCTGGTATAACTATGTACTTCTCATGAACATCTATGCCTCATTTGGTCACTAAAAGTAAGCATACTATTCACCCAAATCCCCAAGTCTTTTTCAGTGGCAGTCTTCCCCAATATTGAGCTACTTGTTTACTTTCCTTCCAGAAAAGTTGCTCATATATATATATATATATATATATATATATATATATATATATATATTTGTGCTCAGGTAGTAAAACCTAAAAATCCATACATCAACACAATCTACATATGCCAGCATCTTCATAGGGCCAAAGCTCATTTAAAATAGACTGAGGCAAAATGGAAAATTGTCATCAGACTAAGGGCTCGTTCTCATCTGCTCCCGGTCTCCGTTCATACAGGTTTCCGTTTCCTGCACAAAACAGAGCAGGAGACAGAAAGCTGCAGGACTCTCATACCCATTTATTTGAATGGGTTTGAAAGGTGTCCGGCCGTGAGCGCTTTATGCTCTCTGTGGCAAAACCGTTTTTTTTTATACGGACACAGAGTCGGATATGCAGTACTTTGTGTCCGGTTTAAAAAAAAAAACAGTTTTGCGGCGGAGGGCATAAAACGCTCACCTAACTTTCCACTTCTGATATGTGTTCTTTGTTCTAGTGTGACTAAATTGTCACATAACGATTTCCCCATATGCTACAATAAAGCTGTAATGAAGTAAATAGTGTAAGACTCTAATAATTACTTGTTCAGCTCCCCAGGAAGAGAAGGGCTAATATAGAAAACTAAATAAACCAAAAAATAAACATGTTAGGTATTCCCACACGTGGACAAGCAAGCACATGCAATATAAAAATATTTAGCCCATATGGTAAACATTGTAGCATGAAAAAATCTAAATACTAAATTGCCATTTTTTTTGTCACTTCACCTTCCAAAAACTTGAATAAACTGTGACCAAAACATTACTTTCAGCAAAATGGTATGAATACAAACTACAATTTGCCCTACAAAAAAGACCCCTTACACAGCTCTCTGTAGACAGATTTTTCATATTCTGATTTTTTTTCCAGCTTCCCAGTACATTGTACTGAATAATAGTGGTATTAGGAAGTACATTCAGCTCTATGAAGTAAAAATCTTATGGAGCTTTTAGAATGAAAAAGGAAAATGCAAAAATGAAAACTGGCGATGTGGGAAGGGGTTAAAGAGCTAATAGCATCTGTGGCGATCAATCTCCATGGAGCTTACACCAAATAATACTATGATAGGTATAACAAAGGTATAACAAAGGTTCCAGTAGTGAAAATATGATAGAAGGAAGAGTCACTGAATGATATGATAATGTGAATATCATCCAATATATTAGTAACCTATTAAAATGGCAAACCACCTACAGATCAGGCCAATAAAGGGGGATCCCATAACACAGTGCAGGGATGTTAAGGGGAGCAACCACACATTTCTCTCATGCATAACCAGTGTCTATCTCTAAAAAAGATTCTGCCCCAACGCCCCATCCTTCCCCGGATAATAGTGGAGTATAAACAGTCAACCACGCACGGCTGCTGCAAAGGGAATTAACCCTATGACTGCTGGACTGCACAGTGGAACAGACTGCGACTTTGATGTTATGGCTGCACCTGCTGTACAGTCCTAACAGATAGTGGGACTCCCATTTAACGTATATTCTTATATTGATAAGTCATACTGGAATATGCATAAACAATTCATTTAAACAATTGCCAACTCATGGTCTTCATTACTGCAATCTATCTTCTATAATAATATGCAAGTAATAAGCATAATATATATATATATATATATATATATATATATATATATATATATATGTATATATATATATATATATATATATATATATAATTTTTCAATCACTTCTTTCCCCACTACAAAAACTGAATAAAAGTGATTGAAAGTGGTATGTACTCTTGTTGTCCTGAAAAATTTGCTTTTTCACAGCTCTGTAGGCAAAACATAAAAAGGTTAAGGTGGTCTGAATATAGCAATGCAATGGAAACTTTGTTACGTAAAAAAGTTACCGGTATTATAGCAAACCAAAAGATACATACATTTGGCATCACTGTGATCAAACTGATCCACAGAATAAAACTAACCTGAAATGTAAAGCACCATGGAATTAATGGTGCTATATAAATAAATAAATAAACAATAATAATAATAATAATAACAACAACCTGTCATTTTTAACACACAGTGAATTCCATAGCAACTAAACTCGTATCAAAATGGGGAAACTGAATTTTTTTCTATTTTATGGAATAGTAAATGGTGCCAACAAGGAAGTACAATTCTCCCCGCAGAAAACACACCATGTCAAGGGGAAAATAAATAAATTATGGCTTTTGGAAGTCAGAGAGATAAAAACAAAAATTAAATATTTAAAAGTCATTGTAGAAAGAGGTTAAAATGTATATTAATAAATAGAGATGAGCGAACAGTGTTCTATCGAACTCATGTTCGATCGGATATTAGGCTGTTCGGCATGTTCGAATCGAATCGAACACCGCGTGGTAAAGTGCGCCATTACTCGATTCCCCTCCCACCTTCCCTGGCGCCTTTTTTGCTCCAATAACAGCGCAGGGTAGGTGGGACAGGAACTACGACACCGGTGACGTTGAAAAAAGTAGGCAAAACCCATTGGCTGCCGAAAACATGTGACCTCTAATTTAAAAGAACAGCGCCGCCCAGCTTCGCGTCATTCTGAGCTTGCAATTCACCGAGGACGGAGGTTTCCGTCCAGTTAGCTAGGGGTTAGATTCTGGGTAGGCAGGGACAGGCTAGGATAGGAAGGAGAAGACAACCAACAGCTCTTATAAGAGCTAAATTCCAGGGAGAAGCTTGTCAGTGTAACGTGGCACTGACGGGCTCAATCGCCGCAACCCAGCTTTCCCAGGATCCTGAATGGAATACACTGTCAGTGTATTCCCGTATACCCGATATATACCCCCGATACCCGTTCCAACGGTGTGCCCCCCCACCTTCACCCCAGAAATACCCTGCAAGTCCCCTAGCAATAGGATTGGGGCTATATACACCCACTATTTTTGCTACTGCCATATAGTGCCATTGTCTCACTGGGAATTCAAAGAATATATTGGGCTTACATATAACTTCAATTCCAGGGAGAAGCTTGTCAGTGTAACGTGGCACTGACGGGCTCAATCGCCGCAACCCAGCTTTCCCAGGATCCTGAATGGAACACACTGACAGTGTATTCCCGTATACCCCATATATACACCCCAAATCCCCGTTCCAACGGTGTGCCCCCCCACCTTCACCTCAGAAATACCCTGCAAGTCCCCTAGCAATAGAATTGGGGCTATATACACCCACAATTTTTGCTACTGGTATATAGTGCCATTGTCTGACTGGGAATTCAAAGAATATATTGGGGTGACGTGCACCCACAATTTTTGCTACTGCTATACAGTGCCATTGTCTCACTGGGAATTCAAAGAATATATGGGGGTTATGTGCACCCACAATTTTTAATACTGGTATATAGTGCCATTGTCTGACTGGGAATTCAAAGAATATATGGGGGTTATGTGCACCCACAATTTTTAATACTGGTATACAGTGCCATTGTCTGACTGGGAATTCAAAGAATATATTGGGGTTATGTGCACCCACAATTTTTACTACTGGTATACAGTGCCATTGTCTGACTGGGAATTCAAAGAATATATGGGGGTTACGTGCACCCACAATTTTTGCTACTGCTATACAGTTCCATTGTCTCACTGGGAATTCAAAGAATATATGGGGGTTATGTGCACCCACAATTTTTAATACTGGTATACAGTGCCATTGTCTGACTGGGAATTCAAAGAATATATGGGGGTGACGTGCACCCACAATTTTTGCTACTGCTATACAGTTCCATTGTCTCACTGGGAATTCAAAGAATATATGGGGGTTATGTGCACCCACAATTTTTAATACTGGTATACAGTGCCATTGTCTGACTGGGAATTCAAAGAATATATGGGGGTTATGTGCACCCACAATTTTTACTACTGGTATACAGTGCCATTGTCTGACTGGGAATTCAAAGAATATATGGGGGTTATGTGCACCCACAATTTTTAATACTGGTATACAGTGCCATTGTCTGACTGGGAATTCAAAGAATATATTGGGGTTATGTGCACCCACAATTTTTACTACTGGTATACAGTGCCATTGTCTGACTGGGAATTCAAAGAATATATGGGGGTTATGTGCACCCACAATTTTTAATACTGGTATATAGTGCCATTGTCTGACTGGGAATTCAAAGAATATATGGGGGTTACGTGCACCCACAATTTTTGCTACTGCTATACAGTTCCATTGTCTCACTGGGAATTCAAAGAATATATGGGGGTTATGTGCACCCACAATTTTTAATACTGGTATACAGTGCCATTGTCTGACTGGGAATTCAAAGAATATATGGGGGTTATGTGCACCCACAATTTTTAATACTGGTATACAGTGCCATTGTCTGACTGGGAATTCAAAGAATATATGGGGGTTATGTGCACCCACAATTTTTAATACTGGTATACAGTGCCATTGTCTGACTGGGAATTCAAAGAATATATTGGGGTTATGTGCACCCACAATTTTTACTACTGGTATACAGTGCCATTGTCTGACTGGGAATTCAAAGAATATATGGGGGTTATGTGCACCCACAATTTTTAATACTGGTATATAGTGCCATTGTCTGACTGGGAATTCAAAGAATATATGGGGGTTACGTGCACCCACAATTTTTGCTACTGCTATACAGTTCCATTGTCTCACTGGGAATTCAAAGAATATATGGGGGTTATGTGCACCCACAATTTTTAATACTGGTATACAGTGCCATTGTCTGACTGGGAATTCAAAGAATATATGGGGGTTATGTGCACCCACAATTTTTAATACTGGTATACAGTGCCATTGTCTGACTGGGAATTCAAAGAATATATGGGGGTTATGTGCACCCACAATTTTTAATACTGGTATACAGTGCCATTGTCTGACTGGGAATTCAAAGAATATATTGGGGTTATGTGCACCCACAATTTTTACTACTGGTATACAGTGCCATTGTCTGACTGGGAATTCAAAGAATATATGGGGGTTATGTGCACCCACAATTTTTAATACTGGTATATAGTGCCATTGTCTGACTGGGAATTCAAAGAATATATGGGGGTTACGTGCACCCACAATTTTTGCTACTGCTATACAGTTCCATTGTCTCACTGGGAATTCAAAGAATATATGGGGGTTATGTGCACCCACAATTTTTAATACTGGTATACAGTGCCATTGTCTGACTGGGAATTCAAAGAATATATGGGGGTTATGTGCACCCACAATTTTTACTACTGGTATACAGTGCCATTGTCTGACTGGGAATTCAAAGAATATATTGGGGTGACGTGCACCCACAATTTTTGCTACTGCTATACAGTGCCATTGTCTCACTGGGAATTCAAAGAATATATGGGGGTTATGTGCACCCACAATTTTTAATACTGGTATACAGTGCCATTGTCTGACTGGGAATTCAAAGAATATATTGGGGTTATGTGCACCCACAATTTTTAATACTGGTATATAGTGCCATTGTCTGACTGGGAATTCAAAGAATATATGGGGGTTATGTGCACCCACAATTTTTAATACTGGTATACAGTGCCATTGTCTGACTGGGAATTCAAAGAATATATTGGGGTTATGTGCACCCACAATTTTTACTACTGGTATACAGTGCCATTGTCTCACTGGGAATTCAAAGAATATATTGGGGTTATGTGCACCCACAATTTTTACTACTGGTATATAGTGCCATTGTCTGACTGGGAATTCAAAGAATATATGGGGGTTACGTGCACCCACAATTTTTGCTACTGCTATACAGTTCCATTGTCTCACTGGGAATTCAAAGAATATATGGGGGTTATGTGCACCCACAATTTTTAATACTGGTATACAGTGCCATTGTCTGACTGGGAATTCAAAGAATATATTGGGGTTATGTGCACCCACAATTTTTACTACTGGTATACAGTGCCATTGTCTCACTGGGAATTCAAAGAATATATTGGGGTTATGTGCACCCACAATTTTTACTACTGGTATATAGTGCCATTGTCTGACTGGGAATTCAAAGAATATATGGGGGTTATGTGCACCCACAATTTTTAATACTGGTATACAGTGCCATTGTCTGACTGGGAATTCAAAGAATATATTGGGGTTATGTGCACCCACAATTTTTAATACTGGTATATAGTGCCATTGTCTGACTGGGAATTCAAAGAATATATGGGGGTTACGTGCACCCACAATTTTTGCTACTGCTATACAGTTCCATTGTCTCACTGGGAATTCAAAGAATATATGGGGGTTATGTGCACCCACAATTTTTAATACTGGTATACAGTGCCATTGTCTGACTGGGAATTCAAAGAATATATGGGGGTTATGTGCACCCACAATTTTTACTACTGGTATACAGTGCCATTGTCTGACTGGGAATTCAAAGAATATATTGGGGTGACGTGCACCCACAATTTTTGCTACTGCTATACAGTGCCATTGTCTCACTGGGAATTCAAAGAATATATGGGGGTTATGTGCACCCACAATTTTTAATACTGGTATACAGTGCCATTGTCTGACTGGGAATTCAAAGAATATATGGGGGTTATGTGCACCCACAATTTTTAATACTGGTATACAGTGCCATTGTCTGACTGGGAATTCAAAGAATATATGGGGGTTATGTGCACCCACAATTTTTAATACTGGTATATAGTGCCATTGTCTGACTGGGAATTCAAAGAATATATGGGGGTTACGTGCACCCACAATTTTTGCTACTGCTATACAGTTCCATTGTCTCACTGGGAATTCAAAGAATATATGGGGGTTATGTGCACCCACAATTTTTAATACTGGTATACAGTGCCATTGTCTCACTGGGAATTCCACAAATAATTTGGGGATTCATTCACCCTACATCTCAGGCTCTTGCCATATTCACCCAGGTTGTCAGTGCTGCACCAGCTCGTTCCCAGACAGCTCGGCCCGAAAAACACGTTACCTATATAGAGGATTTGGACAATGAAGACAACATGTTCTAAATCTAATGTCTGCACCTTCTCCAGAATTAAAATAAAGGCAGCGTTTAACTTTCAAATAGCACTGCACAAAGGAAGAGCTTATCAGCTTGTCTCATGACATGCTACTGAAAAGTTTCATTTGTGTATCTTAATGTAAATATAGTTGTATAAGCTTTTTGGGTTTTAGGCACTGCCAAGTTATTTATTACCACCCGCTCCCTTATAATGATGATGACGCCAAAGTCACTGTGGGTGTTCAGAGCTCACAGCTTTGGGTGACATTTGTCTTGCTCTCTGTCGGTACCAGCTGTCTTTTTGGATACCGTAAAGTTATGTTGACTTTATTAACAGCTATAGAAGCTTTAGCCAGGTTGTGACGGTGTGTAACCCTAACAACACTAAGTGGGATACACATTAATAGTCAGTCTATGTACGCTAAACGTATCACTGAAGTAATTTTTTTTCCCTCTCCCCTAATATAAGAAAGGAACAGACATTAGACCTAGACCGGGGTTCGAGGCTTGAAAAAATCCAGTATTATTTGTTCTTCATGATGTGAAATATGTGTTGAAAAGCAACCCAAGATGAAGTCAGCCATGTGTGCCAGTGTGTTACTTGGCATGCCTTTGCTGGCCCCAACTGTAAGGGTCACTCTCCATTTCCTCCATTTTCCACTCCCCTTCACACCATTTGTGGTGAAGCAATGGGATGCACTGAAGTGCACCCTCTAGCCTCGTGTGGGATAGGGACATCAGATGCCACTCCAACCCCCTCGTCTTCCTCCGCCAGCCAACGGTGCGAAGATGAGAGGAGTGTGCTCTGAATGTTTTCTGCCTAGCAGAGGCTAGTTCTCACTTACGAAAATGGCCCCACTTTGACCTGTATATCAGGCACAATGGTGTAGGTTTCAAAGAAACATGGCACCAACAAGTTGGAAAACGTGGGCCATGCGTGGACCGTGTTTGAGTCTGGCAAGCTCCAGATCTGCTACCAGGTTCCAGCCATTATCACAGGCGCAAAAATGCCAGGCCCCAGGTGTAGCAGGGAAAAAAAAATGCCATCTCAGCCAGGATGGCATCCCTGACCTCGGAGGCACTGTGCTGTCTGTCCCCCAAGCTGATCAGTTTCAGCACGGCCTGCTGACATCTCCCCATGCCAGTGTTACAGTGTTTTCCGCTAGTAGCTGGGGTGGAGGTTGCAGCTTCGTAGGGTTTCAGTCTACTCCTGCCATGAATTTTGGCCTGGGAGAGGAGATAGGCCACCCCAGTTTGCACCCGGGGAACAGACTCCACCACATTCACCCTGCCTGTCATTAAAGATAAGCACTGCAGCATCCCTGACCACAGGCGCTTGTCCATGTGTCGGTGGTCAAGTGGACCTTGCAGCAAAGCGCAGAGCTCTGGGCCCGACTGATGTTATGGGACACATGCAGGCGCAAGGCAGAGACAGCACACCAAGAGAAGTAGTAACGGCTAGGCCCAGCATAGGGAGGTGCCCCAGCTGCCATCTGCTGACGGAAGGCCTGGGTCTCCAGAAGCATAAACAAACACCAACATCTCCAGGGCCAGCAGTTTATCGATGAGGCTGTTACAGGCTTGGGCATGGGGGTGGGTTGTATTGTACTTCTGCCTGCAATGAAAAGCTTGGGAAATGTGGAGTGGCTGGGAAGAGGCGCATGATGGTGCAGGCCAAAAGGGCGCATGAGGGTGAACTCCCCAATGTGTCAGAGATAGGTGTGTAGGTGTCCTTGCATCATATACTTGCACCATATTTGGCTTTGGAAGTTAATTTTGTGCCAAAAAGTGGTTAAGACAGCGATCCCTCAGCTACTCCCGTTACACTGTCTATTGAAGTTACCATCTGTGGAAGTGGACCACCATTTCTAAGATCCCAAAGGAAGCAGGCAAGAGATGTGCAGTTCAGAAAAAAAGATGAGAAAATAAGTTTAGGCTGTAGAGCACAGAGGGATCGGAGAGGACAGAGCTGGTGTCGGCCAGGTATTCCCACAACATGCGCCTATACTTGTCCCTCCTGGTGACACTAGGCCCCTGAGTGGCAGTAATTTGTCCAGGGGGGCCATTAACGTGTTCCAGACCTAGGAATAAGTCTTCCAACAGGGTAGAGTTTTGCATGCCTTTGCTTCTACCCACTGTTTTTGCTGCTTAGCTTCCCTCCACATCTACTCTGCTTTCACCCCTAAACATCACCCCAGTTTATGCCTTTGCTTCTACCCAGGATTTTTGTTGATTTAGCTTCCCTCTACATCTACACTGCTTTAGCCCCTAGACATCACCCCTGTCCATGTGGGGTCGGTGGCCTCGTCATCCACCAACTCCTCTTCCAATTGCGCACTGCCCCCTTACTGCAAACCGCACATGACCACAGCTTGCCTTGATGGCAACTGTGTCTCATGATCCCCACTTAGGTCCAGACAAGTCGGTGGCGGGTCCAAAACCCCAAAATTGGAAGGAAATGGCAGATGCTGCAGTATTTCTAACACCTGTTCCTGGTGCTCGGGCCTGGTCTGTGTTGTACCCTGCACCCTGCTTAACGCATCTGCCATATCCGAAGTTGTGCTGAGCGCATGCTAATGTTTCGTGTCCAGTGCAATGGATGGGATGGGATTTCACATAAGTCTGCCACCCATGGCCACTCATGGTTGAGCAACTGAGGGAGTTGACTTTGACGAACCCGAGGGTTTTGGAGTTGGAACTACATCAAAGGTCTGTGCTGCTCACACACTCTGCTCAACACATGATATGTTTAGTGCCAGCAGTGTGGAGACGTCGCACAACAGCCGTTGTTCCAGCAGGTACAGGCGTTGTAGGAGTGCATAGAGGCTAGCAGCGGCAACTATACACTTTAAAAACTATCCGCACAAGCGCCACACTTTCACCAGTAGCTCAGGAACATTGGGGTACCTTTTTCAAAAGATTAGCAGCAATGAGTTAAAAACGTGGCCCAGGCATGGAATATGTTGCAGGCTGCCAAGCTACAGAGCCAATCCCAGGTTATGGCCATTATCACACATGACAACATGCCTGGGCCCAGGTGCAGTGGCAAAAACCACATTGCCGTCTCATCGAGGATGGCATGACTCACTTTGTAGGCAGTGTGCTGTCTGGCCCCCAAGCTGATGAGCTTCAGCACGGCCCGCTGACGTCTCCCCACACCAGTGTTGCAGCGTTTCCAGCTCGTAGCTGGGGTCAATTTAACAGCGGAGGAGGGTGGTGTTTCAGCCCTCCTCCCAGGAATGTTGTGTGGGGAGACAAGTCAGGCCACCACATTTTGCGACCCGGTCCACGCCTCAACTACATTCAACCACTGTGCCCAAATTGAAAGGTAGCGTCCCTGTCCGCATGCACTTGTCCATTCGTAACTGGTCACATGGAACTTTAGGGCTAAGCGCTGAATTTAGGGACCGCCTCATGTTTGGGGGAAAGTGCTGGTGTGGATGGCACAGTGCGGTGGCGCAGTAGACACTCTGCCCAAAAAGGGCAGAGTGTCCCCCAGCCGGGATTCCAACATCTCCTGGGCCAGATTTCTTGAGATGAGGCCGTTGAAGCCTTGGGCATGTGGGTGGGTTGCGCTGTACTTTAGCATGAAATGAAAGGCTTGGGAGATGGGGAGTTGCTGGGAAGAGGCGCATGATGGCGCGGGCAAAAGGAGAAATGGCAGGAAAAGGTGAGGATAAGGGTGAACTCCCCAAAGTGTCAGAGGCAGATGTGGAGGTGTCCTGGCTCCTGGTCTGGACTGCAGCGCCAGCCCTGTCAACAGTGGAAGAGGCAGTGGCCGCCAGGCCAAACAACGATTATCCTGCGCTTGCTCTCACCCACTGAGCCCAGGGCTTGCCTTCCAAATGATGGCACCCGCAAGAGGTGGTGAGATTCCTCTCCGCAGATCTCCAAACCATCTTGGACTTGCAAATTGCACTAAATTTGTCATGTAACTGACATGTATATGATGAGTCTATCCATTGTCTGTTCATTTTGGTGAAAGTCAGCCTGTCAGCTGACAGACAGCTGTGCTTGTCAGTGATGATGTCACCAGCTGCTTGTACCCCCAGTTTTTGCTGCTTAGCTTGCCTCCACATCCACACTGCTTTTGCCCCTACACATCACCCCTATCCATGCCTGTGCCTCTAGCCATAAGTCTGCCACCCATGGAAACTCATGGTGCAGAAAGTGAGGGAGCTGACTCTGAGGAACCCTTGGGTTTTGTAGCTGGTACTCCATCAAAGGTCTCTGCTGCTCACACACCCTGCTGAACATACGGTATCTAGGGTTAGAGCGTGTGGTGACCTCGCACAACAGTAGGTGCTTCAGGCAGATGTAGGCCTTGCTGGAGTGTATTGCGGCTAGCTCCAGGTACTGTAGACTTGGGAAAGTGGGTGTCCAAGTGCCGCACTTTCACCCTTAGCTCAGCTAATTTGGGGTATGTTTTTAAAAATCATTGCACCACTACATTGAACATGTGGGCCAGGCATGGAACGTGTTGGAGGCTGGCAAGCTCCAGAGCCCTCCAACAAGCTAAAAAACCTGGCCCCAGGGGCAGCGGGGATAAACAAATTGCCATCTCATCCAGGATGGCATCCCTGACCTCAGAGGCAGTGTGCTGTCCGTCTCCCAAGCTGATGAGCTTCAGCCCAGCCTGCTGACGTCTCCCCACACCAGTGTTGCAGCGTTTTCAGCTCGTAGCTGGGGTAAATCTAACAGCGGAGGAGGAGGAGGGTGGTGTTTCAGCCCTCCTCCCAGGAATGTTTTGTGGGGAAACAAGTCAGGAAAATTCTTGAAACGGGAGAGTTTTGCATCTTTGCCCTTGCTGCCTATGGACATCCCTTTGCCTCTAGCCACCATTTTCCCTGCTTTGCTTGCCTCCACATCCACACTGCTTTTGCCCCTAGACATCACCCCAGTCCATGCCTTAGCTTGTACCCCCAGTTTTTCCTGCTTAGCTTGCCTCCACATCCACACTGCTTTTGCCCCTAGACATCACCCCAGTCCATGCCTTAGCTTGTACCCCCAGTTTTTCCTGCTTAGCTTGCCTCCACATCCACACTGCTTTTGCCCCTAGACATCACCCCAGTCCATGCCTTAGCTTGTACCCCCAGTTTTTCCTGCTTAGCTTGCCTCCACATCCACACTGCTTTTGCCCCTAGACATCACCCCAGTCCATGCCTTAGCTTGTACCCCCAGTTTTTCCTGCTTAGCTTGCCTCCACATCCACACTGCTTTTGCCCCTAGACATCATCCCTATCCATGCCTCTTCCCCTAGCCATAACTCTGCCACCCCTGGAAACTCATGGTGCAGAAACTTTGGTTGCTGACTTTGAGGAACCCTTGGGTTTTGTAGATGGAACTCCATCAAAGGTCTGTGCAGCTCACACACCCTGCTCAAGATATGGTATTGTAGGGTTTCAGCGTGTGTGAATGACGGACAACAGCCTGTGTTTGGACAGATGTAGGCCTTGCTAGAGTGTTTTTAGGCTAGCAGCGACTCCTGTGCACTTGCAAAAGTGGGCGCACAAGCGCCGCATTTTCAACAGTAGCTTCGGTACATTTGGGTATGTTTTTAAAAAACTTTGCACCACTAGGTTAGACGTGGGCCAAACATGGAACGTGTTGGAGGCTGGCAAGCTCCAGAGCCGCTACCAGGTTCCAGCCATTATCACAGGCGTAAAAATGCCAGGCCCCAGGTGTAGCAGGGAAAAAAAAATGCCATCTCAGCCAGGATGGCATCCCTGACCTCGGAGGCACTGTGCTGTCTGTCCCCCAAGCTGATGAGCTTCAGCACCGCCTGCTGACGTCTCCCCACACCAGTGTTTTAGCGTTTGCCGCTAGTAGCTGTGGTGGAGGTTGCAGCGTCGTAGGGTTTCAGTCTACTCCTGCCATGAATTTTGGCCTGGGAGAGGAGATAGGCCACCCCAGTTTGCACCCGGGGAACAGACTCCACCACATTCACCCTGCCTGTCATTAAAGATAAGCACTGCAGCATCCCTGACCACAGGCGCTTGTCCAAGTGTCGGTGGTCAAGTGGACCTTGCAGCAAAGCGCGGAACTAAGGGCCCACCTGATGTTGAGTGACACGTGCTGGTGCAAGGCGGGGACGCCACACCGGGAGAAGTTGAGACGGCTAGGGACGGCATAGTGAGGTGCCACAGTTGCCATCAGGTCCGGGAAGGCGGGAGTTTCAACAAGCCGGAACGCCAACCTCTCCTGGGCCAGCAGTTTAGCGATGTTGGCGTTCTAGGCTTGCGTGGGTGGGTGGTTAGCGGTGTATTTCTGCCGGCGCTCCAATGTCTGAGAGATGGTGGGTTGTTGTAAAGAAGCGCCTGATGGTGCCTTTGATGGTGCAGGAGAAGGAGATAAGACAGAAACAGGGGAGGATGAGGGAGAAGTCAACAAAGTGGCGGAGGCAGATGAAGTGATGTCCTGGCTCGTCCTCTGGAGTGCATCGCCAGCACTGTGAGCAGAGGCAGTGGCATGAACGGCGGGCGACGTTTGTCCTGCCGTTGCTGCCTGCCACTGATTCCATTGCTTGGATTCCAAATGACGGTGCATTGAAGTGGTGGACAGGTTGCTCTTCTCAGGGCCCCTACTCGATTTCGAGAGGCAAATTGTGTAGACGACACTATATCTGTCCTTGGCGCATTCCTTGAAAAAACTCTACACCTTCAAGAAACGTGCCCTCGATGGGGGAGTTTTTCTGGGCTGGGTACAAAAGGGAACATCTTCGGACATTCCGGGTCTGGCCTGGCTTCGGCAAAGCAGCTGACCTCTGCCTCTGGACATGTCTCTGCCTCTAGCTACCCTTTTTGGTGCTGCACCTGCCTCAACATCCACACTACTTTCCCAGCTTGACATCTGCCTTGTCCAGGTGGGGTCGGTGTCCTCGTCGTCCACCACCTCCTCTTCCAACTCCTGTCTCGCCTCCTCCTCCTGCACAATGCGCATGTCAACTGGCTGCCCTGACAGCAACTGCGTCTCATCGTCGTCGATGAGGGTGGGTTGCTGGTCATCCGCCACCAAATCGACCGGAGATGGAATGGAGGAGCCTCTAGTGTTTGAGCATCTGGACACAGATACTCGTCTGTTAGGTCCGTGGAATCGCGAAATGGAGGGGCAGGTTGCGGTACAGTCAAAGGAAGGGAGAACAGCTCTGGGGAGCAGGGACAGTTGGGGTTATTGTTCTGGGAAGATTGGGAATTTTGGGTGGAAGGAGGACAAGACTGTTGGGTAAGAGGAGGTAGAGGCTGACTGGCTGGTGGACAATGTGCTTTAAGCGTTATCCGACAGCCATTGCAAGACCTGTTCCTGGTTCTCGGGCCTACTAATCTTTGTACCATTCAGCCTAGTTAATGTGGAACTTTTGTGCAAAGCGCAGAACTTAGGGCCCGCCTGATGTTAAGGGACACACGCTGGTACAAGGCTCAACTCACCCTAAGTGCCAAAAACACTGCTGGTGCAAGGCTCTACTCATGCCAAGGGCCTCAATCTCTGCTGGTAGCTCAGCTTAAGGTCATGTAACTTTGTTTGGAAGGGCTCATGTTAAGGGCTAGAAAAGTGAATTTTGGAAGGTCTTACCACATCACACACACACACACACACACACACACACACACACACACACTCAAAATGACAGTTAAGGGTGAGGGCTTTTGGAATTCCCATTGCCTATTCCATTTGTGGTTGTCATGGGGAACGTGATTTAAAGGGGTGGTTGTTACTGTTTGTTGAGCTTAAATTGGGGTTTGTGTCCATCCATTTGGGGAGTAAAGAAGGTTTCCAGGTATTTTCCCACTTTGATAGAGGTTTTTTTGAATGTGGAAAGTGTGTAGTTGTTAGGCAGTGATGTTGGGGTAATAGAGGGTCTTTGGTGTGTTAGATGCCCCCAGACATGCTTCCCCTGCTGTCCCAGTGTCATTCCAGAGGTGTTGGCATCATTTCCTGGGGTGTCATAGTGGACTTGGTGACCCTCCAGACACGGATTTGGGTTTCCCCCTTAACGAGTATCTGTTCCCCATAGACTATAATGGGGTTCGAAACCCGTTCGAACACACGAACATTGAGCGGCTGTTCGAATCGAATTTCGAACCTCGAACATTTTAGTGTTCGCTCATCTCTATTAATAAATACAAAATACTGGGTCTGCTATCCTGCTGTATCAGATGGTCACTAAGTTATTTACTTGTTATTGTACTTGTTATTTACTGTTAGTTATTGTACTTGTTCTTTGTGTATTTTGTGCTTTATATGTAAAACCTCTCAACTATAAAACACAGTGGAATTAATGGTGCTCTAATAATAATAATAATAATAATAATAATAATAATAATAGTAATAATTGTCTACTAATATGTTTTACTTGAAATAAATTGTTTTTCTTTACAATATTATTTTCAAGTGTCACTTGTATGTCTTTTTAAAGACAGAGAGGAGCCAAAATAGAAGCTATAAGTAGAGAATTAGGTTACCTCACTAAGCTTCAGTTTTATCCATAGTATTTATAGTAACAATGGGGTCAGAAGCTAAATAGCATTAAATGGATTTATGCAAATCATTCATGTAGGAAGGTTGTTTCACAGGGAACAATACTGCAATGCAATGTTATGTTAAAAAAAAAAAGGAATGAGAAATATTCAAGAGAAACTTGATTTATTAATTGTTTCAGGACCAAGGCCTTCAGATGCCTGAAAACCTATGGCAGTTTCATCTTCTGGAAACACATTTTTTGTTTAACAATTTTAGCTATTTTTTCCTTTTTATTTTGCAGTACAAATATGCGAATAACTGATTTAATGCTCAAGAACAACTTTCCATATTTTTTATTGTAACATACTGTTCGCCACTATGTGGGATCCGTAATGGGGCACATATTAGCAATGAGCAAAAAAGCTCATTTTAGATATTGTGGGGTTAAAGATAAAAAAGAAGCAATGGTTAAATGAGTATTGCTGTTCTTGTTTTTAACCCTTACAGTGGCTTAAAATAGATTTAAAAAAAAAACCTTCACACCCACCTCTCTGTTTTGTGAATCTCCATTCCATGTTCCTGACCTTTGCCCTGGCTGTGAGCAATATAGCTAATTACTGACTGAAAAGTGATGCTTTGTTCAATTGAATCTTCACCACTCTGCCATTCATTGTCA
Source organism: Leptodactylus fuscus (assembly GCF_031893055.1). Taxonomy (NCBI): domain Eukaryota; kingdom Metazoa; phylum Chordata; class Amphibia; order Anura; family Leptodactylidae; genus Leptodactylus; species Leptodactylus fuscus. The sequence goes on from NC_134268.1 coordinate 138,201,476, forward strand.
GACATGAGTATGAGCGGTCAGAGTGTCACGATTGGGGTCCTGAACAAAAACTCTCTGCTGGATCCTCAGCCAAGTAGAGAAGAGAATATGTAGTGTTTGATTCATTTGAATGGGTTTGTAAAGGTGACCGTCGATGTCCGCCTGTGGCCTCTCTGCGGAGAAACCGTTTTTTTTTGGCTGGATACAAAGTCCTGTATGTCTGACTTTGTATCTGCCACTGCGGTCACCTTTAAAAACCCATTCAAACGAATAGGTTTTAAAGCTGACTGCTGTGTAGACGTCCCCTGTCCAGTTTCTCGGGACTGAAGACGGAAACCTGGCAGAATGGCACAGGGCAGACACCGAACCTAAGTGTGAATGCCGCCTTTTTTTTTTTTTTTTTATGTATATTGTGAGCCCCATATAGGGATCATAATGTACATTTTTTTTCCTATCAGTATGTCTTTGGGAGGAAATCCACGCAAACACAGGGAGAACATACAAACTCCTTGCAGATGATGTTCCTGGCAGAATTCGAACCCAGGACTCCAGTGCTGCAATTCTAACCACTGAGCCACCGTGTTACCCCTGAATTCCCCCTTATTTGTCCCCAGTGTTCCAGTGTCTAACACCACAGCTCATTAAGTTGGGTATTTTGCCTCATTCCCCCTCCCCTCCTGTGACTGCCGAGGTCAATTAGACAGTCATTGGAAAGGGACCAGTGATGTCACTCACATATGTCACCAGTCCCTCTCCAGTGACCACTCAAGCTGCTGATTGGCCTGAGTGGTCACATGAGGTGCATAGATTCTGAGGACCAAAGCATGGAGTGTAACTAAATGGGCTATGGCAGTTGACACCAGAGTGTTAGGGAATTTCTTTTTTTTTTTGTCCAAATCCTGAGGGCCTCTAGATTGAAGGGTCAGTGGACTAATGTTTGTCAGTAGATCATACGATCCTATCTAATGGTGGTCTGTCCGAGTCATCTAGAGTCTATTTGCTGTGTGCGCATGCCCTCATTTAACCACTGGTCCCAACACCTCCAAGCAGCTAGGTCAGAACGGCCTATGTGGCAGGCAATATGTTGAAATTACCACATGACGTTTCTTCCCCCTGACGAAGCCAGTTAGTGGCGAAACGCGCATCGGGGCGCGTTCATTACATGGAGGTCCCCTCATGGGTAATTAACTATTTTATACTATGTTATTTTTCGGTGTATATGCACTCTAAGTAACTATGGATATTATATATACCTTTACATGCTTACAATGAGAGTGTTTGATATTTGCCTATATATGTTATTACTCCAATTGGGCCTCCATTGTTTGCATGGTTGTACCACCCCATTTGTTATTTTGTTCTTTACATATGTTTTACGTGTATTTAAATAAAGTTTGATAGATATTTTTGCTAAAAACACTTTTGTGGCAGTGCGCTTTTTTAGCATAGTGTTTCATTCTTGTGGCTCTGCCATTTGTTTGCCCTATACTTAGTTGTGTGTATTGAATGTTGAAATTACCGTCTTGCTTCTCTCAGTCAATGAGGGACCCCTTCACAAACTCTATCAACTTGGCAAAATGTTTTTGAGTGTATTGTAGAGTCATATCTAGAAGTCAGTCAATGATCTCTCACCAAAAGGTACACAACCCAAAAGTAGCCTCTAAGACCATTTTTATAGGGCAATGGTAGAAGCAAGTTTATGCTTTCTTGAGACAAGATCCAGTGTCTAATCAGACCTCGCTTGAAGTTATTTACTTATCTGCACGAGACACAACTGCACGCCAGGATTTGCAGGAATACATTTCTATCTGAGTGTGTTATTTTTTTCTCAGTGAGTTTATTTTAAATTAAAAATAGTATTACTGTAGATAAGTGACAACCTTTTAGCAAAAATTGAGAAAGTTTTGCTCTAAAATTGTGAATGAATTATATCTTTAAGACCGGAATTCCATGTTGCAAAAACTCAGAAAATAATGGAAAAAATTGCAGCCATTTACCATTAACAACAAAGTGGATGGAATTCTGGCTAATCCCATCCACAGAAAAAATCTGCAGTGAAAGTGTTTGTATTTTAGAAAATTGCAGCATGTCAATTATACCTACAGAAAAGGGCCCACATGGTGGCTCAGTGGTTAGCTTTGCAGCACTGGAGTCCTGGTGTTCAAATCCCGCCAAGGGCAAAAAAACATCTGTAAGGAGTTTGTATGTTCCCCCCGTGTTTGTATGGATTTCCATCCCAGATTCCAAAGACATACTGATAGGGAAAAATGTACATTGTGAGCCCTATGTGGGGCTCACAATCTACATTAAAAAAAATTACATCTACAGAAACACTGCCATTTTCCGTATAGAAATTATTGAATGATATACAGTATATAAATAGAAATTAAGTTAGCATTGAAAAATACTAAATAGAACAAATTCTTAATTTTATTTTCCTTTTGAAGAAAGGAAAAACATTAGTTTTTAAATGATTCATTTTTTGCATATTTATTTTTAGAGCTCCTAGCTTTGTGAGGAAAATAAATATTAAACTTTTCATCAATTCAAGTAGATGATCATTAACGTGCAAATAAATAAATAAATAAACAGAAAAAACAGACCCTGAAAACATTTCTTTAAAACACTGGGGCAGAATTACTAGTCAAAATGTAACTGAACTCTGCCGCACTATATTCTTAAATAGTGGCACATATGCTGTAGACGCTTTTATGTATCTTTCTCAACAAAACATTGTGACTTAGCGGATAGATGTACAACATAAACCAGAAGAAAAAAAGTAAGCCAAAGAAAAGATAATATATATTTAGACCCATTATCTTTAGCAGTGTTCTAGAAAACCAAATGAAACTCCACTTCAAGTTCTTGCCTTGCCAAACAAGATTACTTCACTTCTCTCATCTCTACTATCTCCAAAACCCACAGTGACTGTTAGACTTTTCATTATCTCTTTATTCCTAAAATGTAGTAACCTGTCATAGACCTAGGTGATCGAGACTTACTTCAAAGATAAAATTAGCTACATCTGATGGGAAATAATTGTCCAACCTCTAAGTTACATTATTGCCCTTCTCTCCTTCGCCTGTTTTGAACTCTATATTCTTTGACCAATAATAGAAGAAATCCTTCTTCTTCCCACCTTGCTACTTGTACAAGCAGAAACCTCGTCCAGTCTCTTTCCCCAGTTATCCATAGTCATCTTACTAAACATTTAAGCTCTCCTTTCATCTGGTATATTTCACTCTTTTAAACTTCAGAATACTTCCTTCCTATGCTGCTAACCAACCGTTCTATAACCTTCCTCCCTTTCATCTCCAAAATCCTTGAACACTTTTTTAATGCCAATCTTCATAACTTGTGCCCTTGCATAAATGAGGCTGGGCTGGGCACCTGGAGTAAAATCTATGTTAGCTCAACATCATTTATGCCAGGTTTCTGACATAAATGATGATAAATCTGGCTCAGCCTGAAATCATACTGAGGATGTAAATTATTGCCCACACATGCTGGACACAGTGTACAGACAAACATTTATGAGCACTACACAATAGACATATCCTAACTGTTACACCGACCTGACAGTTACCTCCACTCCACCCTTTCACTAACTCTTGTCCAACTCAGGAATAAAGTTGGCGTAATACTCCAAAAAAGGAGGTACCTTCACATTTCAAACAGTCCAATCAGGAGCAAGAAGTTTATTGATAAAAGAATAATAAAAGTACAATGCGTTTCGGTGTCCAAATCACCCCTTTCTCAAGTGCAAAAGTAGTTCCAAAAAGAGTATGCTCTTATCTCTTGTCCATCTCATCCTGTTCCACATGATGTAAACATAATAATCACAAGACGAGTGACCATCTCTTGCCCTGATAGCATGCAGATGTACCATAAATGCAGAGTCTCAGATATGCTATAGGTTGATTTGTGTGGTCCACATAGAGTTTCACTTTCACAGAAGTTCTAGACATGGGAAATGTGCACAGTGAGCATCTCCTGGCTCCAGCTCAGTAAGTCCTGATTCCTGATCCTGCCTAGAGCAGGTAGGACTGAGAGCAGGAGAAGAAGTGAATTATCTTTTGTATGAGCCAGGCAAGTCTTCATACTACAGGCCCCATAGCAGCTGCTATGACTGCTACAGTAGAAGTTTCGCCCCTGTGGACCCTCTACAATCTGTCCTAAATACGGCAACTCATTCATTTTTCTGTATAATCTCTACATGGATGAATCTACCTTTTATCAGTTACTTCGCTGGCTGCTTATCCACCACAAAATGCATTTTAAACTTTTTATCAAATGTATCTTCCTACTATTCCTATCTCCTAACTTGATTCGGAACATCCAACTCATCTTTTACATTCTGCTAATGACCTCAGGCTTACATCCCCTCTCCAAAACTTTTATCATGCTGCATTAATTCTCTGGAATTCTCTTCCACTGGCAAATTAGTATCCAACCTCTGCAGGTTAAAACATGCCCTAAAAATTCATCTGGTCAGGATTTCACTTACATTCACCATAATAAATATTTTCTAAAATATTTTCAAAAGAGAAAAAAACAACTTTTGGGTCATTCCATGTCAAGTGGACCAGTGCTCCCCACTCGACCATCTCCAGTGAAAGGTCAACAGTGCCCCAGGTATTTGATATCTGGCCCTAAAAATTTACAGAACCTCATTTCAAACATGCATGTACATCCTTATAAATTTTCAGCAAAATCGGAGAAGGTCGAGTGGGGACGATTTTAAAAACTGGTCCACTTGATGTGGAATGACCCATTTTGCTTCTCCATGGAGGGGTGACGTGGCTGTAAGGGACTGCTCTTGTGTAATATATGCCTTCCTTTTATGTCCATTTGCTCTCCTCCCCTCTACATAATTTGTCACCACACCCATTGAGGTTGCTGGGAATAAATACATTTTTTATTCAATTGACTTTCTGCTGTTCATCACTGAGCATGTAATATATGAACTAACAAATATACATATACACATTCAAATATACATACACAAACATAACAAAACAAACGCTTTCCACTAATCCATACAAATTTACACTAGAGCTCCAAGCAAAATAAAAATAACAATAATTGGGGAAAAAACTAAATGTACATTATTCACAAAAAATAATCAAAATTCAAATGGAAAAATTGTCAGTAATGAAGCCACATTATAACTTGCAGTGATATCATATGTCTCAATATGGGCAAATTTATAGCTATGATCGTAAGTGTTGACACCCTTGTGTCTACTGTCTTCACGCTGTAATGTGCTCTGTGACATGGTGTTAGCAGTTAAATATTCTTGGGGAAGGTTGTGGACTCCATTTAATGAAAATGATAACATTCTGCTTCTTCTAGGTTAGAGTTCACAAAATATGCAACCATACAATGGCCCTAATGATGTCCATTATGTCCAGTCTAGATCTTGGTTCGGTTACTGTGGGAGATGTTTTTTTTAAACAAAACATGAAAAGCATGGTGATGAAGTGTAAGCTTCAGAGGGTGGAGAGGGGGGGAAAAAACGCTGTGTAGCCGGAGGGTGAGGAATAAGTTTCGTGAAAAACGGCTCGTAAGGAAGGCCCTACAGGAAGAAACAGAACGCCTGTAGGGGTTCAAAAAGGAGGAGTAAATCTTTCTACGATGGATTTCGTCAACTGTACCATTATTCTGAGGGGAAAAAAAAAAAAAGGAGGGGGGGAGGGGGGAGAGAAGAGGAAGAAGGTGAGAAAAAGCGGGGTTAGGGGGCGAGACCCAAAATTCTTTTGTGGGAAGTCAAAGAAAGGAAATCAACATTTTTCTGATACACCTAAAGAAATTGTTTAATTAAAATAACGGATACTACAAGAAAAGTGAGCTTTGTGTTGGTAAAGTAATATCACCAAAGAGAGTGACTTAAAGAGGACCTTTCATCAGATTGGGCACAGGCAGTTCTATATACTGCTGGAAAGCTGACAGTGCGCTGAATTCAGTGCACTATCGGCTTTCCCGATCTGTGCCCCGGGTAAAGCGCTATCGGTCCTGGTACCGTAGCGCTTTACAGTCAGAAGGTCGTTTCTGACACTTAGCCAGGGAAGCCCTTCTGCCCAGCAGCGCCTATCGTGCTGTACTGTGTGAGCGGGGAGGAACGCCCCCTCCCTCTGCTTACACAGCTCTTCCATAGACGAGTATTATCAGGAGTGGGAGGGGGGAGTTCCTCCCTGCTCCACAGTACAGCGCGATAGGCGCTGCTGGGCAGAAGGGCTTCCCTGGCTAACTGTCAGAAATGCCCTTCTGACTATAAAGCGCTACGGTACCAGGACCGATAGCGCTTTACCCGGGGCACAGATCGGGAAAGCCGACAGTGCACTGAATTCAGCGCACTGTCAGCTTTCCAGCAGTATATAAAACTGCCTGTGCCCAATCTGATGAAAGGTCCTCTTTAAAACAAAACTTTTACTTAAGGTAATACATTTTCAACAGTGGCAAAAGATTTCATATGTATTTTTTATGGCAGTTTGAAACAATAAAAAAATATCACCTAACCTGTACAGCGCATTATTTTCTTTCCAAAGTGAACCCTGTGCTATAATACAAGTGTCAGCAGCCGAATCATCTAAGAGCTCAAAGCTAACAGGTACAGAATTCTTGCTAAAATAGACTTCTGCAATATCTGCTGAAACGGTTAATTATGACTTGAGTAATGATCTCGAGTAGAGATGAGCAAAGTTTAGAAAAATTCAATTCTGCTGCTTCACAGATTTTGCCAAAATTTTTTATTCTATCCAGATTAATTTGTGGTGAATAGCGTTGAAAAACAACTATTTCCTGGCTGCAGAGAGCCTGTATAGTGGTGTAGAGCATTGTGCCTTGCAGGAACACATTTAGGGAGTCTGTTGTGGTAGTCAAACAATACAGTGAGTGAGTATGACATGTACATGACAGGTTTTGCTTTTAGAGCCACAGCACACTTCACTTATTTGGCCAGTTACGGGGGCAAAACTGACCAAATAACTGAAGTGTGAACTTAGCATTACACGTCGATGTTAGTGCCAAGTATTGGCATATTGGCTTTGAACTTTACGTTTTACATCTGAAATTGTGTAGTATATGGTAAGATCATCCTAGGTGACCATCAGTCCATTAAATGCAAAGTGACCTTACTTGTATTTGCAAAGGATAAGAAACCATGCAGAGGCTCAAGATTCTACTGTAGCATGAAAGAGCGCGCTCCTTTGACACCCTCATCTGCTGATTCCTCATAGATGTTTAGAAGCTGTTCTTGTAAATGCTTATACAAGTAGAGTCCTCTGACAGAGTGGAGAAGGTGTCAGAGTGACACAGTGACAGTGTTGAGGTAGCAGCACCATGAGGAGGCCACAGAGTAGCAAGGAGATATAATGTGGAAGTAGCATCAGCTTTAGGTGGCAATACAGTGCCCAGTGACGGACTAAGGAGGTGCCAACAGCATGAGGAGGCCATACAGTGACCCAGTGGCAGAGTGTGGAGGTTGCAGCAGTGTGAAGAGGCCATTCAGTTACCCAGTGGTAGAATGTGGAAGAGGCAGGAGTGTGAGTAGGCCACAAAGTGGCAAAAAGATATAATGTGGGGGTAGCAACAGCCTTAGGAGGCCATACAGTCACTCAGTGGAGTTGTCAGCAGTGTGACTAGGCCACAGAGTGGCAAGGTGATATAATGTGGAGGTAGTAGCAGCCTTAGGAGGCAATAGAGTGACCCGGTGACAGAGTGTGATGAGGCAGCATGGATCATTTTATCTACTGCATCAGGCATTGGTGGGTGGTCACCATGGTTCCGGTTTTAATTTTTCTTGGAGAAAGTCAGGATTTAATTTCTTGAGGACATGGAGCACTTCTTCTCCTGTGAGACTTTGTTCACCCAGGCAAACGAGGTGTAGAACAGTGTGACACTGCTGTGTCCTGCACATGTGGTATGCTGGAACAGCACTGGGAATTGTCCCTGCAGTGGAGGCTGAGGACACAATGGAGGATGAGGCGGACATTGTTGCTGGACCAACAACATGAGAATGTGGATACAGTAGCTACATCACCTGTTGAAATTACTGGTATGTCTGGGCACATTAATCCAGTGGGCTGTAAATAACATATATTGTCCTTGACCATAGTTAGCTGCCGTGCACTTTGGAAAGCACCAACAGGATCAAGGAATGGCCCACCTTCTGTTCTACATATTTGTGCAGGGCTGCTACTGTCTTTTTGGTAAAGAAATGATGGCTTGGAACCCTCCACCTCAGCTTGGCGCATGCATCAGTTCTCTAAAAGGTGCAGAGTCCACCAATTAGAAAGGGAGTGACTGCAGCACCAGCAACTTGGACAGAAGCACATTCAGCTTCTGCTTCATTGTATGACTGCATACATAATATTGTCTCTTAGATATAGTTTCCCTGATTGATTGCTGACGCAATGACTGACTAGGAGGAGGAGAAGCAGGAGCATCACAAGCAGCAGCTGATAGGAAAGACACATAGCTTCCTACGGCTGAGGTGGTGGAGCCTTGAATGCCACAAAAGAGGTGCGTGCCACTGGGTGATACAACAGTTCCTGTGGCAGGCTGGGTCACCACATTGGAGCCACAGCTCTCCCAGGCCACTTTATGGTGACACCGCATATGTTGATGCAGGACTGTGGTGCTAACATTGGCATCCTGGCCACGCTTCACCTTCTGTCCACAGATTGAATATATGGCCATGTTCACCTCCCTGCACTCCAGCACCATTGCTTTCTGGGCAGGTAGGCTACTTGCAAAGTGGGTGGTCTACCCCGGGCACATACAGCTCCCGACCTACCATTGCTTTCACCATGCTGACTCCACTGCTGCCTCATGTGCAAGTTGCCACCCTCTTCTCCTGATGACGATGAAGCCCCTTCATCACCTGGCTCCCAATTGCGATTGGCAACATCGTCATCCACTAAGGTCTGCAGGCAGTGTCGGACTGGGGTGTCTAGGGCCCACCAGTGGAATTATTTCTAGGGGCCCACCATCAGGATCCCTGCAAACCAGCGATACCAAGACAGGGCGGCTGAAGGTAATAACATATCAGGAGCCATGCTGCTCACCTGCCATACGATGTGCAACAATGCACTACCTAAACCTATTGCTACACACTGTATGGAAAGTGAACAGCACGGTAGTGTGCTGAATTCATCGCACTGTCAGCTCTCTAGCAGTGTATAAAACTGCATGTGTCCCAGGAGGTGAAAGGTCCTCTTTAACATCTCAATATACTGTACATCACACTATAAGGATAAGGCCTAACACAGCGCCCACAGATAAAAAAGCGCTGTGGCAAAACCCCTGACGCCGACACGTCAGTTTTTCCTGCAGCGCTTTTTGCAGAAACTCCACAGAGGTTTCCTCTGAGAACTTTCTTCTTCCTTTATACCTATAGGGACACTGTAAATGTTTCTGTAGATATAAATGACATGCTGCGATTTCCAAAAAACTGCAAGTTACCTACACACTCATACATATACATATTAAAGGGGATGTCCAGGCTTAATTATTTTTATGGCATATCCTCAGGGTAGGCCATAAATACCTGATCGCTAGGGGGCTGATACACGGCCCCATCAGCTGTACGGAACCACTTCTGGCGCCCCTTTTGTATACAATACAGGACTGAAAGCAGACCGCACTGGGAGACACTGGGAACAGGAGAGTATGCTTGTGTGCTTTAAAAAAATAGAAAGTGTTTTTAAGGGCTCGTTTACATCTGCACCCGGGGTCTCCGCTTTCAAATGAATGGGTTTGGAAAGTGTCTGGCCATGAGCGCCGATGAGTGTTTTGTGCTCTCTGCGGCGAAACCATTTTTTTTTTTAACCAGACACAGAGTCGGACATGCAGGACTTTGTGTCCGGTTTAAAAAAAAACGGTTTCGCCGCAGAGTGCATAAAATGCTCACTGGCACTCACGGCCAGACTCGGTCCGACAGGTTTCCGTCTTCTGCATGCAGAAGACGGAAACCTCAGAACGGAGACCAGACGCTGCTGTGTTTTGCTCAGTTGGGCCTAATCCTTGAAGGGGTTGTCCAGGAATTACAGGTTTCTACAAGGAGGCCAGTGAAGGAAAAAAAAAATAAAACCCACACTCACTTGTCCCTGATTCTCCTATCCCTGTCCTCTCCAGCAGTGCCCCAGAGTTTTTTCAGTCCTCGCCACATGTAACTGATGAAGTCAATCATCTGCCTCAGCAGCCTAAGGAAAGAAACCGCGATATCACTCATATATGTCACGTGTGACGTCATGCGTCCTTTCCTTAAGCCGCTGATTGGCCTCAGCAGTCATGTGTGGTCATGACATCTGCCAGAACAACGCTCCGAGAGCCACTGGACCAGACAGACGTGGGAGACACCGGGGCAGGCGAGTATGGGTTTTGCTTTTTTTCTTGTCACCTTTCCCTTGCAGAGAACTGTAATTCCTGGATAACCCCTTTAACATCTCAATATACTGAACATCACATTATAAAATACAATTCTAGTATGCATAATGGTAGACATGTACAGAAGAAAACAAAAACACACTCATATGCTGGATATACTTAGGCCTGGTTCACATCTGCGTTCAGAATTCCTTTTCGGGAAGTCCGCTTGGGGTTCCCCCAAAAATAAACCTATACGCATTAAAAAGCGGTGAGCAATGAAACCACACGGACCCCATAGACCCCACCATGCAGTATCCGCATGAATCGTGTGGTGAGAAAAGTGCTGCAAGCACTACTTTTCTCTCCGCGTGATTCGTGTGGAAAACACATTATTGTCTATCGGGTCCGTGTGGTTTCATTGCTCACCGCTTTTTAATGTGTATAGGTTTCTGTTCGGGGGGATCCCAAGCGGACTTCCCGAAAAGGAATACCGAACGCAGATGTGAACCGGGCCTAATACATATAACATACATTTACACACTTACATTCATATATATACATACACATACACACACACACACACACACACACACACACACCTATCTACAAACATACAGGACTCACACAGTATATCAGACACTTTACACAAATATACACACATTAAATATGCATATTTTACCCAAAATATGTACTTACATTTGGCTGAATTGCTGGGTGCACTGGGTATGGAGGCTCATGTGCAGCTCTGTCCTGTCTGGCAGTGGTGAAAGCTCTGCTTCATTTGCAGCAGCCGGCAGACTTCCCCCTGCACACTCCGATCTGTGTGGGAGAGGGGCAGCACAGGTCCTGCTACATGACGGCAGTGTACAGCGCAGGGAGCAGAAGACCCCGCGCCTGCTAATGGTCTCACACACTCGCAGTGATTGGTACAGGGGCCCATTTTGGGACGGTCAGGAGCCCGATTGGGCCCCTGAAGATCCCAATCGAGTCACTGACGACAAGTGCATTTGTATAGGTTAAAGGAAAACTAATAGTCAGGCTCGGGGCCCATCGGGGAATTCCCTGGTTCCCCGGCGGGCCAGTCCGACCCTGCAGACAGATAGATAGATAGATAGATAGATAGATAGATAGATAGATAGATAGATAAGAGATAGAGTAGATAGACAGATAGATAGATAGATAGATAGATAGATAGATAGATAGATAGATAGATAGATAGATATGAGAGATAGATAGATAGATAGATAGATAGATAGATAGATAGATAGATAGATCAGGTGCAGCGTTCTGTGCTGATGCCTGGCTGCCATTCTGCAGGCCCTGGCACCCGCCCTGGTGTCTGTATGCCGGGTCCGGATGCCGGGTATGCAAGTGTAATGTAAGTGCCGCAGACACGAGCTTCGGCGAGCATTTCTGCTGTAAGAGTTAACAGCGGAGATGCCCTCAGGAGATGTCATCTTCCCCCCACCCAAAAAAAGTTTAAAGTTAGCCCCTGGGGCTGGTCCCCACCGACCGCATACCCTTAAAGTTGCAGCTTGGCGACGAGCTCGCAGGAGCCAACCTGTTCCGATGACAGCCGAGAGCCTAATGAAGGCTCCCAGACCTGTCACTGCTATATTACTATTGCGGTTGGTCTATGGTCTATAATCAAATGGTTGCAGGTTCAAGTACCCTGGGGGGAGAGGAGGCTAATAAAATAGTGGGAAAAAAAAGTTTTAAAATAAATAAACGTTGTAAATCACTCCTTTCCCTAGAATACATATAAGGGCGGGTTCACACCAGCACCTGATCTCCGTTATGCAGGTTTCCGTTTTCTGTCAGAAGAAGACAGAAACCAACACTCAGTGTCCACCGGTGAGCGCCCATAAGCGTCTTCTGCTCTCCGTGGCGAAACTGTTTTTTTTTTTCATATTTTACCCAAGAATATATACTTACCTTTGGGTGAATTGCTGGGTTCACAGGACATGGGAGGAAAGTCATCTGCAGCTCTGTCTGGCAGTGAAGAAAGCAGCGACGTCTCCTCTCACACTCCGATGCTAGGATGAGGGGGAGGGGCGGCACAGGACGCTGCTGTGTGCCGGGGAAATTTTACAAGCAGCAATCAGTTGCCCCTGCATCTGCCAGTGATTTATCTGCTGCCGATGTAGTCCTGAATATCACAGCACCAGTGTCCGGATCACACTGCAGCATGTGGCCAGTTCTGGTGCTGTGATACTCAGGGCGATGTTTACATCTATCTGGTATCGGAGCCTCAGAAGGAGGAGAATATGGTGGATCCGTCTGTGAGTACAGAGACCGGGCAGTAGAAACGCAGAGGTCTAAACCAGCCCAGGAGAGGACTGCTTGGTTTGTTTTCAGAGCAGCCCTCTCCTGCGCTAGTTTACAAAAAAATTAAAAATCTAATTGGCCCAGCTGCAGCCCCCTCCAAAATGCCGCCTGAGGCCGCCGCCTCACCTCGCCTCATTAGAGGTGCGGCCCTGGTCTACACCACAGGAGTCACTTATTGTGGCTTGGCTATTATTCTCAGAGTATGCTTTAGGTTTAGTTGAAAAACCATGCATTAAAGGGGTTATCCAGGTTCCGAAAATTGCTCAGCTTTTGTTTGGCTTTATTTTACTTTCTGCTCCTTGTATCTCTGTTATTTACAGTATAACAGTTACTAGCACATCCTCAGATAAATCAGTTCACAAAGAGGTTTCCCATTCCAATTTCCTGGTTAGGGAGATACTAATTGATTAGGGTCACTATCTTGTATAATTTAGAACAGACCTGGGCATTGTACGGCCCGCGGGCAACATCCGGCCCTCTAACTGCCTCTGACCGGCCCACATATAGTGCAGGATAAAGGTAGATGCTGAATGGCAGGTCAGCTAAAGGACTTTTGATGACGTCATCAAAGGTTCTTTAGCTCACTAGGATGTACCCTTTAGTGGGCGCAGCTATTCTTGATTGTACAGGATAATGTGGTAGGTGTTACACAGAAAGAGCAAGCTGCTGGGAATGGAGACTGATGGAAGATAAAGACAAGAGAAGAGAGCATGTGTGAGCAAAAGGATGGAACTGGGGGCAGATGTAGGGAGCAAGTAAACTGAAGGGAGATGAAGGGGGGGGGACATTAAACTGGGGGGCAGATGGAGGGTGACTTTAAACTGGGAAGGCCCCTATGCAATGCTATGGAGGTACATTCTGAGAAGATGGGGCTTTGGACCACATTTTACTATTCCCATAGCTAGAGGGACCAGGCATGGATGCCTACTGTTCTCTGCTTTACTCATGTTGGTAATGGAGCCACTTGTAGCAGCCATAATGTTAAAGGTTTTATAGTGGGAAGGAACAAACATAAATTTGCTCTGTTTGCTAACAATTTATTGTTGAGGTTCCCTTTAACTTTGTTTTCCAACTTGTTCTGATATCAAAGCTCTCCAATATCTGTCTTAGAGCTCAATGCTGTATAATATAAAGCTCTTACTCAACCTACACAGGTGGTCAAACTCTTGAAACTGAACGTTGACTTTTAGTGGAATCAGTCGAGATTACTCTATTTGGACATCTATATGACCCTATCAGTGACCACCATTTATGAGGCTTTTCTGTCATTTCTCTCCTCCGTTTTATGACAACCCATGTCATTGGGATACCTTGACGGTGTCTTGGTTGGGTAGGATTGCATTGGTTAACATGAATATATCGCTTGATCTACTATGTGCTTTTTGATCACTCCCTACTCACATCCCTATATTGACACTGATACACCCCATAATAGCAAGTGGCTATATTGGTACAGCTAGTTCGGTTTCATATGAAATGTGATGCTCTGCAGTCGGATGGCACTTGAGCTCACAGATTGGTCGAAAATGGTGGAAGCAACTGTGAAAATATCGATCAAGACAGTTCCTGATTAGCCGTTGTTCCTTTTGAATCCACTGTCACCAAAGCACTTCCCGCACAGTAACCCTCCAGTAGAAATGGCAGCATCGTGCCAGAGAGAAGAATCAGGAGCGGAGAGAAAGCAGTTGATTCCTTGTGGGTGTAATGCCATACACATTAGAAGACCAGCCAATCTCTCCAAAAGATGTTTCATTAATGTTATGCACAGGACTAATTGCATGGAAAGCTTAAGACTATGAATTTGACAACATAACTATATAGATAATATATTTAATAATATAGTCAACGTGCGGCACTGAATGATAACAGATTTATTTTTTATTACAGTCATTGGAATGCTGACATTTTTTTATTTTTAAGGTGGACTTCTGGTTTGGGTACAAGCTCAATATATTCTAATTCACATGGTGCTAACCTTTCCACAAAAGATAACTAAAACTATAGATAAAGCTAAATAATTTGTCCATGTAAAAGCCCTTTATTATCATCTTTCTATTCTTTTTTTAATCTTGGAACAGAAACGGAGGTCCAAAACCTTAAAGAAGACCTTTCACCAATTTGGGCACAGGCAGTTCTATATACTGATGGAAAGCCGACAGTGCGCTGAATTCAGCGCACTGTCGGCTTTCCCGATCTTTGCCTCAGGTAAAGAGCTATCGGTCCCGGTACTGTAGCTCTTGACAGTCAGTCAGGTACGTCCTTCTCCACAGCAGCGCCTATCACGCTGCACAGTGTGAGTGGGGAGGAACGCCCCCTCCCCTCATTGTAATACTCGTCTATGGACGAGTACTGTGAGCAGAAGGAGGGGACGTTCCTCCCTGCTCACGCTGTACAGCACAATAGGCGCTGCTGTGAAGAAGGACGTACCTGACTAACTGTCAGGAACACCCTTCTGACTGTAATCTGTTATCTGTGTGTTTACATCGAACGATAGATTTATCAGCAAACTGCAATTAGTTGAACAGATTGTCCTGCCGGCAGAGCAGTGAGTAAGTGCTTTAATTATAGATGACCAACTAATGGAAGATGACTGCCAGTTACTAGTGCTAAATTAAAATTGATATTGTATCTCTAAAAAAAATAGCAAGGTATATTATATATGATTAAGAAACTCCATAGTTTATTAGTTAGAGGGAAAACACTTAGTATAGAGCTATATAATGAAACTATATAGGGAGGCTAGATGAATAAGGGGAACGGACAAAAATTTAAAAAAATAATAATAATGAAAAAATAAAAAATAAAAGAATAAAAAAATAAATATAATCTAATAATGAAAAAATAGAGTCATAAATACTTTGGTGTGTCAAGACTCCCAGGCCCGCATACTAAATTAAAGTCTCCAAAAGAACAAATTGAAGGATCAATTATACATCGTTGCGTCAACCAGTATTAGCGCACCCAATGTGCTGGAAATGTGAACAGAGCTTTAGGCAACTTAACCCTTTCGCTACCAAGCACGTAGCTATACGTGCTCCCAAGGTGGCACTTAAGTAGCGGAGGACGTAGCTCCATTCATTGGGACCAGTGATCACAGTCCACAAAATGGACAGGAATAAGGCCTATCCTGAGTTTTGCTCATGAGTTGCGACCCCATACACCAGGCTGTGAAAATACTCTGTCATGCCTATGGCGCCATAGAAATGAATGGGTCATAAAAAACACGGCTAGCACATTGACTGTGCGCCTGGTTGTGTGCATGAAGCCTTACTCCTATTAATATTATAAATGTGAAAGTTTGTGGGTTTGTGTGTTTGGATGTTTGCATGTTCGGATGTTTGTTCCTCAATCACGGAAAAACCGCTCCACCGATTTGGCTGAAATTTTCCACAAACATAGTTAATACACCCAATTAAACAATAGGCTACTTTTTGTCACAATAGCGCACATACGTTTTTCCCAGAACCCCCAGAAAACCCAAACTCACACCACCATCTCTGCAATCTCACACACTTTGGACCCCGATTTGGCTGAAATTTTCCACAAACATAGTCCCTACACTCGATTGCGCAATAGGCTACTTTTCGTCACAATAGCTCACATACGTTTTTCCCAGGACCCTTTGGATGTTCGGATGTTTGGCGGTCAATCACGCAAAAACCGCTCCACCGATTTGGCTGAAATTTTCCACAAACATAGTCCCTACACTCGATTGCGCAATAGGCTACTTTTCGTCACAATAGCGCACATACGTTTTTCCCAGGACCCTTTCGATGTTCGGATGTTTGGCGGTCAATCACGCAAAAACCGCTCCACCGATTTGGCTGAAATTTTCCACAAACATAGTTATTACACTCGATTAAACAATAGGCTACTTTTCGTCACAATAGCGCACATACGTTTGTGCCAGGACCCCCACAAAACCCAAACTCACATCACCATCTCTGCAATCTCACACACTTTGGACCATAGCAAGCCACAAAATTCATATTGCCCTCTACAGCCTCGCCCCTAATCCCACACAATCACATATACATATACTTTACCACTTTGACCCTCACCTTAACGATTCTCTAGGAGGCGCTCTTTAACGCTCCGGAGCAGCCATGTTTGCCCCCACCACTCTGACAATCCGCGACACCCCCCACCCATGTCAATACCCCTAGGCGGTCTAATAAATGCAAAAAAAAGTTTAAAAAAAGTAAAAAAAATATAAAAAAAATAAATAAAAAGGATTAAAAATTCAAATCACCCCCCTTTCCCTAGAACACATATAAAAGTAGTTCAAAACTGTGAAATACATACATGTTAGGTATCCGCGCGTCCTAAATCGCCCGCTCTACAAAGTTATACAAATATTTTTCCTGTTCGGTAAACGCCGTAGCGGGAAAAATGGTCAAAAGTGCCAAACTGCCATTTTTTCACTGTTTTGCTTGTGCTAAAAATTTTAATAAAAAGTGATCAAAGCAATAACATTTCCTGAAAATGGTAGAACTACAAAGTACACCCGTTCCCGCAAAAAAAGACGCCCTATACATCCCCGTACACGCAAGTATAAAAAAGTTACGGCTGTCGGAATATGGCGAGTTTTCAAAAAATAATTTTTTAACACAGTTTTGGATTTTTTTTAAGGGGTCAAAATGTAAATAAAACCATATAAATTTGGTATCTCTGGAATCGTAACGAAACACAGAATACAAGGGACATGTCATTTTGGTTGCACAGTGAACGCCGTAAAACCAAAGCCCGTAAGAAAGTCGCAGAAATGCATTTTTTTCTTCAAATCCACCCCATTTTGAATTTTTTCCCTGCTTCCCAGTACATTATATAGAATAAATAATGGCGGCATCATGAAGAAAAATTTGTCCCAGGAAAAATTAAGACCTCATATGGCTCTGGGAGCGGAGAAATAAAAAAGTTATGGGGTTTAGAAGGAGGGGAGTCAAAAACGAAAATCAAAAAATGCCATTGGCGGGAAAGGGTTAACTTCAAATACTTCTGTCCCAA
Organism: Leptodactylus fuscus; assembly: GCF_031893055.1. Taxonomy (NCBI): domain Eukaryota; kingdom Metazoa; phylum Chordata; class Amphibia; order Anura; family Leptodactylidae; genus Leptodactylus; species Leptodactylus fuscus. The sequence continues at coordinate 138,219,161 of NC_134268.1, forward strand.
AGTCACTATGTAAAGTTTCTCACAACACCGTATAGCAGCTCTAATACAAATTAACTTCAACACAAAAGTCTCACGTATTCTCTGAATTACAGCAAAAACAAGATACAAACTTACATTTCATATCCCATACCATATACACAGTACGAAAACCTTACCCCCGCCTGTATATACCCACTGCTACAATCACCGCAGACGAAGTCGCGGGTACCAGCTAGTGTATAATAAGAATGGAGATGCCCATGTGTAACATTTATATTTCAAGTTCTTTACATTTCTCTCCTGACATGACTTTAATGTTAATGTTTTTGATCTGTTTTTTATATGTGACTTTCAATGCTGAGTTTTTTTTCTAAATTTCTATTAATTAGCAAGATCTCATGATACAGAATACATGTAAGATATTTTACTGCAGTATAACTGGCACTGGCCTGTGCCGCATGACTTATCCTGGCATGTGCCGCAAACATCAGCCAATAGAATCCCAGCATGTGGCTACAAACCTGGAAAAGAAACGTCAGTTGGTGCCAGTCAGCGATTGCTCTTTTAGAGATTAGACCGGCTCCCTATTTCTCCCACTTGCGAGAAAGCGACAGTTTTTTTTTACTACAGAGACCTGATCGATACCTGCGGATTAAGAACAGAACCGCTAATAGTGAGTCACCGGAGGTAAGATATCATCACTTTATTGTGAAGTCTGGATTTATGTCACCTGGAATGTGACAGTGAGGGGCCCCCTGTAATTAGATAATAGAAGTGATTTACACTGTGTGAGATATAGTAGATGGCTTGGATGTACATGGGTAAGCCTGGGAGACTACAGGGAAAACATAACTGAATTGGGTGCTCATGGTGTAATGTGGGGAGTATTGGACGCTTATTGATGATATGAAGAAACATGGAGGATCATTCCAGCCATTCTTGATATAATAACTGTTACAGGAATGGAATTAGGAAAAGTCTCTTTTATTAGACACACTGTTACTCCCTATCCAGTACATGGAGCTGAGCTGAGATAACAGACAAACCATTAGCTGATATTGTTTCCAAAAAGGCAGATCCTTTCAGTTAACATTTCATGTATGTCACTAATAAAATCTTATATTTTTATGAGACATCTTTAAAGGGAGTCTGTCATCTGAATATTCAATGTTAAGCTACCACAGGACCTTGTAGGTCACATCCCCCTCACCAAGCTACTACCTCCATATTGGTGAACTGACCGCTGTTGTGGTGTTAGATTTTCCTAAGTTTATGCTTAAACTTCTCTGTAAGGTCTTGTTAAGTCATATTACCAAGTATTTGTGTACAATTTTCTTTTTCTTCACATTTCCCTGGAGGAAGAGAAGATGATGCGGAAAAGGAAGAGAGAACTTATTGCCCAGTATGAAGAGGAGTCGTAAGTACAATAGTGTTTATCACTGTATTACAAAAATCTGTCAATGGTGGCCTGTCCTTAGAATAGGTCATCAATATCAGATCAGTAAGAGTCCACCAACTGACACCACCACCTATCATCTAATTTTTTCATATCCACTGGCTAACACGGTACAAAGACATTTTTCTTTACACAGTTTAAGGAACCATCTACTTGCAACTCTGTACTCATATCATCTGATCCATGTAGGAAGGGGGGCGGTCTGATGTTGGAGCTACTGATTTAATATTAATGACCTAACCTAAGGCTAGCACATCAATATCTAATCTTGGACATCCACTTTAATACAAGATTTACCTATGAGGAGACCAGGATGAATGTTGCCCCTTGTTATTAAGTGTATGCACCTTACACATACTATAATGCAAAAACCAGACTTATGTACAGATTCACCTATTTTGTCACTTGGGCTTTGTAGGGTTCTAAACTACAGAGCCATATGCACTCCTTGTACCTATGAATGGGCCCTTTATATAATGGAAGATTATTCTCCTAGATGAATGCAGTGTATTTAAGAGAAAAAAATCTTAAAATGGCATCTGATGACACATGGTTCTATATACAATCTCTTAGATATCATAAGAATTGTAAATTGTAAAAACCTCTATATGCCATAATATTAATTCATAGGCATGTTGTGGCCCACTATAGTCCCATACATGTCCTTTTTTACCATATTATGTAACTTGGATAAACCGTAATGAGTCACATGGGAATTAATATCTGTTTCTTCTCTCACAGTTCACGGCCTGACCCCGAGGAGGAATCCAAGAAGAGGAAGATGGATGACGGCTTGCAGAGAGAACAGACTGCTTTCTTCAAACTCCTGGGTAAAATAATCCTTCCAGCCTGTGGCGAACCCCAAAAATTTCCAGTTTCGTTGAACATGAAATTTTTGGAAAATTTGTTGGGGCCACAAAGGGGTTCTATACTGTGTGGAGGGGGCCAATATGGGATATTATACTATGTGATGGGGCCACTATTTAACATTATACTGTGTGGAAGGGCTACTATAGTACATTATACCACGTAGAAGGGCCGCTATGGGACATTATACTATGTGGGCGAGGTGACTATGGGACATTACACCATGTGAGGGGGCCACTATGGGACATTATAGTGTGTGGTGAGGTCACTATGGGACATTATACTGTGTGGAGAGGCCACTATGAGACATTATACCATATAGGGGAGCACTATGGGACAATATACCATTTGGGCGGCCACTATGGGACATTATACTGTGTGAAGGGACCACTATGGTTCATTATAATGTGTATGGAGGACATTATGGAAAATTATACTGTGTGAAGAGGCCGCTATATCACATTATACTGTGTGGAAGGGCCACTCTGGATCATTATTAGAGATGAGCGAACAGTGTTCTATCGAACACATGTTCGATCGGATATCAGGGTGTTCGCCATGTTCGAATCGAATCGAACACCGCGTGGTAAAGTGCGCCAAAATTCGATTCCCCTCCCACCTTCCCTGGCGCCTTTTTTGCACCAATAACAGCGCAGGGGAGGTGGGACAGGAACTACGACACTGGGGGCATTGAAAAAAATTGGAAAAAGTCATTGGCTGCCGAAATCAGGTGACCTCCATTTTAGACGAATAGTGGATTTCAAATCCGGGTCATATGAGAATGTGAACTTTGTGACTATGAGACAGGGATAGCTGTACAGGCAGGGATAGCTAGGGATAACCTTTATTTAGGGGGGAATGTTATTAAAAATAACTTTTTGGGGCTCTATCGGGTGTGTAATTGTGATTTTTGTGAGATAAACTTTTTCCCATAGGGATGCATTGGCCAGCGCTGATTGGCCGAATTCCGTACTCTGGCCAATCAGTGCTGGCCAATGCATTCTATTAGCTTGATGAAGCAGAGTGTGCACAAGGGTTCAAGCGCACCCTCGGCTCTGATGTAGCAGAGCTGAGGCTGCACAAGGGTTCAAGCGCACCCTCGGCTCTGATGTAGGAGAGCCGAGGGTGCACTTGAACCCTTGTGCACCCTCGGCTCTGCTACATCAGAGCCGAGGGTGCGCTTGAACCCTTGTGCACACTCTGCTTCATCAAGCTAATAGAATGCATTGGCCAGCGCTGATTGGCCAATGCATTCTATTAGCCCGATGAAGTAGAGCTGAATGTGTGTGCTAAGCACACACATTCAGCTCTACTTCATCGGGCTAATAGAATGCATTGGCCAGCGCTGATTGGCCAGAGTACGGAATTCGGCCAATCAGCGCTGGCTCTGCTGGAGGAGGCGGAGTCTAAGATCGCTCCACACCAGTCTCCATTCAGGTCCGACCTTAGACTCCGCCTCCTCCAGCAGAGCCAGCGCTGATTGGCCGAATTCCGTACTCTGGCCAATCAGCACTGGCTAATGCATTGTATTGGCGTGATGAAGCAGTGCTGAATGTGTGTGCTTAACACACACAATTCAGCTCTACTTCATCGGGCTAATAGAATGCATTGGCCAATCAGCGCTGGCCAATGCATTCTATTAGCGTGAACTGAGTTTGCACAGGGGTTCTAGTGCACCCTCGGCTCTGCTACATCAGATTGCTACATCTGATGTAGCAGTGCCGAGTGTGCATCAGATGTGTAGTTGAGCAAAACTGACTCAGCACTGCTAAGTCTCTGCATTCGCATAGGAATGCATTGGCCAGCCTTCGGCCAATCAGCGCTGGCTCTGCCGGAGGAGGCAGAGTCTAAGGTCGGACCTGAATGGAGACTGGTGTGGAGCGATCTTAGACTCCGCCTCCTCCAGCAGAGCCAGCGCTGATTGGTCGAGTTCCGTACTCTGGCCAATCAGCACTGGCCAATGCATTTCTATGGGGAAAAGTTAGCTTGCGAAAATCGCAAACTGACAGGGATTTCCATGAAATAAAGTGACTTTTATGCCCCCAGACATGCTTCCCCTGCTGTCCCAGTGTCATTCCAGGGTGTTGGTATCATTTCCTGGGGTGTCATAGTGGACTTGGTGACCCTCCAGACACGAATTTGGGTTTCCCCCTTAACGAGTTTATGTTCCCCATAGACTATAATGGGGTTTGAAACCCATTCGAACACTCGAACAGTGAGCGGCTGTTCGAATCGAATTTCGAACCTCGAACATTTTAGTGTTCGCTCATCTCTAATCATTATGTCTGTGGAGGGGCCACTGTGGAACATTATTCTCTGTGGAGGGGCGACTATGGAACATTATTCTGTGTGGAAGAGTCACTATGGATCATTATTTCTTTGTGGAGGGGCCACTATGGAACATTATTCTGTGTGGAGGGGCCACTATGGAACATTATTCTGTGTGGAGGGGCCACTATGGAACATTATTCTGTATGATGGTTTGTTTTTTCAGAAAAACACAGACAGTTTTCCAGTAAAAAAAATGTGTGCATTTTTTGTGCAAAACCGCACCATGTGAACGCAACTTTACAGTAAAGTGAAAGTACCAGTGGCCTAAGACTGTATGCAGCTATAGCTACATTCAGATACATAGTATGTCACCACTCTAAGCATGCTGCCACACGGTGCTCCTGGACACATACATTTACCACCAATTGGGAGCTATACATGGACTTTTATTGCTTATAATGGGAAAGTACAGGTGCATCCCGGGAAATAGCAGTAAGCGCATGCGTCCAGAAGCATCTCATGGCAGCACTTCTGTGTTATGGATTGTGTTATATGACTTTAGTATAGCAGTCGTCAGCCTTACAATTATTGTGCGGCACCCGAAGTACCTCATCTTTGTATTTTTAATCTAAAACGACACACCATACAAAAAAAGTTGCCAACCCCTGGTCTAAAGAGACTATTGGATAGTGGGACGGTAGGTATTCTTTTTTAGCCTTGTACTGTCATGGATGTGGGGGTGGGTGTTCCTCACTGACCAGCTATGATGATAGGCTGTAAGGCCCAACTTTATGACAGTAAAGAGATATTGGCGCCAAAACTCCATGACTAATATCTAATATCTCCAGTACCTGGCACATACGGAGAAGGCCAACAGTGTACTGAATTCAGCTGTCGCCTTTTTAGCGGTATGTACTACCGCACATCTCTGAGGACATGAAAGGTTCTCTTTAAAAAATCTTATTTTTCACATGTGAGTATTTCCGAGGATTATATTGAGGTTGTTCTTTTTTCTACAATTTCTCTTATTGACGTATTGTAATAAATACCATTTGAAGCCAAATCCCCCACTGTTCTTCAGGAAAGTTACTGTTCACCCTGCAGAACTGCTGTGGAGTTTATTATGTTTATTTATTAAGTTTATTATTATTACAATGTGTTATATTATGGAGATTTAGTATACTTATATACAGAATATAATATAGTATATAGAATACAATGTTTCAGTAAAAGTATACACAAAGATAAAGCAGTTTGTTCCTTTGCTGTAGATATAAAGGTGTTCTGAACATTTCAGAAGGTATTGATGAAATACATTAACCTATTATCTTATTTTTGTTACTTTGATAGACGACAAGGACATCAAGCTATATCTAGACAGGGACAGATGTCTTAAGACCTCGGACAAGGTATTAATATATAGAGAGAAAGAATAGAAAATATTCCTGAGCTTTGCAAACTATGACCTGATATCAGTAGTAGATGCTATACAATGATATAGAACCCTAATCTATGCGGCAGTCAGGTTGTAACTAGATATCAGTAAATACAAGAATATACTGAGCTCATACACTCACCGGCCACTTTATTAGGTACACCATGCTAGTAACGGGTTGGACCTCTTTTTGCCTTCAGAACTGCCTCAATTCTTCGTGGCATAGATTCAACAAGGTGCTGGAAGCATTCCTCAGAGATTTTGGTCCATATTGACATGATGGCATCACACAGTTGCCGCAGATTTGTCGGCTGCACATCCATGATGCGAATCTCCCGTTCCACCACATCCCAAAGATGCTCTATTGGATTGAGATCTGGTGACTGTGGAGGCCATTGGAGTACAGTGAACTCATTGTCATGTTCAAGAAACCAGTCTAAGATAATTCCAGCTTTATGACATGGCGCATTATCCTGCTGAAAGTAGCCATCAGATGTTGGGTACATTGTGGTCATAAAGGGATGGACATGGTCAGCAACAATACTCAGGTAGGCTTTGGCGTTGCAACGATGCTCAATTGGTACCAAGGGGCCCAAAGAGTGCCAAGAAAATATTCCCCACACCATGACACCACCACCACCAGCCTGAACCGTTGATACAAGGCAGGATGGATCCATGCTTTCATGTTGTTGACGCCAAATTCTGACCCCACCATTCGAATGTCGCAGCAGAAATCGAGACTCATCAAACCAGGCAACGTTTTTCCAATCTTCAATTGTCCAATTTCGATGAGCTTGTGCAAATTGTAGCCTCAGTTTCCTGTTCTTAGCTGAAAGGAGTGGCACCCGGTGTGGTCTTCTGCTGCTGTAGCCCATCTGCCTCAAAGTTCGACGTACTGTGCGTTCAGAGATGCTCTTCTGACTACCTTGGTTGTAACGGGTGGCTATTCGAGTCACTGTTGCCTTTCTATCAGCTCGAACCAGTCTGGCCATTCTCCTCTGACCTCTGGCATCAACAACGCATTTCCGCCCACAGAACTGCCACTCACTGGATGTTTTTTCTTTTTCGGACCATTCTCTGTAAACCTTAGAGATGGCCGTGCGTGAAAATCCCAGTAGATCAGCAGTTTCTGAAATACTCAGACCAGCCCTTCTGGCACCAACAACCATGCCACGTTCAAAGGCACTCAAATCACCTTTCTTCCCCATACTGATGCTCGGTTTGAACTGCAGGAGATTGTCTTGACCATGTCTACATGCCTAAATGCACTGAGTTGCCGCCATGTGATTGGCTGATTAGAAATTAAGTGTTAACGAGCAGTTGGACAGGTGTACCTAATAAAGTGGCTGGTGAGTGTATATCTGTACTGCATACTATTATGTATTAGGAAATCTTTGACAAACTACTAACTCTCGTTTTATCCCATTAGTATCTCCTGGCGATGGTCCTGATCTACTTCAGAAGAGCCAAACTACATGTAGAGGAATATCGCCAGTATTTCTTTCCTTCTCTGTAAGTTTCTATTATTATTAGCCCAATCTGTACCTATGGTATGTGTTTCAGAGAAGACAGTCGTCAAATTCCCTTCACAGGCTTATAACAGCCATTAATTGTACAACCATAGATCGGCGTGCTATTAATGTAGTGCACCACAGCACTGTATGCTAATAACATAGCATGCCATTCATACACTACTACATAACAACAGTATATTAGCAATAACATCCTGACTAGAGATGAGCGAACAGTGTTCTATCGAACACATGTTCGATCGGATATCAGGGTGTTCGCCATGTTCGAATCGAATCGAACACCACGTGGTAAAGTGCGCCAAAATTCGATTCCCCTCCCACCTTCCCTGGCGCCTTTTTTGCACCAATAACAGCGCAGGGGAGGTGGGACAGGAACTACGACACTGGGGGCATTGAAAAAAATTGGAAAAAGTCATTGGCTGCCGAAATCAGGTGACCTCCATTTTAGACGAATAGTGGATTTCAAATCCGGGTCATATGAGAATGTGAACTTTGTGACTATGAGACAGGGATAGCTGTACAGGCAGGGATAGCTAGGGATAACCTTTATTTAGGGGGGAATGTTATTAAAAATAACTTTTTGGGGCTCTATCGGGTGTGTAATTGTGATTTTTGTGAGATAAACTTTTTCCCATAGGGATGCATTGGCCAGCGCTGATTGGCCGAATTCCGTACTCTGGCCAATCAGCGCTGGCCAATGCATTCTATTAGCTTGATGAAGCAGAGTGTGCACAAGGGTTCAAGCGCACCCTCGGCTCTGATGTAGCAGAGCCGAGGCTGCACAAGGGTTCAAGCGCACCCTCGGCTCTGATGTAGGAGAGCCGAGGGTGCACTTGAAGCCTTGTGCACCCTCAGCTCTGCTACATCAGAGCCGAGGGTGCGCTTGAACCCTTGTGCACACTCTGCTTCATCAAGCTAATAGAATGCATTGGCCAGCGCTGATTGGCCAGAGTACGGAACTCGACCAATCAGCGCTGGCTCTGCTGGAGGAGGCGGAGTCTAAGATCGCTCCACACCAGTCTCCATTCAGGTCCGACCTTAGACTCCGCCTCCTCCGGCAGAGCCAGCGCTGATTGGCCGAAGGCTGGCCAATGCATTCCTATGCGAATGCAGAGACTTAGCAGTGCTGAGTCAGTTTTGCTCAACTACACATCTGATGCACACTCGGCACTGCTACATCAGATGTAGCAATCTGATGTAGCAGAGCCGAGGGTGCACTAGAACCCCTGTGCAAACTCAGTTCACGCTAATAGAATGCATTGGCCAGCGCTGATTGGCCAATGCATTCTATTAGCCCGATGAAGTAGAGCTGAATGTGTGTGCTAAGCACACACATTCAGCACTGCTTCATCACGCCAATACAATGCATTAGCCAGTGCTGATTGGCCAGAGTACGGAATTCGGCCAATCAGCGCTGGCTCTGCTGGAGGAGGCGGAGTCTAAGGTCGGACCTGAATGGAGACTGGTGTGGAGCGATCTTAGACTCCGCCTCCTCCAGCAGAGCCAGCGCTGATTGGTCGAGTTCCGTACTCTGGCCAATCAGCGCTGGCCAATGCATTCTATTAGCCCGATGAAGTAGAGCTGAATGTGTGTGCTTAGCACACACATTCAGCTCTACTTCATCAGGCTAATAGAATACATTGGCCAATCAGCGCTGGCCAATGCATTCTATTAGCTTGATGAAGCAGAGTGTGCACAAGGGTTCAAGCGCACCCTCGGCTCTGATGTAGCAGAGCTGAGGGTGCACAAGGGTTCAAGTGCACCCTCGGCTCTCCTACATCAGAGCCGAGGGTGCGCTTGAACCCTTGTGCAGCCTCGGCTCTGCTACATCAGAGCCGAGGGTGCGCTTGAACCCTTGTGCACACTCTGCTTCATCAAGCTAATAGAATGCATTGGCCAGTACTGATTGGCCAGAGTACGGAATTCGGCCAATCAGCGCTGGCCAATGCATTCTATTAGCCCGATGAAGTAGAGCTGAATGTGTGTGCTAAGCACACACATTCAGCACTGCTTCATCACGCCAATACAATGCATTAGCCAGTGCTGATTGGCCAGAGTACGGAATTCGGCCAATCAGCGCTGGCTCTGCTGGAGGAGGCGGAGTCTAAGATCGCTCCACACCAGTCTCCATTCAGGTCCGACCTTAGACTCCGCCTCCTCCAGCAGAGCCAGCGCTGATTGGCCGAATTCCGTACTCTGGCCAATCAGCACTGGCTAATGCATTGTATTGGCTTGATGAAGCAGTGCTGAATGTGTGTGCTTAGCACACACATTCAGCTCTACTTCATCGGGCTAATAGAATGCATTGGCCAGCGCTGATTGGCCGAATTCCGTACTCTGGCCAATCAGCACTGGCTAATGCATTGTATTGGCTTGATGAAGCAGTGCTGAATGTGTGTGCTTAGCACACACATTCAGCTCTACTTCATCGGGCTAATAGAATGCATTGGCCAATCAGCGCTGGCCAATGCATTCTATTAGCGTGAACTGAGTTTGCACAGGGGTTCTAGTGCACCCTCGGCTCTGCTACATCAGATTGCTACATCTGATGTAGCAGTGCCGAGTGTGCATCAGATGTGTAGTTGAGCAAAACTGACTCAGCACTGCTAAGTCTGCATTCGCATAGGAATGCATTGGCCAGCCTTCGGCCAATCAGCGCTGGCTCTGCCGGAGGAGGCGGAGTCTAAGGTCGGACCTGAATGGAGACTGGTGTGGAGCTATCTTAGACTCCGCCTCCTCCAGCAGAGCCAGCGCTGATTGGTCGAGTTCCGTACTCTGGCCAATCAGCACTGGCCAATGCATTTCTATGGGGAAAAGTTAGCTTGCGAAAATCGCAAACTGACAGGGATTTCCATGAAATAAAGTGACTTTTATGCCCCCAGACATGCTTCCCCTGCTGTCCCAGTGTCATTCCAGGGTGTTGGTATCATTTCCTGGGGTGTCATAGTGGACTTGGTGACCCTCCAGACACGAATTTGGGTTTCCCCCTTAACGAGTTTATGTTCCCCATAGACTATAATGGGGTTCGAAACCCATTCGAACACTCGAACAGTGAGCGGCTGTTCGAATCGAATTTCGAACCTCGAACATTTTAGTGTTCGCTCATCTCTAATCCTGACACCAGAACATGTCACCACACCCTATCTCTGGCCAGTGACTGGCTGCAGTGGTCACATCTTCCTGTGTTAGGACATCATTGCTGCAGCACAGCAGAGACCAGTGGGGTCCCTAGCAGCATTGCAACTGGAGCAGGAGGGGATCGATAAGGTAAGTACGTCTTGTGTTATTTGTTATAAAACTGAGCTGTTTTTAAAATTATTTTAATTGCCTTGGAACTCCTTTAACATTAGTGATATCACCACCTTCTTCTCCTCATTATTTTCTTTTTACATGTTCTATCATTTCTTTGCCCTACTTTTTATTTATTCCAGGTTTTTAGCCAACCAGTTTGAAGAAGATCTGGAATTTCGACGGGAGATCTACGCCTGGACCCCTGGATGGACATTGAAGATTAAGAGGATCCAGCTGCTTCACCTTCGTGACCTAATGCTCATCAAGATGGACTTCAGAGCTTGGGTAGACAAGGAGACCTGCGATCTGGTGTGTAGCATAAAACAGAAAGATGTTAACTTTGAACTAAAGCTTGTGATGATTATAATAATTCTAGATTACCGTCTGTTAAATTCTAGATCATGGCACAAGACCCCGACCACTGGGCATGGAAGAGACAGAGAGAAGACCATCACAGCCTGGCTATACGCTGGTTCAGGAGGGATTTTAGAGAATTCACCATAAGAGGCCCATGGACCACCCTTCCAACCTGCTCTCTTTGTAACCCCATTCTAGATTCAAGCAAGGAAGAAGAGGAGAAAGACTCTCATCATCAGACAGACACAGAGGAGGAACCCGTAACATCAGCTATAATCATGTCAGGTAAATGTATCCATTGTGTGAAAGAGAACTTCAAGTAAGGGGCCATTCACATGATGTTTCTGTTGTCCGTTAAGCAGATCTGTTCAACAGATATGATTTTTAAATAGTAAAAATGGATAGAAATACAAATATTCATCTGTTTTTACATTAAAAAAACAGATCAGTTTGATTGAACAGAGCCATGAATACTGGTGTGTAGACATGGACAAATCTCAAAAGATTTCTTTTGGCAAATATTCGTGAGGTTCACCCCTCCCTCACATGGTTTCCAAAAGTGCTATTATTATACTCTTGGGTCACCTCAGACCCCAAAATATAATAAGACCAAGGGGATGAATGAAAATAACAAACAGTCCATTTGCATCTTATTCTTATCATCCAGTCGCTGGATGACATTACGTGCCCCTGGGTCCCAGATGAGACTTGTGTTTTGGCCTCAGTGGTGACATGGGGCATTCTGACTTCACACACCATGTGACCGATGAGGGCCAATCACAGGCCTCAGTGGTGACCTGGAGGTGCATAATATCATCCAGGGACCAAAAGAGACCAAAAAAGATGCCAGGAGGCCGCTGGAGAAGTGAGAAATAGCTGATTGTTATTTTCATTCACCTCCCCTGGGCCTCCACATATTATACTCTAGGGTCTGAGAGGTCCCCAAAGTATATATTTCTATCCATTGTTCATTTGGAAGGATGATGAAAAGCGAGGTATGCCGCACGTCTCTGTCCATTAAATACAACAGAATATGACGTACTGGAGGTAGAATTGAGTCAGAAGTATACACTTTTGACATTTGTTTTACAAACAGAAGTCTATGGGGATGTTGAACAACACATTCTGACTTTTTTTGGATTTAAATGTGTCTGCACATCTGAAAGAAAATATGTGATGTGAATGGCTCCTAACATACAAATCTTAGAAGCCAAACCCTAACAGTAGAATGAGGTTCTGTGGCAATGTTGCAGAGACCCCTACCCCTTTATTCTTCATACTGGAGGTCGGGAACCACATCTATGGGATTGTTATGGCATATTGTAGGACCTGAAATACCTTTTCAATCAGAAGTTGATGTACAAGATCTTGGTAACATTGCTCTGCTTCTATTCTATAATAAATGTGTTACTTAAGTTTTCCTTCTATCATTTCTACTTAGATGTACTGCAGCCAGAACAACAAGAAGAACAACAACTAAGAAGACACGATGGATGAAGACATCGGCCAGACCTCCAAAGAGAAGAACAGCACAGGATGGATGAAGACCTAAACCAAGGAGAGAAGTATCCTCCATGGTCACACACACATAAACACACATGTTACATCACTATACACAGTCACTGCACATACACACAATCATCACACACATGCATACACATATACACTAATACATGCTCTAGCAGTCGCCTCCCTTAGTATGCCCAGAGGAGGGGCAATACAGTGGCCATGGTTTCCCTGCAGGTTTCCTCCACTGGGGGTTTTTCCTGCCCTGAGTGTTGCTGTACGTTCTTCGTGAGTGATGGGAGGTAACCAGCACATATAAAAATAGATAGAATAAAATAGATAGAATAAACTTCACATTAACTTTCTTTATTGTGTCTGCATTATTTATTCTATTTTTGTTTGTGAAGAATGTGTGTGAAAATATTTAACTTACAAACTAAAACCAGAATGTAGATGATGTTAGTGAGGGTTGAGTCCCATTTTATTCGTTAGGTTCTTTCTGACTCCCAAATAAAGTTAAAGAGGACCTTTCACCATTTTGCACACAGGCAGTTCTATATACTGCCGGAAAGCTGACAGTGTGCTGAGTTCAGCGCACTGTCGGCTTTCCCGATCTGGGCCCAGTGTGAAGAGCTTACGGTCCCGGTACCGTAGCTCTTCTATGGTCAGAAGGGCGTTTCTGACACTCAGTCAGAGACTTCCTTCTTCACAGCACAGCCAATCGCGCTGTGCTGTGAGAGGCGGGAGGAACTCCCCCCTCCCTCCCTGATAATGCTCGTCTATGGACGAGTACTGCGAGCAGAGGGAGGGGGGAGTTCCTCCCGGCTCTCACAGTACAGTGCGATTGGCTGTGCTGTGAAGAAGGACGTCTCTGACTGAGTGTCAGAAACGCCCTTCTGACCATAGAAGAGCTACAGTACCGGGACCGTAAGATCTTCACACTAGGCCCAGATCGGGAAAGCCGACAGTGCGCTGAATTCAGCACACTGTCAGCTTTCCGGCAGTATATTGAACTGCCTGCGGGCAAAATGGTGAAAGGTCCTCTTTAAAAGAGCAGTTACAGTCGGCCACAACTTTTCATATCTACAATACAACTAAACTGCACTGTATGGCAGATTTCTATCTATAGGGTATTCAGGGGTAGCAGTGACACTAAATTGATACGCTAAAGTGATTAGCGTATATTATAAATAGCACATGGTAGTTGGGCGCAGTTACACATGTCACTCTGCTTTATGTATTGTGTACTTCAGTACATTTCTCACTACACGGCTTCTTCCTTCTACAGTATAATAGTGTGATATCTTAGGCCTGGTCCATATGTACTGTATATGTGGAATTGGTACCTTGTGACAATATACAGTACATATATAGTAATACATGTGGATGGGGCTTTCAAAGTGCCATCAACACGTAGAAGGGAAAATAATCGCCACTGAACAGCATTCTACACATTTTCACATTCGAGTCATGCTCATTATTTCGTAATAAGCAGCAGATGTTCTATAGTCTACACCAGTGGTGAACCTAGCCATTCTGCTGCCTGAGGCGGACGATCAAAAGACACCCCCCTCCCCCCGGACTGAATACCGGGGGGAAGGTGTTCATCTTTTGATCATCCACCTCAGGCAGAGGGGGAGGGGGGGGTGCTAGTGCTAACATTACAGTAAGTACAATGCAGTCATATTTGGTGCAGTAATACTCACAGGAGACGTCTTCCCACATTTCCCATCTCTTCCCTTTGGACCACCATGACCACTTCTTCCAGCTGTGACTTGATTCTGAATTCCATCCACTTTTACCTGACTGTAAAATGCCAAGATTTTTCCCATGGGGCCCCAGCCTTAAAGAGGTTGTTCAGGAACTACATGTTTCAGCAAGGAGGCCGGGGAAGGTGAAAAATAAAACCCACACTCACCTGTCCCTGGTCCTTGCACCCCTGTCTGGTCCAATGGCGCCCCAGGGCTTGTTCCAGCGGCAGTCCTCGACACACTTAACCAATGAGGCCAATCAGGGGCCACAGCAGCCTAAAGAAAGGAACTGGGATGTCTCACATAAGTCACCTGTGATGTCACGTGTCCTTTCCTTTGACGGCTGATCGGCCTCAGCAGTCAAGTGTGGCAAGGACTTCTGCCAGACAAAGACCCCGCCGCTAGACCGGACAGCCACGGGAGACCTTGGGAACAGGTGAGTACGGGTTTTCTTTTTCTTATTTTGCACCTTCCCCGACCTTCTTGCAGAAAACTGTAATTCCTGGCTAACCCCTTTAACATCTCAATATACAAAGGCCTGGGTCACATCTGCATTTGGGCCATTTTGTTCCCCTATCTGCATGAAAAATCTGGAGAGAAAAGTCCTGCAAGCAACACTTTTCTCTCCTCATTTTTTGTGCGGAAACCACACAGACCCCATTATATTCTATGGGGCCCGCGGGTTTGCTGAAGGTTACCACTTTTTAATGAGTATAGGTTTTCGTTTGGGGGGGTCCCCAAGCAGACTCCACGAATGGAAACCTAAACATCACATTATAAATAGTATGTATAATGGTAGACATGTATGGAAACAAACACAGACAGACAGTGTCGGACTGGGGTGTCTAGGGCCCACCAGTAGAATTATTTCTAAGGGCCTACCATCAGGATCCCTGCAAACCAGCGATACCAAGACAGGGCGGCTGAAGGTAATAACATATCAGGAGCCATGCTGTTCACCCGCCATAAAATGGGCAACAATGCACTACCTAAACCTATTGCTACACACTGTATGGAAAGTGAACAGCGCAGTAGTGTGCTGAATTCATCGCACTGTCAGCTCTCTAGCAGTGTATTAAACCGCATGTGTCCCAGGAGGTGAAAGGTCCTCTTCAAAGAGGACCTCTCATCAGATTGGGCACAGGCAGTTCTATATACTGCTGGAAAGCTGACAGTGCTCTGGTCCTGGTACCGTAGCGCTTTACAGTCAGAAGGGCGTTTCTGACAGTTGGCCAGGGACGCCCTTCTCCACTGCAGCACCTATCGCGCTGTGCTGTGTGAGCGGGGAGGAATGCCCCCTCCCTCTGCTCACAGTGCTTGTCCATAGACGAGTATTATCAGGAGAGGGAGGGGGCGTTCCTCCCGGCTCACACAGCACAGCGCGATAGGAGCTGCTATGGAGAAGGGCGTCCCTGGCTAACTGTCAGAAACGCCCTTCTGACTGTAAAGCGATATGGTACCGGGAACTATAGCGCTTTACCCGGGGCACAGATCGGGAAAGCCGACAGTGCACTGAATTCAGCGCACTGTCAGCTTTCCAGCAGTATATAGAACTGCCTGTGCCCAAATCGGTGAAAGGTCCTTTTTAACATCTCAATATACTGTACATCACATTATACGGATAAGGCCTAACACAGCATCCCGCAGCAAAAAAAGCACTGCGGGAAAACCCCTGGCGCCATCACATCAGTTTTTCCTGCAGCACTTTTTGCAGAAACTCCACAGAGGTTTCCTCTGTAGACTTTCTGCTTCCTTTATACCTATAGGGACACTGTAAGTGTTTCTTTTTTTATATTTTTTTTATGTAGATTGTGAGCCCCACATAGAGCTCACAATGTACATTTTTCCCTATCAGTATGTCTTTTTTTTTTTTGGAATATGGGATGGAAATCCATGCAAACACGGGGAGAACATACAAACTCCTTGCAGATGTTTTTTTTGCCCTTGGCAGGATTTGAACACCAGGACTCCAGCGCTGCAAGGCTGCAGTGCTAACCACTGAGCCACCGTGTGGCCCCTCTGTAAGTGTTTCTGTAGGTATAAATGACATGCTGCAATTTCCAAAAACTGCAAAAGTTACCTACACACTCATACATATACATATTAAAGGGGATGTCCAGGCTTAATTATTTTTATGGCGTAGCCTCAGAGTAGGCAATAAATACCTGATCGCTAGGGGCAGTGGCGTAACTAGGAATGGTGGGGCCCCGTAGCGAACTTTTGACATGCCCCCCCCCCCCAAACAGACACTGAAGACCTCGACCGACCCCCCTCCTCCGCACTCTATTATGTCCCTTAGTAAGCCCTGCACACAGTATTATGCCCCATAGTGTCCCCTGCACACAGTATCATAGCCCATAGTGTCCCCTGCACATACTAGTATGCCCCACAGTGGCCCCTACACACAGTATTATCCCCCATAGTCGCCCCTGCACACAGTATTACAGCCCATAGTGGACACCCATAAACAATTATTATACTCTGGGGTCTTTTCAGACCCCAGAGTATAATAATTGGAGACCCAGGGGAAGAAAAACATAAAAAAATTACTGTTACTTACCTGTCCCCCGGCTCCTACGCAGTCTTGACCACTGTCGGCCCTTTTCTATGACGTCGGACGTCACATGACCCGGGAAGCAGGCCAGGTTCATGTGACATCAGAGACGTCAGACAAGTAGGACGGAGGCCTGGCAGGATCGTGGAGAGGTAAGTAACAGTGTTTTTTATGTTCCCTTACCTCTCCCCGTCCGCCGATCATTATACTCAGGGGTCTGCAAAGACCCCCGAGTATAATGATAGTCTTTGTGGGGCCCGCGGTGTCACTTACCGATCCCGCCCCAGCCAGGATCGGCAAGTGAATAGGGCCCGTAACGGCCTATTAAAAAAAAACAAAAAAAAACGCAGCGGTAGCGGCTGTCACCGGGCCCCCTAATGGCCCGGGCCCTGTGGCAGCCGCCTCCGCTGCCTCTATGGTAGTTACGCCACTGGCTAGGGGGCTCATACACGGCCCCATCAGCTGTACGGAAGCACTTCTGGCGCCCGTTTTGTACAATACAGGACTGAAAGCAGAAAGCTGCACCCGCTGTTTAGCTGCCTGGCAGATTCACTGCAGCTCAGCTCCCACTGACTTCAATAAGTGCCCAGATGCAGAGAAGGTGTCATCTGCTCAGCAGCCTAAGGAAAGAAACCACAATATCACTCATATACAGTCCTATGAAAAAGTTTGGGCACCCCTATTAATCTTAATCATTTTTAGTTCTAAATATTTTGGTGTTTGCAGCAGCCATTTCAGTTTGATATATCTAATAACTGATGGACACAGTAATATTTCAGGATTGAAATGAGGTTTATTGTACTAACAGAAAATGCGCAATATGCATTAAACCAAAATTTGACCGGTGCAAAAATATGGGCACCTCAACAGAAAAGTGACATTAATATTTAGTACATCCTCCTTTTGCAAAGATAACAGCCTCTAGTCGCTTCCTGTAGCTTTTAATCAGTTCCTGGATCCTGGATGAAGGTATTTTGGACCATTTCTTTCTACAAAACAATTCAAGTTCAGTTAAGTTTGATGGTCGCCGAACATGGACAGCCCGCTCTCAAATGATCTGAAAACAAAGATTGTTCAACATAGTTGTTCAGGGGAAGGATACAAAACGTTGTCTCAGAGATTTAACCTGTCAGTTTCCACTGTGAGGAACATAGTAAGGAAATGGAAGACCACAGGGACAGTTCTTGTTAAGCCCAGAAGTGGCAGGCCAAGAAAAATATCAGAAAGGCAGAGAAGAAGAATGGTGAGAACAGTCAAGGACAATCCACAGACCACCTCCAAAGAGCTGCAGCATCATCTTGCTGCAGATGGTGTCACTGTGCATCGGTCAACTATACAGCGCACTTTGCACAAATAGAAGCTGTATGGGAGAGTGATGAGAAAGAAGCCGTTTCTGCACGTACGCCACAAATAGAGTTGCCTGAGGTATGAAAAAGCACATTTGGACAAGACAGCTTCATTTTGGAAACAAAAATTGAGTTGTTTGGTTATAAAAAAAGGCGTTATGCATGGCGTCCAAAAAGAAACAGCATTCCAAGAAAAACACATGCTACCCACTGTAAAATTTGGTGGAGGTTCCATCATGCTTTGGGGCTGTGTGGCCAATGCCGGCATCGGGAATCTTGTTAAAGTTGAGGGTCGCATGGATTCCACTCAGTATCAGCAGATTCTTGAGAATAATGTTCAAGAATCAGTGACGAAGTTGAAGTTACGCCGGGGATGGATATTTCAGCAAGACAATGATCCAAAACACCGCTCCAAATCCTCAGGCATTCATGCAGAGGAACAATTACAATGTTCTGGAATGGCCATCCCAGTCCCCAGACCTGAATATCATTGAACATCTGTGGGATGATTTGAAGCGGGCTGTCCATGCTCGGCGACCATCTAACTTAACTGAACTTGAATTGTTTGTCCAAAATACCTTTATCCAGGATCCAGGAACTGATTAAAAGCTACAGGAAGCGACTAGAGGCTGTTATCTTTGCAAAAGGAGGATGTACTAAATATTAATGTCACTTTTCTGTTGAGGTGCCCATACTTTTGCACCGGTCAAATTTTGGTTTAATGCATATTGCGCATTTTCTTTTAGTACAATAAACCTCATTTCAATCCTGAAATATTACTGTGTCCATCAGTTATTAGATATATCAAACTGAAATGGCTGTTGCAAATACCAAAATATTTAGAACTAAAAATGATTAAGATTAATAGGGGTGCCCAAACTTTTTCATAGGACTGTATGTCAAGTGTGACGTCACGTGTCCTTTCCTTAAGCCACTGATTGGCCTCAGCAGTCATGTGTGGTGATGACATCTGCCAGAACAACGCTCCGAGAGCCACTGGACCAGACGGATGTGGGAGACACCGGGGACAGGCGAGTATGGGTTTTGTTTTTTTTCTTAATTGTCACCTTTCCCTTGCAGAGAACTGTAATTCCTGGATAACCCATTTAACATCTCAATATACTGAACATCACATTATGAAATACAATTCTAGTATGCATAATGGTAGACATGTACAGAAGAAAACAGAAACACACTCATATGCTGGATATACTTAGGCCTGGCTCACATCTGCGTTCGGTATTCCTTTTCGGGAAGTCCGCTTTGGTTCCCCCGAAAAGAAACCTATACGCATTAAAAAGCAGTGAGCAATGAAACCACACGGACCCCATAGACTATAATGGGGTCCATGTGTTTACCATGCAGTGTCAAACAAACATACAGGACTCACACAGTATATCAGACACTTTACACAAATATACACACATTAAATATGCATATTTTACCCAAAGTATTTACTTACATTTGGCTGAATTGCTGGGTGCACTGGGCATGGAGGATCATGTGCAGCTCTATCCTGTCTGTGGTGAAAGCTCTGCTTCATTTGCAGCAGCCGACTGACTTCCCCCTGCACACTCCGATCTGTGTGGGGGAGGGGCAGCACAGGTCCTGCTACATGACGGCAGTGTACAGCGCAGGGAGCAGAAGACCCCGCGCCTGCTAATGGTCTCACACACTTGCAGTGATTGGTACAGGGGCCCATTTTGGGACGGTCAGGAGCCCAATCGGGCCCCTGAAGATCCCAATCGAGTCCCTGACGACAAGTGCATTTGGATAGGTTAAAGGAAAACTAATAGTCAGGCTCGGGGCCCACCGGGGAATTCCCCAGTTCCCCAGCGGGCCAGTCCAACTCTGTCTGCAGGACACTTATGTCCACCTCAATGGTCTCTGGGCCAGGAGCCTGACCACTCACAACACAGCTCCCACGCCACTGTCCTCATCAGTACTTGCCCGCCTACTGGAGGAAGCAGCGGATGTCTCCTCCAGATCTTGGCTGGACACTAGCTTCTGACGGTCCTGTAGTAGCTCATCCTCGCTGTATAGTGGATCTGAGCCCACAGCCTAGAGTACTTCTGTAGATAAGGGAACAGGAAAGGACAGAGGCAGGTTCAGGACATCTGAGGGTACAGGGCCTGCTAAGGGGTGATGTCAACTAAGGGTCATACAAAAAAGGATAGGATTCCCAGTAACCATGCCACGTCCAGATGAAGATTAAAACATAACCTTTATTAGGATGAAGTTACAGCTTCATTTAAAAATCCATAGTGTATTGGTGAGTGATTATAAGCCTACGCGTTTTGGAGCAAGCAACAACGCTCCTTAGTCATGGCTTGTATATACAATAAAACCTCTGCGTTATACAGTGTTGTCCAAAAATATTGGCACCCCTGCAATTCTGTCAGATAATACTCATTTCTTCCAGAAAATGATTGCAAGCACAAACTCTTTGGTATTAATATCTTCATTTATTTTGCAATGAAAAAACACAAAAGAGAATGGAAAAAAAAAGTCAAATCATTGATCATTTTACACAAAACTCCAAAAATGGGCTGGACAAAAGTATTGGCACCCTCAGCCCAATACTTGGTTGCACAACCTTTAGACAAAATAACTGCGAACAACCTCTTCTGGTAACCATCAATGAGTTTCTTACAATGCTCTGCTGGAATTTTAGACCATTCTTCTTTGGCAAACTGCTCCAGGTCTCTGAGATTCGAAGGATGCCTTCTCCAAGCTGCCATTTTGAGATCCCTCCACAGGTGTTCTATGGGATTCAGGTCTGGACTCATTGCTGGCCACTGTAGAAGTCTCCAGTGCTTTCTCTCAAACCATTTTCTAGTGCTGTTTGAAGTGTGTTTTGGGTCATTGTCCTGCTGGAAGACCCATGACCTCTGAGGGAGACCCAGCTTTCTCACACTGGGCCCTACATTATGCTGCCAAATTATGCTGCAGATGACTTGTGTCCTGATGCCCAAACACTGGAGCATCTGCCATCTCCTGGCGATTTTGTGGTTGTGGACCCGTGATGATGACGAGACACAGTTCCCATCAGGGCAAGCTGTCATGTGCGGTGTGCAGGAGGAAGAGCAGAGTGAGGAAGAGGAGGTGGTGGACGACGAGGTGACTGACCCGACCTGGACAGGGGTGATGTCTAGCGGGGAAAGCAGTGTAGATGTGGAGGCAAGCACAGCACCAAAAAAGGTGGCTAGAGGCAGAGGCATGGACAAAGGCACAGGACAGCTGCTTCACAGAAGCCAGGCCAGACCCAGCAAGGCCCAAGATGCTCCCTGTCCTAGCCAGTCTAGAAAAACTCCCCCATCCAGGCCGCGTTCCTCGGTGGGGAGATTTTTCAATGTATGCGTGGAGGACAAATTTAGTGCGGTTTGCACACTGAGTAGGGGCTCTGAAAAGAGCAACCTGACCACCTAAGGCATGCGCCATCATTTGAAAGGCAAGCACTGAGCTCAGTGGGAGAGAGCAAACGCAAGAGAATCGTTGTCCGGCGTTGCCGCCACTGCCTCTTCCACTATGTCCAGTGCTGTCATTGCACTCCGGACTACCAGCCAGGACACCTAAACATCTGCCTCTGCCTCTGTCACTTTGGGAACTTCACCCTCATCCTCCCCTTTTCCTGCCTCCGCTCCTTCTTCTGCACCATCATGATCAGATCCCTCAGTTTCTCCACGATGAGTGGCCATGGATGGCAGACTTATGTGAGGTACTATGCGTCTTTGAGGACTCTACCAACAGGGTCAGCTTTGATGATGCAGTAGTAAGTGTGACCATCCCACTCCTCTGTGTGATGCGAGAATCCCTCATCGCCATCAGAGATAACGCATTACATGCAGAGGAGTCTGGGATAGGAGCAGAGCCATCCCAGCAGGATAGTCAGTGCATACTCCTGTCCTCTTCACAGCGTATAATGACGGAGGAAGAGGAGGAGGAGGATGACAAAGTGGCAGATGATCTTATCATCACACAGAAGGCTAGTGGGGAAGTTCAGTGTGTCCCATTGCTTGAGCGCGGATGGGGCGAAGAGGGGGAGTAAGACGAGGAAATGGAGAGTAACCCTTCAGGTGGGTGCAAGTAATGCCAATGCCAAGTAATACTCTGGCACACATGGCTGACTTCATGTTGGGCTGCTTTTCCAGTGACAAACGCATTGTACACATCATGGAGAGAAACCAATACTGATTTTTTCAATCCTCGACCCCCAGTATAACATCTCGTCTTTTATTCCGGTAGAGGGGAGGGCCAATCGCATTAATGATTGCCACAAGCAACTGGTGCAGATTATGATGGAAGTGTTTCCAGCAACCTTCGCTAACGGCAGAGAGGAGAGTTCCTCCAAGAGGCTAGAAACTGCCATCCGGTCCACACCCACCAGGTGCACACTCTCCAAGGTCTGGGACACCTTAATGGCACTCCCTCGTCAAACTGCTGCCACTGTGGGGCCTAGTGTCACCAGCAGAGACAAGTATAGGCGCATGTTGCGTGAGTACCTGGCTGACCACAGCCCTGCCCTCTCCGATCCCTCTGTGTCCTACACGTATTGGGTGTCGAAGTGTGTAGACCTGTGGCTGGAACTGGCTCTTTACGCCTTGGAGGTGCTGTCCTGTCCTGCCGCCAGTGTTCTATCTGAAAGGGTCTTCAGCGCAGCTAGTGGCATCATCACCGATAAGTGCAGCCGTCTGTCAGCTGACAGTGCTGACCAGCTGATGCTGATCAAAATGAATAGCCACTGGATTGACCCAGGATATGCATGTCCACCAGTGTCAAGCACCCCAACATGAAGTTCCATGTTTTTGCTTCAGCTCAACTGTTCATCCTCCTCCTCCTCCTCCACCATCACGGTGCAAAACTACATTTAAAAGTACCCCATTAAGACTCACCCCAAGGGCCTGAAAACAAATTTATATATGGCTCACCCAAGGGCCTATAAGACTAATTTTTTTATGGCTCACCCCAAGGGCCTGGAAACAAATTTTTATATGGCTCACCCAAGGGCCTAAAAAACTAATTTTTTATGGCTCACCCAAGGCCCTGAAAACTAATTTTTCTATGGCTCACCTCAAGGGCCTAAAACTCTGCTTGTTAAAGGCTCAACTCACCCAAAGGGACAAAAACTAAGCTGGTTAGAGGCTCAACTCACACAAAGGGCCTAACATGCTGCTGGTTGAAGGCTCAAATTACCCAAAGGGCCTAACATGCTGCTGGTTGAAGGCTCAACTCACCCAAAGAGCCTAACATACTGCTGATTGAAGGCTCAACTCACCCAAAGGGACAAAAACTAAGCTGGTTAGTGGCTCAACACACCCAAAGGGCCTAACATGCTGCTGGTTGAAGGCTCAACTCACCCAAAGGGCCTAACATGCTTCTGGTTGAAGGCTAAACTCACCCAAAGGGACAAAAACTAAGCTGGTTAGAAGCTCAACTCACCCAGAGGGACAAAAACTTAGTTAGTTAGAGGCTCAACTCACCCAAAGGCCTAACATGCTGCTGATTAATGGTTCAACTCACCCAAAGGGCCTAACATGCTGCTGGTTGAAGGCTCAACTCACCCAAAGGGACAAAAACTAAGCTGGTTAGAGGCTCAACTCACCCAGAGGGACAAAAACTAAGCTGGTTAGAGGCTCAACTCACCCAAAGGCATAGCATGCTGCTGGTTAAAGGCTCAACTCACCCAAAGGGACAAAAATTAAGCTGGTTAGAGGCTCAACTCACTCAGAGGGACAAAAACTAAGCTGGTTAGAGGCTCAACACACCCAAAGGGCCTAACATGCTGCTAGTTGAAGGCTCAACTCATCTAAAGGGCCTAACATGCTGCTGGTTAAAGACTCAAATCACCCAAAGGGCCTAACAAGCTGCTGGTTAAAGGCTCAACTCACCCAAAGGGCCTAACATGCTGCTGGTTGAAGGCTCAACTCACCCAAAGGACCTAACATGCTGCTGGTTGAAGGCTCAACTCACCCAAGGGGCCAAAAATTAAGCTGGTTAGAGGCTCAACTCACCCAAAGGGACAAAAACTAAGCTGGTTAGAGGCTCAACTCACCCAAAGGCCTAACATGCTGCTGGTTGAAGGCTCAACTCACCCAAAGGGCCTAACATGCTGCTGGTTGAAGCCTCAACTCACCCAAAGGGACAAAAACTAAGCTGGTTAGAGGCTCAACTCACCCAGAGGGACAAAAACTAAGCTGGTTAGAGGCTCAACTCACCCAAAGGCCTAACATGCTGCTGGTCAAAGGTTCAACTCACCCAAAGGGCCTAACATGCTGCTGGTTAAAGGCTCAACTCACCCAAAGGGTCTAACATGCTGCTGGTGCAAGGCTCAACTCACCCAAAGGGCTTAACATGCTGCTGCTTGAAGGCTCAATTCACCCAAAGGGCCAAAAACACTGCTAGTGAAAGGCTAAACTCACCCGAAGAGCCAAAAACACTGCTGGTTAAAGGCTCAACTCACCCAAAGGGCCTAACATTCTGCTGGTGCAATGCTCAACTCAATTAAAGGTGCAATGTTTAGATGGCTTTTTTCCAAACCGAGGGTGATTCCTTTCTGTAAGATCTGATGGCTGTTTCCAGCCCTGATTATCCTGGTTGATCTTGTTTAGGCCAGCTCAGCATGAGGATCTTCTGCATTAGGTTGTCCATACCCACTAATGTGTATGAAGACTTGATCACAGTAAATGTTTTTCTTTTTCTCCAATTCAATCTCTGAATGAACTGCTCTGAAAATTGGCCTAGGCACTGCTGCAATGGCAATCACTGGCTTTTCCTGTTCTGGTTCCAAAGAATCTTAAAGAATCTTGTGTCTTACTTGAAGAAGAGACAATCTTAGTCTGACTGCTGGTTGCTTGTGCTGCAGCATTTGGAGTTGGGTCTGTCAGCCTTGTGATGAACTCCTCATTCAGGATCCCATAACTTTCAACAGTCTCTAAAGTCTTTTGACACTTTGAATTGTGTTCAGTTCCAAATGACTCTGTGTTTAGATTTGGCTCAGTCGCAGCTACAGAACATGCCTTGGAAGGCAAGGTTTCCTTTAGTGGCTCCATCTCAGCAAGAGGATGATGATGATGAAGCTTGGTTAAATCTGGTGTCGGAAGGGAAAGTGGTTTCTGATCTACATCTAAAGTACTGGAGCATGTTGTTTGGACTATTAACACCTAATGAGAACCCTTTAGACGTAATGTAGAGTCCGATATTAGAGGACCATTACCAGTAGTAGTGGTTGCAGCCAATTCTCCACCTTTGCGGTCCTCTAAATAAAAGTTACCCCCAGGACTTGATGCCAAAATGTTATCAATTTCACAATCAAAATCAAGGTCAATGTCTGGGTCCTCACTCCAATCCACTGCATTAATCCTACACAATGAGAGTGATGGTTTTGGAACCACCGTTTTAGGGGCTAACAATTTTAAAGGGGCTAACACACATACACAATGACAGATAAGGGTGGGGGCTGTTGGACTTCCCATTGCCTATGCCATCTGTGGTTGTCATGGGCAACGTGATTTATAGGGGTGCATGCTCATGCTTCTTTATCTTGAAATGTGTGTTTCTGTCCATACTTTTGTGGAGGAAAGAAGGTTTCCAAGTATATTTCCACTTTCCATATTGAGTTTGGAGTGTCTAGTTGATAGGCTGTGATAGTAAAGTAATACTGGGACTTGGGTGTGTTAGATGCCCCCAGACATGCTTCCCATGCTGTCCTGGTTGCATTCCAGAGGTGTTGGTATCATGTCCTGGGGTGTCATTGTGGACTTGGTGACTCTCCTTAGTCGAATTTGGGTTTCCCCTGAAACGAACATTTTTTCCCCATAGACTATAATGGGATTCGATATTTGGTCGAATAGTCGAATATTGAGGGTCTACTCAAAACGAATATCAAATATTTCACTAATCACTCATCTCTATTTACTAACCTCATTGAACTGTTTATTTTATAGGCCAGGCTCCTATTGATCCAAAGAATAAAGTTAACACATCATTAACACAGTGAATACTGTAAAGATATTCCCCACCCCACCAAAAATAAAATAACAAAAAATTGGGAGAATTGGGGGTGGGGGGTTTGTCTTATTGCTGGACACCACAGGACACCTTCAGCAGTGCCCCAAGGCAGGATAATGCATGTTTAGTTCCCCCCACCTACCCTGTTCTCCACACTGTAATGCGCTCTGTGACATGGTGTTAGCAGTTGAATATTCGTGGGGAACGTTGTGGATTTCATTTAATGAAAATGCTAACATGCTGCTTCTTCTAGGTTAGAGTTCACAAAATATGCAACTATACAATGACCCTAATGATGTCCATTATGTCCAGTCTAGATCTTGGTTTGGTTACTGTGGGAGATGTTTTTTAAACAAAACATGAAGTTTCAAGACAAGTGTATTGGTCACACCTCTTCTTTAAGACAATGTCCATGGCATTATCATGTACAAGAGAACTGGTTCAAGCAGGACATTTACTGACACTCTAAATCACATATGTGTCCAGGATACCTGGGATGACAGGTTCAGAGGTAAGTGACTTTTTCAAAAGAGGACACAGGATTCTTCTAAGATGTTTACAATCAATGGGTTGCTCCTCTAACATTATATAACCCAAGATGCATATTAACCAATTAAGGAACAGCACAGGAAGGAGAAAAGAAGTATGGTAAGGTTGTATCTTTCTGGAAAGAAACTTTTGTGTACACGACACACTAAAATCCATGGTAACAAAGCAATCGGAAGCTAACCAAAGACTTCATAAAATTGCTTTAGGTTAAGGCGCCACGTAGCAGACTGCAGTAAAAAAGCGATGTGGGAAAAAAAACACTTTTTTCTCGCTGCACTTTTTACAGAAAGTCCGCAGAGTTTTCTTCTGTGTATTTTTTGCTTCAGTTAGGTGCCATGTAGCATGAAGTCACTGCAAATTCTAGCAAATCCCATCCATATATTGAATACATACATGCATACTATTCCAAGACTTGAATTACGTGGGGCTATAAAAATTGCAGAACTTTTTATGAATGAAATGGATATTGCAATTCATACAACATAGTTTTATAAAGACAAGCTTAGTAATTTGAGATACATTTTCAACAGTGGCAAAAGATTTTATGTGTATTTTTTGTGTAGTTTGAAACCATAATAAAAATCACCAAACCTGTACAACGCATTATCTTCTTGCCAAAGTGAACCCTGCGCTATAATACAAGTGTCAGCAGCCAAATGATCTGGGTAGGCAACCTTTGGCACTCCAGCTGTTGTAAAACTACAACTCCCAGCATTCATACTTGCTCTGCTGTTCTTGGAACTCCCATGGAAGTGAATGGAGCATGCTGGGAGTTGTAGTTTCACAAAAGCTGGAGTGCCGAAGTTTGCTGATCCCTTATCTAAGAGCTCAAAGCTAACAGGTACAGAATTCTTGCTGAAATAGACTTCTGCAATATCTGCTGATACAGTTAATTATGACCTGATTAATGATCCTGAGTTTACTGTAATTTGTTCTAACCCCAAACACTAGAATAGTTTCGACTCTACCTGGGATCTTTTAATACCACACTCAAGCGGTTGTCTTTTTTCTAATAGATAGAGGAAATAATATCTCCATGTAACTGGCAAGAAGAGATACTAAACCATCACGTTGGGATTTGGTTCTGGTTAAAGAATCCTGAATCTCTGAAGCTAAGGATGAAAGCATGCTTCTGATGGAATATTATCTCTCAGAGACTTCTCATGTGGACTCACTGGGCGGAACATGGTGGGCTTTATACTGCGTTTTTTCTAGGTTTGCTGCATAATCATAAAATAGTAATAAAAATGAATTGACTTAAAGACGGAATATTATTACTAGAGCATGAATTCCTTATAGTTGTTTTATAGCTTTTTCTCCCCAATATGTTGGTTTGATCCTCCTAACAGTGTTAATTCCCATAAGGATATTCCTCCCCTACAAATATGTAACATTTGGATTGTTACCTCGGTAGGTCAGTCAGAACAAGTTATATATGAGGTGGGATATCCAGGCTAAACAAGTACTTTTTTTTTTTTACCTTCAGGAAACACAGTTTATCCAATGCCTGCAACATTACTTCCTGCTCTTTGCAGAATTTAACCCTCTGGATGCCATGATCAATAGCGATCAAGGCATCCAGGGGGTCCAAAGGCAAGATTGCAGGTTCTGAGGTGTTGCCATGGCAGCCAGGAGGCCGGACCACCGCCATGTGACTGCTTATGCATAGTTCACATAGGAACTACTGTGTGATGTTCTGCAATACTATGCACAGTGATCTCAGATCACAGCTTCAAGTCCCCTGATGACAATAGTGTCCATCAAACAGAAAATTCCATGTTAGGATGAACTGAAGGAAGTCCATGATGAATTGATTACGTAATGCTATGTGGTTTCCCCTTGAAGACAGAGAATGTTAAATAGCCTCATACCCCTTTTTGTGAGGTATGGAACAAAGCTTCCACATGAAGACTCGCTATCAAGGTGTCATGTGGGAAGTGAACCCCATCCAGGTGTCGCAGTATATTCATGGTGTCTCAGCTATAAGACGGTGGCAAAGGTCTAAGTAGAATATCCAAGTATGCACTGAATTCCTGTTACATGCTGTCTATTTCATACTCAACGAGTCCCCTAGTCAGAGGGTCCATGCTCTTGTGTACCTCTAGCAGGCAATAAAATGTTGCAATTTGGGGCTTCGATGGCTTCAAATAGATACATTCTTTTATGCTAGTCCGCAGTTTCATTAACTGTAGGACAGCGGGTCTTGTGTAAATAATGACCTGCCCATGTCCAAAGAATTTTATTGTAAGGATAGAATCCAGGCACTCAATAGTATGCTTTTAAAGGTGCTTTTATTCAGTGTGTTACATTTGCATAAATAAATGATGCAATCCAAAATGTCAGATAAACTTTTTCAGTCCTGAAAGGACCTTCATCAGACCTTAGAAAAAATTGTAATATGAAAAATGAGTAATAAATTCATAAATGTACTTATATTACAAGAGAGAGACATATATTTGGAGAAATTTAACATGCATATACACATCAGATAGTGACAAATGTAGAGACTAATTTGACATCAAATAGTTGATCAAAGAGAACATATTTTCAAAGAATATATGAGATATTGTCCAATGAACAAGGAAGCATGAAATAGAAGTAATCATATAGAATGTAATTGATACTGTCAGTATCTGGTATAAAGGACAAGGATAGTTTAATACCAATGAACTTGTGTGATTGCTGTGATTGCAGCAAATTGAGGGTTAATATGAACATGCATACAATTTAGAAATAGGTACTACTGGAATGATCCCAGATTTCTAACACAATGGAAGAAAGACCAAAAGCAGATCTGGATCACTGAACCAATCACACAGATGGACAAGAAGATCTAGATTCAAGGAACAGCGCTCCCCATATAGCGGCCAAAAAACAATCCTTTACTGAATGGTTAATCCAAAAACATATGACACCCAGAAAAGGCGTTTCGGGATAACCCCCCCTTTTTCAAGTGTACAAACTATCAAAAAAACACAAAAATACAAACACAGTATTTGAAATACAACATTCAAAAACACTATTACAAAAATAATAAGAAATTATTAAAAAATCAGCAACTCCATTAGTAGTCCTACTAATATTATAAATGTGAAAGTTTAGATGTTTGTTACTCTTTCACGCAAAAACGGCTGAAGGGATTTGAAGGAAATTTGTCACATAGTTTGTAACCTCGATTAACACATAGGCTACTTTTTATCCCAGTAAATGACATGGTTTCTTGATTGTTATGAATTTATGTTTACATACTATATTACACTGGTCTTGTCAGCAGCTTATCTCAGGTTCTGATAAAGCCAGGTCTGTTATCTCTCTGTGTAAACACTCAGCTAACCCTCAGTCCATTGTTTACATGCATTTGCATATTAGCTGATCTGCTCCAGGCAGCTGACATACTGGATGGGAAAACACCTTTAATCCAAACTGGCAGTTTGCTAATTTTAAACACCCCGGGAAAAAGATCACCTAATTTTTCGCAAAATTCTAAAACAATGAGAGCTATGAAGGTAGCCAGAAGTCAACAGAGTTCTCAAGAGGAGCTGAGGGGAATCATTGACGGCAACAACACACTCATTATTTGGCATCCCAGTGAGCTGCTGAGATGCCGGAACAATCACAGGCACAGTTCGAGGAACAAGTTCAGCGGCAGGCCACTGCGTTAGCCTGACGCAGTGATCTTGAATGATGCGTGTACAAATCTATTTTATGTACGTCTACCAATAAAGGTGAAGTTTTAATTTTTACACATCGGCCGTGCTGGATTACTTTTTACGTATGGATTCATCACTTCACTCTTAGCCGAGGGAGTCTTATCTCTGTGCAGAGCCGATGTAATTTCAGAGTGGAACATTCGACTGAGGACATTGTCTGCAAGTGGACTGAGTATCCCTTTTCCCTTTTCCTGTTTATACATTTAAATACATGTGTCCCCTACAAAAAAAAGGGACTAATAAAGTGAAAAAATAAGGAAAAGATATTAGGATATGTTCGTATATAAAGTTTATAGAGTATTTAATGAGTATTAATTGTGGCCAATATTTCTTGATTTTTAAATATGTTTATTTATTGAAATTTATCATGATTATATCTTTGGTGTATATGTATTTTTAAAATGTTTCATATTAATATTAATTCTTATAATGTATGTAAATTTTCATTATTTTGTTCTCTTTATTAGTTCTTTTTTTCTGCTTCTCTTTATTAGTTCCTCTTTTCTTGCACGTGTATTTAAAGCCCACAGGAGTTGTTCAAGTTAGTCGTTGTTCCAGTACATCTTTTTCGGTGTTATACTTTATGGCAAATTCTAAGTTTATTTCAGCTATACAAACTGTTAAGTTAAGAGGGGTCTAAAAGACTATGCAGTATGCCTTTGAACTACCGGTATTTTCTTCTGAGCATCTTTCTTATGTGTTTTCTTATGCTGTTATAGCAACATTGTTAGTACTAATGCAGTTGCTGATCTTTAAAGGGATTCATTCATTAAATTTTTTCTCTCTAACACGTAGGAATAGCCTTAAGAAAGGCTATTCTTCTCCTACCTATAGATGTCTTCTCCACGATGCCATTCGGTAGAAATCCCGATTTTCTTCTGTATGCAAATGAGTTCTCTCGTAGCACTGGGCGTGGTCCCCAGCACTCAAACAGCACTGGGAGCGCCCCCCAAAGCTGCAAAGAGAACTTTCCAGCAACGCCTCTATCTTCTCCTGGAACGGCCTCTCCCTGCGTCTTCTTCCAGTGCTGGCTTCAAACTTCTAGGCATGCACAGTCGGCTCCGCCATCGGGCCTCGGGCGGAGCCAACTGCACAAGCCTGCGGCAATTTTCCTGTGGCCTCTTACACTGTAAACTGGTGTAAGCGGCCACAAGAAAATGGCCCCGGGTATGCGCAGTCGGCTCTGCCCGAGGCCTGACAGTAGAGTCAACTTCACATGCCTAGAAACTTGAAGCCAGCTCCGGAAGAAGACACAGGGAGAGGCCGCTCCAGGAGAAGATAGTGGCGTTGCTGGAGATTTCTCTGGGATGCCCCCAGTGATGTTTGAGTGCTGGGGACCACCCCCAGTGCTGTGAAAAAACTCATTCGCATGCAGAAGAAAACTGGGATTTCTACTGAACGGCGGCGCGGAGAAGACATCTAAAGGTAGGAGAAGAATATCCTTTCTTAAGGCTATTCCTACGTGTTAGGAAGGTGTTAAAAGGAATATCTTGCAGATTACTGAAATGCCCCACCACTTGGGTCCTGCTCTGTTCCTTCTCCATCACTGCGAGTCTCTGGTGCCAACTTATAATTACAGTCCTATGAAAAAGTTTGGGCACCCCTATTAATCTTAATCATTTTTAGTTCTAAATATTTTGGTGTTTGCAACAGCCATTTCAGTTTGATATATCTAATAACTGATGGACACAGTAATATTTCAGGATTGAAATGAGGTTTATTGTACTAACAGAAAATGCGCAATATGCATTAAACCAAAATTTGACCGGTGTAAAAATATGGGCACCTCAACAGAAAAGTGACATTAATATTTAGTACATCCTCCTTTTGAAAAGATAACAGCCTCTAGTCGCTTCCTGTAGCTTTTAATCAGTTCCTGGATCCTGGATGAAGGTATTTTGGACCATTTCTTTCTACAAAACAATTCAAGTTCAGTTAAGTTTGATGGTCGCCGAACATGGACAGCCCGCTCTCAAATGATCTGAAAACAAAGATTGTTCAACATAGTTGTTCAGGGGAAGGATACAAAACGTTGTCTCAGAGATTTAACCTGTCAGTTTCCACTGTGAGGAACATAGTAAGGAAATGGAAGACCACAGGGACAGTTCTTGTTAAGCCCAGAAGTGGCAGGCCAAGAAAAATATCAGAAAGGCAGAGAAGAAGAATGGTGAGAACAGTCAAGGACAATCCACAGACCCCCTCCAAAGAGCTGCAGCATCATCTTGCTGCAGATGGTGTCACTGTGCATCGGTCAACTATACAGCGCACTTTGCACAAATAGAAGCTGTATGGGAGAGTGATGAGAAAGAAGCCGTTTCTGCACGTACGCCACAAATAGAGTTGCCTGAGGTATGAAAAAGCACATTTGGACAAGGCAGCTTCATTTTGGAAACAAAAATTGAGTTGTTTGGTTATAAAAAAAGGCGTTATGCATGGCGTCCAAAAAGAAACAGCATTCCAAGAAAAACACATGCTACCCACTGTAAAATTTGGTGGAGGTTCCATCATGCTTTGGGGCTGTGTGGCCAATGCCGGCATCGGGAATCTTGTTAAAGTTGAGAGTCGCATGGATTCCACTCAGTATCAGCAGATTCTTGAGAATAATGTTCAAGAATCAGTGACGAAGTTGAAGTTACGCCGGGGATGGATATTTCAGCAAGACAATGATCCAAAACACCGCTCCAAATCCTCAGGCATTCATGCAGAGGAACAATTACAATGTTCTGGAATGGCCATCCCAGTCCTCAGACCTGAATATCATTTAACATCTGTGGGATGATTTGAAGCGGGCTGTCCATGCTCGGCGACCATCTAACTTAACTGAACTTGAATTGTTTGTCCAAAATACCTTTATCCAGGATCCAGGAACTGATTAAAAGCTACAGGAAGCGACTAGAGGCTGTTATCTTTGCAAAAGGAGGATCTACTAAATATTAATGTCACTTTTCTGTTGAGGTGCCCATACTTTTGCACCGGTCAAATTTTGGTTTAATGCATATTGCACATTTTCTGTTAGTACAATAAACCTCATTTCAATCCTGAAATATTACTGTGTCCATCAGTTATTAGATATATCAAACTGAAATGGCTGTTGCAAACACCAAAATATTTAGAACTAAAAATTATTAAGATTAATAGGGGTGCCCAAACTTTTTCATAGGACTGTATATACTTACTAGCTGGTACCAGTGACTTCTTCTGCGGTGATTGTAGGAGTGGGTATATACAGGCGCGGGTAAGGTTTTAGTAGTGTGTAACAAGTATGGGATATGAAATGTAACTTTGTATCTTGTTTTTGCTGTAATTCAGAGAATACGTGAGACTTTTGTGTTGAAGTTAATTTGTATTTGAGCTGCTATACGGTGTTGGTATAAACTGTACATAGTGTCTTTGGGACAGAGGTATTTGAAGTTAATACACCTTGATATACGACATTGTATGATTTGTTATTTTCTGCCAGTATTGTGTTGACATTTTTTTGTTTGTAAAAGTTGCCATATTCTGACAGCAGTCACTTTTTTATTTGTCTGTGTCGGGGGATGTCTTTTTTTGCGGGGCCGGGTGTAGTTTTTAGTTGTTGCATTTTCGGGAAATGCTATTGGTTTGATCACTTTTGATTGATATTTGTATGATAATGAAAATAGTGAAAAAAAACGGCGGTTTTGGACTTTTCAGTATGTTTGCCGCTATGGCGTTAAGCATCCAGGCAAAATATTTGTATAACTTTGTAGAGCGGGCGATTTCGGACACAGGGCTACCTAACATGTATGTGTTTTACAATATTTAACTACTTTTATATGTGTTCTAGGGAAAGGGAGGGATTTGAATTTGTAATACTTTTTATTTTTTATTTTATTTTTTTTTCCTTTTTTGTTGTTGTTGTATTTGCATTTATTAGACGGCCTAGGGCAGTGATGGCGAACCTTTTAGAGACCGAGTGCCCAAACTGCAACCCAAAACCCACAAAATTTTCGCGGAGTGCCAACACGACAATATAGACTTAATACTATGCGGATCCACAATTGCGGACAGTTACTGACCAAAAATTACAGTCATGTGGGGCTTTACAGAGCTTTCAATAATACAAACAACGTTGTACTGAAATGTAAAGGTCTCGGCATTTGGTACTTTGAACAATTAATTTTCACTATTTACATCGCACAGGATCTGTTTTATAGTTACCGTGTAATATTCTTACATCCTGTACTAATATCACGTCTGCTATAAAACAGATACTGTGTGATATAAATAGTGAGGGGACCCCAGACAGTATTATATGCTCTGCAGTGGGCCCACCACACAATATTATATTCTCCACAGTACCACAGTAGCCCCCCAGTGTTATATGCTCCACAGTAGGTGTCCCCCCCTCACAGGATTATATGCTCCACAGTGGCATCCACACACAGTATTGTGTGCTTATAAATAGGCCCCCCCAGTATTATATGCTCTTTAGTACACCCCCCAGTATTATAAGCCACCCCAGTATTATAAGCCCCCCCAGTATTATACACACCCCCCAGTATTATAAGCCCCCTCAGTATTATACACTCCCCCCAGTATTATACACTCCCCCCAGTATTATACACCCCACCCAGTATTATAAGCCCCCCCAGTATTATACACTCCCCCCCAGTATCATACACCCCACCAAGTATTATAAGCGCTCCCCCCAACATCATATACACAGTGAGCCACTCTCATACTCACCCCTGAAGAGCCGCCGGCATCCACCTTCTTGTCACTGGCGGCGCTGATGACGTCATCGCGCCCGCGTCGGGGCAGAGGTCAAACTCTGCAGCCAGTGTAGGCCGCGGTCGCGCGATCCGCGGCCTACCCTGACAGCTTTCATCTGTATGTGCATTTGCACATACAACTGAAGGCAGTGATCGCTCATCAATGGGGAATCCTGTACCGGATTCCCTGTTGGTGAGCGATCCGGGCGACCGCACGCGTGCCAGCATGGAGGGCTCTGCGTGCCCTCTCTGGCACGCGTGCCATAGGTTCGCCATCACTGGCCTAGGGGTATTGACATGGGTGGGCAGTGTCGCGGATTGTCAGAGCGGTGGGGGTCGGCAAACATGGCTGCTCCGGAGCGTTAAAGAGAGCCTCCTGGAGTATCGTTAAGGTGAGGGGCAAAGTGGTAAAGTATATGTATATGAGATTGTATGGGGTTAGGGGCTAAGCTGTAGAGGGCAATATGAATTTTGTGGCTTGCTATGGTCCAAAGTGTGTGAGATTGCAGAGATGGTGGTGTGAGTTTGGGTTTTGTGGGGGTCCTGGGGTGATTGACCGCCAAACATCCGAACATCCAAAGGGTCCTGGGAAAAACGTATGTGAGCTATTGTGACGAAAAGTAGCCTATTGCGCAATCGAGTGTAGGGACTATGTTTGTGGAAAATTTCAGCCAAATCGGAGTCCAAAGTGTGTGAGATTGCAGAGATGGTGGTGTGAGTTTGGGCTTTGTGGGGGTTCTGGGAAAAACGTATGTGCGCTATTGTGACAAAAAGTAGCCTATTGTTTAATCGGGTGTATTAACTATGTTTGTGGAAATTTTCAGCCAAATCGGTTTAGCGGGTTTTGCGTGATTGAGGAACAAACATCCGAACATCCAAACACACAAACTCACAAACTTTCACATTTATAATATTAATAGGATATATACACTTTGCTCTGTTTCCTGGTCATTGTGGCACGGGCTTGCTTCCTGAAATTTTGTAAGCGAGTAGAACCTCCTCCTCTCTTCCTCTGGATCTTAAAGTTCAATGAGATTATGTATTTGAAAAATTTTACCTCTTTCCTGCATGACACATTTGAAGTCTTTAACAAAACTTGGTTATATTGGTTGGAATTTCAATGTTCTGGATAGTACCTGACACTTTATGGTTCTGAATCTCCCTAACAGGCTTAAACCATAATACTTTGTGTCTTCTAACTACCTCTCTCTTGCAAATCTATGTCCTCCTAGTACATTTCTGCCTGGCAACACCTGGTGATGTACTGCTCCTATTGCTAGGAGGCCATTCTCATAAGGCCCTCTGGGTCTATACACAGACTTTTCCACTGGCATTATTCCCTTCATTTCATCCCTCCTTCCTTAACCCATCCTTACCCCTTTTTATCTTTTCCTCTCCTTCCCCCTTCCTTTCTTCTTCACTCCTCTTCTTCTTCTTTTCATGGTGTTATCTACTCATGATGTTGTTGACCTTTGCTGCCATTTTGGTTTTTTTTTTATTCCCCCCAGTGGTTTCTGGATTGCATTGTTTTTATTAATTTCTTTTGTTACATGTTTTTGTTTGTTCTTGTGCTATTTTTTGAAAATCAATAAAAACATTTTAGTTAAAAAAAGAGGTGTGGTCTATTAACCCTTTCGCTGCCAGGCACGTAGCTATACGTGCTCCCAAGGTGGCACTTCAGTAGCCGAGCACGTAGTACTACGTCCTCCCTACTAATGCCGATATCTCTGGACTGCATCAACATATCTTGATGCTTTAAAATGCATTTTAAAGAAGAGACTCTCATCTTTAAAATGATACCAGGGACTTGATGATTTTACTTACAGTCTTGGAGCAATTCACTGTTGAAAACACTATTTGGCATTGAGATCCAACTGCAGATCTCAATTCCCGACAGCATTTCAACAGTGAATTGCTCCAAAACTGTACATCATCGAGTTCTTGATATCATTTTAAAGATGAGATTCTCCTCTTTAAAATGCAATTGAAAGCATCAAGATATGTTGATGCAGTCCAAAGATATAGAGCTCCAAAGTGTCCCCCCCCCCTCCTGTCTAAGCAAGCAAATTGCAATCTCTAACAAGAAAGGAAGAGGGACACGAGCAGTTCAGCAGAGAGAGAGAGACAGAGAAACGATCAGACTCTCTGCATAACTTGTATGTGACAGCAGGAGGGGGGTGGCAGGGACTCAATTATCCCTATTAACCCTTCTCCTGCCAATCAGAGCGTATACTATACATTTGTCTCTGATTGTCACATACAGTTATAATGTAATTCCCCCCTGAGCTTTACTAGTGGGGTATTCTTATGTTATACCTCCTGAACATAACCAGGAAGTTTGTTGGCACTGTGACCCAGACATTTACCATTGTCCAGGTCGCAGCGCCAAAAAAAAAAGTCGCACTAAACACTTACACAACATATAAAGTCCTATGAAAAAGTTTGGGCACCCCTATTAATCTTAATCATTTTTAGTTCTAAATATTTTGGTATTTGCAACAGCCATTTCAGTTTGATATATCTAATAACTGATGGACACAGTAATATTTCAGGATTGAAATGAGGTTTATTGTACTAACAGAAAATGCGCAATATGCATTAAACCAAAATTTGACCGGTGCAAAAGTATGGGCACCTCAACAGAAAAGTGACATTAATATTTAGTACATCCTCCTTTTGCAAAGATAACAGCCTCTAGTCGCTTCCTGTAGCTTTTAATCAGTTCCTGGATCCTGGATAAAGGTATTTTGGACAAACAATTCAAGTTCAGTTAAGTTAGATGGTCGCCGAGCATGGACAGCCCGCTTCAAATCATCCCACAGATGTTCAATGATATTCAGGTCTGGGGACTGGGATGGCCATTCCAGAACATTGTAATTGTTCCTCTGCATGAATGCCTGAGGATTTGGAGCGGTGTTTTGGATCATTGTCTTGCTGAAATATCCATCCCCGGCGTAACTTCAACTTCGTCACTGATTCTTGAACATTATTCTCAAGAATCTGCTGATACTGAGTGGAATCCATGCGACCCTCAACTTTAACAAGATTCCCGATGCCGGCATTGGCCACA
Source organism: Leptodactylus fuscus (assembly GCF_031893055.1). Lineage (NCBI taxonomy): Eukaryota > Metazoa > Chordata > Amphibia > Anura > Leptodactylidae > Leptodactylus > Leptodactylus fuscus. The sequence goes on from NC_134268.1 coordinate 138,257,578, forward strand.
CAGCCCCAAAGCATGATGGAACCTCCACCAAATTTTACAGTGGGTAGCATGTGTTTTTCTTGGAATGCTGTTTCTTTTTGGACGCCATGCATAACGCCTTTTTTTTATAACCAAACAACTCAATTTTTGTTTCCAAAATGAAGCTGCCTTGTCCAAATGTGCTTTTTCATACCTCAGGCAACTCTATTTGTGGCGTACGTGCAGAAACGGCTTCTTTCTCATCACTCTCCCATACAGCTTCTATTTGTGCAAAGTGCGCTGTATAGTTGACCGATGCACAGTGACACCATCTGCAGCAAGATGATGCTGCAGCTCTTTGGAGGTGGTCTGTGGATTGTCCTTGACTGTTCTCACCATTCTTCTTCTCTGCCTTTCTGATATTTTCTTGGCCTGCCACTTCTGGGCTTAACAAGAACTGTCCCTGTGGTCTTCCATTTCCTTACTATGTTCCTCACAGTGGAAACTGACAGGTTAAATCTCTGAGACAGCTTTTTGTATCCTTCCGCTGAACAACTATGTTGAACAATCTTTGTTTTCAGATCATTTGAGAGTTGTTTTGAGTAGCCCATGATGCCACTCTTCAGAGGAGATTCAAATAGTAGAACAACTTGCAATTGGCCACCTTAAATACCTTTTCTCATGATTGGATACACCTGGCTATGAAGTTCCAAGCTCACTGAGGTTACAAAACCAATTTTGTGCTTCAGTAAGTCAGTAAAAAGTAGTTAGGAGTATTCAAATCAATAACATGATAAGGGTGCCCATACTTTTGCACCGGTCAAATTTTGGTTTAATGCATATTGCGCATTTTCTGTTAGTACAATAAACCTAATTTCAATCCTGAAATATTACTGTGTCCATCAGTTATTAGATATATCAAACTGAAATGGCTGTTGCAAACACCAAAATATTTAGAACTAAAAATGATTAAGATTAATAGGGGTGCCCAAACTTTTTCATAGGACTGTACATAAAGTCGCAAATAAAGTTTACATTTCACCCAATCCCTGTCCTGTCTATACCTGAGCTTTCTACAGTAAAATACGTCTCTAGAGCTGTCCGTTACACACTAAAATAATAGTAATAACGATTATCACTAGAGATGAATGTATAGGTTGCTAAAATTTTTATAGGGGGATGGAAAATAACATTTTTATGTAAAGTCCTATTTAATTTGCATGCACAAAATGGGATGGCGCATTTCTGCGATTTTGGCGATTCTTTAACACCCGCCCCTGTAAATATATACATGTGTGGTATGTATGAACTCCTCACATATTGCAGTTTTATGGACAGTACATTATGTTTGCAGAAAGGGATTTCTTGAGCCGCACTTTAGTGGCAAATTTGAATTTTTGCCCAATTTTTGCTAGCAATCTCTGTTTGCGGCAAAGTTGAATGAAGGTGGTTGTATATATAAACTATTAAATTGTGTTTTTATATACGGTATGCTGTGTACTCTGAAAGAAGTTAGATTTTGGTATCACAGTCACAGTTTGGTAGGTGCAGTATAGCTTTATAACATATTAGTGAACAACAGCAAAATCCTGCTTGTCTTCTGTATTCGTGTTTTTGGGAGTCTGAGCTCTTGTTGTAGTTGATGTTTGCGGTACATATAGTATATATACACATTGTATACACCATAAGCTATTATTTTAAAAGTATTTTGTATATGAATGTGAGATTGAACATGAGTTTTAGGTGCAAATATGTGTTTTAGCGTATTTTTTCAAAAAATTATTTGTGTTGGTCGCAAAGTTGCATGAAGGTGGATGTGGCTATCGATGACCCATTAAGGCATTTGTAATCTTCAGGTTGTCTACTTTCAAAACATATATAGGGTTTAGGGGTTCACTTACTTTTCATGGTGTGTAATCCCTACAATTTATAGGATGATACTTTTTTAACATTTCCAGCTTCAAAGCAGATTTTTGTTCCTTCCAGTTCTAGCGATTTTCTGAAGACACGTGCATGTGGGTTCAGGCCATAGTGATATGTATGAACTCTGCACATGTTGAACTCTTATTTTTAGGAGATTTGGTGCATTTAATTTTTTGTTTGGTTTCCGCTTTTAACAACTAATATACATTTATTTGCATTTTTTCATAAAACATTCACTTTAAATCAAAATTGCATGAAAGTGCCTGTTCGTATACAGTACCAAGTGGCATTCTGACAATGCTGCAGGTGTCTACTTTAAGAAAATATATAGGTATGGGGGGGTTGGATGCTTTTTTAATGTTGCAATTTAGGTTTGATTTGTCCATCTCAAAACTGTGAAAATTGCTCTGGCTACTGGAGGTGCAAAATTTCCAGAGACCCTTGGCAGTGAAAAGGTTAAGGTATGCTTGAACTTTATGAGTCCATTTTGTACAGAACCTACATTGTATATTCCAACAAATCAATGTTTGTATATCTTTTCTATGGTTTGAGAAATCAGAACTTGTACATATTATGCCTTCTTCTGTGGAATCTTTCTTCACAAATGTTGATATGATTTGTGTCTGAGAGTGGCTAGCCGCTGACAATCATCCGTTTTATTTATTTCACTTGTATAGAAACACATTGTGGTGACTGTCCCAGAATCTACATTCCCTATCAGTATGTCTTTTGAAGTGTGGGAGGAAGCCAAGGGGAGAACATACAAACTCCTTGCACATGTTGCTCTTGAACCTAGGACGCCAGCACTGCAAGGCAACAGTGCTAACCACTGGACCACCATGCTGCCAATAACTAGGACTGCTTGAGATTGCTATTAGTAAATCATAGAAGTGTCTGAATATAGAATCTCATACATTTGTATTTTTTAACTTCTCTCCAGGATACTGTATAAACTAATTCAGAGTCACAAAAGCACCAAGAGACTGTGTGGGTATCACGAGCAAAAGAGTATGAAAATCTGCCTTAAAAAATCCCATCAATAAGGGGGTGGAAATGCCTCTGCCAAAATTGTTACTGCGACCACATTTATTTTAAAATGTTGACTGCTATACCCATATAAATATATATTTATATATATATATATATATATATATATATATATATATATATGCTATTCCTGTTTCCACCCACTATAGTGTGTGTTGCTATGGAGACCACAGCTCACCAGGACCAGTGATACCAGAGAACAATAGCTTAACATCATTACACAAATGAATACAGAGTGAACATGGCAACATATACAGTCAATCATAACATGTAAGGCACTTATATGGCTAAATAACCATTAGTAACTCCTGTGAGGGAGTTACATCAGCATCAATAGCTCTTCACCAGGGGCACAAAACGGGAAAGCCGATAGTGCGCTAAATTCAGCGCACTGTTGGCTTTCTAGTGGTGTATTAAACTATATGTGCCCAAAGCGGTGAAAGGTCCTCTTCAAGCTCTGTTATGTCAGGAGGGCGGTGTAAGACAGAGTTTGTAATTTAGTGCTCCAATAAGAGGCAGCCGGTGTCAGAGTTCAGGATCACCCCCTCCCCACTTTCCAGCCTGACACCCCCTTCTGTCAGTACAGAGACTAAACAGTACATCAGGTGCCAAAACTAACAGCATTGATTTCTTAGCATGGTGGGGGCTAGAAAAAATTCCAACTGTGCCAGAATCAGTGGAGCGGCGACTATTACCGTATTTTTCGGACTATAAGACGCACTGGACTATAAGACGCACCTAGGTTTTAGAGGAGGAAAATAAGGAAAAAAAAAATTTGAAGCAAAAAATTGTAAAATATTTAATATATGGGAGTTGTAGTTTTGTAACAGCTGCAAGGCCACATTGACAGGTGACCCTGCAGCTGTACAGGGACGCATAGAGTGTTTTTTTTTTTTTGCGGGGCCAGATGTACTTTTTAGTTATACCATTTTGGGGAATGTCTATTGCTTAGATCACCTTGTATTGAAAAAAACCCCGGCGGTTTAGCACTTGTGATTTTGACGTTCACCGTACAGGAAAACTATTAGTAGACCGGGCATTTTCGGACACAGGGATGAAACGGTTGAATTGGCACCAATGGGCACAAAAAAAGATATCTGTTTGTGGGCTGAAGCAAAAAGGTGGGCCTGACACTGTATGCGCTGCTGGGGCAAGTGACAACTGCAAGATGGGGGAGAAAGAATTAATCCTGGGGGTGGCATGGATGAATTGGCACTAATAGGCACAAAAAGAGATATCTGTTTGTGGGCTGAAGCATAAGAATGGGGCATAAACTTAAAATGCAGGGGCGCCAATCTATCTCTAACTCAAGAGAGCATAGACACGCAGGTTCTATCATGCAGTTACAAGTAGAATAGTGGCTCAGCAAGTGACAGTTGAGGTTCATTGTGTACACTCTATTCCACCAAAAAGGCTAACTGCAGGGTGTACTTGCATCCCCTCACCAAACTCACCCAAACCTCAGCTGGGGGAAGCCTCCAGTCACCCCAAGGGCCTAAAGCCCTGCATGTACAAGTTAAAAAAATGACCCCAAGGGCATGACACTATGCTGGTGTTAGGCTCCAGTCACAGAATGGGGCATAAACTGGAAAAATGCAGGTGCATAAATCTAACTAAAACTCAAAAGAGAGCATAGACACGCAGGTTCTATCATGCAGTTACAAGTAGAAGAGTGGCTCAGCAAGTGACAGTTGATCAGCATCAGTTGGTCAGCACTATCAGCTGACAGCCAGCTGTGCTTATCGGTGATGATGCCACCAGCTGCAATGAAGACCCTTTCAGATAGAAAGCTGGCAGCAGGGCAGGACAGCACCTCTAAGGCGTAAAGAGCCAGTTCCAGCCACAGGTCCAACTTCGACACCCAATATATGTAGGGCGCAGAGGGCCCCTCAGTGGCGGTAGTTTGGCGAGGGGGTGCCATTAAGGTGTCCCAGACCTTGGAGAGTGTGCACCTGGTGGGTATGGACTGGATGGCAGTTGCTAGACTCTTGGAGGAACTCTCCTCCCTGCCGTTAGCGAGGGTTGCTGGAAACACATCCATCATATTCTGCACCAGTTGCTTGCGGCAATCATCATTAATGCGATTGGCCCTCCCCTCTACCGGAATGAAAGATGAGATGTTATTTTTATACCGGGGGTCGAGGAATGCAAAAATCCAGTATTGATTGCTCTCCATGATGTGTACAATGCGTTTGTCACTGGAAAAGCAGCCCAACATGAAGTCAGCCATGTGTTACAGAGTGTTACTTGGCATGACTTTGCTGCACCCACCGGAAGGGTCACACTCCATTTCCTCCTCTTCCTCTTCGCCCCATCCACGCTCAAGCAATGGGATGCACTGAACTTTCCTGCTATCCTCGTGTGTGATAATGACATCATCTGCCACTTCATCCTCCTCCGTCATTAAACACTGAGAAGCTGACAGCAGTGTGCACTGACAATCCTTCTGGGATGGTTCTGCTCCTATCCCAGACTCCTCTGCGTGCAATGCGTTATCTCTGATGGCGATGAGGGATTCTCGCATCACACAGAGGAGTGGGATAGTCACACTCACTACTGCGTCATCACAGCTGACCCTCTTGGTGGACTCCTCAAAGATGCGTAGTACCTCACATAAGTCTGCCATCCATGGCCACTCATGGTGGAGAAACTGAGGGAGCTGACTTTGAGAAACCCTTGGATTTTGGAGATGGTACTCCATCAAGGCTCTGTGCTGCTCACACACCCTGCTCAACATCAGGTACGTTGAGTTCCAGCGTGTGGGGACATCGCACAACAGCCGGTGTTCAGGCACATGTAGGTGTTGCTAGAGTGTTTTGAGGCTAGCAGCGGCTACTGTAGACTTACGAAAGTGGGCGCACAAGCGCCGCACTTTCACCAGTAGCTCAGGCACATTGGGGTACGTTTTTAAAAACTGTTGCACCACTAAGTTGAAACCGTGGACCAGGCATGGAACGTGTTTTGAGGCTGTCAAGCTACCAGGTTCCGGCCATTGTCACACATGACCATGCCTGGGCCCAGGTGCAGTGTCAAAAACCATTTTTTCGTCTCCTCGATGATGGCATCCTTCACCTTGGAGGCAGTGTGCTGTCTGTCACCCAAGCTGATGAGCTTCAGCACGGCCTGCTGATGTCTCCCCATGCCAGTGCTTCCTTCAGCATTTCCAGCTCGCAGCTGGGGTCAATGGAACGTCAGCGGAGGAGGGTGGTTCAGAACCCCTGCCAGGAATCTTGGGCGGGGAGAGGAGGTCTGCCGCCCCAGTTTGCGATCCTGTCCCAGCCTCCACTACATTCACCCAGTGTGCCATCCGTGAGATGTAGCATCCCTGTCCGCATGCACTTGTCCACACGTTGGTGGTCAAGTGGACCTTAGTGCAAAGTGCGGAACTAAGGGCCGGCCTGATGTTACGGGACACATGCTGGTGCAAGGTGGGGACGGCACAACGGGAAAAATAGTAACGGCTAGGGACGGCATAGCGAGGTTCCGCATCTGCCATCAGGTCATGGAAGGCCTGAGTCTCCACAAGCCTAACGGCAACATCTCCAGGGCCAGCAGTTTGGAGATGTGCCCATTTAAGGCTTGGGCATGTGGGTTGGTTTGCGCTGTATTTTTGCCTGTGCTCAAACGCCTGGGAGATGGTGGGTTGCTGGGAAGAGGCGCATGATGGTGCAGGAGAAGGAGCGGAGGCAGGAAAAGGGGAGGATGTGCAAAGTGACAGAGGCAGATGTAGAGGTGTCCTGGCTGGTGGTTTGGACTGCAACGACAGCACTGGACACAGTGGAAGAAGCAGTGACGGCAACGCTGGACAACGATCGTCCTGCGTTTGCTGTCTCTCACTGAGCCCAGTGCTTGCCTTACAAATGATGGCGCATGCGAGAGGTGGTAAGGTTGCTCTTTTCAAAGCCCCTACTCAGTTTAGGATTGCAAAGTGTGCAAACTGCACTCAGTTTGTCCTCCACGTATACACTGAAAAATCTCCACACCATCAAGGAACGTGGCCTCGATGGGGGAGTTTTTCTTGGGTGGCTAGAAGAGGGAACATCTTGGGCCTTGCTGGCTCAGGCCTGGCTTCTGTGAAGCAGCTGTCCTGTGCCTCTGGACATGCCTCGGCCTCTAGCCACCTTCTTTGGTGCTGCCCTTGCCTACACTGATCTACACTGCTTTCCCCTTAGATATCACCCCTGTCCAGGTCGGGTTGGTGGCCTCGTCGTCCACCACCTCCTCTTCTAATTCCTTCATATGCTCCTCCTCCTGCTCACTGCACATAACCACTGCCTACCCTGATGTCACCTGTGTCTTGTCATCGTCACTGAGGATGGGTTGCTGGTCCACAACATCTAAATCACCCGGAGATGGCGGATGCTCCAGTGTTTGGGCATCAGGACACACAAAGTCGTCTGGTAGCTCCTGGTTTTGGTGAAGTGGTTGGACAGAGTGAGGGACAGTTAAAGGACTTGAAAACAACTCCTGGGAGGGGGGAAATTTGGGATGACTGTGCTGGGAAGATTGGGCATGTTGGGAGGAAGGAGGACCAGACTCTTGGCAAGGAAGAGGACTTGAGGTAGTGGCTGACTGGCTGGTGGATAAGGAGCTGTAAGCATTATCCTCTAGCCATTGTAACACCTGTTCCTGGTGTTGTACCTTGCTTAACGCAGCTATCAAGTCAGGAATTGTGATGAACGCATGCTAATATTTCTTTAGCTTAAAATTTGGGTTTCTGTCCATACAATTGGGAAGAAGGTTTCCAGGTATTTTTCCACTTTCCATAGAGGTGGTATTGAGTGTGGAAAGTGTGTAGTTGATAGGTTGTGATAGTGGGGTAAAACAGTGACTTGGGCTTGTTAGATGCTAGATGCCTCCAGACATGATTCCCCTGCTTTCCCAGTTGCATTCCATTGGTGTTGTCACCATTTGCTGAGGTGTCATAGTGGACTTGGTGACCCTCCTTAGTCCACTGAAACTAACCTTTTTTTTCCCCATAGACTACAAGGGGATTCGATATTCGTTCAAATAGTCGAATATTGAGGGGCTATTTGAATCGAATATCTCTAATAATAAACTGTTTTTCTACCACTGTCCTTAAAAAAGCATTATAGACTAAGTGATCCAATCTAAGGCAATAGAGTGTGATAGGGGTACACACCAAAATGTTCTACCCTAAAGTCACCATGCACTGGGAAGACACTAATCATATAATGCATCAGGTGAGACCCCAGCACTATAGGATCAAATGAAGAACAGAGCAGGAGCTATCTAACTAGTTACTATTTGTATCTCCTGTGTTGTGTTAAGGCTACACCCCCATATATATCCAGTGCTGCAGATACAATAAAATACACAAAAATGTGGAAATAGAGCCCATGGGGCCACAGCTAAATGTAGCCACCCACGGGTTTACAGTGGAAGATACTAAAACTGCCGACGCTGCACGCTAGTAAGTGCGGCTCTATATAGCGGCTGACACTTCAATTACTCCACCCCCTCCCTCTGACGTCGGCTGCATCAACCAATCAAATGAATCAGCGATCAGCACTCCCACAGAATACGTCACGGGTCGGTAAGGCAGAGTTGCCTGGTAACAGGGACGCCGTGCTAACAGGGGAAGCATAAGGAATACATATTACCAGCTCTGAATCTACCATAAACAACTTCAAAGCAGAGAAAGTATCTACACAGGATGTAATCACTGCTTCATATCGGGGGCTTGTACATGAGCTACAGCTCCGGTGACCCCTGTACTCCTGTCCGGCTGTATCACCCGATCTCAGTGCACCACATCAATCAGCCTAGAGTCCGGCCCTCAGATACGTGTTTATAGTCCAGAGATGAGTGTAAATGAAGCTGATAACCAAAGTATTCCTGATGTCACGTCCTATCACTCATGTGCGGAGTCACAGCAGGAACAGGAGCAACATAAGCAGTAATTAACCCCTCCTGTAACTAACTCATCCAGACGGCCAAGACATCACATTGGCTTCTTCTCAGCTTATTCCTATAAACTCTTGTGTACCCCTCCTCTCTAATAAATCTGACAGACCCTGTCGGGCTTACTTAAGGATACATCCATTATGTGCAAATGAAGCTGATAACCAACCTATTCATGGTGTCAGGTACTATCACTCATGTGTGCAGTAAGGACTGGAACAGTGATTAACCCCTCCTGTGCCTAACCCATCCAAAAGCCCAGAGTATGGACAAGACATCACATTGGCTTCTTCTCAGCATATTCATATGTGCTCTTATGTACCCATCCTCTCCGATAAATCTCACTAAGGATACATGCATTATGTGCTATTTGATCAAATAAAGAATATGTATCAGACATGTCCATACACTTAGGTAGCATATTGCAACATGCAATCGCTCCAGGTATACAGCAACCACCCAACCCAATCTTCTACTGACTGAGACATCCAATATTTAACTTCTGCGTTCATACAAATGGCACAAATGACAGGGATTCATTTGATCCAAGCGGTTTTACACTGCTCATTCGAAAGATCCATTGTGCTTCTTTCTGTAGGATCAACCTGTCCCAGTCTTCTCCCCTTGGATCCTTTCTGACTTTCTCTAGACCAGGGGTCCTCAAACTTTTTAAACAGTGGGCCGGAGGCAGAGCAGGTCGCACAGAAATCGGGAGCAGTGCCCTCCAATAGGTAAAGTGAAGTGCGCTCCATGGCCTGGCCCGAGCTCCTCAGGAGCTCGCCTGCCGGCGTTGTCGGCGGGGCCAGACAGAAGTGCTTGGCGGGCCGCATGTGGCCTGCAGGCCGCAGTTTGAGGACCCCTGCTCTAGACCATGAAAAGATATAGCGTTTAGGTCTCCTCTATGATGTAGCCAAACGTGGGAAGCTACCGGACTATCCTGGTGCTTGTTGATATCTCCCACATGATCAAGGATGCGTCGACGGAATTCTCTTTTAGTTTTGCCAACGTAATTTAACGGACAAGAACAGGTGATCATATACACAACACCCATAATTCTGCAGTTTATAAAATCCTGATTTTTATAAATATTCCCCGTCAAAACTGATTTAAACTCTTTACTTTTGTTGACAAATTTGCATGCTTTGCAAAAACCATATCTATAGGTCCCCGCTGGTTTGTTAGAACCCAACCATGTGGTCCCTGACTGGAGAGGGGGAAGATGACTCCGGACCAGGTGGTCTTTGAGATTACGGCCCTTACAGTATGTAATGGAGGGTTTCACCGGAATAAGATCTCTAATATCCGGATACTCCCTAAGTATCTCCCAGTACCTTCTCAATTCCTGGAATACTTGTTTATGTTGAACATCGTAGGTCCCAATTAATCTGTGCTCAATAACAATGATTTAAACTTACGATTTACTGCCAATTAGGACAGTACCAGTATTTGTTTTCTGGATCTATGAATTAATATCAACAGGGAAGGATGACTAACCAGTACCCTGTATCGTAAAGAAACAGCCACTAACTCTTTACTTGGGTGGGAGACGTACCATCCGCTGCCTCTTAAGGTCGGGGCCCCACGGGACGTAAACGCCGCGATTTACCCGCAGCGGCATTTTACAGTGCAAGCAAAGGGGATGGGATTCATGCGAATCCCATGCCCACTTTGCGGAAAAAAAAGCAGTGCGGACACGCTGCGATTTGCAAAGCCGTTACGACTTTGCAAATCACAGCATGTCATTTATATCTACGGAAACGCCGGTGACTTTCCCGTAGATATAATGGGAAGAGAAAGTCCACGGAGGAAAACTCTGTGAACTTTCTCTTCAAAGTGCTGTGGAAAGAACTGCAATGTGATCACGCAGCGGTTCTTTCTGCAGCGCTTTAGTGCTGCGATAATGGCCCGTGGGGCCTTAGCCTTAGAGAGGGATCCCGAAGGGGCAGTTCTTGCGGATCCGTAGGAACTGCTCCTCTATCTCAGACTATGACCATGAGAGTGGTCTACTATATCAAAGGTTCCGTAAACGGGGTTATCCACAGGAGGTGTTGGATAACGGTAGGATTCATGCACGTGAAACCGAACGTCGAGAACTATTAAGACCACAAGATAGGGGAGATCAGACATGGTTGGTACGTTTAATTGAGACCTACGATGTTCAACGTAAACAAGTATTCCAGGAATTGAGAAGGTACTGGGAGATACTTAAGGAGGATCCGGATATTAGAGATCTTATTCCGGTGAAACCCTCCATTACATAGCATAGGTGCCGTAATCTGAAAGACCACCTGGTCCGGAGTCATCTTCCCCCTCTCCAGTCAGCGACCACATGGTTGGGTTCTAACAAACCAGCGGGGACCTATAAATGTGATTTTTGCAAAGCATGCAAATTTGTCAACAAAATTAAAGAGTATAAATCAGTAGTGACGGGGAATATTTATAAAAATCGGGATTTTATAAACTGCTGAACTATGGGTGTTGTGCATATGATCACCTGTTCTTGCCCGTTAAATTACGTTGGCAAAACTAAAAGAGAATTCCGTTGACGCATCCTTGATCATGTGGGAGATATCAACAGACACCAGGATAGTCCGGTAGCTTCCCACGTTTGACTACATCATAGAGGAGACCCAAATGCTATATCTTTTTATGGTCTAGAGAAAGTCAGAAAGGATCCAAGGGGTGGAGACTGGGACAGGTTGATCCTATAGAAAGAAGCACAAAGGAAGTGACATCATGAATATTTTAGTTATTAGCTTAATTTACACTCATCTCTCGACTATAAACATGTATCTGAGGGTCGGACTCTAGGTCATCTGATTGATGTGATGTGAAAGATCGTTGCGTTGTTCACACTTACTGTCATGTCTCTACACAATAACTAGCGGTCGGGTGATACTGCCGGACAGGAGTAAGCGGTCATCGGAGCTGTAGATCATCTACAAGCCCCCGATATGAAGCAGTGATTACATCCTGTGTAGATACTTTCTCTGCTTTGAAGTTGTTTATGGTAGATTCAGAGCTGGTAATATGTATTCCTTATGCTTACCCTGTTAGCACGGTATCCCTGTTACCAGGCAACTCTGCCTTACCTCCCCGTGACGTATTCTGTGGGAGTGCATCGCTGATTCATTTGATTGGTTGATGCAGCCGACGTTAGAGGGAGGGGGTGGAGTGTCGGCTGCTATATAGAGCCAACAGATGATGACCAAGGCCGAAATAAAGGCGACCACAGAAGCAAACAGAGAGCAGTACAAATTATAGAGAGAGAAACAAAATAAATAACTCCAAGAAACTCACCATGTACCAATCCCTACAAAGGGACTACACCATGGCCACCTACCTGGAGAGAATACCCCATCCCAAACACAGACAAGCCCTGAGCCGGTACAGACTGAGCGCCCACAACCTAGAGGTCGAAATAGGGTGACACAGGCAAACATACAAACCATGGGAGAGAAGACTGTGCCAACACTGCAACCAAGGGGCCCTAAAAGACGAGACCCACTTCCTGCTATACTGCATCAAATACTCAGCTGTGAGGGCTGTCTACTACCAAAGACTCTCTGCCCACATCCCAGACTTCACATCTGCAGACGAGAAGAGGAAACTCTACATCCTACTGGGAGAGGAGGAGTCTACTGTGGAGATCGCTGCCCAATATGTGTCCAGCTGCCACCAAACAAGAGGAAGATGAGACACATGGACTATCAAACCACCCATCCCCCATGAAATATTAAACCACCCCAACCACCACCCAAAAGACCACTAAGCCCCCCCAATCACCTCTCTACCCCATACTCACCGATACCCACACGCCCCAAACAAGAATGACTAGATCCTAAGGACACTCAAACCCCCAAACCACGCACCCTGTACCAACCCCCCTCCACCACCCCAAACCTCCTTTTGCTTTGGCAACACCAAATGTTTTATTCTTTGGTAATGCTAATAAAGCACATTTGTATCTTTGTAGAGCCGCACTTACAAGTGTGCAGCGTCGGCAGTTTTAGTAGCGGTTTCCACCTTCAGGACTCCGCGAAGTGCAGTTTTAACTGCAATATTGTTTCGTTTTGTGGATCTTCTACTGCTCTTGATAATCACTTATGGGTGAAACGCGTCGAGCAAAGTGCATTCTACTGTAAACCCGTGGGTAGCTACATTTAGCTGTGGCCCCATGGGCTCTATTTCCACATTTTTGTGTATTTTATTGTATCTGCAGCACTGGGTATATATGGGGGCGTAGCCTTAACACAACACAGGAGATACAAATAGTAACTAGTTAGATACCACCTGCTCTGTTCTTCATTTGATCCTATAGTGTCGGGGTTTCACCTGATGCATTATATGATTTGTGATCTTCCCAGTGCATGGTGATCTTAGGGTAGAACATTTTGGGGTGCACCCCTATCACACTATATTGCCTCAGATTGGATCACTTAGTGCTCTTTTAAGAACAGCGGTAGAAGTACAGTTTATTATAAGTGTATCTCCATAATATTCATGTAAGAGGGACGTGCATGGCCGTTCTGTCCTTTAATAGCCTAGATTAAGGTGCACCAATAAGGGTGCGTATTACTTGGCTTATATATAGGCTAGCGGATAACATTGGGCCATAGTCAGGTGGTTCTATATCACTGTCATTGCGCCCCCTGTTTTAGTAATTAGTCTGACCGCATGGTAGTGGTTTTTAATTAATATCAGAATAAAAGTTGAGTCTTAACAGTAGGGCTATTCCTTGGTATTTGAGCTCTAGCTCTCCCTAGCACCCTCTGTGCATGCTATCTCCTGTCAGTAATAGGCTTTGTGCTGTGGTGACGCCTCCCTCGTTCTGACTCTTAGGTAACTGCCTAATCTTAACTAATGGCAGCGCCTGCCCTTTTCCTCGCAGCTCGGGTAGAGGGGGAGGAGAGTAACTCAAACGTGCTCATGTTGTCAAATCTGTGTTTTGTGCTTGTCAATCTGCTCAGATTGGAGAGACGTGTCTGGCTTCTCCGGCATCCAGTGCGCAGCTGCCAGCGCCGGGTGACATGCTCCTGGATGTAGGAAGGGGATTACCTCCTCATTCTATTTACCAGCTTTCTCACCTAGTTGTTTCTTGTGTCTCCCCGTCCTCCCTTCCCAGCTCATCCTTTGCCCTTCACCTCCCGGTTGCCCAGAGCGCTGCACACCTCCGTGTCTCCGGGCACTATGGCCTTTCTGCTGTAATTGCCATTTGTCGCTGAGTTCACGTCGGTTCACTCGATGTCCATGCAGCCATCACATATGCAGGGCACTGTGTGATCTCCCTTCAGTCACCCTCTCCGCTCCACACTTGGCAGCTCGGATGAGCAGAAGGAAAGGACTCCGCGTTGTCTCGTCGGCTTTATGAATGGCACTGATATGGAGGAAATACCGTTTCAGAAAGTCAAAACCAGAAGGAAGAAGTGCTGCTGCTCCCCCGCCCCCCCTCTGGATGCCATCGCATGCGAAGACGAGTTTGACTGTAAGGAGCTAGAGTCCCTCTTCCAGAATTACAACCTGAAGCTGGAGCAGACGTCGACCTTGAAGGCTCTGGCTGTGTTAATTATCATGACGGCCACCCTGGCTCTGGTGGAGCTGCTGTCTGGCCCCAGCCTCAGCATCTCGAAAGGCTCTCACCCTGTGCACTGCATCATCTTTGTGTCTCTCTTCATTGTGACCAATGTGAAATACCTGCAGGTAACTCAGCTGCAGCAGATCGTCAAGCTCACCTTGCTCTTCAGCTTCACTTTCTCCTTCCTGTGCTGCCCCTTCTCCCTGGGAGCTTATGGCTTGGAGCCCCCCATATCTTCCGATCAAGGAATGTGGCAGCTGATGCTGGTGACGTTTGTGTCCTATGCCCTGCTGCCAGTGAGGACCCTGCTGGCCATCGTCTTTGGCTTCATGGTTTCTATCTCTCACATCATTGTCACAGGCACCTCTGTCAGTGTGAAAACACACAAGCTCTGGAGAACGGTGAGTCCTGTCTTATTTACTGCCCACAAGCCTGCACTGGGTCATGTCATCGCAAGTGAGAGAGATCTGACAGGAGCCTTTCTCCAGCTTAATTCCCGCCATAATCCTGTACAGCACCTGCTTCTCTATGAGCTTACCTTGGTGCTATTTATCTGCAGTGAAAAGTGCTCGATACTGAGAGCCTGGCCTCCCTGGAGATGACTAGTGTTAGGATCTAGAGATTTTACCTCAAGTTTATAGTCCTTCAGGTCTGTGATAGGGAAACAGGTGAGAGGATCAGAACAACAGACTTTAGAACTGGTCATCATAGATTGCAATATTAGTATAAAAAATGGATGGCCCTTTCATTCATATTTATGATAGGAACAAACAAAGGCAATCAAAGGGGCCTTCCATTTTGATTTTATCATTGCTGCCTACAATGGCCATCACATTGGAAGTTTTAAGGTCCATTGTGGACATTTCAAAGCTGATATGAAATTGGCGTGTCTGGTCGGGATAGCACGCATGTCTGGTCGGGATAGCACGCGTGTTTGCTCAGGATAGCACGCGTGTTTGGTCTGGATAGCACGCATGTGTGGTCGAGATAATACGCGTGTGTGGTCGAGATAGCAAGCGTGTTTGGTCGGGATAGCACGCGTTTGTGGTCGGGATAGCACGCGTGTGTGGTCGAGATAGCAAGCGTCTGTGGTCGGGATAGCACGCGTGTTTGTTCGGGATAGCACGCGTATGTGGTCGGGATAGCACGCGTGTGTGGTCGGGATAGCAAGCGTGTGTGGTCGGGATAGCAGGCGTGTGTGGTCGGGATAGCATGCGTGTGTGGTCGGGATAGCATGCGTGTGTGGTCGAGATAGCACGCGTGTGTGGTCGGGATCCCATCTGTGTCCAGAATACAGAGGCTAGAAGGCTCAGTAACCTCTGACCTATTCTCCCGGTCACAAGGTCCAAAGCTCCTTATATTCACCAGTGGGGAGTCCTACAGAATGGACAATTGATACGTCTATATATTCTTTTATGGCTACTTTTACCCCACAGTCATTTTATACCTGCAAGACAAACCCAACACCCAGACCTGCATTTTACCAGACCCCGAGTTGATGTAACATAGGCTTCTATGGTTCTCTAACTCTGGTTCTGATGAAAACCAGTAGGTCTGGATGTTGCATCAATATTACATGGACAAAAAAGCCCCCATATTAATTCCGTATGAAAGCTTCCTAAGGCCCAGGCTAAATTCGGACATTTTGTAGTACAACTACTGATTGCATCTGACATGCAGCGGTTGCAGTCCGAAGGAATATGTTGAGTCACATTTACACATAACTTTTATGAGATTTAGTCTACAAAAACAACTAAAAAACCATGGTGTAAAAATAAATCGCAGCATAATCGCATGAAGTGCTAATAAAGTTCATGCAACATATTCATAAATCACTTATATTGCATATTAATATTGCATACTACAAAGTCTTGTCATGAGATGATGCTACATTGACGCCAAAAGAACACATGCAATTTGAAGTAATCCTAGAGTAAGAGGTTAAATCTGCTGCAAGTAGTAACAAGAGGCGAGAAGTGAATCTCCATTAAGAGAACATATTCCTTTTTGGGAATGCGAAATTATTATTGTAGAAACATTTCTTGGGGAAATGAAAATATTGCATGAATTGGATTACATTCCCTTCCTGAGCAGTATGTGCATCACTAGCTGTAATAAGATATATTATTAAGCTATTACAAGAGATCTGTAGACTGGACTTAGAAGAAAAGTAACACTTATGACCGGCCACCAATCACAAACATCATCCTTGACCTTAGCCTGGGCAGTATTGCATTTACCTCAAGACGCTGGGTTCACTGTAGATTTTGGCACTGAGGTGACAGTGCTACTTTGTATGTAAGATGACATTGTAATAAACATGAGAAACTTTACAAAATAAGACACATAGTAATTATATGACTAATAGTTGTGTGGGGGAGAAATCTATGCTCTTCACGTCATACAGTTCTGGCATTTATTATTCAGGGATATAATATTGTTCAGTATAAAGATAACATAATTTCATTTTTCCCACAGTATCAGAACCAAAACAGTAGCTGCATGAATAAATGTACTATATTGCCGTTCCCTAACTACCTACATACCTGCATATGTTTGTATGTTAGCTGACTTCATATGATTTGTAACAAAACACCATGTAGACAATAAGAAAAATATTTTTAGGATAGCAGATATTCAATAAGCCTTCTGTATTTTGATAAGAAAGTTTATTCGCTCTATAATTTGAAACAGAGCTTCTCAAACTTTCTTGACCTGCATCTGCATTCCGTTTGGGGTTTACGTCCCCAAACCCGCTTTCAAAATGCGGAGAGAAAATTGCTGCAATCATTTTTCGGGCGGAAACCGTGGAGACCCTAGTATAGTCTATGGGGTCCACAAGTTACTGATTTTTAAACGGGTTAGGTTTCCGAAGATGGGAAATGCAAGCGCAGGTTGTAATGCTGCTACTTCACCAGGAAACAAATATTGGCACACTGCAGTGTCTAACAGATGTAACTGTATTTTACACATAATACCCTGAACAGTATCAACCATATACCATAGTGCAGCACAGCTAATACCCACAGCAACACCAAATAATATATTGCAGCACAAAATAACTTCCCAGAAGCACCAAATACCTGTGTTCAGCAGAAAATACCTCTCCGAAGAGCCTAATACCACAGTGCCAAACAGATCCCACTCTGCAAGACAAAATACATAAGCAGTAAAGACAAACACATCCATACAGCTTAACTGGTAGCCGCATTTCCCCTAACTTTACCCTCCCCTAATTGTAGGTAGAGTCTCCCGCTTTCCACCTCTAGCTTTTTGGCAGCAGCAGTCTCCCCAAATCAAATTTGGCATCTTGCAGCAATTGTCCCTCAAATCCTCCTCTCCCACAGGAGCCCCCCACAACAGAGAGGAGATAGAAAAAGAGCTTCCTACCCCCAGTCTATGACACCACTGCCTCCAGGTTGTAAGCCCTGACTAAACTGTTTCTAGGTAGAGGACTTGTGGACTCTTGTTATAGCGGATCCTTCTGCCTTCCTAGCCACAGAGACTGTGTAGATAATACAAGGCTGCCATTATGAGTGTCCCTATACTGTGCCAAGACTGAAACTGGCAGAAACTTACCGTATATACTCGAGTCTAAGCCAACCTGAATATAAGCCGACCCCCCCCTAATTTTACCACAAAAAACTGGGAAAACTTATTGACTCAAGTATAAGCCTAGGGGGGAAATGCAGCAGCTACTGGAAAATTTAAAAAATTAAAATGGCCGGAGTTTTTGGGTGCGGTAGACGCTGAGGAAGGGGAGGGGGCGTTTTGGTTGTCTGTCTACCCCTTCCTTGAGCTTGAGGACTGTTTTTTTTTTTTCCCCCGGACTTGGAATTCAGCCTGGCTGAATATAGCGTATCTGCAGTGCTCCTATTAACCCCTTCCTGACGGAATATGAGCAGTGCAGATACCCTATACTTAGCTTGGATGTAGTCAGGCTGAATTCCAAGTGGGGAGGGGGGGGACTCAGCCTCAGGGAAGGGGCAGTTAGACAACCTTTTTTTTTCTCCACTACGGCATTTACTGTACAGGAAAAATATATTTATAGATTTGTAGAGCAGGCATTTTTGGACACAGGGATAACTAACGTGTATGTGTTTCACAGTATTAACAGTATTAATTTTATATGTGTTCTACTTTACTAATACTTTATTTTATTTTTTTTTTAACTTTTTTAATTGTTTTTTTTTTTTTTGCATTTATTAGACCCCCTATGGGTCTTGAACCCCAGCGGTTCTGATCACTAATGCAATTCATTACAATGCTAATGCATTGCAATACATTGCAAAAATTGTCATTTCTTTTGCAGGCTGCATAGAGCAGCCTGCAAAAGAGAAGCACTGCTGGCCGGGGAGCCATTACAGGAGCTCTGAGGGGAATCCCCAGCTGGCTGGACCTGAAGGAGAACTGCAGCCAGCCGCTGGCAGGAGCGCTGAGGAGAAACCCTGGCAGAAGCACTTTTGCCGGTGGCCGGCCACAGTACCTATCTAAAGGATCACACTTGAGAGAGCGGTCGCATCCGCTCCCTCCAGCAGATTGGTGGCACCTGCCCGGACCTCTTTTACCGGGACATTGTAGAGCATCTCCTCTGTAACACTTACAGTGGAGATGTCCTAGCTCCCCAATCTCTGATTGTAGGCATGATTGCAGGGAGCTCCGACATTACCGCTGTAACTGTTACGCTTTAACTTTTACTTTTACCGCTGTAAAAGTTACAACGGAGGTGCCGGTTGGTATGGTGACCACTCTGAAGCAGAGCAGCACCATTATAGTTACAGACCCGGCATCCGGACCCGGCATACAGACACCGGGGCGGGTGCCGGGTCGCAGCATTGCCATGCTCATGGCAGGAGCGTAGCTATGCTGTCAATTTCAAACTGCAGAAGTACTTACGGTACTTTTGCTAGCAGGCGCAGATACACGGAGGGTGCGGGCCTGAACTTCAGTGGCCACGTCACCCAGCGTGTGACGGAGTGGGGGAGGGGGTCTGTATTCCGGGCCTGCTAGCAGAAGTTGCATAAGTACTTCTGCAGTTTGAAATGAGCAGCATCTCTACGCTCCTGCTATGAGCGTGGCGATGCTGTAGGCCGGCACCCGTCCCGGTGTCTGGATGCCAGGTCTGTAACTATGATATTGCTGAATTACCATAATGACCCGAGTATAAGCCGAGGCTGACATTTTCAGCACAAAAACTGGGCTGAAAAACTCGGCTTATACTCGATTATATAAGGTATACCTCACTACTCATTGACCCTTTTTTCGCTGAGGACGTAGCTCTACATCCTCCCAGAGTGGCACTTCAGTAGCGGAGGACTTAGCTAATACGTCCTCCCTACTAATGCGATATCTCTGGACTGCCTGAAAATATCTTGATGCTTTAAAATTCATTTTAAAGATGAGCATCTCATCTTTAAAATGATATCAAGGACTGCATGATAGAACTTGCTGTTTTGGAGCAGTTCACTGTTGAAAACGCTATTTGGCATTGAGATCCAACTGCAGATCTCAATTCCCGACTGCAATTCAACAGTGAATCGCTCCAAAACTTTAATTTCTATCATCAAGTTCTTGGTATCATTTTAAAGATGAGATTCTCCTCTTTACAATGAATTTTAAAGCATCAAGATATCTTAATGCAGCCCAGACATATAGAGCTTTAAATTGTCCACCCCCTCCTGTCAAGGAAGCATTAGTGAACTGTAGCAGAAGGGGAGGGGGGAGGAGCAGCTTGCAGCATGCACAGTGATAATGAATGATCATCATTATCTGTGCTAACACCTGTATGTGACACCAGGAGAGGGGTGGCAGGGACTCTTCTGTCCCTATTAACCCTTCTCCTGCCAATCAGAGAGCATACTATACATTTGTCTCTGATTGTCACATACAGGTATAATGTAATTTCCCCCTGAGTCTTCCTAGTGGAATATTCTTATGTAATTCCCTCTAAACATAAACAGAAAGTTTGTTGGCGCTGTGATCCAGACGTTTACTATTGTCCAGGTCGCAGCGCCAAGGGATTGCTTGAGCCGCACTTTAGTGGCAAATTTGAATTTTTGTGAAATTTTTGTAATCTCTGCTGCAAAGTTGCATGAAGGTGGTTGTGTATATGAATTATTAAATTGTGTTTTTATATACGGTTTGCTGTGAATAACAACAAAATCCTTCTTGTCTTCTGTATTAGTGTTTTGGGGAGTCCGAGCTCTTGTTGTAGTTGATGTTTGCAGCACATATAGTATATATACACATTGTAAACGCCTAAGCTATTATTTTAAATGTATTTTGTATATGAATCTGAGATTGAACATGAGTTTTAGGTGCAAATGTGTTTTACTGTATTTTTTCAAAAAATGTATTGTGTTTGTCACAAAGTTGCATGAAGGTGGATGTGGCTATCGATGACCCATTAAAACATTTGTAAACTTCAGGTTGTCTACTTTCAAAAAATATATAGGCTTTAGGGGTTCACTTGCTTTTCATGGTGTGTAATCCCTACATTTTATAGGATGATACTTTTTTAACATTTCCAGCTTCAAAGCAAATTTTTGTTCCTTCCGGTTCTGCTGATTTTCTGAAGACTCGTGCATGCGGGTGCAGGCCATAGTGATATGTATGAACTCTGCACATGTTGAACTGTTATTTTTAGGAGTTTTGATGCATATCATTTTTTGTTTATATGCATTTTTTGTTTGATTTCCGCTTAGCAACTTAGCAACTAATATACATTTATTTGCATTTTTTCAAAAAACATTCACTTTAAGTCAAAATTGCATGAAGGTGTCTGTTCGTATGCAGTACCAAGTGGCATTGAGACAATGCTGCAGGTATCTACTTTAAGAAAATATATAGGTGTGGGTGGTTGAATGCTTTTTTAATGTTGCAATTTAGGTTTGATTTGTCCGTCTCAAAATTGAAAATTGCTCTGGCTACTGGAGGTTAGAGATGAGCGAGTAGTATTTGATCAAGTAGGTATTCGAATGAATACTACGGTATTCGAAACACTCGTACTCGTTCGAATACTATCGCTATTCGCAGTAAAAATTCGATTCAGAACCAGCATTGATTTGCTGAATGCTGTATAGCATTCGGCAGATCAACTCTGGTTCTGCAGCAAGCTCGTCCTTATAGTAGGGAGGGGTGGCAGCTTGCGTTTATGCGGGAGCTGACTTTTTCTTATAGGAATGCATTGACCAGCATTGATTGGCCGAATGCTGTACACTGGCCAATCAACGCTGGTCAATGCATTCCTATGAGAAAAAGTCAGCTCCCTCGTAACCACAAGCTGCCAGCTCTCCCAACTAGCAAGGACGAGCCTGTTGCAGAACCAGCGTTGATTTGCCGAATGCTATACAGTGTATAGCATTCGGCCAATCAGTGCTGGTTCTGCAGGACGAGTAAGGGCCGGCTCACATTAGCGCTTGCCTCCGGTCCGGAAGGAGTCCGCAGGAGGACCCCGCGAACGGAATATCAGCACAACTGCAAGCGCTGTGCAGTTAAAGCGCACGGACCCCATAGACTATAATGCAGTTTTTTTAAACAAATCCAACAATGGCTACAAAAGGAATGGGAAGTATATAGAAAGTTTTTATACTTCTCCCTTCTGCTAAATCCTCTACTGGCTTTGGCTCAATAAACCGCAACAAAATCTGCAACAAAAAAAGCTGCGTTTCCACAATATGGGGCCTTAGCTTCAAGGTGTATTTCCATTTTGGATATTGATGCTGGATCCACATGATATGCTTTAAATGTCCAGCAGATACAAATTCTACCACAAACCAGGATGTGCTGGTATACGCTTTATAGTGAGTTTGTCCCCAAATGAGCAAAGTACATTTGCAAGCCATTTGTATTTTGCACTGGTGGCCCCGGGAGATTTTATCCAGTTCTTGGTATGAATGGCATTGATTTTCACAGACATTTATGAAAGGTTTGTCATATAGTTCCTAGCTTTGAACTGTAGACAGTTTTGCGTTTGTTGTCAGATAGCAAAGTAGAAATGACACAAACCATGTCTCTCATTCTGACTGAACTATTATCTGTCCCAATGACAAAGATAACAGACTAAAATGTGCCATGTCATGCCCCCCTTGGTGACAGTAGCAGGATTTTACCATTTGGAGAGCCATATTTGTAACTTGTTTCCATATTCCTTTAGCTGCTTCATTTTTTTTCTTTCTGTATCGGCTTTTTTGTGGTAATTTAGAGCTAGTTAGACTATGCCAGGAGACAACACAATTTTTAGACTTTACCTAATATTAAGAATTTCATGTGCTTTAAAAGCAACCCAAAACCTGTAGTAAATATACTAGACACTTTAGCTACTAACAAGCTACTAGCAATTCTCCAGTTCTTTAAGCTGTTTTAGGGCTCGTGCACACACAATTTATGTGTGCACATTTTAGCAGAATACACGTGTATAGAATACACGTGTAAAAATAGCAGTCCCATTGACTTCAATGGAATTTCCATTTTCTGATTTCCTGGTGACGTTCCCTTTTGCTGTTTCCAGAGATGGGAGGCCACTAGTACTCCTCCCCCTATACTCACCAATGCTGATTTCCTCTTCTTCTGTTGGGTGTTGCCTCCTTCACAAGGGAGCCGGAGTTTGCCCAATAGAACGCTGGCAGAAGCAAAAAGAAGCAGCATTCTATTGCAAAAATAAGCCTTCAAACTAAAAATGTTGCCTTTCAGAAGATGGTGGTGTAAAATTAATTTTTTCCACTAAATGGAATTTTATTTTACAAAATTAGTAACACAAATGAATACATAAGTTAGTTAGTGCTGTAATCATAGGGACCCATACTATAAAGGTAATGTTACTTATACTGTACACTGGTAAAAAAATTAAATGTTGAAAAACAATGCCAGATTTTATGTTGGTTTTTTGTAAATTCCACTAAGTAAGAGTTAATAAAATGTAGTCAATAAGTTATAGGTTCCCCAAAATGGTGTTGTTAAAAAGTACATCTCATCCCACAAAAATCAAACTCTCATATAGTACACTGCCAGAAAAAGAAAAAAAAAAAAACACTTGTATAATGTGAAGACAAAAATACCCCAAATCATTAGGACCAAGCTGGCTGCGGAAGGAATGGAATATATAACCTGTGTGAGTGTATATCACTATTAGAAAATATGCCTTCAATGATCCTCCTTAATGCCTTCCCCCCGCCCATTATAGAAGCTAGTAGTTAAATAGCGTGGGATTTAGTATACACAGTGTACTCTGTACAGCTAACGTATTCACTTATGGAAAAGTAGTGCTCACTACACCAGAAATTCTTTCAGTCATTTTGACATGGTGTCTAAAAAACAAACTACCATATTTTTCGGACTATAAGATGGACCAGACCATAAGACGCACCTAGGTTTTAGAGGAGGAAAATAGGGAAATTTGAAAAAAACAATTTGAAGCAAAAAAACATGGTAAAATATATAATAAAATAAATAACAAATAGGGCAGTTATAGTTTTGTAACAGCTGAAAGGCGACATTTGCAGGTGGCCCTGCATCTGTATGTATAGGGCTTCTTTTTTTTGCGGGGTCAGGTGTACTTTTTAGTCGTACCATTTTGGGGAATGTCTATTGCTTTGATTACTTTTTATTCAAATCCGAGGCAAAACAGCAAATAAAAATGGAACTTTTGATTTTTTTTTCTGTCACTACGACGTTCACCCTATGGGAAAAATATTTTAGAAGTTTGTATACCAAGCATTTTCGGACACAAGGTTACCTAATGTGTATCTGTTTCATAGTCATTTTCTACTTTTATACGTATTGTAGGGAAAGGGGTGATTTAGAACTTTTATTTTTTTAATTTATTTTTATATATATTTTTTTTGAAACTGCAATCATTTCATTGCAAGTCCCATAGACTGCAATACAAGTGTATTGCAGTCTATGGGAGATTCTGTGCACTACAATTGAGACAGGTCATGACAGGCCTGGGACACTTCATTAGGCTCCTGGTTGTCACAGCAACAGATTGGCTCATGCGACCTCTCCACGCAGGAGCCAGCCTGCAACAAAAAGCTATTTTTAATACTAAGGTTGGAACCCAGGGACATTTTTAATATATTTTGGGGGAATACCACTCTGCAGTAGACTACACTTTGAAAGCCAAAGAACGCTTCTTCTCTTCTGTGCCCTGCTATGTGCCCAATTAGCTGTTTATGCCCACTTATGGTATTGTTGTTTCTGGGATTCCCCACTTAACTATCATACAGTCCTATGAAAAAGTTTGGGCACCCCTATTAATCTTAATCATTTTTAGTTCTAAATATTTTGGTGTTTATAACAGCCATTTCAGTTTGATATATCTAATAACTGATGGACACAGTAATATTTCAGGATTGAAATGAGGTTTATTGTACTAACAGAAAATGTGCAATATGCATTAAACCAAAATTTGACCGGTGCAAAAGTATGGGCACCTCAACAGAAAAGTGACATTAATATTTAGTAGATCCTCCTTTTGCAAAGATAACAGCCTCTAGTCGCTTCCTGTAGCTTTTAATCAGTTTTTGGATCCTGGATAAAGGTATTTTGGACAAACAATTCAAGTTCAGTTAAGTTAGATGGTCGCCGAGCATGGACAGCCCGCTTCAAATCATCCCACAGATGTTCAATGATATTCAGGTCTGGGGACTGGGATGGCCATTCCAGAACATTGTAATTGTTCCTCTGCATGAATGCCTGAGGATTTGGAGCGGTGTTTTGGATCATTGTCTTGCTGAAATATCCATCCCCGGCGTAACTTCAACTTCGTCACTGATTCTTGAACAT
Source organism: Leptodactylus fuscus (assembly GCF_031893055.1). NCBI lineage: Eukaryota > Metazoa > Chordata > Amphibia > Anura > Leptodactylidae > Leptodactylus > Leptodactylus fuscus. Next base: position 138,282,791 of record NC_134268.1, read on the forward strand.
TATTCTCAAGAATCTGCTGATACTGAGTGGAATCCATGCGACTCTCAACTTTAACAAGATTCCCGATGCCGGCATTGGCCACACAGCCCCAAAGCATGATGGAACCTCCACCAAATTTTACAGTGGGTAGCATGTGTTTTTCTTGGAATGCTGTTTCTTTTTGGACGCCATGCATAACGCCTTTTTTTTTATAACCAAACAACTCAATTTTTGTTTCCAAAATGAAGCTGCCTTGTCCAAATGTGCTTTTTCATACCTCAGGCAACTCTATTTGTGGCGTACGTGCAGAAACGGCTTCTTTCTCATTACTCTCCCATACAGCTTCTATTTGTGCAAAGTGCGCTGTATAGTTGACTGATGCACAGTGACACCATCTGCAGCAAGATGATGCTGCAGCTCTTTGGAGGTGGTCTGTGGATTGTCCTTGACTGTTCTCACCATTCTTCTTCTCTGCCTTTCTGATATTTTTCTTGGCCTGCCACTTCTGGGCTTAACAAGAACTGTCCCTGTGGTCTTCCATTTCCTTACTATGTTCCTCACAGTGGAAACTGACAGATTAAATCTCTGAGACAACTTTTTGTATCCTTCCCCTGAACAACTATGTTGAACAATCTTTGTTTTCAGATCATTTGAGAGTTGTTTTGAGTAGCCCATGATGCCACTCTTCAGAGGAGATTCAAATAGGAGATCAACTTGCAATTGGCCACCTTAAATACCTTTTCTTATGATTGGATACATCTGGCTATGAAGTTCAAAGCTCACTGAGGTTACAAAACCAATTTTGTGCTTCAGTAAGTCAGTAAAAAGTAGTTAGGGGAATTCAAATCAATAAAATGATAAGGGTGCCCATACTTTTGCACCGGTCAAATTTTGGTTTAATGCATATTGCACATTTTCTGTTAGTACAATAAACCTCATTTCAATCCTGAAATATAACTGTGTCCATCAGTTATTAGATATATCAAACTGAAATGGCTGTTGCAAACACCAAAATATTTAGAACAAAAAATGATTAAGATTAATAGGGGTGCCCAAACTTTTTCATAGGACTGTATGTGGGTGTAAACTGTTTTTTAGGCACACGGCGAGTAGCAGAAGGGAAGCAGCTCTGTTTGGACTTTAGCATTCCTGAAATGCTAGTTAAGTTGCATTCCCTGGCATATGAATCCATTTTTGAAACTATACCTCTCAAGGAAATTATTTCAGGATACAGTCAGCGTTTTTACCCCATAAGTGTTGCATTAATTTATTTTCCAGAAATGAATGCACCATCAGCTGCCTAAAGTGAAAATGGCAATTTTCAGTAATACATCATTTCAGAGCACAATATGTTGTTCCCAGTTTGTGTCAGAGATACTCCAGAAGCTGTTCTACCCTGGATAACCCAGTTAGATGTTGGAGTGTGTTTCTCTGCTGACACAAGCTGGGCGCAACATGTCAGCCACTGAAATGGTGTATCTCTGGAAAAATTGCAATTTCAACCTCTCACAGTGCATTCATTTCTGGAAATTATAATAATTCAATACGCAAGGGGTAAAATTGCTCACTATGCCCCTTCATACATTCCTTGAGGAGATAAATTTCTAAAATAGGGGATTCATTTTTTAAAATTTTGCCTTAGGTCCTCTGCAATTGCTCACCAATGCAGTGCAATTAACCAAATTAGAAGCATAGCGCTTCTTCATTTTTGAGCCTTGCCTTAGGCTGAGTTCACACTGAGTTTTTTGGTCAGGATTTTAAGGCGGAATCTGCCTCCAAAAACCGCCTCACAATAGAGTCCTATGTAATCTGCTTGTAATTTTTTTCCGCTAGTGGAAAAAAGAAGTAACATGTCAATGTTAAATCAATGTGAGTCAACAGGATGTGGAAAATCCGGCTCACATTTTTATGACGCTTTTTTTTTTGTTACTTTTTAGCCCTACTATATTATATTAGAGCCAGTGTTAAGATTCAGATATACTGTATAGCAAGGACTCACTGATGCCAGAGTCAGTGACAGTGAAGAGACACATGAAAGGGGAATAATGACAGATAAAAAGGTTTGATAAACAGAGATCCAATAAATTAAATATACGGTACTTCAAGCCTTACTCCTACACTCTGTTCAATAGAATAGTAAATGACGCTAGGTTCACACCTGCGTTCAGGTCTCCGTTCTGTGCTTTCCGTCTTCTACATGCAAAAAGACGGAAAGCACAGACCGGGTCCGGCCGTGAGCGGCGGTGAGTGTTTTATGCTCTCCGCCGCGAAACCGTTTTTTAAAATCCGGACACAGAGTACTGCATGTCTGACTCTGTGTCCGGATTAAAAAACCCGGTTTCGCGGCGGAGAGCATAAAACGCTCACCGCCGCTCACGGCCGGACAGCTTTCTCACCCATTCAAATGAATGGGTGAGAGACTCCTGCAGGTTTCCGTCTCCTGCTCTGTTTTATGCAGGAAACAGAAACCTGCATAACGGAGTGCCGGGCGCAGATGTGAACGAGCCCTGAGCCGATTATTTATATAAATGCACCAGGTAGTGGTACCAGAGAATAGTTTATATATACAGTACAGACCAAAAGTTTGGACACACCTTCTCATTCAAAGAGTTTTCTGTATTTTCATGACTATGAAAATTGTAGATTCACACTGAAGGCATCAAAACTATGAATTAACTCATGTGGAATTACATACTTAACAAAAACGTGTGAAACAACTGAAAATCTATCTTATATTCTAGGTTCTTCAAAGTAGCCACCTTTTGCTTTGATTCCTGCTTTGCACAGTTAGTCACCTGAAATGGTCTTCCAACAGTCTTGAAGGAGTTCCCAGAGATGCTTAGCACTTGTTGGCCCTTTTGTCTTCACTCTCTCGATTGGATTCAGGTCTGGTGACTGTGGAGGCCAGGTCATTTGGCGTAGCACCCCATCACTCTCCTTCTTGGTCAAATAGTCCTTACACAGCCTGGAGGTGTGTTTGGGGTCATTGTCCTGTTGAAAAACAAATGATAGTCCAACTAAACGCAAACCGTATGGAATAGCATGCCGCTGCAAGATGCTGTGGTAGTCATGCTGGTTCAGTATGCCTTCAATTTTGAATAAATCCCCAACAGTGTCACCAGCAAAGCTCCCCCAAACCATCACACCTCCTCCTCCATGCTTCACGGTAGGAACCAGGCATGTAGAGGCCATCCGTTCACCTTTTCTGCATCACACAAAGACACTGTGGTTGGAACTAAAGATCTCCAATTTGGACTCATCAGACCAAAGCACAGATTTCCACTGGTGTAATGTCCATTCCTTGTGTTCTTTAGCCCAAACAAGTCTCTTCTGCTTGTTGCCTGTCCTTAGCAGTAGTTTTCTAACAGCTATTTTACCATGAAGGCCTGTTGCACAAAGTCTCCTCTTAACAGTTGTTGTAGAGATGTGTCTGCTGCTAGAACTCTGTGTGACATTGACCTGGTCTATAATCTGAGCAGCTGTTAACCTGCAATTTCTGAGGCCGGTGACTCGGATGAACTTATCATCCACAGCAGAGGTGACTCTTGGTCTTCCTTTCCTGGGGCAGTCCTCATGTGAGCCAGTTTCTTTGTAGCGCTTGATGGTTTTTGCAACTGCACTTGGGGACACTTTCAAAGTTTTCCCAATTTTTCGGACTGACTGACCATCATTTCTTAAAGTAATGATGGCCACTCGTTTTTCTTTACTTAGCTGCTTTTTTCTTGCCATAATACAGAGTCTAACAGTCTGTTGAGTAGGACTATCAGCTGTGTATCCACCTGACTTCTGCACAACACAACTGATGGTCCCAACCCCATTTATAAGGCATGAAATCCCACTTATTAAACCTGACAGGGCACACCTGTGAAGTGAAAACCATTTCCAGTGACTACCTCTTGAAGCTCATCAAGAGAATGCCAAGAGTGTTCAAAGCAGGAATCAAAGCAAAAGGTGGCTACTATGAAGAACCGAGAATATAAGACAGATTTTGAGTTGTTTCACACTTTTTTGTTAAGTATATAATTCCACATGTGATAATTCATAGTTTTGATGCCTTCAGTGTGAATCTACAATTTTCATAGTCATGAAAATACAGAAAACTCTTTGAATGAGAAGGTGTGTCCAAACTTTTGTTCTGTACTGTATGTATTAGCCCTCCGTGCTCCCTGAAATGTCATTCTCTAGGGCAGTGAGAATACCATAAAGGATATAGGGAAAAATTCAGCGTTTTTTTCACCTGCATTTCCACAGTAGCCAAAAATGCTGTGTTTCCACAATGTGGGGCTTAGCCTTAGTCTGATGTTTCTATGTCATAGTGATATACAATTATAAGCATTTCATTAATTTTTTCCAACTTATATTGACAAATACATCAGGTTTATAACGACTCAATATTTACAGTGTTGACGCTTATTTTTGAAAACTTCTCTTAGCAAACTGGATAACACCTATATCCTGACTAATGGCATCCCATTCTTATCAGTGTTTGGATTTTATCACAGTTTTTGTGTTTTTGTTTGTCCATCCACTTTTTGAGGATTATATATTTTTTGCTGTTTGTTAAATAAAAGTTCAGTTTTAATTTTTGAGACCTATCATCAACAAATACAATTCTCTAGATTAATAAAATAGTGTCCAATTATAGGGCTTAACCTCCCCTTATTTTCTTACTTAGATTTCATCATTGATAAACTATCTTCAACCTATAATTCACAGTAATTTATAACTCTTATACGTATTCTAGGAAAAGGGGGTTGATTTGATCTTTTAATTTTCTTTATTTATTTTACTTTTTTTTTATTGCATTTATTAAACCCCCTAGGGGTCTTGAACAATGCAATGTATTACAATGCTAATGCATTGTAAAATATTGACACTTCTATTACAGGCTACATCGAGCATTAGAGAACCCTAGGAGCCTTCAATACGCTGCCAGCTGTCATGGTAATCGGACTCCGGCCCTGGATCTCACCATCATATAGAGTAATGTCCCATAGTGGCCCCTTCACACAGTATAGTATCCCAAAGAATGTACCAAAAATTTTGGGTTCAGCCAAACCTGAAATTTTTATGGTTCGCCATTAATAAGCTATTATTATACTATAGTACTGTATATTAAGTGGAGGCCTAGGAGAGTTGATCAAACATAAAATACAATGTTATTCACCTCTCCGGAGCAACTCTTTGGTGCTTCTGTCTGATGGCAGCAACCACTGATTGCGTCTTACGGGTTTTTCGCCGATGTAACCTCTGAGGCCCTATCAGTGTTCTCTGGCGTAAGGCTGCCGTGCTAGTGAAATATACCACGTGTGTCACTCTTGGCACGTGTGCTGGAGGTTGCTGACCCCCGCTCTAAACAAAGTCTTCACAAAGGACGCTGCAGATTCCATCCATTTGTCTTTCACAATAGCAATACTCAACATAAGTGTTTGTTATTAAACATGTATTTACAATTAAGCAAGTAAAAAAAAAAATTATCGAAAATCAACAGTAACACTCAAGCTTTGGAGGAACCCCATGTTATGTATGTTGACACCCAAAAATATACAAGCAGTTCCAAGATGATAGGAAACCAGGCAGATGGTTGATGTCAAAAGGGTTACAGATTTGAAAGTCAATAACAGACTGATTGGCCAATCCTAAAAAGACCATACAAAATGTGTGACTCATGCAAACATATGGCTATCCAGAAAAGCATGCCCACATGCATATAAATAACATTCATGTTTATTAAGTGGATAACAACATATTGACATACATCATAATAGCAAGGGGGAACACAAAAACAGGAATTACCATAAGAAAAATACATAGGTGGGAAATTAGGATAAAAACACAAACAAAATGAGGGCCAAAAAGTAAAATAGAGCTATTGCATCTTACTCATCATCTCACGAAGCCTAGAGGGCTGTCATCCAGGTGGGTTACTATTGGGGTTCAGTATCTATTGATATTGCTGGGATGTGTGTTTGGGCATTGATTTTGGATGCAACTCTTTTTGATTCCCTATATATGCAATTCTTACTGTGAAGCATATTATACTCCAATGTTTTGCACATGTTATAATTGGTATAACCAATAAGATGCAATAGCTCTATATTGACCTTTGTCCCTCATTTTGTAAGTTACAGATAATAAACACAAACATGAAGCTTAACTAAATTTCATCTCTCTCTCCTGGCTGCTTGTGCCTCACTATGAGTCACAAATCATGGGTTGTAGTGTTTGGCTAAAGCCCCACATTGCGGTAATGCAGCTTTTTCTGTTGCAGATTTAGTTGCGTTTTTTGAGCCAAAACCAGGAGTGGAATAAGCAGACCCAGAAGTATAAGAATTCCCTAGATGTTTTCCATTTCTTTTGAAGCCATTGTTGGATTTTGCTCAAAAAACTGCAGCAAAATCTGCAACAGAAAAAGCTCTGGACGCCGATGAGTTGAAATTGGGACATACCTCCCGCCGATCAGGACCGCGGGACAGGACACCGAATTCGTGAATGTCCCGCAGAAATCGGGACGGTTGGGAGGTATGTATTATGTGGCCTAAATACCAGGTTCCAAAGCAGTACTTATCTAATTATTTTGGCTAATATTTTCCAGAACAAGTCTTTACACAAATAGTTGGCTCATAGGTGAACATTCTTTTAAGGAACATCATAACAACGTCACATATGAAAATGTCAGTGAGGCTGGGGCCGGGACTATAGTGAATCCCATCCCCACTTTGCGGTAAAATACATGCATCGGACATGTTGCTATCTCCAAAACTGTTGGGGTTTTGGAAATGGCAGCATGTCATTTATTTTTGCAGAAACATCGGCAGTTTCACGCTAAATATAATTGAAGTAGAAAGTTCACAGAGGAAACCATTGTGAACTTTCAATGTATTGTCTCTGCGGTTTTTCCCCGCAGCACTTTTTTGCTGTTAGATGCCATGTGGGGCCTTAACCTAAAAGGGGAATTAGCAGTATACATATATAATATGAGAATACAATATCTTAATTGATTATTAGCAAAGACTATAATGATTATTTCATTGATTGATCAGGTGGATCCCTGAATTGTTGTATTCTGGTCATCTCACCTGACCCAAAAATAAATAAATAAATAAATAGCAATAACAAGTATCTCTCTCACAGCCCTGTCAATGACAAACGTACAAAAAGGACAGACAGTACAAAAAGGGGTTTTATTTTTATTTTTTTAAAAGTGGTGACGTATACACGTGTCAGAGTGTGAGAGCTTCAAAACAGATCCCATTGACTTCATTGTGTGCCGGCTTACGTGTGCTACACATTGAAATCAATGGGTTAAAAAGCCTCCCATTGATTTCAATGTGTAGCGAGCGTAAGCCGGCACACATTGAAGTCAATGGGATCTGTTTTGAAGTGCTCACACTCTGACACGTGTATACGTGTCAGAATGAGCGGAGTGTAACTTCGTGTGAAACCACCCTTAGAATGTAATATTTATCTCAGAATGAAAATCTTAAAAACAAAACCCCAAAAAATTATGGAATTGCAGTTGTGTTTCATCCCAAAAACATTAAAAATAGATAAGCAAAACATATGTACCCAGAAATGATGCCTGCTGGAAATACAACTTGTCATTCAGATTTAGCTTTCTTATGGCTACTTCTCATATTATTGAAAAGTAAAATAGGTAATAGCTTTTGAATTGTCAAAATGGGAGAACAAAAACAATGCAGTGCAGTAAGTTTTTGTTTGTTTAGTATAAGAAAATTTGCAGTATCTTATTAGAGAAAAATGCTCCTTTCTCACTAATCAGGCTATTTCCCTTACTAAACTGCTTAAGCCACTGCTCCAGTCTGTCTTCAATGATTACACAGAAGCCTATAAAGAGGGGAGGGTGCAGGAGGAAGTCAGTAAACAAGAAACAAACACTGAAACATTCTACTGCTAGAGATTACAGTAAGTTTTTACCCTAGATTCACGCTAGTGTTTGACTCCATTCCAGACTCCGCTTGAAATCAGCAGAGAGTCTTAGTGTAACATCTTTGCCCGTCCGGGCTTTGGCATCATCATCCAGTTACATGCTGTGGCATAGGAGACGTGTTTGGCTGTGATTTCTTCTTTTGGGTTTGTTTTGCATTGTCTGAAGACTGTCCTATTCCTTCACCTTGGTAATTTCCCACTACACCCATCTCCTTCAGCTTCATTTCCCTCTGCTCCTCTAATAGTTAAATTTAGTCCTACCTTGTGATTGGCAGCCTGCCTTCCTATTAGGTCCAGGGCGGGTTCATCCTCCCTATTTATTCTTGGCTCACATTCACATTGGTTCTTGCTATTGCCTTGTGCGTGCTGGCTTTTCTCTTGCTGTTTATTCTTTTATTCTGATTCTTGACCTCTGGCTTTCCCTATTGACTACTCTTTTGGATATTGATTTTGACGCTGTATTGCTCGACTGTTACTGACCCGTGGCTAGCTGACCTCCCTTATTGTTGTTTGTCTTGCCTGCGTTTTGTGTGTCACATATTTAGGAAGGGTTTGTCGTCCAATTGTCACTTATTACATAGGATAGGACCGGCAAGCAGGAAGGGACAGTGGGGGGTTTCAGACCAGGGCTCACTGTCTCTTGTGCCCCTTCCTCCAAGGTTCATCAACAGCACTGGGGAACTGCGGTCTGGCACTTCCCTAACAAAAGGAGGACTTTTCTCTCCACCAGTTTCAGTATAGAAACAGTGGAAACATTATAGACTATGGGGTCCATGGGTTTCTCAGTGTAACCACTTTTTAAGCAGACAGGGTCTTCTGTGATTCTAGCGTTGTCAGATTAAGATATTTTTGTAGAAGCTTGCTGGTGTGAATAAAGCTTTCTTGTGAGATAGAATTAACTATTTGCAGCAGGACGTATGTGCCTATATCTCATTGCTTCTCCTTTACTTGGCTCTTATTCCTGTTCCCTTCTTCCCTCTCAATAGACTAATTAATGGGTTGCAGCATGCCTTCAATGAAAGCGTATTTTAGCAGTGAATTGAGCAGTTTAGAAGCGAGGGGGAAGAGGAAAGTGGTCTGATAAGAGGAGGAGGAGGAGGTGTTTTGGGGCATTTTCTCTGGTAAGATATTCTAAAGTTTCTTATGTTTGGCATTACTATTGATTTATGGGAAAAATAATGTAAATGACAGTTACTTTGTAAGCTTTATTTTTCTTCCCTTTAGCAGGGGTTGGAGTTTGAAAAAGTTACAGACCCAGACTCTGGCTCCAAAATAAAATGGTTAATTGTTTTAAGTTATATTATGCAATTACCAGTATTGTATAATTCATTAGGTGTATAGTTTGGTGCATATTTATTTCCATAAGAATACAGTCACTAGCCCTTTTTTGTGAATTAGAGGAGATTTATTTCTTCTGTTCATCTGTTGAAAAATAGAAAAGTTGGTGGTTTGAACTACCAATTCCATTGGTTGGGACACATGCGGTTTTATATACCGCTAGAAAGTCGACAGTGCGCTGAATTCAGCGCACTGTTGCACTGTTGGCTTTAACGATTGGTGCCCCATATGAAGAGCTATCGGTGCTGGTACCTAGCTCTTCACAGTCAGAAGGGCATTTCTGACACTCTGTCAGGAACGTCCTTCTCCACAGCAGCGCCTAGCGCGCTGTACTGTGAGAGCGGGGAGGAACCCCCCCCTCCTGATAGTGCTTGTCTATGGACAAGTACTGTGAGGAGAGGGAGGGGGTGTTCCTTCCCGCTCTCACAGTACAGCCCGCTAGGCGTGTCCGCAATGCGTATTTTCCCACAAAGTGGGGATGGGATTTGCTAGAATCCCATCCACTTTACTGTGACTGTAAAATGCTGTGTTTTTTTCTGCTGGAAAACCATGACGTTTACACCATGTGGGGCCCCAGCCTTAAAGTATTTTTTGATAAGTGAACATACAGTAGTGACAAATGAGTTTTCTGGTTTCATTGCACAATGTTTTGACTCTATTCAAAGGCTTTTTGATGCAGATTTCATCCTTTATACTTGAGATTTGAAAACATTACTGTAATTAGAAAGTTGTTTTTAATCATGTCAGTAAATAAATAGAGATTGCAAATGTTATGGATTCTTTGTCAGTTATTGTTAAGGATATCTGAGCTTGTATTGCATTGGTTTTGTTGCAGAATCATGTAAAATAAAGTATTTTAACTTCTTAATTTTATTGTAATTTTTTTATATTTTTGTTTTGCATAGGTGTTAAGTACTTAATATTACAGCAGTTTTCCCATCTCAAGGATCCTATCTATATTGGAAGCTTATGTAAATTGAAGCCTTTTTCTAAATATATTACTTTAGAAATTCTGTTTTGTTTGCCTGGTATGTGAATTTATTCCTCCCATTGTTTACAAAGCGTTGTACTCACTGCTCTTGCCGGCAGGGCAATCTGTTCAGCTAATTGCACTTTGCTGATAAAGATGATATATTATACTGTTTGGCGGGAGGGGAGGGGGGGGTTTGCCCATAGTGTGAAAATGCAGTGTTTTGGCCGCAACGGAAACGCTAATGTTTTACAAAAAAAGGCAACATTTTACATTACCAGCACAGTGGATGGAATTCTATCTAATCCCATCCACACATTGCAGAAAAAAATACAGCGTTTTTGCAAATCGCAGCATGACAATTATACATACAGAAATGCTGGCAGTATATTAGGTATAATAGAAGCAAAAAGTCCACAGAGGACAGCTCTGCGTACTTTCTGTGACAAATCTTGTAGAAAAAAATCTTTTCCACAGTATTTTTTTGGCTGTGGCTCGCTATGTGTAGGCCTTAGTCTTTAACTTTTTCCTATATTATACTTGCATGTTTAGCAAAAGTGGCATGCATGCTTAAATAAGTCGGCTTATCACGCTTCTTGCTCACAATCTCCAGAAAGCAGCACTGAGCTGTAAAACAGCTGTCAGTAATTATTCCAGCCCGTGCATGGCTATACGGTTGTATGCTGCTTCATATAGCCAGGTCTAAGTAAGATATAGAACTTTTTCCTCACTTCACATTATCCATGGGTGATTTCTTAAATATAATGTGTTGCCAGAAAGTTTACCTATTTTTTTTTTAATCAAATTTTATGTTGAACATATTTTTAAACAATTTTTAGTCAGGTTTTTGAAATGTTTCATATTATGTATATTTAAAAAATAAATCCTAAAATTCCAGCAGTTCTCTCTGGCCACTAAGCCAAATAATATACTGACACTAACTGTTTTGTGTGGGAAATTTTTTTGCATCAAACACTTCACTCATCAGCACACTGATAATAACAACTATCATTAGGGTTGAGCGATCGGAATCGGAAAAGATCGCATCCCGATCGCCGATCAAGTAAATTTCACGGTCGTAATCAGGTTCCGATCCTGCCTAAAAAAGATCGGGGATGGAATTTCGATACCGATCACTCAACTTACCTGCACAGATCCCCTGCTGCTGTTGCTCCCCGTTCTTCTCGCTCCTCTTCTTTCTCCTTCACATGCCTTCACCCGCCTCCCAGGCAAGTGTGAGAGATGCTGGGAGAAGGCAGGGCTTGTGGCTTAGGAGAGTATAGGCGGGTACTGGGAGGGGAGACGTGAGTGATGCACTCACGTCTCCCCACCCACACTCTCCTAAGCCACAACAAGCCCCGCCTACTCCCTGCATCTCTAACAATAGCCTGGGAGGCGGATGAAGGCATGTGAAGGAGAGAGAAGAGGAGCAAGAAGAGTGGCAGCGATTCTGTGCAGGTAAGTGGGGGGACTAAGTAGCCGGGGGATTTTTTTTTTCAATCACTACACTGCGTGGAGTCCAAAAATTGAAGCGTTCACATTCAGATGGTTCAGATGGAAAATGATCGGAAATAGGATTTTAAAAACGATCCTGAAATCTCAAGATCGGCTCAACCCTAACTATCATACATAAGACACAGAATTCAACAGCTGCAATAGGTGATTTCACAGCCCACCTACTCTCACCCCCCACCCCCATGCAATAATATCTGCAGAGGTCACAGAGCATGCTTAGGAAACCCTCCATTATCGAATAGAAGTCAATAGGGCCTGCTTCTTTTGGCTATGTTGTTTATGGTCCATCTCCAGGAAATCACAAACTATTTTAGATTTAGTGGCAAGAATTGGAATTGCAATATATTAGGACTTTTTTTTAATATAAATAATAACAAAATATTAAAAAATTATAAACACAAACAAAAATTCTTTAAAAATCTGTATAATCTAAAAATGTGATGTAGAAAATAGGTTATTTGTTGGTGACACTTTCCCTTCAAGGCTGGTGCATTTGATGCCAGACTTGCCCTACAGAATTGCAGTGTAACATGCATCATATACCCAAAAACTACTAAATAAGAGTTATTTGCTTCTGTTATTCATAACCACTGTTTAGACTGCAAAATCGCCACAATTATATTCAGAACCCCGTGATCCATGTTTGGCTAATCTAAAAAATTAAGGTCAAAATTTTATTTTTTGGTCTTATTAAAAATCAATATACTAACTAGCTTCAACTATTGTAAAAGTCATATGGGTTTGGGTCAGATGTGCATGAAATCTAAGTCATCTAATGCTGTTTTTGTTGGCTAGTTTTCACCTATTCAATAATTTCATCTGACTGGGTAAGCTTTATCATTTTTTTTGTTTTTTATTCGTATTCACATAGTTTTGAGATATGTTTTAGTCGCTATCTTGATGAAAACAGAATGAAACACAACCATATCTTGCTAAAGAAAAATGTGCAGCACTCCTACCTTCATGATTAATGGCTAGCATACCACAATATACTGCCTCACCTGTAATATGCAATTTAGTTCAGCATATTGGTTCAAAGAAAGGATTCCCTGAAGTATGCAAATTTAGTTTTTGTAAGATAGCTCAAATGGAAAATGGCATTCTTTGGAATATATTGCACAGGTGTTTAACACTTACCGTAAATCTGTGTATTACAGTGCTTGACATTTTGTCTCTCAGCTTCTATTGGAGTAAAGTTCATACTTCCCATCTCTCAAAGGACTGGGAGAGGGACAGAATGTTTGGCAAGCTGTCACAAATGTATCATCTTCTAACTTGCCTCTGTCCATTTGACTCTGCCCTAATTTGGCTTTGCCCATTTCCATCCATTTCTTTTTGTGCTCCCACGCCATGAAAATGTGGCAGCCTTTTACTTTAGCTCCTGCTCAACTTGAGCTTTCTCTTCTTTTCCTTTCCCTTTTTTGTCTTATTTCTCTACTTAATGGGCATTGCACTATGAATAACCATATGAGGACTTGGACCTTTGCAGAATTTTTTCTTGTGCTCTCACTGAGAGCGATTGTGTCTGGAGATCCAGCATGTAGTCAGGATTCTTTTATCTACTCCAGGGGAGAGCTGCTGCAGCTCAGGAACACAGCAGGGCTACAAGCTACTAGACCAGACATCCCCAAGGAAATAAGGAAGAAAAAGGGAAGATGTTGTAGAGGTGGAGCCCTTCAGTGGACTTGGAGGAGATGCTTTATACCTGTTCTACCCTCCATCATTATGAGCAATGTGAGATGGATGAACTGGCAGTACTGACTAGGCACCATTAGGAGTTTCGAGTTTACAGCATGATGCTGTTTACAGAGACTTGGCTTACTGAAGTTACTCCGGACACTCTTGTCTCCTTGGATGAATTTAAACTTCTTCAGGTGCACAGGACGAGGGAGAGCTGTAAGAGAAAAGGAGGAGGATTGGCGATATTTGTGAATGATAGATAGTATAACTCTAGGCACATTGTGATTAAGGAGCAAACGTGCTGTAAGGATATTGTACTATTAGCTGTGAGCATGAGACCTTTCTACTTCACCGCCCCCGGAAGAAGGCATCGCCGAAACTTGCGTTGGGGTAGGGTCTCCCCTAACTGGTCTCTGATTATGTCGTCCACTGGTATGTCTAATTGTTTGTTACCCAGCTCTACCTTACTGACCTAATTTAAAACCTTGATTTATACCTCAGCCTGTGGCTTTGTTTCACTTTATATACTGCTATTTACCAAGTAAGTCTATATACTATCACTCACTGTTACATATTGTTACTGCTTACTGTATGCAGCCCCCCCCCCTTTTTTTTTTCATCACAGGCTTGCTATACCTGATATTGTTAGCTGGCTGTTCATATGCTACCATGCTGATTTAACCCCTATTAGCTGGCTGTTGCTATTATGCCGATTTAACCCTTATTAGCTGTCTGTTCACTTGTTACTATGCTGACGTAACCCTTATTAGCTGTCTGTTGCTACTATGCTGATTTAACCTTTATTAGCTGGCTGTTCACTTGCTACCATGCTGACTTAACCCTTATTGTGGGCCATTGTACTTATCATGTGTACGGATATGTACTGATTTTTCCACTATTATATCAACTTTTGTATTTGTATTATATACTTAGATTGTCACACTATTCTTGTGGTATTTATGCTGTCAGTTATTTATCTAGTCATCTATTTATTTCATGATTTTGTATGTCATTTTAAACATACCCAATTCCCGGTTTCCAGTGTTTAGGTGACCCTTTTTGTCTGTTTTACCTGGAGTCTTTTTGTCTGTTGGCTACTTTCCTGCCCTGTTTTTACATGTTATTAATAAAGTAAATTTTATGTTTAGTATTCCTTCAGTTCTTTAGTTTTCTCTGTGAATGATAGATAGTATAACTCTAGGCACATTGTGATTAAGGAGAAAACTTGCTGTAGGGATATTGAACTATTAGCTGTGAGCATAAGACCTTTCTACTTACCGAGGGAACTATCGTATATCATTGTGATAGCTGCATATGTCCCCCCTCTCTGCAAAAGCTGAAGCTGTTTGTGAGGTCCTACAACCAGTGATGATCCAGTTGCAGTTGTTACACCCCCAGGCCCTCCTTCTTGTGTCTGGAGATTTCAATGATGTCTCTCCATCAGCCACACTGCCCAGTTTTACACAGTATGTAACCTGCCACACAAGAGACCACAAAATATTGGACTTGCTCTTTGCCATTGTAAGGGAGGCATATAACTCATCACCCCAACTGCCTATGGGAAGATCGGATCATAACCTGGTGCATCTGCAAACTGTGTACAAGCCACTTGTACTTAGAGAACCAGCTGTCACTCGCACAGTGAAAATATGGTGTTAATTTTTTGTGTGGACAACACGGTACCCACAAAAGTGTTGTGGTACTTCTCTAGCAACAAACCATGGATTAACGCTGATATAAAAGCTCTTCTCAAGGAGAAAAAGATGGTATTTAGATCTGGAGACAAGAAATGATTGAAGGATGTGCAAAAGGAGCTGAGGTGTCAAATCCAGGAGGGAAAAGCCAATTATAAGAGAAAGATGGAGCAGTAAATGGAACACAAAAACATCAGCAAAGTCTGGAATAGTCTTAAGGCAATATCTGGACACAGACAGCCTGTCTCCCAGGTAGAAGTAGATGTAAAGTGGCTTAACAAACTAAATCTATTCTTCAATAGATTTGATCACACACCAGATCCTCCTACTCAAGCATGTCATTCAATCCTCTCTCCCACAGTGACCACGCCCCCTGCTGTTAATTCTCGCTTACAGACCAGTAAATACAGCAATCAGTCATCCATCTACGGCCTGATCTTCCCAAGTGCCCACTAGAGAAAGGAATTCAAAAAGATTAAGAAGGGCAAGGCTGGAGGGCCAAATGGCATCAGCGCCAGGCTACTTAAGACTTGCGGGGACCAGCTGTGTTATGTTATTACATATATGTTCCAATTTGAGCCTGAAGCTGGGAGTGGTGCCACAACTGTGGAAATCATCTTGTGTGGTACCAGTTCCAAAGATACCTCATCTGATGGACATTAAAGGCTACAGACCTGTAGGATTGACATCCCACTTTGATGAAGGTCTTAGAGAAATTGGTTCTCATATATCTCCCCCTTCTAGTGAGCTCAGCTATGGACCCTCTCCAGTTTTCTTATGGGCCGGGCATTGGGGTGGATGATGCTATCATCCACATTCTAAACAGAGCTCTTTCTCATCTGGAGTAACCAGAGAACACTGTGAGAATAATGTTCTTTGATTTCTCCAGTGCTATTAACACCATACAGCCAGAGATACTGAGGGGCAAACTGGACCTTGTTGCAGTGGACCACTGCCTCTCCAACTGGATCCTAGATTACCTCACAAACCGACCTCAGTATGTGAGAGCCCGTGGCTGTGTGTTACATACTGTGAAATGTAATATGGTGACACCACAAGGTACAGTTCTTGCCCCTTTCCTCTTCACACTGTACACTGCAGATTTTAGGTACAAATCATCTAGCTGCTACTTGCAGAAGTATTCAGATGACTCTGCAATAGTAGGCCTCATCAATAGATGGAGATGACAGGGAGTACAGAAAACTGAACTGTGTTTTTGGCATGGGCATTGAGATAGTAAACACCTATAAGTACCTGGGCGTGCTCCTCAATAATAAGCTGGACTGGGCAGATCACCTGGGTGCACTTTACAAAAAAAGGGCCATAGTAGACTCTACCTGCTTAGGAGGCTGAGGACCTTTGGAGTTAAGGGGGCACTTCTTAGGGCCTTTTTCAACTCTGTTGTGGCATCAGCCATCTTCTTCGAAGTGGCCTGCTGGGGGAGTAGCATATCAACCAGACGTAGGAATAGACTCAACAAGCTGATTAGAAGGGCTAGCAATGTCTTGGGAGCCCCCTGGACCCAGTGCAGGTGGTTGGTGACAGAAGGATATTGTCCGTGGTGAGTTCCATGCTGGAGAACAACTCCCATCCCATGCATGAGACCGTGATAGCACTGGGCAGTACTGTCAGTGACCGACTGTTTCACCCTAAGTGTGAGAAGGAACAGTATCGAAAGTGTTTCCTCCCATGCTGTGGTTAGGCTGTATAACCAATGCTGAGCTAAGCATAGATCATTCCATACAAAGAACTGAAAGATCCTTAAGTTGTGATATCCCTCCTACTATTTTTCTTCCTTTATCTTCTTATCTGCACCTACTGTCACTGTAATACCTCTTCCATGGAGCTTTTATTTGTATTTTGTATTATTATTATATTATCTATGCTGCTGTAACACACTGAATTTTCCATGGTGGGAAATTTTCCATTATTGGAATGGCAGCCTCATAGCACACAACTCAAAAATTTCAACCTCCTCCAGGGGCCACACAGTGGCTCAGTGGTTAGCACTGCAGCCTTGCAGCGCTGGAGTCCTGGTGTTCAATTCCTGCCAAGGGTTAAAAACCATCTGCAAGGAGTTTGTATGTTCTCCCTGTGTTTGCATGGATTTCCATCCCATACTCCAAAAAGACATACTGATAGGGGGAAAAAATGTACATTGTGAGCCCTATGTGGGGCTCACAATCTACATTTAAAAAAATCAAAAATAAAAATTTCAACCTCCAGCATGAATGGGTTAAACAATTATTTTAGATCTTATCCTGACATGGTATAATCCCACATTATAATCTCCTTCTCTCTAACTTCTCCCCACAGTATAGTGTCCCCTTCCAGTTTCCCCCACAGTATAAGCTCTCTCTCCTGGTATGTCTATAGTATGATGTCTCCCTCCAAGTACCCCCACAGTATAAAGTCCTCTTCCAGTCCCCCACAGTATAAAGTCTCCCTCCAGGTGCCCCCCACGGTATAATGTCCCCTTTCAACACTATTAAGTCCCCCTGCAGTTGCTCTCACAGTATTATTTCCCTCTCCAGTTGCCCCACAGTATAACGCCCCCACCAGTTGCCCCCACAGTATAAGGTCCCCCTACAGTTGCATTCACAGTATTATGCCCCTCTTCTGGTGCCCTCACAGGATCAAACAAATATAAAAAACATAATACCTTGTTCCGTTACTCTGCGGCTCAGGGAGTAGATGGTGCAATGTAAGTGATGTCACTATACCCTGCCTGCTGCTCCTGGAGGAAAGACACAGGCTGAATGGTAAAGCAGCCATTTTATGTAGCTCATCTGCATCCTATGAACGCAGATCAGTTGAAGCCAAGACATACCTCCTGCCAACAGAGATGGTATCCAGAATCCAGGACTGTCTAGTTGAATCTGGAACAGTTGGGAGGTATGAGAGTTTACATAGAAATGTGCAAAATTACCAACAAATATGTTTTGTTTTGCTTTTTTAGTTCTAACTTGATGCAGTGTCCATCAGAAAGTGCTGCAAATGAGACCTTATCTTCACATAATTTCAGTTAAAAATAACAATAACAGACACCCTTGTCTTTACATGTTTATTGCAATCACCACCAATTTCTTATAAATAACTCATTTATTTCTTTGCACTTTTGTATGTTTTATACTCACATGTTGCTGCATGCCAAAAAAATTCAAAAGATCAATAAAAATATATTTGACAAAAATAAAAAAAGGAAATAACAGACATCTGACGGAAAATGAGGTCCCTGAGACTCTGCTCGTGTCTGTTATTTTTATGGTCCGGACTTGAAGGCGCAGACTTGAATGTAACATAACTGGATTGGTTAAACAAATATAATGTAAAACACTGCCAAGGAATGTTAGCTGTAGTGCATTGCTTATCCTAATCTATACAGGTTCAGTTGGCTTTTGAAACCCAAGGTATTATAATGCTGTACATAAATAGTATGATTGTTTCATGTATGATTTTAGGACTTGTGTTCATGGATAAGATACATTTTAATCTGAATAATAACACCTAATGCTGTTGCTATGCAGTGTGAAAATCTCATTTCAAACAATATTGCCACATATGTAAAAAGAAAATGTTCCCATTTGTAACTACTAATCCATATCTGTCTTTGAATTTCCTCTGAGGGTATTTACAAAATATCTATATTTAGATTCCCCGCATGATTTGGATGCTAAGAATGTAGAGATTTTTGTGTCTTGAGTAGAAAGACTGTTTCCATGGTATTTATATTACCAGGCTGGCATTGTGTTACTATTCTGTGTTGGTAGCGACAATGAACCTCATGAATAAGATCTATTAAAACAATGAATAAGGAAATGCGTGATATTTGCTAATTTATACTACAACACTTGCACAGCATGGAAAACAAAAAATGCCTGTAATTATTCCACAGAACAATCATTCAGAAATGTTAATGAAGAGTCATATCACTTATCACAGGGTAGATTGACATCTGTGATTTTTTATTGTTTCCTGAGTGGTGACGCTATATGATGCACTCTTGATTTTTGGAATTTAAATGCTGTTAGTGATAAAGTTGCTAAAATAGTATATAAGTAAAACATAATTTCACTTCTTTGGTACTTTGGCACTTCTTTTGTTGATCACTGTATTAGATGCCAGATGGTCCTTTTCGCATGGTGTATTCCTCTCCCTTAGCACACATCTCTTCCCCACTGCACACAGCGTCAAATAATATATGCAAACTTTTTTTTTTTTTTTTGACCAGGATAAAGTCTGCATAAGTCCCCTTGTCTGATCTACACAGAGCACCACTAATTACTAAGAGGCTTTGTGTGCTCAACATTTGTCATTTAAATGTATGTGTCCATAATATACTATGGCAATTTTGATTGGAAGCAATACCCTAAAAGCACCATTCCCATCTAATGAATCCTAGTTTAAAGGGATTCTATCATTAGGAAAACTAATTTTTAACTAAGCATATATTTGCACGGCCTTTAGAAAGGCTATTCCACACATACCTTTTGTTTGTTAATCCCCTCAGCCATTTTTGAATTAGTCTGCTTTTATTGATATGCTAATTAGCCAGCAATGAGCACCAGAAGTTTAGTGAGCACTGTCTGCTGTGTGTACACAGGGGAAGGTGAGAGCAAGGAAACTAATGAGTCATCACCATCATCATCATCTGCAGCCTCCCTGCTCTGACCTCCACCTGTGTACACACAAAAGGTATGTGTGAAATAACCTTTCTAAAGGCTATGCAAAGATATGCTCACTTAAACATGAGTTTTCCCAATGATAGAATCTCTTTAAATTGTAAGATCTGTTACACTAAGATAAACAGTTTGTTGGGAGGTCGTTCAGAAGACCTCACATATGCCATAGAGCATTGTGTTTATGTTTTACCTGCAATCTTCCCTTTCAACCAAAAGGGCACCTAAGAATTGGAAGTTCACAAACAATAAGGCGAGATCCCTAGTTTGGAGATTATAACCAGATTCTACCATAAAAATAGAAAAAAATTCATAGTTTTTGGCTTTGTGCCAGGTCCTAGATATTTAATTTTAGTGGTTTAAAGCAACACTGCCTTTGAAAAGATTGTTTTTGAAGTCAAACTTTCGATATCTTATTTGATATCTTATGATAATGTTATTGTATGTTAAGATCAAGATCAGTTTTGCTAAGAAATATCTGAAAAGTTCCTTCTACATGGGCAGTTTTCAACTTGTTATTGATGCAATAGCAAGAGTTTTATTTCTTTCATTTTCACTGTGCAGTCAGTAGGTAAAGCTTGAACTTACAAATGTTCATTTCACCCCCTCTTACATTGATATGGGCAGCATACCCCCTGTTTACTGAGTGAGATGTAGTGCTAACCAAGGAGTATTTTAATATTCTGATAGAAGACAGCTGGTCGGGAATTGTTTATATCAGATAGAGATTGGGAGTGAACTTTCATATGGACATTCATTTTCTCATTCATCAGCTTGTGCAAAAAGACCATTAATGTTTGGTCACATATATTATCAGGAGGGCTGTGGAGTCAGAGGCTTGGAGTTGGAGTCAGTTTGATACTGAGTTCACAAATTATAGAGTCCAATTCCAGCATCAAAATGAAATGGTTAAGTATCAAAAGGTTTTCTAGACCTGGATTAAGAAATGTACTAGTTCCTCAGCTAGTGATAGGTGGAGCAGGCATCTCAGAACATTCTCTGTGGTGTAAAGAGACATAGAGCTTAGTGAGGGATCATGCAGTGAGTGCATGGGGACCCCCCGAACGGAATACCAAACCCAAATGCAAGTGCTGTGCAGTAAAAGCACACAGATCCCAATAGACTATAATTGGGTCCATGTGCTCCGTGCAGAGATCTGGCGGCAAGCACACGGACCCCATTATAGTCTGTGGGGATGCGTGTGCTTTTACTGCACAGCGCCTGCAATTGCGTTTGGTATTCCTTTGGAAGGGGGGGTGTCCCCATGCAGAGTCCCCTAGATGGAATAGAAATGCAAATGTGAACCAACCTTTACAAAAGACAGCCAGACGAAAAGTTAAAAATAGGATGCATCCCTTTGTGTCCAACTTTTGTGACTTGAGTGGTGAGAGCTCCACAATTATCAACAGAAATGGAAAGATCATTATTATAGCTTCAGTGATATTCATGCCTTCCAGGGACAACCCCTCATGTCCTATGGTGGAACGTAAAATTTGATGGATAGGTTGGTCAATCCGGAGGTATCTAGAAATAAAAAACCTCAAAATTCCTATTTAGACCCCAGTAAAATGGGTAGCTAT
Source organism: Leptodactylus fuscus (assembly GCF_031893055.1). Classification (NCBI taxonomy): domain Eukaryota; kingdom Metazoa; phylum Chordata; class Amphibia; order Anura; family Leptodactylidae; genus Leptodactylus; species Leptodactylus fuscus. The sequence continues at coordinate 138,304,176 of NC_134268.1, forward strand.
TACTGTGTTATTTGCATTAACTTTGCGCTTATGCGAAAGAGGGGTAGTTTTATACACCTCAAAAACTGGACAAATTTACTGTTAGCTATGTAAGGGGGGAGGAGGAAGGGAAAGACACGGCAGCCGACTGGCTACCGGGGCTCTTGCAGGAACTTTTAGGATACAGCGGTTCCACGGACAGGCACAACCACACCAGACACGAAGTAAGAAATATAAATTTTACTCTATACCCTTTTGGGGTGAACTCCAGGCTAACAGGCCTGATGAAATCAATAATTACAAGACACTCAGCCGAGGGCCGAGACCCCTGAGTGACACTGCACCGTGACCTAATATGTCAGAACTAGTGAACTATGCCTTTAACTAGCGGCTACATATATATAGCAGCTGCAATTTACCTATTAATACCAAGCTAACAAAACAATGTAAGTATGCAGAGGAAGATCACCTGCGGTGTCACACTGGGGTTAACAATATCACAGTTTACTATTTAACTTACCCACTCCCCAATATCCACATTTCAACACACTACCCCAACCCTGCAGGGAAGACTTCAGCAACCGGTTTTGTTTTATCAGAAGTTGGTGCTTAGCTGCACAAGTCTTAGTGAAACAAATAACTCCTCTTATGACATACTTCTGGTACTATAATCCAGGATATAGTGTCTCTTTTGAATAGCAGGACAACACGTGCTGTATCTCCGTTTGGATAGAACTCGCTTTAAAGCAAAATGGCCGGAACCAGTCTATGCTAGGTTTTTGGCGCCAAAAAAAAAAAAAACTATTTACTGCGTGTATACACTATTCACCCTTATGAAAGGTGAATCGGAGCTCCGCTTACCCGGGTTAGCAAGGGGGCGAACAGTCAGATGGACTTTCCGAAGGAAACAGGAATTTCTTTGCCTCCAGGCAACTGGAACACGGTGTCACAAGGGCTGGTCCTTCTTGTCATCCGCTCCGCGGCGTCTGCACAGCAATCGTCTCCAACTCTCCTGACATGGGAACCAGCAACAGGTTCGGGCTTCTCCAGAGCTGGCCCTGGCCTGAAACAAGCGTTGCAGGGCAGCGGATGGCAATGGATTGTCCCTCAGATCTCTCACTGCTCACAGCCAGCTTCTTCTCCCCCACTACAGCAGTCCACTTCCTGAACTCGTCACTTCCTGGTTTTTCCTTTACCTAACACAGCGGCATCTTGTGGTCAAAAAGAATTACTACAATAGAATTTTTCATTACAGAAACATCTCCTTTTACCACTGCTATTATCACATCACACACTTGTCAGTGAGAAGTGTTCTGAGACTGTATAGCATTAGTCACCCCGTGACACACCACCCCACTAGAGGTCGGCGTCCTCGACAGACCTCCCCAGACAAACTCATCCTGGGCGTATCGCTGTGGGGGAACCCCAGCATTAGACCTTGGCGTTCTGCGTAAAGTCGGGGCATCAGTCACTTCATTCCCACAGGTCGGCTCAGGTTCCTGTACAGGAGCAGCCATTAGTGTCGTCCCCTCCCGTGGAGGTAAGATCACCACGGCTGGAACCGTTTCAGACATGGGAACTGGTACATCCCACCACTCATCGGGATCAATCTGTGCAGCAGGTGTGAAGGTTGGGGCTGTCGGATTCAACCGATGCACCTCAGTCTCCGTTGTGGGAGTCTCTGAATTACAAGGTCTGAGCATATTACGGTGAAGAGTCCGGGTAACTCCTTCAGCCCTTTCAGGCTCTATCTCATACACTGGTCCGTCAGGGATGACCCTTCGTTTTACTCGATATGGCATTGCCTCCCACCGATCATCCAACTTTCCCGAGGGTCTCTTGGCCCTTACTAACACCCTGTCCCCAGGTTGGAAGGGTTCATGTTGAACCGGGGTCTTGTCTGGGTGACTGGACAGTCGGGTTTTGTCAATCACCAATCGGTGTATGGTCTGCAGTTTTCGACGGTGTAGTTCTACCCAGTCATCGGGCGAGCGAGCGCCCTCTCTCTCAGGATTTGTCAAGTTCAATTCTTCAATCTCCCGTCCGGGATGCCCAAACAGCATCAGGTATGGCGTGTAGCCGGTGGTACTATGGACCCGATTATTATAGGCCCAGAGCAACTCAGCTAAGCTCTCTGGCCACCGAGCTTTTTGATCTTTCTCCAACGTTCGCAACATCTGAAGGAGGGTGCGATTGAATCGCTCACAGGCCCCATTCCCCTCTGGGTGATAAGGAGTCGTCCGGGATCTGTGGATACCATACACCCGATATAACTCCGACATGAGCCGCCCCTGAAAACATGCCCCCTGATCTGAGTGAATACGAGTGGGGCACCCATACACTTGGATGAAGTGCTTACACACAGCCCTGGCGGCAGATTCGGCAGTCTGATCTTTCGTAGCTACTGCTACTGCAAACTTGGTAAAGTGATCGGTCATTACCAAACAGTACTGATGTCCGCTGTTGGAGTGTCCTATCAGGACATAATCAATCATCAGCACCTCCAACGGCGCAGTGGTCCTAATCGTCTGAGTGGGGGCCCTTTGTTCTGGGGGTTTAGCGAGCTCACAGGCCCTGCAGGCTTGGCACACGTCCTGCACTGTCTGCTCAAGACCAGGACAATAGACAAATCGCTGGAGCCACTTGAACGTTTTATCAGGACCAAAGTGGGCCCCTCTCACATGAGCCTCACGGGCAACTTCCCTGGCACTGGTACTTGGTATTACTAGTTGCCATCTCACCTCCAACTCAGTCTCTAAATATACTTTACGGTACAGTAACCCATTCTCACACTTCAGTCTATCCCACTGTTGCATTACTCTTGCCCCCATAGGTGGCAAGCGTTTGCGCTCCATCGGGGTAGGCCACTCCTTTGCCATCACCCACTGCTTGATCTTTCTTAGGGTCACGTCATCATTCTGAGCATATACCCAATCTCCATGGGTTTTCCCAAGCAACACTGGTCGGTCTGTCACCACCCCACTTGTCCGTGCCAGTATCACAAACAAGGGTATTCTACCCAAGTGGGGAACCTCTGAGTCTTCCAACTCTCCATCCTTATCTCGTCCGGAGTCATCCGGCGTCACTCGAGACAGGGCATCCGCATTTGCATTTTCTCTACCGGATCGGTACTTGATCTTGTACTTGTACCTGGACAACCTGGCCATCCATCGCTGCTCCAAAGCACCCAACTTTGCATTGTCTAGGTGCGCCAAGGGATTGTTGTCGGTCATAACAGTCACTTCCGCTCCTGTCAAGTATTCTGAGAATTTCTCCGTCATGGCCCACACTAGGGCCAGTAGTTCCAGCTTGAATGAACTATAGTTGTCAAAGTTCCTCTCTGTCTCCCTCAGGGACCGGCTTCCATAGGCTATGACCCTCTCACGGCCATCTTGTTCTTGGGCGAGCACCGCACCTAGGCCATGGAGACTCCCATCTGTGTATAACATGAAGGGCTTGTCAAACTGCGCATAGGCGAGTATTGGTGCACTCGTCAGGGCTTCCTTCAACTCCTCGAACGCCTGTTGTTGTTTCTCTCCCCATGGAATGGGCTGGTTCTTTGGCCCCCGGGAGGTCCCCCTCAGCAATTCGTTCAGCGGTCCTGCCTTCTTTGAAAAATTTCTTATGAAGCGCCGGTAATATCCAGCTAGGCCCAAGAATGCGCGAAGTTCCCTGAGGGTTCTTGGGACAGGCCAGCGTTGTACCGCTTCCACCTTGCTGCTTGCCGGTTGCACCCCCTCAGCAGAGACAATATGCCCCAGGTACTCAATCTGTGTCTGGAACAGCTGGCACTTCTTGGGCTTGACCTTGAGCCCATGCTCCATCAGGCGCTTCAGGACTTGTCTCAGCCTCTGAAGATGTTGTTCGAAGGACGATCCGAAGACCACAATATCGTCCAGATAGATGAGCACTGACTCAAAGTTTAGGTCACCAAGACAATACTCCATGAGTCTTTGGAACGTGCCGGGGGCATTGGACAATCCAAAGGGCATCCTTCTGAACTCATACAAGCCCATCGGCAAGATGAACGCTGTTTTCTGTCTGTCTTCTGCTGCCATTGGCACTTGCCAGTATCCGCTCGCCAGGTCTAGGGATGAGAAGTATTTCGCCTTTCCCAATGCGGATAAGGATTCCTCGATCCGCGGCAAGGGATAAGAGTCTCTCACTGTCTTTGCGTTCAGCTTCCGGTAGTCGACACAGAAGCGTAAGGTGCCGTCTTTTTTTCGGACCAGCACCACCGGGGCAGCCCACGGACTCTGACTTGGTTGTACCACGCCATTATCCAACATTTGATGTAACATCTCCTTCACTTCTTGGTACATGTTTGGTGGGATCTGTCGATACCTTTCACGGATTGGGGCCGTGTTCCCGGTCGGTATTCGGTGCTCGATAGCAGACGTACAGCCAAAGTCTTCGTCATGCCTAGAAAATGCAGCTTGGAACTCCCATAGGGTCTCTTCCACTAGCCGTACTTGGTCTGGACTCAAAGAGGGACGGTTTATTCCCATCATTTCCAGGATCTTCCTCCCATTCCACTCGGGCGTGGGTTTTTCAGGTTGATCCATCTGTACCGCCAAGGTCCAAACGTCCCCTCTCTCTTCCCTAAGAGTAAAGGGTCTTCTCTGGGCTGTCTCACCCTGGTGTAGGAAGACTCTGGCGACCTTGACTCTCCTTGGTAGGGTCACTTCATGATCCTGTAGATTCACGCACCGCACCGGCACTCGCCCGTTTCGGACTGTGGCCACCACTCGCCCAAACATCACACCAGTTATCTCTTCACACCGCTCTACCGGTTCCAGCTCGACATCCAATCCGTCCACATTCAGATTGGTCCCCACAGGCAACATCAATGTCCGTTCCTGCCGGGGAGGTATTTTTACGGGCGCACCATTCGGGGTATACACCGCCCCCAGCCGGTGGTTTTCAGGGAGTCCCTTCTGGATTCGGCAAGTCTGGACAATTTGCCGGAAAACTTGCTGTGTTGGCCTATGTGCCGTAGTCCGCTTCCAGTACTCCGGTCCTTTCTTGGTGAAAAGCACGTGGTTCAGGTCTCGCAACACATTCATGCCTAGAATCACCGGGACCTCCGGCAAGTAGGTAGACTTGACAAGGATAACTCCCTTGACTCCTAATTCTTGGCCACAGGCCCGAAGCCGCATCCAGACTACCCCATGTACAGGGATAGTTCCATTATCTGCCGCTCTCAGTCGGATAACCATTCCGGTGTTTGGTCGCATAAGGTGGCCATGATGCCGTTCAAAATAGTCTAAGGGCATTGTTGTTACTTCAGAACCCGTATCCACTAGGCAGGGGACCTTCTTTCCCTCAAAACTCACTTCCAGCACGGGGCTTTTTGCGATCAAATCATGTGGGCTTTTTGGAGCACTTGGGCCCCCTGATACCCCCGCGGTGCGCCCTCTTATCGCGGAGGTCTCCCGTTTAACGGCGGTGAGTTGCTGGGCCTGGCCCTTCTCGGTCCTGGGCAGTTCCTTGAGATATGCCCGAACTCTTGACATTGCCAACATTGAACATTGCTATAGTCCCACTCCCGAGGTGGTGGCCTTTGTCGCAGTTGGGGGTCAGGAGGAGAGCGATACCACGGCCGTGATGGAGATGGCCTTCCCTGTGGTTCCTCTGTTTGCCACATGGGGGGTCTTGCTGAGCATTGACATGGGGGCCCGTCTGAGGGAGTTGGTAACGGGTTCCCAGCAGCAGGAGTCTGTACCCTACTCTGCACCTGGCTCAATTGTTGGGTTAGCGCATCTATAGTACGCTGCATTTCTCTCATCTGGGCCTCTGTCTCACCCCCTACAGCATTGGTCATCACCCTTCCAGCTCTCTGCATGGCGACCTGACCCACCTCTGGCTCCTCCATTTGAGTCCTGGCGATGGTCTCCTCCAGAATCTGGACAAAGGTCAGGGTCTTGTCCGCCAGCACGCGGTTCTGTAGTTCCCGCCTCACCGTACTCAAACATAATCCCCGAATAAAATAGTCCCTCAACAGCTCGTCATCTTCCTCAGGGGCACGCTGGGCGTGGGATTCGGCCCTCCGGACATCAGCTAACAACCCCTGTAGTTCATTAGCATACTCAGGGACGGTCTCCCCCTCCCTCTGTCTCCGATTAACAAACCGGGCAAGTAAATCAACTGACGGGGCACGGTTCCCGTAAACCTTCTCCAACCTGTTTACTATGTCTGTCACCGTACTCCTCTGGGACTCTGGCAGTAATGTGATTGTCCGTCGGGCATTCCCTTCCAGAGCATTTATCGCTACCTCCGGTTGGAGTTCGGGGGCTAGATTACACAGTTTAATCGCACTCCTCAGTCGTTCAGTCCAATCGGTCAGCAACATGTTATGTCCGTCAAATTTAGTCAGTTGGTTTAAGATGGCACCTGCTGGTAAACACCTGACTGGGGCTGTCGGTGCAAGGGTAGGTGCAACAGGCGGGAGGACAGCACCTACAGCCACCCCGCCATTAGGCACACGGTCCGCGTCCACCAAGGGCGCGTCCCCAGATGCGTTGTCCATGTCCATGGTGGCACCGTATCCTGCCGACTACGCCAAAAATGTAAGGGGGGAGGAGGAAGGGAAAGACACGGCAGCCGACTGGCTACCGGGGCTCTTGCAGGAACTTTTAGGATACAGCGGTTCCACGGACAGGCACAACCACACCAGACACGAAGTAAGAAATATAAATTTTACTCTATACCCTTTTGGGGTGAACTCCAGGCTAACAGGCCTGATGAAATCAATAAATACAAGACACTCAGCCGAGGGCCGAGACCCCTGAGTGACACTGCACCGTGACCTAATATGTCAGAACTAGTGAACTATGCCTTTAACTAGCGGCTACATATATATAGCAGCTGCAATTTACCTATTAATACCAAGCTAACAAAACAATGTAAGTATGCAGAGGAAGATCACCTGCGGTGTCACACTGGGGTTAACAATATCACAGTTTACTATTTAACTTACCCACTCCCCAATATCCACATTTCAACACACTACCCCAACCCTGCAGGGAAGACTTCAGCAACCGGTTTTGTTTTATCAGAAGTTGGTGCTTAGCTGCACAAGTCTTAGTGAAACAAATAACTCCTCTTATGACATACTTCTGGTACTATAATCCAGGATATAGTGTCTCTTTTGAATAGCAGGACAACACGTGCTGTATCTCCGTTTGGATAGAACTCGCTTTAAAGCAAAATGGCCGGAACCAGTCTATGCTAGGTTTTTGGCGCCAAAAAAAAAAAAAACTATTTACTGCGTGTATACACTATTCACCCTTATGAAAGGTGAATCGGAGCTCCGCTTACCCGGGTTAGCAAGGGGGCGAACAGTCAGATGGACTTTCCGAAGGAAACAGGAATTTCTTTGCCTCCAGGCAACTGGAACACGGTGTCACAAGGGCTGGTCCTTCTTGTCATCCGCTCCGCGGCGTCTGCACAGCAATCGTCTCCAACTCTCCTGACATGGGAACCAGCAACAGGTTCGGGCTTCTCCAGAGCTGGCCCTGGCCTGAAACAAGCGTTGCAGGGCAGCGGATGGCAATGGATTGTCCCTCAGATCTCTCACTGCTCACAGCCAGCTTCTTCTCCCCCACTACAGCAGTCCACTTCCTGAACTCGTCACTTCCTGGTTTTTCCTTTACCTAACACAGCGGCATCTTGTGGTCAAAAAGAATTACTACAATAGAATTTTTCATTACAGAAACATCTCCTTTTACCACTGCTATTATCACATCACACACTTGTCAGTGAGAAGTGTTCTGAGACTGTATAGCATTAGTCACCCCGTGACAGCTAGACTGGGCTATATATGTGTTATGGTGTCCATTAATGTAAATGGTGTAAATTAATCTATGTAGAACAAATTACTCTTCATTTCAACCTTTTTAGGACCAGGTTATTTTACAGCTAAATGACTGTGAAAATTCTATAATTTTGCTTTGTTATCCCCTTCCTGCAAAATGCATTTTTCAATTTTCAATTTTGACTTCCCACCTTCCAAAGCCCATAACTTTTTTCTTTTCAAAGAGCCATATGAGGGCTTAATGTTTGTGGGGCAAATTGTTCTTCATAATGGTAAAATTTATTATTCTATATACAGTGTACTGGGAAGCTGGAAAAAAAATCAGAATGGGGTGGAATTGGAGAAAACGTGCATTTGTGCGACTTTCTTATGGGCTTCGTTTTTACGGCTTTCACTTGGTAGCCAAAATGACATGTCATTTTAGGCCATATTAGAGGTCTTACACATCAAGGGGTCTGATCACTAGGTAATAGGCTCCTGGCTGTCATGGCAACGGTTCGCTGGCTGGTTCTTTTTCCGGGTACCAGTGATCCTCCCCAAAATGGCTTTACCACCAGGAAAATGGGCATTGATCGTAGACAATTGATCGTAGACAGAGTCTTTGCTCTACAATACAGCTAAGCAGCCACCATTTTTAAATACCTGACATCCACCATATTATTATGGCGGATATTGGGAAGGGATTAACATAAGTATGGTGGGGCCCCGTGGCGAACGTTTGACATGCCCCCCCCCCCCCGCCGACCGATGCCAAAGATCTCAACCAGTTGACCACTACCCCCCCCCCCCCCCGCAGTTCTGCGCACACTATAATGGCCCTTGCACACAGTATTATGCCCCATAGTGGCCCCTGCATACGGTATTTTGCCCCATAGTGGCCTTCATACGGTATTTTGCCCCATAGTGGCCCCTGCACACAGTATTATGCCCCATAATGGCCCCTGCACACAGTATTATGCCCCATAGTGGCCCCTGCACACAGTATTATGCCCCATAATGGCCCCTGCACACAGTATTATTCCCCACAGTGGCCCCTGCACACAGTATTATGCCTCATAGTGGCCCCTGCACACAGTATTATTCCCCATAGTGGCCCTTACACACAGTATTATGCTCTATTGTAGACAACCATAAACAATAAATAATCGGAGACCCAGGGGGGATAAAAAGTAAAAAAACACTATTACTTACCTATCTCCCGACTCTGCTGCATTCTCCGCCAATGTCGGTCATCTTCAATGACGGCCGGGACGCCATGTGACCAGGGGTCTACGTTGCTATGCATAAGGTCATGTCATGTCAGGTCATGTCAGAGAGGTAAGCAACACAGTTTTTTTTATGTTCCGTTACCTCTCCTGGGCCTCTGATTATTATACTCGGGGGTCCGAAAAGACCCCGAGTATAATAGTGCTTGTGGGGCCCGCGGCGTCACTTACTGATCGCGGCCCCTGCCAGGATCGGTAACTAAGTAGGTACCGGCTGTCACCGGGCCCCTAATGTCGCGGGCCCTGTGGCAGCTGCTACCGCTGCTACCCCAGTAGTTACATCACTCTAAGTATCGCTGACTTTGGAGGTGAATAACGTATACATGTGAATTTTACAAAATTTTCATTGAAATATATAGAGCTTTATTTTGATGGTTTAAAGGGATTTCTCTCATTAGAATACCCTTTTTAAACTAAATACACGTAGGAATAGCATTAAGAAAGGCTATTCTTCTCTTATCTTTATTATTCTGATCCGCATCGTCGTTCCTGAGAAATATCTTCTTTCTTCCTTATGTAAATGAGTTTTCTCGTAGCACTGGGGGCGTTCCTCTGCGCTCAAACAGCACTGGGGGCGTTTTATGTTTTTATTTTTGTATGTGTTTGTGTTTTTATATCCTGGAAAATATAAACAAAATAGGAGGGAAATTGTGTCTTTCACTTTTCTTTTTTTTATTTAATAGCACAAAGTGCTACTGAAAAACTTTACTGTTATGGTAATTTTATTTTTGTATGGTGTCGTCGGGGGTGGGGCTATGACATTTAATAATACATGAATACTGTAATATTATAATTAACAGTATTTTAGTCCATCAATTATGCAGCTTAATTTCTAGGCGCATAGTGTGTTTCAGGGGAATTATGAAGTTCTGAAAGATTTACAAACAACCTGTAGATGGTGTTTACAAAAGTAGATATTCAGCTACAAAAGTAGTTAAGTTATGGATATCTTTAAAGTGAGTTTATCATTTGATATTTAATTTTTTATATAAACATACATTGGAATAGCCTTTAGAAAGTCTATACTAGCCCTACCTCTCTTTCTCTCCTGCTCACAGCCATTTTTGAAGTATATTGTTTATGGCAAATATGTAAATGAAGTTTAGGGAGCACAGGGGGCAGTGTCATACTGTTGATGCTGCCTCCTGAGCCGTTTGTTCACGCCCCCTTCATGCAAATTAGCTCTTCTCATCCTCTTCACTGAGTACACAGCTACCTCTGACTTCAGTGAAATTCAAATCCTGCGCATGTGCTGTACGCGCGGCCAATTTGGGTTTGGTTCGCTTGTACAGCACATACTCCACCAGCCATCTTTAATATATTCCTACAGGAGAAACAGCGCATGTGTGGGATTTGGATACCACTGAAAACAGAGGTGGCTGTGTACTCAGTGGAGATGATGATAAGAAGAACTAATCTGCATGAAGGGCACGTGAACAAATGGCCCAGGAGGCAGCATCAACGGCATGTGTTCCCTGAGCTTCATTTACATATTTGCCAAAAATGACATATTTTAAAAAAGGCTGAGCAGGAGAGAAAGAGAGGTAGGACTAGAACAGCCTTTCTAAAGGCTAGTCCAATGTGTTTTTACTCAAAAAAACTAAATACCCAATGATAGATTCCCTTTATGCGGCATCTTTTTACAATTTCCTGAGTTTTTCTTAAATTCTTTTGACTCAGATGGAAAAACACTTCCAAAAAATAAATACATTTTTTTAAATTAAATGCGCCTTTTTATGAAACCACATTTCTCATTTTGCTACTTCTCTCATGTATGAGGATGCCGAATGTGTCTCTTTTTCAGAAACTAATTTTTTTATTTTTTTTTTAATGTAGGTTGTGAGCCCCACACAGAGCTCACAATGTACATTTTTTTCCTTATCAGTATGTCTTTTTTGGAATATGGGATGGAAATCCATGCAAACACGGGGAGAACATACAAACTCCTTGATGGTTTTTTGCTCTTGGTGGGATTTGAACACCAGGACTCCAATGCTGAAAGGTTGCAGGGCTAACCACTGAGCCACCGTGTGGCCTCTAGAAATTAAATTTTACACCTTAGCTTGGATACTATAAAACACACCAAAACATGACAAACATAGAACCTCAAGGTATTCATCTAGGGGTAGAAGTGAGTTTTATTGATGTGGGAGGAACAGAATGGATACAATTCTTTCCAATTAACCTTTGGATATCTTTAGACAGGGGCTCTAGTTTCTTCTCCTGTAGATACTGGGGTTTCAGTGATTTTCTCTCTCTCTCACACTTTTTTTTTAGGTGTTTTGTTTTTCTCTTCTCCATGTAACCCCTGGTTCACACTAGCGTATGTATTCCATCCAGTTAGATTCCGCATAGAGACCAGCAATCACAATTGCAAGCGCTGTGCTGTCAAAGCGCATGGACCTCATAGACTATAACAGACTCTCCCGGGACGGAATACATATGCTAGTGTGAACCAAGCCTAAAGCTAAGGCCCCCACATTGCGGAAACGCACCTTTTTTGGAGCAGATTTTGTTGCGTTTTTTATGCCAAAGCCAAGAATGACTAAAAAAGTAATGGGAAATATCTATGAAGTTCTTATACTTATATCTTCTGCTCATGGGTTTTTTTTGCCTTCCCCTGCATCAACACTGTAGGGATTGTAGGGTTATAGGTTGGACTTAATGGACTAATGTCTTTATCCAACCTCATCTACTATGTAACTATGCTCAATCCACTCCCGGCTTTGGCTAAAAAAAAACGCTACAAAATCTGCAAAAAAAAAAAGCTGCTTTTCCACAACGTGGGGCCTTAGCCTAAGGCTGCATTCACACTACGGAACGCCAGCGTGTATCACAGCCGTACACGCCGGCGTTACAGCAGGGCTGCCGGACACTTCCCATTCATTTCTATGGGAGCCGGCATGCGAGCACTCCCCATAGAAATGAATGGACTGCTTTTTTCCATTCATTTCTATGGGGAGCGCTCGCATGCTGGCTCCCATAGAAATGAATGGGAAGTGTCCGGCAGCCCTGTTGTAACGCCGGCGTGTACGGCTGTGATACACGCTGGCGTTCCGTAGTGTGAATGCAGCATAAGACTGTAGAACCTAATTACTTATATCCACAATCTCCCCCATGTTTGTGTTGTGTTCAGACATGCTCATTGGCTTATGGGTGTCTGGAGAAGTTCCTCTTTTCCTCACTGCACTGTGCAAATTGTATTGTAGTCAATTTATACAAATCTTTGCAGTCCCTGCTAAATGAATAGTACATGCAAATGTGAATATAAGAAACTTTGCAATATATCAAAGGAAATCTGTTTCCTTCTCCACTTATTAGGCTGCTTTCCTTCTCCCTATTTATAATCCATAAAGGAGGTATGATCTGAAACGTCAGAACACAAAATACATCATACAGAAGAAAAACCCCAAGAATAATGAAACTCAAAAAAACTACAACAAAGTAGCTGAAAAAGGAACAAGGGCCAAAAAAAGAAAAAAAATAATACTCATAGTAACCACTAAAAATAAAAAAATATACAAATTTACAATACAAATTTATCAATAAATAATCACATAGAATAGTTGATATAAAATCACATATACTACAACGAGGAAGATGTATCATATACAGACCCATATATGTACCATCGGGCTTCGGGCAAAGCCATCTGCGCATGTCTGTGCGGCCACTTTCTTATGGCTGCTTACACGCGCATACTACATGTACAGTACGCTCGTGTAAGCGGCCTCAAAGAAATGGCTGCAGACATGCGCAGTCGGCTCTGCCCGAAGCCCGATGGCAGAGCCGACTGTGCATGCCTCGGATTTATATCCCGAAGACATCAGCGCTTGAAGAAGACATCGCAGAGGACGCAGCGGAGAGGCTTGCCAGAAGATGAGGCGGCTCAGGAGAGTTTTCAAGCAGGACCGGGGACACCCCCAGTGTTGTTTGAGCGCAGGAGAACGCCCCCAGTGCTGCAAGAAAAATCATTTGCATAATAACGAAAACCAGGAATATCTACCGAATAGCGATGAGAAGACTTCTAAAGGAAGGAGAAGAATAGCCTTTCTTAAGGCTATTCCTATGTGTTAGCAGAAAAATATGGGATTCAAGTGATAGAATCTGTTTAGGTATGAGCATTCTGCAGAAGATCCCTCCTCATCCTCCCCTATCTGTAAACTAATATCTCAAAAGAAACTCAGTTTGATAAATGAAAAAGAAAACTTATTTAAATAAGATATAAAGTTTACTATATTTGCCTGTACTATTAATTTATTAATTTTTTTTTTATAACTGGAGGTACACCTTAAGTAAAAATTATTGGAATACAACTGGTATCCTTTGTGAAGCAGAGGGTATATTATCTCCTACACTATTTTACTGGTGCTGGAATTATCTGGAGGGCATGCTGAATTATTAAATGCTCAGCCTCGGTTTTCATAAATTTGGAAAGACTTTACCCATTTTGAACACAGGGAGTTCAGAAAAGACCATTCTTCTCAAGAGTATAGAATTTTAGAAAATATTTGTTTAAAAAAAAAGTATTAGTGTCCTTAATTAGAAAATAAAAGTGTAGGAATCGTAGTATATGTACATATCTATTTATATACCGTATTTTTCGGACTATAAGACGCACCTAGGTTTTAGAGGAGGAAAATAGGGAAAAAAAATTTTGAAGCAAAAAATGGTAAAATATTTAATATATGGGAGTTGTAGTTTTGCAACAGCTGCAAGGCCACATTGACAGGTGACCCTGCAGCTGTACGGGGATGCATAGAGTGTTTTTTTTTTGCGGGGCCAGATGTACTTTTTAGTTATACCATTTTGGGGAATATCTATTTCTTAGATCACCTTTTATTGAAAAAAAACCCAGTGGTTTATGATTTTCTACTTTTATATATATATTCTAGGAACAGGAGGTGATTTAGAACTTTTATTTATTTCATATTTTTATTATATATTTTTAAAGCTTTTTTTTTTTTTTTTTTTTACTATTTTATTCCCCCCGGGGGCTTGATTGCAAGTCCCATAGACGGCAATACAACTGTATTGCCGTTTATGGGACATTCTGTATATTAGTATTACGGCTGGTCATAGACCCAGCCGCAATACTAATATATAGCAGTGACAGGCCTGGGAGCCTCATTAGGCTCCCAGCTGTCACCCGAACAGGTCGGCTCCTGCGATATCGTCGCGCAGGAGCCGGCCTGCAACTTTACAGGTACGGGGCCGGTGGGGACCGGCCCCGGGGGAGAAGGGGCCACCGATACTGACCCGGCATCCGCTGTACTAGAGAGGCGGATGCCGGGGAGGGATAGACGCCGGGGCCTGAGACATCGCTGCCCTGCCCTGCATGAAGCCAGCGGCGGGGGGACGGAGGAGCGGAATAGCAGCATCACTCCTCCCGCTGCTGGCTTCATGCAGGGCAGAGGAGCGCAGCGATGTCTCAGGCCCCGGCACCTGTAATGGCGTCTATCACTTGCCGGCTTCCGCCTCTCTATTACAGCGGATGCCAGGCGCCACATTCGTACTATAAGACGCACCCTTCTTTTCCCCCCAAATTTTGCGTCTTATAGTCCGAAAAATACGGTACATCACTGGAGTAAATTGGGTTGGCCTTGAACGATCGATTGAATGGTGGGATTTTTTTTTTATAATAACCATATTTAGGGAGAGGCCCAAATTTTTTTTAAATGATTCAAGTTTGTGGAGATCACATTTACTGCATAATGTGGGATTTTTACCAAGTCAGTTTACCACTTGGTAGAAGTGAGAGGCTGAGAGACCAGATTATGGGGATGTCACTCCATGAGGAGAGACCACCTATTAGGTGTGTGGAGACTTATACAGCCTTAGTCGCTCCACTGTAAGGGATCATGGGAGAAATATGCAAATCTGTCTCCCAAGATGTAATCCATTATTAACAACCACAATGCAAATTCATTTTGAAGGCCATTAAAAACAGATTTTAATGGTAGTTTTGTGGTCATCATAATGGCCAAATAAAGAACATGCCAGTTTTTTTTAGTGGACCGCATCTGTCAGAAAAAATGGGCATGTGAATACACTTATTCACTCTGTTGTTGTTTTTGAAATGGATGTGCGAAAAAGGCCTTAAGAATTCGTTTAAGACTGTTGTCAGGTTTTTAAGGGTACAGAAATACAAATACGGGCTCGTTCACATCTGCGTTCATGGGTCCTTATTGCAGGTTTCCGTTTCCTGCATAAAACAGATGCAGGAGACGGAAGCCTGCAGGAGACTTTCTCACCCATTCATTTGAATGGGTGAGAAAGCTGTCCGGCCGTGCGCGGCAGTGAGCGTTTTGCGCTCTCCGCCGTGAAACCGGGTTTTATAATCATGCACAGACATGCACTACTCTGTGTCCGGATAAAAAAATCCGGTTTCGCGGCGGAGAGCCTAAAACGCTCACCGCCGCGCACGGCCGGACCCGGTCTATGGTTTCCGTCTTCTGCATGGCAGAAGACGTAAACCATAGTACGGACACATGAACGCAGGTGTGAACCCAGCGTTACTTGGCAGGAGTTAATAGAGATAATGTAATAGAATAGAGACTCCAAATTGTAATCCCTGTGAAGACTTCTGCCTTGTTGCTTGGTGATGTGGATTAGATCCAGACTTTTCTGAGAGTGTTGCTTTGTTTTCTTTTTATTTTCTCCTCTTTTTGATGGTAGTGTTTGTATGTAATTTATATGAACAGATTTGAAACATTATATAATATATATATTTATTTTGTTTGTTTGTTTTGTAAACCAACAAAACAAGCAGCATAATATAATTATGCAAATATATTTGTAGATAAAGGAGCCCCATGAGATCCATGATCCACCAGCATAGGCATCCGAAGAGGCAACAAACAAGCAGCATCCAGTAGAATCTAGAATATTTTTATTTACCCATAGCGGACATGTACAGCAATATTTCAGTTCCTCAATGGAGCCATTATCAACAAAATTTTGATACAAGTATCAAACTATTTATACCCTCCCACAACAGATGATGTGCAATTAATAAATTACTTTTACAAATACATATCAGATTTCCTAAAACCCCACATGAATAGAAAGCGCATACACATATAGTATGATATATTTCCATCATATACTAACAAAGCCCTATAGTATATAACATTAATTCAAAAATTATGTAAATGAATAAAGAGGTAGAAGAGAAGGAAGACACTTCAGGCTTATTCAAAGTGCAAAGTGGATGGGATTCTAGCCAATCCCATCCACACAGTGCAGAAAAATCCGCTGCGGACATGGTGCGATTTAAAAAATCCTTGCATTTTTGTAAATCACAACATGTCAATTCTACCTACAGAAATGCTGGCATTTTCCATACAGTCAGAATTGAAGCAGAAAGTCTGCAGAGGAAAACTGCGTATTTTCTGTGAAAAGTGATGTGCTTCCGTTGCAGTTTTTCCTGCAGCTCTTTTTCACTGCAGCTTGCTACGTGTGGCCTTAGCCAGACATTGACGTAAAGGAATCTCTCTTCTAAAAAAAATATGCAGTATTTTCAAAATTATATTGTATTATAGTCATGATTAATTTTATGCAACTTTACAAGGGCATGAAAGTTGAGGTTTGTGACTTAAACTGGTGTGCAAATTGTAATAGATTAGGGTATGAAAAATTTATAACTTTATATGTCTACATTTAGAAGGTGTGCACACACAGTGCATGCTGCACCTCCCTAGGATACTACCAATATCTACATTTGTCAAGTATGCTATGTATAAAAATATAACTCAATTTAGACTCGCAACCAACTAGTTATTGTACAGTAAGTAAAAAGTATAAACTGTAACAATTGTCTCATTGATTTTAATTGTAAATATGTTTTGTTGTTAATACTCACTCTGCTGATTTTAAACCTTTGGGGCAGTGGCATAACTAGCAAAGACTGGGCGCCCCAGAAAACTTTTGACTTGCGGCCCCACTTCCACGGCATAGCATCCCCTTTCCTGGCCCCCACACAGTATAATGCCCCGTTTACACACACTATAATGTCCCAAAGTAACCTCCAGACAGTATATGTCTAATAGCGGCCGGTCCATATATTATAATGTCCCACAGTGGCCCCTGCAGACATATTATACCTTATAGTGGCCCCTGCACACACAGTATTATGCCCCATGGTAGCCCCTACATAAACAGTATTATGCCCCACAGTGGCCGCTGCACATAGTATTATGCCCCATAGTGGACCACCCATGAACAATTATTATACTTTGAGATCTGGGGAGGTGAAAAACATAAAAAAAAAAAAACAATGTTACTTACGTTTCCCAGGCTTTGCCGCACTTCCTGCTGCTTTCGTCGCTTTTCAATGTTGGTACAGACCTCAAGTAAGCCAGGCCGGGTTTTTGAGTGATTTCTGAGTCTCTCTAGGAGCTCCTTGCATCTTCTGTTTTTGTTTACATAGGTAGCCTCCTGTTCTGTTTTCCTACAACTACCATGATGCCTTGCGCTTCACACAGAGCAGGAGGATTTTGATGTGGAATCCACTTCAAAAAACTGCTTCCCATTCATTTCAGTGGGAGTCAGTAGCAGATTTTTTTTCCTCTAAAGATATATTCACACAGAGTTTTTTGCAGGCTTGTTTTAAGATGGAATCCACCTCAACACCCACCTCAAAAACATCTCCCATTCATTTCAAAGGGATTAAGTAGACATTTTTTTTGTCTAAAGGCCCGCGCACACGGAATTAAAGCGAGTGTATTTTAGCACTTTACACATGTATAGAATACACGTGTAAAAATAACACTCCCATTGACTTCAATGAAATCTTTTACACGTGTAAAAAACGCGCCAAAAAATGCGTCTGGTTTTTTTACACGTGTAAAAGATTTTATTGAAGTCAATCGGAGTGTTATTTTTACATGTGTAAAAGATTTCATTGAAGTCAATGGGAGTTTTATTTTTACACATGTATTCTATACACATGTAGGATGCTAAAATACCCTCGCGTTAACTCAGTGTGCACGGGCCTTAACTGATTTTTTCACCCAAAGAGGAAAAAAAGTAACATGACCTATCTTCAGGCAGATTGCACTGTGAAAAACCCATTGAAATCAATAGGAGGCGGAAAAAAACTTTCGCTTTTTTTGACGCGATTTTTGCAAAAACAGCATAAAAACATAAGTTTCCAGGTTCATACAGTGGGCTAGAGCAAAAAACTGTGCCAAAAAATGAAATGAAATGAAAAATCACAATGAAAAACCACAAAAAAAAAAAAGTGTCAAAGGTTTCCAAATTTCTGAAGTGGATTTTTCAGCCTGCAAAAACAATCTGTGTTAACATATCATTACTGTTTTTTTCAACTAGGGAACAAAAATGCAACATGATCTTCAAGCAGATTCAGGTGGAAAAAAATGAAATGGTTTTTTGATAAAGTTTTTGATGTAGTTTTTCGAAGTGAAGTTGGCAGGTGCATACAGTGTGCTGGATTTTTTTTTAAAATGCAACAAAAATGCATTAGAAATTGTGTAAAAAAAAAAAAAAAAAAGCTCAAAAAAAAGTTTCCTAATTCCTGAAGCAGATTTTTTCAGCCTACAGGTCGATTTCGCCCCCTATCCGGGGAAGATTCCTCCTGGAAACTGACTCCCATTGTTTTCAATAGGAGGCAGAGATTGCAGCAGGATGTGGAGAAAAGAATCGTCATGCACGTTCTTGCCACGGACACCGCGACTAAATCAGCTGCAGAGTCCACGGATTGAGACTACCTGCTGATTAAGCCCATTTATCTGGGCCTAATCATGGTGCGATTTTTGTTGCATTTTTTTCATGTTTTTTTTTTCTTTTTATCCCCCTTTTGTTTGTCATGTTGGTCCCTTGTGTATTATAGAGCTGAGTAGACAAAGAACTTTTGATATGGTTACAGTGTAATATGACAGATAGTTTTACATTACTGTATGCTCCATGAGCCACTGTTATTTAAAAATATATCCTGTTTCTTGTAAACTTAATTGTGTAATCTCTGTAATAATACGAAAACCGTATTCTGTTTTGCTTTTAACTGTAAGATGTGTATGCTTTTGTATGCTTTTCATATCCTACTGTTGAAAATCTTGAAAAGAAAAACAATAGTTTGAGGTGTACAAAACTTATATACAGTATACCATGACCGTCTAGATCCACGAAGAGCTTTTACTGAAACAGTGGCCATGCGTTATTTGGCCATTATCCATAAATGTGTTTTAGGCTAAGGCTAGATTCACACGACCAAGTTTCACCACATGGTGCTGAATTTACAAGCCTGACCTTTATGCCGGGACTCCTAGCGTCATAGTTGTCTATGATACTAGAAGTCCCATACTACTGTCCCGTACTGTAAATGGTATGTCACATGGAGGCCGGAACTCCAGGGAAATTATGGTGCTAGGAGTCCTGCCCCCAGCATGAAGGTCAAGCCAGTAAATCCAGCGAACACACGGACCGAGTTTGTGTCAATCTAGCCTAAGGCCCCACGTTGCAGGAAAGCTACCTTTTTTGTTGCAGATTTTGCGGCGTTTTTTTTTTTTTTTTTTTTTTTTTTTTAAATTTAAGTCAGGGGTGGATTTAACAGATGGGAAATGTGTGAGTACTTCCTTTTATATTTCCCATTCCTTTTCAAGCCACTCTTTACTGTGGCTCAAAAAAACACAGCAAAATATGCAACAAACCCCCCAGCTTTTCTGCAACGTGAGGCCTGAGCTCAAAATATATACTGCACACTGAAAACATTTACTATGCTACCACAGTCTAGGTTTTTGAGAGTATGGCGCATAAAGATGCAATTTATTCATGAATATGGACAGCAACCTTCATTCTACTTTCCAAAAAAAATTCTGCTAAAATGCATACTCAAATGTACTCTCTGACTGTAAGATTTGAGGAGTTTCTCCAAGCCACACTTTGGCTACGTTCACAGATTCATGTGTCTAAGGGGTTTCCCAGGAAATCCCAGCTCAAACAGCTTTTATACAAACACACCGACCAATGACCATCAAAAGTCTTTTACCATTTTTCTAACTATATTTTTTATTATAAAATGTAATGCAGTTTTACTACTGAAATGGCTTTGAAATGTATATATATTATCACAAAACATTATGCTTTTTAAGTCACAAAGCTAATAATAATTCCTTATTTTTTTTCCAGCTTGTGGCCAACACTATTCTTTTTGTCAGTGTAAATTTGTCTGGGGTCTTCGTGCGAATTTTGACAGAAAGGGCTCAGAGAAAGGCGTTTCTTCAGGCCAGAAACTGCATAGAGGACAGGCTGAGGCTGGAAGATGAAAACGAAAAACAGGTCAATTCAAATATTCTTTCTGTTTTCATTGTATTGTGTATTAATGTTACCAGTCCATTATATATCTATCTACCCCAAAAAAGAAAGAGAAAAAAGAACAAGACTCAGGCATTCACATGAACACCAGTAGTCAGGACTCACCATCCGACACCAGAAAGTAACAACCCTGTAGAAAGGTAGTCAGACCCACAGGCTCAGGATAAAAGCAAGGTGCTGTATTCTGGCAAGGTCACCTCCATCCTCCATATCGCAAGAATTTTGTCAAGCCACAGTGAAACAAAGATTAGAGCAGCCACACTCTCTAGCCATGTCTGATGCTCCCAGGACAATGGGAACAGAAGGAAGGCTGACAGCTCTGGTCCAGTGGAGAAATGTTTATTGCAATAAATCATATACAACACGTTTGGGGACAACTATTTCTCAAGTGACTACCCTGTGTCCTGAAATGCGTTGTGTTTGATCTATTGCAATAATGATTTCAGCGCTACCTGCTTTCCTTTATTTGGATTCCCATCCAACGTTTTTGACAACTTGAGGTCTGATATGTGACTGACCTTACTATGTCCTGCTGGCATCCAGCTGCTTCCATAGTCCTCACCACATCCATTAAGGTTTTAAAGGCTATTTGAGTTGTTGTGGGCTTACCACAAGTCTCCAAGGTGAGCATACACCTATTTCAACTATTCATATGCACCAATAGATTTAACAATATTATGCTATCAGCTGTTTCTTTAGTTTTTTCCTCTATTTTGGTATGTACCAGTAACAGAGATAGCTGCCTAAATGGTGAAGCAGGGTAAGTGGACAGCTTCCTACTTCACTGTTGTATCTAACTCATATGCATCCTCCATGCATTATTGACCCTATGGATAAGGTGGCCCAGCGACCAACCCACTATTCATGTGAGAGACATGATGGGGCTATACGCTGTTATTGTGAGGGACAGGATGAGGTTACCTGATATCAAAATTTGTTCACACAGTAGAATTGGGTACAATTAAAATAGCATGATAACCGCACCAGATGGTTTAGATGAAATTTTACAGTTGAAACATTAAAAAAATTACATTTAAAAAAAAAAAAAAACACATTCAAGCAGGTAACTTTTTCAACAGCATGCACTCAGCATAACCATCTGCTGTACAGCCTGCGTATGTTTCCGAGTCACATGACACAGGAATGTCACCTGACCTTCTGATTTAGGTCATACTTCTTACTGTATCTATTCCTACAGGAATGTTTCCCAGTCTTTTTCAGACTGGGAAACCATTGAAAAAGTCACTCTGGGCATACCTAGCAAATTTGTTTTGCCATAATATGGTTTCCCATAATCAGAACACATTTTATATTAATTAATCAGCCCACCTCTTAGCCTATAAATGAACTGATAGTCCCACCTCATACGGTGTTATTATAAAGAGAAAAAAATTAGCTAAGGGTGGGAGTGTTTTGCTGCTGTTAGGAGAAAGGGAAACTGCTGTAAGGGTAAATAGATTAATGATAGAAATCAATACCTCTCTTACATTCTACCGGCAGCACAGTATGGGGAATTAGCAAGGAGTAGCTCCATTTGGATTAGCAAGGAAGGCCCCTTGATTGACAGTTTAGAACCAAGTGTCCAAAGGCTGCCATCTCCGAATATTCATCTTATAGGGTTGGTAAATGCTTAGGCAGGGTTCACACTACCGTTGGATTCCGTTATGAAGGTGTCCGTTTAAAAAAACAAAACGGACACCTATCATAACAAACATTAACTGACACTAACTGATGTTAATGTGTCCATTTTTTTTAACTGATCCAAAAAAAAGCGGACACATTAGTATCCGTTAGCATCAGTTGGTGTCAGTATCAATTAGTGTCCGTTTTTTTATAGTCTGCTTTTTTCTTTTGCTGTTTATGCTTTCTGAGCATGCGCAGAAAATAAACGGACACAAAATAACAGAAGGCTATCAATTACTGTCCGTTATATGTCCGTTGCCCATAGACCTCAGACAGAAAAGTTCTACATGTAGGATTTTTTTTGTCCACTTGAAAAAACACTAAAGGCCACAAACGGATACTAAAGGTCACAAGATAAAATCCCATTGAAATGAATGGAAATTGCAAACGGATCAGCTAGTGTCCGTTACTAAAATCTTGTACGGACAATAGCCATGGACGCTGCTGAGCGGACACCAACGGTAGTGTGAATGCCCCCTTAGTTGCAAACTCCATGTTGAATATCCTTGAGAACATGTGTAAAGAAACACTTATAAAATCACTAAAGGGGGAATATAGAGGAAGTAACTAGTTCGGAGAGACACGAAGATCCCCCATAGGGCAGAAAGTCAAGGCAGCTAAGAATAAAGGATAGATGGAAAAAAAACAACAGGACTGAGGTATTGGGAGAGCCCTTGTATTGAGGAAGGCAATATGGTAGTTGTGCTTTGATAAATGGTTTTCCTCCAGATTTTCTAGTTTCCTCTCACATGTCAAAATATACTGATAGGTAAATTGACTTCCTGTAAATTGACTTCCTGTAAATTGGCTTTCTGTAAAGACAACTGCGGGGATGATCGCTTGTATGGCAGCCACTAACTCACCTACTCCACATCGCTAACTGCGCTTTAAGAAAAACGTATTACAATTATTTGACACTTGTCCTACCTTAGTGTGTTTCAGATGCTCTGCAGCAATGTTGTGGCACAAGGGAAGCTGGACTCAGGCTGATAAAGCCCGGTCAAGCGTCAGTATGGTGATGTCAAGCATCCTTACCTACTACTTAACGTCCAGTGTATTGGAGTAGCCGCCGCACCTACACTGCCTACATCATTAGATGTAACCGCACTATGTACACCACTCCTACCGATGCTAGGCATGCGGAGTAGTAAGAGGAGAAAAAAACCTCTCCCTAGGGCAGGGATCAAAGGAAAATGCAAATTCATGTGGGGGGAATAAATAAGAGATAGAAATAAGGGAGAGCACTTCTCCTCAGGTCTAATCTGGTCAGAAAAAAGACCAGTAGGAGAGTGATGTTTCCAGCCTGTATATAGGCTAGGGGGTGGTGGGATCATTAATTAATATAATTTTATTTGTTTACAAATTCCATCTATCCAACCAGCACATGGGATGCCGAACTTACCCATATTGTTCTGCTACATAAAGGAAACTACAGTTTTGAGTTGGTTTTTGGTATAGTTTTTTTTATTTTACAGGTGAAACATATTAAATAAATTTATTTGAGGAAGGAACAATGAGGAAGGAACAATATGGTTGAGAGATGCGTCTGCGTTTTTTAGGGGGTTTATTTTTTCTTTTTCACTTCTTACTATGTTTCACAGCATCATTTTTTGTCATTTTATGATGTCAAATTAAAAGTTACATTTTATATTTATATCGGAGAGCTGCCGGAGGATCTCTTTTTTTCATTCTAAATTTATTTGAGGCTAGGTTCACGTCTGTGCCTGGGTTTCCATTCTTCTTAGGGAAACCTAATCCGCTTAAAAATCGGTTACCAGTGGACCCCATGGACTGTGGACCCATTGAACAGAAACCCCGGACGGAATCCATTCACAGGTATGAACCTAGCCTTACTTGTAAATTTTCTGATGCAGTTTTGATTTAATTTCAAGTATACCATAAGTGCACCCTCAAGGGCTACACCATATACTTCTCAACTATATCTACCTAACACATATAAAAATTCATCTGTCATCCCTCGCCATTGGCGCAGTTCTGTCCCTCCCTCCCTTCTGGAGTGGCTGCAGGAGTTTCTCCTTATCCACAGAATGGAGTTCCTTATGGTGGAGGATATGCCCAACACCTCCAAATTTAATGCCCTCTGGCAGCCATGGGTGGTGTTCCAGGAGTCCTCAGACTTCACCTCCCTCTTTGCCTGATATCCTTGTTTCTTTTGTTGTTTGCCCCAAATCTTGCCGCTCCGGGCTGTGCTATTTGACCTTCCTCCTTTGATTCTGTTGCACCTCCTGTTTGTTCCACCTCTCTTCTGTGTCTTGTGCTTTCGTCTTGTCCCCCCATCCCTTCTTGCCTTTTGTTTTGCAGCTTTTCTATTTTGGCCCATGTTCATCCTGTTGGGGTTTTCTCCCCGTTTTTCGCCTTTTCTTTTGACCCTGCACGGTTGTATTGTCTGTTCCTGAGACTTGTTTCCCCGTCCCTGTAGTTCTGTTATGTTAGATGTTTATTTTACTTTTACTGCAAAAATCTTAATAATATTTGATTACACCTAAAAATTCATCTGTCAGTGTCTCTGGCTTCCATCTTTGGACACTCATCGCTCTGTTCTGTATTATTGGCTTTTTTTGCCATGTTTGCCCCTCTGTTGCTGTCTGGACACATATGTTCTTATGTTGATTATTCCTGTGGGGATGTATTTGTCTTTCCGCCACAATTGAATATCTGCTACCATGTGGCCTTATGTTCTTCCATCTGCCTTGTCTGAACTATGTTCTAGGCTCTGCCTGACATGCTTTGATGCATGTTCTTACATTCTATAACTTTTGGTTTTCTGTGTGGACGCTTATATCCTCCCATTATGTCTGTATCTCTGCTACATGTGGCCTTCAGACCTCTGCCCTGTCACTTCTACCTGTGGCCCTTGGGCTCCTTCAGTACCTCTGCTATTTGTCCTGGATTTCTGTTTGTGACCAGGCCATTGTTATCTATATACTGGTCTGTTCCTGTTTAATACCTTTTTCACCAGTTTTGAGCATCTGTCTGCTTTTACTCTGTATATGTATTTTTTCTTCACTGATTTTTGGCTATATTTACTCTGTTGTTTTATCTGTGGTGTGCCGCACCATAGGCCCTGAACTGCCCGGGCAGCTGTTACAAAACCTCCAGAGCAAAGTTCAGATCCCTGTATGGGGGCCAAAGGGTGAAAACTAGAGAGTCTGTTTAGGCAGGGCCTTTAGAAATGGACCTATACCAAACCAGTGGGCCCACAATCTGTTTTCTATTACAGGTAAGTGGGACCTAGTGGTAGTGGATTCTTGCCCATCAATCCTGCTCTATGTTACTGCTAACTAAGGAGTAATACATTGCACGATTGGTGCAATTCAAAAGCTACAAAACTATACCAATTCTTTATTTTCTGGACTGAGCATTACGGACAAGTAAGGGGACCATGAAATAGGTGCATCACCAGGCACCTTATAGAGGACATTGTCTGGAGATACTGCTAAACTTTCTCCATCAGCATCATAGACACTAAATGGAACGCCAGGGCTCAAGCGTGACCACCACTTCATTCAAACTTCTCCTCACTGTAGTTTTGCTGAGAAGAGGAATGTAATGCTTGGGACCTCAGCAACAACCTATTTTTCATCAATCCTGTAAACACTGATAAATGTCCCATAGGGCAGAGACAGTTTTGGCCTTCAGAACATGGTGACTTTTTATTTTTTCATTGTCACTAGAGATGAGCGAACAGTGTTCTATCGAACACATGTTCGATCGGATATCAGGGTGTTCGCCATGTTCGAATCGAATCGAACACCGCGTGGTAAAGTGCGCCAAAATTCGATTCCCCTCCCACCTTCCCTGGCGCCTTTTTTGCACCAATAACAGCGCAGGGGAGGTGGGACAGGAACTACGACACTGGGGGCATTGAAAAAAATTGGAAAAAGTCATTGGCTGCCGAAATCAGGTGACCTCCATTTTAGACGAATAGTGGATTTCAAATCCGGGTCATATGAGAATGTGAACTTTGTGACTATGAGACAGGGATAGCTGTACAGGCAGGGATAGCTAGGGATAACCTTTATTTAGGGGGGAATGTTATTAAAAATAACTTTTTGGGGCTCTATCGGGTGTGTAATTGTGATTTTTGTGAGATAAACTTTTTCCCATAGGGATGCATTGGACAGCGCTGATTGGCCGAATTCCGTACTCTGGCCAATCAGCGCTGGCCAATGCACTCTATTAGCTTGATGAAGCAGAGTGTGCACAAGGGTTCAAGCGCACCCTCGGCTCTGATGTAGCAGAGCTGAGGCTGCACAAGGGTTCAAGCGCACCCTCGGCTCTGATGTAGGAGAGCCGAGGGTGCACTTGAACCCTTGTGCACCCTCGGCTCTGCTACATCAGAGCCGAGGGTGCGCTTGAACCCTTGTGCACACTCTGCTTCATCAAGCTAATAGAATGCATTGGCCAGCGCTGATTGGCCAATGCATTCTATTAGCCCGATGAAGTAGAGCTGAATGTGTGTGCTAAGCACACACATTCAGCTCTACTTCATCGGGCTAATAGAATGCATTGGCCAGCGCTGATTGGCCAGAGTACGGAATTCGGCCAATCAGCGCTGGCTCTGCTGGAGGAGGCGGAGTCTAAGATCGCTCCACACCAGTCTCCATTCAGGTCCGACCTTAGACTCCGCCTCCTCCAGCAGAGCCAGCGCTGATTGGCCGAATTCCGTACTCTGGCCAATCAGCACTGGCTAATGCATTGTATTGGCGTGATGAAGCAGTGCTGAATGTGTGTGCTTAGCACACACATTCAGCTCTACTTCATCGGGCTAATAGAATGCATTGGCCAGCGCTGATTGGCCAGAGTACGGAATTTGGCCAATCAGCGCTGGCTCTGCTGGAGGAGGCGGAGTCTAAGATCGCTCCACACCAGTCTCCATTCAGGTCCGACCTTAGACTCCGCCTCCTCCAGCAGAGCCAGCGCTGATTGGCCGAATTCCGTACTCTGGCCAATCAGCACTGGCTAATGCATTGTATTGGCGTGATGAAGCAGTGCTGAATGTGTGTGCTTAGCACACACATTCAGCTCTACTTCATCGGGCTAATAGAATGCATTGGCCAGCGCTGATTGGCCAGAGTACGGAATTCGGCCAATCAGCGCTGGCTCTGCTGGAGGAGGCGGAGTCTAAGATCGCTCCACACCAGTCTCCATTCAGGTCCGACCTTAGACTCCGCCTCCTCCTCATTGGGCTAATAGAATGCATTGGCCAATCAGCGCTGGCCAATGCATTCTATTAGCGTGAACTGAGTTTGCACAGGGGTTCTAGTGCACCCTCGGCTCTGCTACATCAGATTGCTACATCTGATGTAGCAGTGCCGAGTGTGCATCAGATGTGTAGTTGAGCAAAACTGACTCAGCACTGCTAAGTCTCTGCATTCGCATAGGAATGCATTGGCCAGCCTTCGGCCAATCAGCGCTGGCTCTGCCGGAGGAGGCGGAGTCTAAGGTCGGACCTGAATGGAGACTGGTGTGGAGCGATCTTAGACTCCGCCTCCTCCAGCAGAGCCAGCGCTGATTGGTCGAGTTCCGTACTCTGGCCAATCAGCACTGGCCAATGCATTTCTATGGGGAAAAGTTAGCTTGCGAAAATCGCAAACTGACAGGGATTTCCATGAAATAAAGTGACTTTTATGCCCCCAGACATGCTTCCCCTGCTGTCCCAGTGTCATTCCAGGGTGTTGGTATCATTTCCTGGGGTGTCATAGTGGACTTGGTGACCCTCCAGACACGAATTTGGGTTTCCCCCTTAACGAGTTTATGTTCCCCATAGACTATAATGGGGTTCGAAACCCATTCGAACACTCGAACAGTGAGCGGCTGTTCGAATCGAATTTCGAACCTCGAACATTTTAGTGTTCGCTCATCTCTAATTGTCACGTGTTGTAATTTGTTTTTACTTTTCCATCACTGTAGCTGACTAAGGTCTTTTTATTGTATTGTAATTCTGGTCTATTTTTTTATTTTAAATTTTGTTCCATTCACCATACACCATAAATAACATATTAGCAAAACATAAAAACAGGACACATTGGGCATCAACTAAATCATACTCACCCACAGAATAAAGCTATAAAATAAAATACTTTCATTTATTTTTGCATCATTATATTCTAAATTCATAATGTTTTGATATTCCATCTACAGTGGTAGTTAAAGTTCATTGGTGGCCACTGAATCGATGCAGGGCACTGGTATAATTATAGGGGTCACAGTGATCTCAGTTGTAACTGGGCCCAGAAACCAGGGGCACCATAGATCACTTTCAAATTCTTTGATTTTCTCTCTGATTTTCTTTGATTGCTGGCAATGTGTGGGCCATAAAATGTATGACCTTTGCCCTCTGATATACAGCCTTCCCCCCTTCAGAAAGGAGACCGTTAACTCTATAATATCAAAAATTAGCAGTTGCTAAATGAATACAAGTCATTCTACTTAAATATGTGGTACCCGAGTAGGGTCTCGTCCCCTATTCACCATTCCAAAAAAACTCAGCTCTCAGAAGGTTTGCAGTGAAGTCGAAATAGCTTATTCATTTGGTAACAGGTAATGCAATCCAATACAATGTGATGTTTCAATCTATAGTTAGGATCTTTATTATCAAACATTGGAAAATAACATAGAAAAACAACATAAATAGCAAAGTCCAAGATGGATCCCAGTGCGCTCAAGAGAGTACATGCTAAAATATGGAATTATGCATGTGTAAACCTTAACTTGGTAGTGTATATTGGCAATAGATTACGAACATGATGACCCCAAATATTATATATCATATTTGTATGAAAAAGGACTCACAAGTACATTATGAGCAGTCTTATGCAGATAACACAATGGTGATGTGCTCATAGGCTAGTCCCTATACATGCTAATGGTGTCATACAGCCATATAATGTAAATGAGCAGAGAAGTCAAAGGTGCAGTGCATACATGTAAACAAGAAATAAGCAACAAGAAATAAACAAATAATGTAGCAAAAAAGTAATATAACACAATCAGACCAATGGGTGAACCAACTCAAAAGTGAGGCCTGTGAGGTCAGATTAAATAGGAGCAGTCATTATGTTATAGTCCCCGCGATTGAAGTAAAAGAATGAATGACAGCAAGCAGAGATCTAGAAAACCGTAAGGATTTGATACAGAAAGTATATTGGAAAATTGTATAACTTTTTTTTATAGAAACAACAACATTGGTCTCTCAACCAATTTATTGGTCCCCCACCCTCATTTTCTCTACATCTTACACAGCCTGTATTCCCATACATGGTAACATTCAGTGAGAGGCAGGAAAAGCTCTCAATATAGAAGTGGGGAAAGAGTGAATAAATGCAGGATTTCTCAGAATGGAGCCAAAATTTGTATATATAATATATTATATACCGTATATACTCAAGTATAAGCCGAATTTTTCAGCCCAGTTTTTGTACAGAAAATGCCCCCCTCGGCTTATACTCGAGTCAGCAAAAAAAAAAAAAAAAAAAATTATTATTTTTTTATTTATTTATTTTTTATGAGGGAGGGTCTATGACCGGCCACAATATTAATGTATAGAGTCTCCCATAAAATAGTGCTAAAAAAAAAATAAAAGATGTAAAAAAAAATAAAGGTTCTAAATCCCTCCTTTCCCTAGAATACATGCAAAAGTAGAAAATGACTGCGAAACACATACACATTAGGTATCCCTGTGTCTGAGAGTGCCCGGTCTACTGAATATAGGGGATCTGCAGTGCTCCTGTTCCATCGGGAAGGGGTTAATAGGAGCACTGCAGATACCCTATATTCAGCCAGACTAAAATCCAAGTGGGGGAAGAAAAAACAGTCCTCAAGCTCAGGGAAAGGGCAGACAGACAACCAAAACACCCCCTCCCCTTTCCCAGCACCCAGCATCTACTGCACCCAAAAACTCCGACCATTTTAATTTTTGAAATTTTCCAGTAGCTGCTGCATTTCCCCCCTAGGTTTATACCCGAGTCAATAAGTTTTCCCAGTTTTTTGTGGTAAAATTAGGGGCCTCGGCTTATATTCGGGTCGGGACAAAATTTATTGACACAAATACGAATAGAAAATTTAGTTACACTTTAAGGACATGGCCTCATACTTAAAATCTAATTTATGTTAGGATCAAACTTTAATCAGGCTTTATTTTTCTCAGATATTATAAGGCTTACAGCAGTTTTCCAAATTTTCAAGAACATTTCCATAACCCGAAGGAGTGCTTCAAGGTGATTCAAAGGACCAGTTCAGTTCTGAAGGAGCTTTGAAATGCCTCTTTAATAGAAACCCACATAAATCACTCCATTCTCAAAACTGCACTACCGAAATAATTAAAAATAGCATTTAGGAAGTTTCTTAACCCCTTCTGTACCGTGCCAATTTGTGGTTCAGGACCAGACACATTTTCGTATTTTTTGTATGTTACGTTTTGAGGGCTATAAAATTTTTATCATTTGGGTTATTCAACTTATTTCTGTGTCTTTTTTTTCTGTGACATGTAGGGCTTTATTTTTATGTATTTATTTTTACATATGTTTTAACTTTTTTTATATTTGCAAAAATATAAACAAAAGAGGAGGGAAAATGTGTCTGTTTTTCAGTTTTCTTTTTTTAAATTTAATAGCACAAAGTGCTACTTTAAAAACTTTATGAGCTAAGGCCCCACAGAACGATCTGCAGCGCTAAAGCACTGCAAGAAAAATCGCAGCGGGGACGCATCGCGGTTCTTCCCACAGCGCTTTAAACAGAAAGTTTATGGAGTTTTCTGTTACAATTATATCTAAGCCACCAGCATTTCCGTAGATATAATTGACATGCTGCGATTTTCAAAACCGTGCCGGTCTTGTAAATCACATCGTGTTTGTGCTGTGGATTTTACCACAAAGTTGTCATGAGATTCGCATGAATCCCATCCACTTTGCAGTTACTGTATAAGGGGGCATTCACACGTAGATAAAAAGACTCCCATTGACTTCCGTTTAACGCACGTAACACATTGAAATCATTGGGTTAAAAAGCCTTGCTTTGATTTCAGTGGAACCCATTGAAGTCTGTGGGAGTTGTTTTATCAGCGCTGATTCTGCCACAAGTTATCGTGGCAGAATCAGCGCCGCGTTACTCCGTGTGAATGCCCCCTAACGCCGTGATTTTTCTCACGGCGTTTCTGCTGTGGGCAAATTGCAGCGTTTTACGACACGTGGAGCCCCGGCCTAAGGCTAAGGCTCCACTTTGCACAAACGCGGCTTCTTTTGTTGCAGATTTTGCTGCAGTTTTTTGAGCCAAAGTCAGGAGTGGATCGAGCAAAAGGTAAATGTATAAGTATTTCTTATATATTTCTCATTCCTTTTATAACCACTCTTGTCGAGGGTGGGGCTAGAACCTGTAATAAGGACATATTATTAATGTATTATTTTATTTATTTTAATTTAGGTGTTTTTTTTAACTTTTCTATTCATCTTGTTATTTATTTATTTAGTTTGCTTTTTTTTTTTTTTTTTTTTTTTTTTTACATTGTGTCCACATAACGTCATAATAGACCTTTAGGGAAATCTGAACTTTGTTTTTTTGTGGCTGGGGGTGGCAGGTCATCATCAGAGGAAAGGTTAGCTCCTGGCAAGGGGTGCATCCTGGTCAAGCCAGAAGCCTGAAATAGGGATCGTTTATATGGTGGGCTTGTGCCCCAGTTAATGTCCCTGTTAGAGGTCCCAGGTGGCAAAGGAGTTTGGCAGAGCAGCGGGGGAGTCAGTTGGAGTGACCTTGGGGTATCTCTGGTGTCAGAGTGTGGAGATGCTGCAGAGGAGAGCAGCACCGCCCCTGACGCCGCTGATCCCTGGTGAGCCATAGTCTCAGATGGAGCAGGGGTCTGGGAGGGGGCCATATCAGGTCCCAAGGCTGGAGGGAGAACTGGTGGTACCTCAGCAGGGTCCATAACAGGAACGGAGGGTCCTGGAGCCGTCACATCCCGGCATCTGAGGTCGGGCAGAGATGCAGAAACAAAGCTGCGCTGCTCTCTCAGGCGCCCACGTGCTGAGGGAGAAGATGGTGCCCGCTCTGTGCTGTAGGCTGCAGCATTCTCCGGCCCTGGATGCCCCGCCAGCGGGGTGAAGAAAGTGGGGATCGTGCCATTGGGCTGCAGGGAGGTAGAAGCACCCCCTGGATGTCTTTTCGATTTGCCCATTTCGCCGCCGATTGCAGTACCTGTGTCGGAGCACGGAGCGGAGCTCTTAAGATAACGTGTATGCCAAGCCATGCCCCCATTATAGTATTCTTCACAGGATAATGCTCCACAGTGGCCCGTGCACAGGATAATGCTCCACAGTGGCCCGTGCATGATATAATGTTTCACAGTGGCTCTTGCACAGTATAAGTATAATATGCTCCACATTGGCCCCTGCATGGTATAATGCTCCACAGTGGCCCATGTGCAAGTAGAATATGCTCCACAGTGGCCCATGCACAGTATAATACTCCACAGTGGCCCAAGCATAGTATAATATTCTCCACATAGGCCCCTGCTCAAGATAAGGCTCCACAGTGGCCCATGCACAGTATAATACTCCACAGTGGACCAAGCATAGTATAATATTCTCCACATAGGCCCCTACACAGGATAAGGCTCCACAGTGGCCCCTTCACAGTATAATGCTCCATAGTGGCCCCCGCATGGCATAATGCTTCATAGTGGCCCCCACACAATACCATATGCTCAAAAGTGGCCCAAGCATAGAATAACATGGTTTGTGCATTCACAGACCATATTATACGGTGCTACATGACTCTTTGGAGATGCCGGCTGGCACAAACTCTTTGTTACATCTCCTCTTTGACCCGCCCCAGCACCATTACACTTACCTTCCTTTTAGGTCCAGACCCGAGACATCATTATTGGTCAATATCACTTCTTTGTGACATGTGCTAGCCTCCCAGTGTATTGCGCATGCATGGATGGCCAGCACATGCAATGAAGAGGTGGCCTTCAAGTCCAGGGATGACATCCTGGGATCTGGAAATTCACAGGAGCAACAAGTAAGTATGTTTAATCAATGATTATTAAAGATTTTTCAAATACAGGGAAAGGAGAAATCAGTGGTAAAGGAAATAACAATAAGGCCGAGGCTCGCAGGCCTCCCAGGAACAATAACCAGTCGGGGGGTTCCCGATTAGCCAAACATATTGCAAAGTAGAAAACTCTGCATGAAACAAGGCAAATATAGAATGAAATACAAAAACTACCAGAAAAAAACACTAATAGACAAAGGAAAACAACGAGGGACAAACAACCAGAGGGGAACACAAGGACACCATGGACAAGGAGACTAGGACAAGGAGACAGAAGGGGAGGGAAGGAGGGTAGGAAGGGGACCAGACAAGCAAAATCATGAGAAAGAGGAAGTGAACTCAGAAGAGTCTTGGAACATAACCCAGGGCCACCCGATGCTGTCAGACCTGGAGGAGACCAGAGAGTCTTCCGCAACCAGGGCCTCCATTCTATAGCTGCTGCAGAAATTTGAGCATAGTAGGCGGAACAGTACTGTGCCAGTGTCTAGGGATGACAGCCCTGGTGGCCGAGAGGGAGTGCCACAAAAGGTATTTTTTGATCTCGGAGATCTTGCCAGGGAGAACCGAGAAGAGGGCCACCTGTGGTGACGGGATGATAGGACGTCACATACCTTAGAGTAAAGAAAGAAAACCGCCTCCCAGAAGGGTTGAATGGCATCGCACTCCCACCATATGTGGAGCATAGTGCCCTTCTCGGAACCACAGCGCCAAAACCTATCAGAGACAGTCGGGAAGATCCGGTGGAAGAGGTCAGGACACCTGTACCAATGTGTGAAAATTTTGAAATTCCTCTCTTGCGCACTGCAGGGCAAGGCCATTTTGTGGGTTAGGAGGAAGGATTTATCCTAGTCGGCAGGCGGTAAACTAGTGGCGAGGTCTGAGTTCCAAGACCTAGCATAAGGAGGAAGTCCATTGGTGGTATCGCTGAGAAGCCGTACTCCAGCCAAGACAGGTGGAGGTCCGGGTGAGCTAAGCACAGCTGGGTAAAAGGGGGAAGGGGCAGGGAAGGGTCCCCGGCAACTCGGTGGAGACAAGCGTCATCGCCTCTGTGCCAACAAAGAAAACGATCCACAGAACAACCCGGAGGGAACATAGGGTTGTTGAAGAGAGGAGAAAGGAGACCGGGAACACGGGCCAGTCTTCCAGAGGAACACACCAGATCCCAAGTACGGAGAAAATGCAGGGACAAAACCGAGTGACCTGAGGACTGCGGGCGACGGGATCCACGGGAGCGTGGGAAGCGATGAGGTCACACTCAATAGCCACCCATTGCTTATCACTGCGACGATAACGCCAATTGAAGAGGCGAAGCACCACTGCAGACCGGTAATACACACGGACATCTGGCAGACCAGCCCTCCCACAGTGGGTATGACAGAAGAGTGTGCGGAAACTGAGTCTACTCCGGGCCCTGCCCCAGACAAATTTACCAAACAGGGACTGAATACGAAAGGAACACGGTAAAGGGATGAGAAGAGCCTGGAACAAATACAAGAACTGCAGGAGCACGTCCATTTTAAGGGCATGCATGCGGCCAAACCACGAGAGAGCGCTCGCGCCGTATGCTCGCAGATCAGAGGAGACTCTCTCTAGAACTGGGAGA
Source organism: Leptodactylus fuscus (assembly GCF_031893055.1). Lineage (NCBI taxonomy): Eukaryota > Metazoa > Chordata > Amphibia > Anura > Leptodactylidae > Leptodactylus > Leptodactylus fuscus. The sequence goes on from NC_134268.1 coordinate 138,338,926, forward strand.
TAATTGAGCCAAAATTGGTGAGCGAGGTCAGGGGGGGGGGGGGGGGATGTGAATACCGAGGTATTTGAAGGAGGCGGTCTGCCAACAGAATGGAAAGTCGCAGGCAAGTTGCGCAGCTTCCGCGGCGGGGAGAGTGACGTTGAGGGCCTCACTTTTGGTGAGGTTAACCTTAAAGTTGCTAAGGAGACCAAAGCGTGAGAATTCACGCAGTATGGCGGGGAATGATATCTGCAGCTGAGAAACATATAAGAGGAGGTCGTCCGTGTACATGGCTTCTTTAACTAAGCGGGAACCCATCTGGAGGCCATGAATATCCAGGCATCGCCGAATTGCCACCGCCAAATGTTCCATGACCAGGGCATAAAGTAGGGGAGAGAGAGGGCAACCCTGGCAGGTGACATTTCGTTCTGGAAAGGGGTCCGATAATACCCCATTGGCCCGCACTGATGCGTCGCCATACAAGGAGAACACCCTATTTAGGAAGACAGAGCCAACCCCAATCTGGTGCAGAGTCTCGCGGAGGAAGCCCCAGTGGTCCCGGTCAAACGTCTTTTCGGCGTCCACCGAGAGAAGACACATAGGCGTGCCATTTCAATGAGCCGAGGAGATGGCAATGACAGTCTTAATCATGTGCCTCACAACCATGAATAAACCCAACCTGGTCAGTATATACCAAGGCTGGCATCAGGGGAGATAATCAGTTCGTGAGTAGTTTGGCAAACATCAATGTTGATGAGTGATATAGGGCGATAACTAGCTGAACAAGAAGGAACCTTGCCCGTTTTAGAGAGCACCGTGATAAGAGCAGAAAGGGATTGTGGGGCGAACGGCACAGGGTGCCCAACCCCATTAAATACTGGCGTCATTACAGGAGAGAGGAGAGGGCAGAACATCTTATAACCCGGAGATTTACCTGAGGGGGACGATTGGATGACCAACGAGACCTCCTCAGCGGAGAAGAGCGCTTCCAGGGCAGACTTATAGTGAGTGCTTTGAACTTACATTTGTTTTACATAATTGGCCTGAGAAAACGGAAAGCACATTTTGTTAAAAATGTTCTCCCTACTACAGAAATACCCCACATGTGGATGTAAACTGATGTATGGGTACAAAGTAGGGTTCAGAATGGAAGGAGCGCTGTTGGGATTTTGGAGGGCAGACTTTGTTGGAATTTGCTTCAGACACCATGTCTAATATGCAGAGCCCGTGAAATGCCAGAACAGTGGAACCTCCCAAAATAACCCTATTTTGGAAACCAGACCCCCCCACTCACAAGAAATGTATCAAAGGGTATTGTGATTGTCTTGACCATACAGGTGTTTAACCGACTTTTTTTACCATTGGGATGTGAAAATTAAAAATTACTTTTTTTTTTTTTTTTTTTTACAATAAAGCATCAATTCATCCCTAAGTTTTTTTTATCTTCACAAGGAGTTAAAGGAGAAATTGCACCTTGCATCATGTCACATAATTTCACCTGAACATGACAGTACCCCATATATGGTGGTAAACTGGGTAAAAAGAGAAAATGCACTCACATTTGTTTAGCACTTGTTCCCGACTAGGTAAATGTCCCATACTTGGATGTAGAATGTTATATGGGCACACGGTGGGACAGAACACTTTTTTGAGGGCAGATTTTGTTGTAATAGTTTAGGAACCATATATTGTTTGCAGAACTCCCAAAATGTCAGAACAGCGAAAACTCTCAATATATGACCCTGTTTTAGAAACTAGACCCCTCAAGAAAGCTGCATCAGGCCACAAAAACTTAGGGGGCTCGATGGGTTCTTCCTGCTAATTTTGTTACTATTAGTAACCCCATCAGGTAATGGGCCATATTTATTTACCGATCCCTGTTCCTGCTCACTGTCCACTTTGCTTCCTCTTCTGCCCTCCAGGGGGCTCTGGATATCCTATATCATGTGTCTGGGGCCCCATGGAGGGAAGAAGTGGAAGCGGAGGCAACCATGAGCAGAAGCGCGGATCAGAAAGTAAGGCTGTGGGCTCCCTGTGTATAGTGATCAGAGGCCCAGGGGAGGTGAACAAAAATAAATAACCTTGTTACTCGCATCTCTTGGGATCAGGTTCATCCAGATACATTGAATCTCACCATCTCTAACGGTGTTGCCACAAAGTGCTACTGGACACATACATTTACCACTAATTGAGGGCTGCACATGTATTATCATTGCATTTAATGGAAAAGTACATATGCGTCCTGGGAAATGGCAGTAAACGCATGCGTCCAGAAGCATCTTGTGGCAGCACTTCTGTGGTATATGACCATAGAATAGGGGTCTCCAGTCTTATAATTATTGCACGGCAATCCTAGTACCTCATATTTGATTAATTTATTTGCCTACCCCTGATCTAAGCTATGACTGACTTTGTTGGCAATATCCCATGTAACCATGTCAATGAATTTCACAGTTTTGTAACTTGTACCCCACATTTATTAGTTTGCCTTAATGTTTTTTAGTTACCTTTTACAGAGATTTTTACATTAGTGAGTGTTATCTCTTGCAGAGTGTTTTCTTTCCTGTTAATGAATAATTATTCCTGACGGGTAAACGATTGAAAAGTATTTTGGAGGAAAAAATATTAAATCTTCAGGGGAATTTCTAATTAATGATGGATTTCTTACATCTTTTTAATTGGCTGCTAGCTAAGGAATTCTTACTAAAAAGATACTTGCAATTATACTTTTTCCTTAGGTCTGTTTTCTCATTTCCTCCTTTAATTTCTTTAAAAAAAATTAGAATTGAGCGAAGATCTAAAGACACAAAAAAGCACACGCCGGTTATACTTTGTATTAATTATGCCTTTCATTCTTCATAGCCAGATCTATGTAAAAGTGTCTTATATGAGGATATATGTCTTGGCAGTTTCTGTAAGTTTCTCAAGGTCATCTTATATAGGTTATCAGTTAAAGGGAGTCGACCACCTCCTCAAATATATTCATCTGTCAGCACTGTGTTACAGGGGGCACATTACATTGATAAAAGCCATACATTTGTTATGTATATCACTTTTGAAGATGTGGAGAAAAACAACTTTGATGTCTTATACAAATGAGCCGGTTGGTGCATGGGATTAGGCCTTCTACTCTAGCTGCTCAAGTGGGATGGGTGATGTCGTAGCAGAGGGCGGCCAAACCACCAACTCCAAATTTAACTCCTCTAATTTTCCATATCCGTTCTCCGGCTCCCAACTCCTCCTTAACTCCTTCATAAATGGCTGACAGCCTTTGTATTAATAACTATGTATTTAACTAATTATGCAATATCAGTGACTGTATAATGTATATGAAAAAAAAAATAATTCATCGGTTTATGTTGAAGTCAGAGTTAGTTCATTGGACATGCCTGGTATTTCACCTCAGTCTCGTTCAAGCATTGCCATGCAGAAAAAATTATTGTTTCTTGTTATGGGGGAAGAGAAGATTGAATGTCAATTTTTATATGCTGTGGTCTCAGAAGTGTGTTTTGTTTCACTGAAACCCTTAGGAATATTAAAATTATGTTTCAAATATGTTTCCTTTAGGAGCGTCTTTTAATGAGCCTTTTACCTAGAAATGTTGCTATGGAAATGAAGGAAGATTTTCTGAAGCCGCCTGAGAGAATTTTCCATAAGATTTATATTCAAAGACATGACAATGTTAGGTAAGATTGACATTTAAGCATAAAATATTTTTAAATGGAAACTCTGAATACAAATATAGTGACATGTAGTGACACTCGAATATAAATGACTAACAACGGTGATACTTTTTACTATTCTTGTATACTAATAATTTTTGTGTACTGCAAACTTACAAATTAACAACTGAATGTAAACATTATTAAGTCATGTTGTTTGGTTCAATATAAATTGTTTGGTTCAATATAAATTGTTTGTTTCTATATGTATAAAGGAGTTATTCAACATTGGTTCTATGTATGTGTCCATGGGCCATGCAGAGTATAACATACAGTACAGACCAAGAGTTTGGACACACCTTCTCATTCAAAGAGTGTTCTGTATTTTCATGACTATGAAAATTGCCGATTTACACTGAAGGCATCAAAACTATGAATTAACAGATGTGGAATTATATACTTAACAAAAAAGTGTGAAACAACTGAAATATGTCTTATATTCTAGGTTCTTCAAAGTAGCCACCTTTCCCTTTGATTACTGCTTTGCACACTTTTGGCATTCTCTTTATGAGCTTCAAGAGGTAGTCACCAGAATGGTCTTCCAACAGTCTTGAAGGAGTTCCCAGAGATGCTTAGCACTTGTTGGCCCTTTTGCCTTCACTTGGCGGTCCAGCTCACCCCAAACCATCTCGATTGGATTCAGGTCTGGTGACTGTGGAGGCCAGGTCATCTGGCGTAGCACCCCATCACTCTCCTTCTTTGTCAAATAGTCCTTACACAGCCTGGAGGTGTGTTTGGGGTCATTGTCCTGTTGAAAAATAAATGGTCCAACTAAACGCAAACCGGATGGAATAGCATGCCACTGCTGTGGTAGCCATGCTGGTTCAGTACGCCTTCAATTTTTAATAAATCCCCAATAGTGTCACCAACAAAGCACCCCCACACCATCACACCTCCTCCTCCATGCTTCACGGTGGGAACCAGGCATGTAGAGTCCGACCGTTCACCTTTTCTGCGTCGCACAAAGACATGGTGGTTGGAACCAAAGATCTCAAATTTGGACTCATCAGATCAAAGCACAGATTTCCACTGGTGTAATGTCCATTCCTTGTGTTGTTTAACCCAAACAAGTCTCTTCTGCTTGTTGCCTGTCCTTAGCAGTCGTTTTCTAGCAGCTATATTATCATGAAGGCCTGCTGCACAAAGTCTCCTCTTAACAGTTGTTGTAGAGATGTGTCTGCGGCTAGAACTCTGTGTGGTATTGACCTGGTCTCTAATCTGAGCAGCTGTTAACCTGCGATTTCTGAGGCTGGTGACTCGGATGAACTTATCCTCCGCAGCAGAGGTGACTCTTGGTCTTTCTTTCCTGGGGCGGTCCTCATGTCAGCCAGTTTCTTTGTAGCGCTTGATGGTTTTTGCAACAGCACTTGGGGACCCTTTCAAAGTTTTCCCAATTTTTCAGACTGACTGACCTTCATTTCTTAAAGTAATGATGGCCACTCGTTTTTCTTTACTTAGCTTCTTTTTTCTTGCCATAATACAAATTCTAACAGTCTATTGAGTAGGACTATCAGCTGTGTATCCACCTGACTTCTGCACAACACAACTGATGGTCCCAACCCCATTTATAAGGCAAGAAATTCCACTTATTAAACCTGACAGGGCACACCTGTGAAGTGAAAACCATTTCCGGTGACTACCTCTTGAAGCTCATCAAGAGAATGCCAAGAGTGTCCAAAGCAGTAATCAAAGCAAAAAGTCGCTACTTTGAAGAACCTAGATAATATAAGATATATTTAAGATATAAGACATATTTTAGTTGTTTCACACTTTTTTTGTTAAGCATATAATTCCACATGTGTTAATTCATAGTTTTAATGCCTTCAGTGTGAATCTACAATTTTCATAGTCATGAAAATACAGAAAACTCTTTGAATGAGAAGGTGTGTCCAAACTTTTGGTCTGTACTGTAAGTGAATGAAGAAAATACGATCTATGAAGTATAGAAGGCTAAGAACCCCATTGCAGAAACGCAGCATTTTTGTTGCAGATTTTGCTGTGGTTTCTTGAGCCAAAGTCAAAAGTGGATTTAACAGAAGAGTAACATCTAAATGCTTTCTTTGTATTTTCCATTCCTTTTCTAGCTACTCCTAACTGTAGTTTAAAAAAACTGCTGCGCTTCTGCAATATGGCGGACTACGCCTTATAGTATGTTTGTCTGCTACTTAGCAAACACACCTTGAATCAATAGGCGTGTATAAGGTGATATATGCCAAAGAATATCTATTTAATAATTATCTGGATGCATTTATCTATTTTATATATATATTTATCTGGTTTATATGTATTTTTGACTGTTTTAAGAAATTTGGGCAACAAAACAGTGAAAGCACAACAGCTGTAAGATTTGCATATATTTGCATTGGCAATTTTTGGCGCTTTTTAATCCCTTCAGTCCCAGATTACTTTCCCTTTTTGAATAGCTGTCAGTTTTATCCCTTACTAAATACGAAATCAAACAGGTTTCAAGAGTGTGTGTGTTTGTGTATACTATATATATATATATATATATATATATATATATATATATATATATATATATATATAGTGTTTAAAATACAACTTAAAATATTACTTATAAATATTTGTTATACTAGTGCAGTAGGCTCTGTTTTATACAATGTATTGTAAAATCATATTATTGCTAGTGTATAGCAGATTGGGTATTGGGGGGAAGTTATAAGCTTTATTGGACATTGGGGATTAAGTTTTCTGTTTTTTGAAATTTTTTATCTCAATTTAAAAAAACAAAAAACAAAACAAAACCTAAACAAAGAATTTCAAATTCACAGTTAAAATGACTATGCACCTACTGTATTTCATGTCGAAGAGGCATTAGGGGGATGAGGTAAAGTTTTTATGTCACAGGGCAAAACAAAACTTAACTCTTAGAGGAGCAGAGGGAAATGAAGGTGAAGGAGACGGGTGTGGTGGAAAATCAATTAACATGGTAAAGGAATAGGACAGTGTTCAGACAATGCAACCAAAAACTCTAAGCAAGTTATCAAACTGTGCAAGCCTCCTGCGCTGCCGCATGCGAGCAGAGGGCGGCGCAGAGACCAGAACAGGCAGAGATGTTACCGTCATCTTCATATTTACAGAGGCGGGACCATCATTCATCAGGATAATCAGTCGTTTGCTAGCCCTCACTCCAGTTTGTTATGTCTTTTGACCCCACAAAACTCCTGCCCTTACAAGGGCAGTCCACATCTGACCCTTATGACCATTCCTCTCTCACGCTATGCGTTTCATCACTAGTGTGTAATGATTCTTCAGGTGGTTGATAGAGAAACAAAGAAACATCTAGCCTCTCCAGACATCCATCATGGTCTATCCCAATAGGACATCTTCACTATACTGCTCTGTCAATGGTCCAAATGATGATTATGGGCCCTTTTTTTTCTTCAAAAAAAATACATTGAGAACGTGTCATCTTTAAGGTTATACCGTTTGAAGATCATTTTATCTTCAACTCAATTAACATTTTGACTAGTCTACTTTAAAGACAGATATTGAGCCACCAGATTGTCCCTCTGTCCTAGATAGAAGTGGGAGGATAGAATGGGCTTTGCCCCATACTGGACTACGAATACTATTTAAATATGGATGACTTCTACAATAGTGTCTCCCTTCTAACTTGCCTTGCTGCCAAAATTCAAAAGGGCTCCCAAAATCCTTTACAGAACAAAAACTGTACCATAGGGAAAGCAGGGTTGTTTGTTCTGACAAGCTAATGCTAGTCAAATACAAGAACAAGCGTGATGTTCTTGTTTTGACTAGCCTCCACGCTGACCGATTCCCCCCCCCCCCACTCTAAATCTGAGGAACTGCAGTGCAGATCAACAAGCCTGTATGTATAAAAGAATATAGCCATTACCATAGGACTATATAGGAATATAGCTATAACCATAGGACATTAAAATTGCCAGATTGATGGATACACTGTTAGTGTTAAAAGGAGTGCAATATTAGTACATTTGTGTGCTCAGATACCCCTGTGAAAATAAGCATAGTGCCATACAGAGTAATTATGCATAAGTACTGTCATACTGGTGCTGTATAATTTGATATTGGCTTGATATTTCGTTTAGGTAAATGAGGTGCTCATTGCCTCTTACTCTCTGCCCAGCCCCACATTGCTCCCCTTAAGCTGAACACTGTGTTTAGCATAAAAAAAAAAACTAATATACTATAATTAGGTTATTGATAAGCCTTCTGTATACAGTGCTGCCGATCTTGCTCCTCCTGCATATACAGTCCTATGAAAAAGTTTGGGCACCCCTATTAATCTTAATCATTTTTAGTTCTAAATATTTTGGTATTTGCAACAGCCATTTCAGTTTGATATATCTAATAACTGATGGACACAGTAATATTTCAGGATTGAAATGAGGTTTATTGTACTAACAGAAAATGCGCAATATGCATTAAACCAAAATTTGACCGGTGCAAAAGTATGGGCACCTCAACAGAAAAGTGACATTAATATTTAGTAGATCCTCCTTTTGCAAAGATAACAGCCTCTAGTCGCTTCCTGTAGCTTTTAATCAGTTCCTGGATCCTGGATAAAGGTATTTTGGACAAACAATTCAAGTTCAGTTAAGTTAGATGGTCGCCGAGCATGGACAGCCCGCTTTAAATCATCCCACAGATGTTCAATGATATTCAGGTCTGGGGACTGGGATGGCCATTCCAGAACATTGTAATTGTTCCTCTGCATGAATGCCTGAGGATTTGGAGCGGTGTTTTGGATCATTATCTTGCTGAAATATCCATCCCCGGCGTAACTTCAACTTCGTCACTGATTCTTGAACATTATTCTCAAGAATCTGCTGATACTGAGTGGAATCCATGCGACCCTCAACTTTAACAAGATTCCCGATGCCAGCATTGGCCACACAGCCCCAAAGCATGATGGAACCTCCACCAAATTTTACAGTGGGTAGCATGTGTTTTTCTTGGAATGCTGTTTCTTTTTGGACGCCATGCATAACGCCTTTTTTTATAACCAAACAACTCAATTTTTGTTTCCAAAATGAAGCTGCCTTGTCCAAATGTGCTTTTTCATACCTCAGGCAACTCTATTTGTGGCGTACGTGCAGAAACGGCTTCTTTCTCATCACTCTCCCATACAGCTTCTATTTGTGCAAAGTGCGCTGTATAGTTGACCGATGCACAGTGACACCATCTGCAGCAAGATGATGCTGCAGCTCTTTGGAGGTGGTCTGTGGATTGTCCTTGACTGTTCTCACCATTCTTCTTCTCTGCCTTTCTGATATTTTTCTTGGCCTGCCACTTCTGGGCTTAACAAGAACTGTCCCTGTGGTCTTCCATTTCCTTACTATGTTCCTCACAGTGGAAACTGACAGGTTAAATCTCTGAGACAGCTTTTTGTATCCTTCCGCTGAACAACTATGTTGAACAATCTTTGTTTTCAGATCATTTGAGAGTTGTTTTGAGTAGCCCATGATGCCACTCTTCAGAGGAGATTCAAATAGTAGATCAACTTGCAATTGGCCACCTTAAATACCTTTTCTCATGATTGGATACACCTGGCTATGAAGTTCAAAGCTCACTGAGGTTACAAAACCAATTTTGTGCTTCAGTAAGTCAGTAAAAAGTAGTTAGGAGTATTCAAATCAATAAAATGATAAGGGTGCCCATACTTTTGCACCGGTCAAATTTTGGCTTAATGCATATTGCGCATTTTCTGTTAGTACAATAAACCTCATTTCAATCCTGAAATATTACTGTGTCCATCAGTTATTAGATATATCAAACTGAAATGGCTGTTGCAAACACCAAAATATTTAGAACTAAAAATGATTAAGATTAATAGGGGTGCCCAAACGTTTTCATAGGACTGTATATGGATGTGAGGCAACCTTGTGTTATGAATTGTTTTGGTTTTATAGTTTTAATAATCTTCATTTGTTCTCGCTATTGAGCCATAGCAGTTCACTTTAAGACAGAAAACCAAAACTAATATAATGACAGCGGTCTCAAAAACCACTTAAAGTGTACAAAACAAACAAATTAAGACTCCCAAAATATAATAAAATATGAATAATTTTATTAATGAATCTATATAATCCAAATCAAAACAACACATAAGATAGGAAAGACAAACAAGGGGAACAAGACCCCCCACAAAGTGGCAGTATAATACCTTACCCTCCCACAAACGAAGACTGAGAGAAACCCCCAAATAGCTGTAAAATATCACATATGGAAAAAATGCCTGAAGTGATAATACAGTATGGCCAAAAAAATAAAGCCATAATAGCTAATATATATCAGTCTGACCACAGAATATACATGCAGTCATAATAATACTATCATCTTGGAATAAAGAGTGTCCCTACAGGGAATACTCGTACATACCCAGAGGTGCAGACATGATTCTAAATCAAATAGTAGAAACGCAAGAGAAACTCTCAGTACATCATCGGTGGGACAATGAGAAATGCCTGACGCGCGTTTCGCCGATACCCGGCTTCGTCAAGAGGCAAATGACAAAAGGTCTCAAGCGTAGTATATATATCCCCATAATAAAACTTTAAGACAGAAACCTTGGCTAACCTACACTGTGAATATACCCTATGTGTTTACATATTTAGCAAACTTTAACTCGACTATGGCCACAGATGAGTGATCAGGAGTGAGTATGGCGTGACTAAGGGGTTGGTTCACCCCAAAACACATTAGCGTTTTCTTTTATGATTGCACTTTTTTCATTTTTTCTTCAGCTTTTATTTTTCTATGTGTGTACTATGTTTTAATGGATTAAATTAAAGAATGGATTTTTAACCTAAGAGTGTTGCAAGTCGTTCCCTTCATCTACTACATTCTCAAATAAGTGTTACTGGCACATAACTCTGGTACATTTTAACCCTTTAGCTAAGGCATTTTAGCATTAAAAAAATAAATAAAAATTTGAATCACCCCTTTTCCCTAGAACACATAAAAGTTAAAAAAAAAAAAAAAAAACAACAAAAAAAAAGACTGTGAAATGCATATACATTAGGTATCCCTATGTCCAAAAGCGCCTGGTCTATAAACTTATAAAAAAAAAATATTTCCCTTATGGTGACTGTCATAGTGGGGGAAAAAAATCAAAAGAGCCAAACTGCCTTATTTTAATATTTAGCTGCAAAAAATTTTTTTAATAAAAAGTGATCAAAGCAATAATCATTCCCCAAAATGGTATAAATAAAAAGTAAATCTGACCCTCCAAAAAGAGATGCCACATGCATCTCTTTACACGGAAATATAAAAATGTAACAGGTGTCAGAATATGTTGACTCTATGAAAAAAAAAAATTGTGCAAAGGTTTGGATTTTTTTGGATGAACTTTTGTTTAGTTTTTTTTCCCCATAACATATGATGTTCTCTGACTACAATGTTGAAGCAAGAGACATTTGTACCTAGGTAGTGTTAGGCAAATCAGCAAGGTACAGGCCTGCAGTCTCTAGCCACAGTGAAGCATGGAAGATGTAGCTGTATATGATATGGGAAAAGAAATCACTGGTGTATTCTTTTAAACCTTTCCTGACATCCACTGTAATAGTACAGCAGATTTCAAGTGTTTAAATATGGCATAGCCACCAGTTCTCAGCTGTATTATACCGCAGGGACCTGGCACTAATGCTGACCAAGGCACCATTTTAGCATTGTAAGCATTAATGCTAAACTGTCCTGGGCAAGTATCCCACTACCTCCCACCACAGAAGATGCAAAATCTGCATACCTGCCCCTGAGTCCTGCTCCAAAGTCCCACCCCCTGCCTCCCGAAGGCTTCTTCCTGGCTGATGCTATGCTGCGGGCTTTGCTACCTATATGACCAGACGGCAGGTGCCACCCTTGCTCACTTCCTCAGATGCAGCCACTTTGAAGGTGTTTTTTTTTTTTTTTTATTAACTTTATTAATTTTTCAAATAAGAACAGGGAAAACAGCCAAAACAAGGGAAGTCATAGCCTTCCAACAGGAACGCAAATCAAATTAAGGCTCAAGCCCTACATTGTAGAAACAGATTTTTTGTTGCAGATTTTGCAGCTTTTTTTTTTTTTTTTTTTTTTTTAGCCAAAGCAAAGAATGGCTACAAAAAAGTGGGTAATATACTAAAAGTGGGAAATTGTGCTAAAAAGTTTACCATAGGAAATACCATTACCAATTTACCATTTTGTACATTTACCATTTTGTACATAGTGATAAGTCTTCTTTAACGTTTCACCAGACTTTGGGCCATTGCATCATTTAACCCTTTCGCTGCCAGGCACGTACACTGTACGTGCTCCCAAGGTGGCACTTCAGTAGCGGAGGACGTAGTTAGTACGTCCTCCCTACTAATGCCGATATCTCTGGACTGCATCAACATATCTTGATGCTTTAAAATGCATTTTAAATAAGAGACTCATCTTTAAAATAATACCAGGGACTTGATGATTTTACTTACAGTCTTGGAACGATTCACTGTTGAAAACACTATTTGGCATTGAGATCCAACTGCAGATCTCAATTCCCGACAGTGTTTCAACAGTGAATTGCTCCAAAACTGTACATCCAATCATCGAGTTCTTGATATCATTTTAACCTCTTCAAGACTGAGCCTAAAAGTACCTAGATGACCAGGCCTCATTTTTCAAATCTGACATGTGTCACTTTAGGTGGTAATAACTTTGAGATGCATTAACTTATCATGGTGATTCTGAGATTGTTTTTTCGCAACACCTTGTACTTCCTGTCAGTGGTAGATTTTGGTCAATATGTTTTGTCTTTAATTATGAAAAAATAGGAAATTTGGTGAAAATTTAGAAAAAAATGCAATTTTCAAACTTTGAAATTGCATGCCTTTCATGTAGAATGTCATACTACCCAAATTACTTCATACATTTAATTTGCCATATCTCTGCTTTATATTGGCATCAAACTTTAATTGCCCTTTCATTTTATTCAGATGTTATAAGGCTTACAAGTCAAGCAGCAATTTTCCAAATTTTTAAGAATATTTCCAACACATATTTTTCAAGGGACCAGTTCAGTTCTGAAGGGGTCTTGAAAGGCCTCTCTATTAGAAACCCCCATAAATCACCCCATTCTAAAAACTTCACTCCTGTAAGAATTCATAACTGCATTTAGGAAGTTTCTTAACCCTTTCAGCATTTCACGTCAATTAAAACAAAATAGAGGTCAAATTTACAATTTCAGTTTTTTTTCACTAATATATTCATTTAGCCCTAGAACTTACACATTCACAATGGGTTAAAGGAGAAAACGCATTCTAAATTCTATTAAACAATTCCCCCCAAGCATGAAACTATTCCATGTGAGAATGTTAAATGATGTATGGGCACACTGTAGGGTCCAGAACAGAAGGAGCGCTATTGGGATTTTGGAGGGCAGATTTAGCTGGAATCTGTTTCAGGCACCATGTCACATTTGCAGAGCCCCTGAAGTGCCATAACAGTGGAAACCCCCTCAAAATGACACCATTTTGAAAACTAGACCCCCCCAAAGAATGTATCCAGGGGTATAGTGAGCACTTCGACCCTACAAGTGTTTCACAGATTTTTTTTACCATTGAGACATGAAAATTAAAAAAAAAAAAAAAAATTCTAATATAATGTCACTTTAGCCCCCAATTTTTCATCTTCAAAAGGGGTTAAAGGAGAAATTGCAACCCACATATTGCTACACACTTTCTATTGAATGCAACAATATCCCATATGTGCTGGTATACTGATATACGGACACATGGCAGCGCTCAGAACGGAAAGAGCGCTAATTGGGTTTTGGAGGCCAGATTTTGCTGGAATCATGATCAAGCACCATGTCCCATTTGCAGAGCCCTCTAGGTGTCCAAACAGTAGAAACCTCCAAATTGTGACACCATTTTGGAAACTAGACCCCTTGAGGTATTTATTGAGGGTTATAGTGAGTATTTTGACCCCATAGGTTTTGAAAAAATTTGCATCAAACAAAAATTTTTCATATTTTTTTTACACAAAAGTGTCATTTTAAAGGCAGCCTTTTTCCCTAAAACACATGAAAATAAAGAAAAACACCCTAAAATAGATTACCACATTTCTCCTGTGTTCAAAAATGTACACTTTGTGGCCTTAATCCTATGTACGGACGCACAGTAGGGCCCAAAAAGAAGGGAGCACCAACTGGGTTTCAAGACACAATTTTTGCTTCAAAATGTTTCAGACCCATTGCACATTCGAACAAGATTTGAGTTACCAAAACAATTGAAAATCCCCATAAATGACCCCATTTTATAAACTAGACCCCTTAAGGTATTCATTGAGGGGTATAGTGAGTATTTTGACCCTATAGCCATTTCACAGATTTTAATAACCTTGGGATGTGTAGGTTAAAAATTACTAAAATGTCCCTTTATCTCCAAAGTTTTCATTTTCACAAGGGGTTAAAGGAGAAAAAGCCCCCCACAGTTTGTTACACAATTTCTCCTGAACATGGCAATACCCCATATGTGGCCATAATCTGCTGTATGGGAACATGGCGGGGCTCAGAATGGAAAGAGCGCTATTTGGTTTTTGGAGGGCAGATGTGGCTGGAATAGTTTTCAGGTGCCATGTCGCATTTGCTGAGCCCCTAAAGTATCAATACAATGGAAACCCCCCAAAAGTGACCCCATTTTAGAAACTACACCCATCAAGGAATGTATCAAGGGGTATTATCATTCTGAGCCTAAAAACGCTTCCCAAAAATTAATACACAAAATGAAAATTAAAATTTTGAAAGAAATCTGCCATTTCGGTGCCCAATGAGTTGCACCCACTCTGTGTTATCAGAGACCTGCACTCCTAAAAATATTAAGGGGCTGTCCCGGGTAGAAAGAAGTTATATATGTGGGTGTACACTGCTGCTTGGGCACACCGCAGGGTGCAGAAGGGAAGGAGCAGTGCACTTTTTAGCTTTTGGTGTACAGATTTGGAGGTTTCCTGACGCCATGTTGTTTTTGCAGAGCCCTGGAGGTGCCGGTAATTTTGAATTCCCCAACAAGTGACCCCATTTTGTAGGGGAAATTTTAGAGTCTCTACAAATGTGACATGGTGTCCAAAAACCAACAATCTAAATCAGCTGTCCAAAAGCACATATCGCTCCTTCCCTTCTGCGCCCTGCTGTGTACCCAATCAGCAGTTTATGCCCACATGTATAACACTGGTGTACCCAGGATAACGTACTTAATGCCATATGTGGGTAGAAACGGCTGTTTGGGCACAGTCAGGCACAGAAGGGAAGGAGCACTATTTTGTTTTTTGGATCGCAGATTCAGATGTTTGCTATCGGGTTGCCCATGTCAGGTTTGTAGAGCCTCTAAAGTACCAGTAAAGTGGAATCCCTTAGAGAATGACCCCGTTTTAAAAACTGCACCCCTCAAAGAACTTATTAGGGGGTGTATCGGGCAATAGTATCCTAAACGTGATTGCACAGCGGATGGTGAATAGTAGATATGTAAGCTGTGCGGACTACATTGGGAACACCAAATTCCCTACTATATCCGCAGTAGCTACTAAGTTTGAGTGGGGGGGTTCACTCTGGGGGGCAGTTCTGGTTTATTTTCCGTCGTAAGCTCTAAATCTGGTTTGTACCCCAATATTCGCTCACACAGCTTATACATTCCCTTCCTGCCGTAGCGAGTTGTGTTCTTATGATTTGGTGATTTTGTTTTTATTTTTGTCACATTGTATAAGCTATAATTTTTTCTTTTTTTTTTTCTGGTGATGTGGCCGCATGAGGGCTTGATGTTTGCGGTATGAGATGTATTTTGTTATAACATTTTTGGGTGTTTTTAACATATTGACTAACTTTTATTAGCTCTTTCTTGGAGAATTAAAAAAATCCCTATCAATTCTGGTATTGTGTTTTGCCTTTAAAAAAAATTTCAGCAAGGCGTATAGCATAAGTAACATGTGACCTTTATTCTGCGGGTCAGTACGATTACGGCGATACCTCATTTATATTGTTTTTTATGTGTTACAAGTTTTGCAGAACAAAAAATCCATTTGGGGACATAAATCAATTACTTTTGCATCACCAACTTCTGAGACGCGTAACATTTTTCGGTTGACAGAATTGGTTTATGGCTTATTTTTTGCAGAACAACCTGTGCTTTGTATTGGTACTGTTTTGGGGTACATGTGACTTTTTGATCACTTTTTATAGCATATTTTGTAAGGTGAGATGGCGAAAAAACATTACTTTTGCCGGGTTGTTTGCGTTTTTTTTCCCAGTATTCACTGTGTAGGTTAAATAATGTTTCCGTTTTATTGTACAGGTTATGACGGACGCGTTGATACCAAATATGTATTGTTTTTAGTAATATTTTGTTTGGTTTTTTTATATCATTAATTTTATATAAGAAAAGGGAATTTTGGGGTTTTTATAACTATATAAAAAATTTTTACACACTTTATTTATTTGTTTTTTAACTTTTTATTTACATTTTTTATTTGTCCTATAAGGACACTAGAACCAGCGATCAGAGAGGATCGCTGGCTCTATGCTATAGACTGCAATACAGTGCATTGCAGTCTATGGAGGAAGCCAGCCGATACAGACGTATCGGCTGGCTTCCTCAATACCTGGTAGGATCAACCAGGTACTGGGGGCTCTTAGCAGCCTGGGGTCACTGGTCAGACCTCAGGCTGCAGAAGATACTTATGGGCACCCCCCGACCTCGCCGCGGGGGGTGCCCAGGGGGCACTTTATCTTTTTCTAAGCCCCTTGGATACGGCGGTGATGTTTCACCGCCGGCATCTAAGGGGTTAAAACCTCCGTTCGGAGACCAGCTCCGAGCGGAGTACATTGGGCACAGTGTTAGCTATAAGATATAGCTAATACTTGCTTCCGATGCCGCCCGCAGGATCATCTAACCTGCGGGCGGCATCGCATGTCAGGGAAAGTTTGTTACTCCAACAAACTTTCCCTGACATGGCCGCTACATGATCGGGACCTGAATCTATCAGGTCCTGATCATGTCTCCGTGGACCCCAGCAGCTATTAGCGCTGGGTCCACGGAGCTCCCGACCCTTGGGGAAACCCGATCCCCATTTTAAAAGGGGCCGTTAATTAACATCGGCGCGGCACAGAGCCCAAGCCGCGCCGACGTTAATCTACAGGGGCCGGTCGGGAAGCGGTTAAAGATGAGATTCTCCTCTTTAAAATGCAATTGAAAGCATCATGATATGTTGATGCAGTTCAAAGATATAGAGCTCCAAAGTGTCCCCCCCTCCTGTCTAAGCAAGCAATTTGCGATCTAACAAGAAAGGAAGAGGGACACGGAGCAGTGCAGCAGAGAGAGAGAGAGAGACAGAGAAACGATCTGACTCTCTGCATAACTTGTATGTGACAGCAGGAGGGGGGTGGCAGGGACTCTATTGTCCCTATTAACCCTTCTCCTGCCAATCAGAGAACATACTATACATTTGTCTCTGATTGTCACATACAGTTATTATGTAATTCCCCCCTGAGCTTTACTAGTGGGGTATTCTTATGTTATACCTCCTGAACATAACCAGGAAGTTTGTTGGCACTGTGACCCAGACATTTACCATTGTCCAGGTCGCAGAGCCAAAAAAAAAAAAGTCGCACCAAACACTTACACAACATATACATAAAGTCGCAAATAAAGTTTACATTTCACCCAATCCCTGTCCTGTCTATACCTGAGCTTTCTACAGTAAAATACGTCTCTAGTGATGTCCGTTACACACTAAAATAATAGTAATAACGATTATCACTAGAGATGAACGTATAGATTGCTAAAATTATTATAGGGGGATGGAAAATAACATTTTTATGTAAAGTCCTATTTAATTTGCATGCACAAAATGGGATGGCGCATTTCTACGATTTTGGCGATTCTTTAACACCCGCCCCTGTAAATATATACATGTGTGGTATGTATGAACTCCTCACATATTGCAGTTTTATGGACAGTACATTATGTTTGCAGAAAGGGATTTCTTGAGCCGCACTTTAGTGGCAAATTTGAATTTTTGCACAATTATTGCTAGCAATCTCTGTTTGCGGCAAAGTTGAATGAAGGTGCTTGTATATATAAACTATTAAATTGTGTTTTATATACGGCATGCTGTGTACTCTGAAAAAAGTTAGATTTTGGTATCACAGTCACAGTTTGGTAGGTGCAGTATAGCTTTTTAACATATTAGTGAACAACAGCAAAATCCTGCTTGTCTTCTGTATTCGTGTTTTAGGGAGTCCGAGCTCTTGTTGTAGTTGATGTTTGCGGTACATATAGTATATATACACATTGTATACACCATAAGCTATTATTTTAAAAGTATTTTGTATATGAATGTGAGATTGAACATGAGTTTTAGGTGCAAATATGTGTTTTAGCGTATTTTTTCAAAAAATTATTTGTGTTGGTCGCAAAGTTGCATGAAGGTGGATGTGGCTATCGATGACCCATTAAGACATTTGTAATCTTCAGGTTGTCTACTTTCAAAAAATATATAGGGTTTAGGGGTTCACTTACTTTTCATGGTGTGTAATCCCTACATTTTATAGGATGATACTTTTTTAACATTTCCAGCTTCAAAGCAGAATTTTGTTCCTTCCAGTTCTAGCGATTTTCTGAAGACACGTGCTTGCGGGTTCAGGCCATAGTGATATGTATGAACTCTGCACATGTTGAACTCTTATTTTTAGTTGGTTTGGTGCATTTAATTTTTTGTTTGGTTTCCGCTTTTAACAACTAATATAATTTATTTGCATTTTTTCATAAAACATTCACTTTAAATCAAAATTGCATGAAGGTGCCTGTTCGTATACAGTACCAAGTGGCATTCTGACAATGCTGCAGGTGTCTACTTTAAGAAAATATATAGGTATGGGGGGGTTGGATGCTTTTTTAATGTTGCAATTTAGGTTTGATTTGTCCATCTCAAAACTGTGAAAATTGCTCTGGCTACTGGAGGTGCAAAATTTCCAGAGACCCTTGGCAGCGAAAAGGTTAATAAGTGCTGATCCAATGATTCCAGTGCAGTTGGATTTTTTCGCAATCCTAAGCAATCATTGCAGTTAGTTTTGTTGCCTGATAAGCTGTCCAATGGGTGGGGTCAGGCAGGAGCAGGCAAGGTGGCGTGCTCAGAGCTCTCTGGCCAACCCTAATTGGATAGAGTCATAGCTTTTTTTCATACACCTTGTATGCTTTATCCCAGTACCACCCACTTGACTGAGGGCTAAAGAAAAAACGTCCAACTGTGCTGGAATCAGTGGAGCCATGGCTATTAAAGGATGCAAAGAACTGCACTTGCTGGCGGTTGTTCTTTAAGTCATCTATATTTAACAGTAATCTACAGTATATTATATTTTTTATCAAAACAAACATGGATACACAAATATCCGGGAGACATTCTTACGTAAAATTGCACAGCAACATGTGTGTGCCTGCATCTGGTTTACTTGCCACTTAACCTTAGGGTGGATATTAAATTACTTTCATAGTATAACTAAATAATTAACATCAGCTCTTATATTGCAGCAGATGGTGAACAGATGGATAGCTGTGCAACCCCAGCCTTCTTATTTGACTCATGCATAGTTTGTTACAGATTATGATTGGCATTATAATTTGCATTGCCAGTAGTCTTTTCATTTTGTTGTCCTGTTATGTATAAGGTTTTGCCTTCTATAACATGGAAGTTAAAAGCATGCATATGTGAGATGCAAAAATGTATGTTTAAATAGCACATGGGAATCTTTCCTTTACTAGGACATTTTTACTAGAGATGAGCGAACAGTGTTCTATCGAACACATGTTCGATCGGATATCAGGGTGTTCGCCATGTTCGAATCGAATCGAACACCGCGTGGTAAAGTGCGCCAAAATTCGATTCCCCTCCCACCTTCCCTGGCGCCTTTTTTGCACCAATAACAGCGCAGGGGAGGTGGGACAGGAACTACGACACCGGGGGCATTGAAAAAAATTGGAAAAAGTCATTGGCTGCCGAAATCAGGTGACCTCCATTTTAGACGAATAGTGGATTTCAAATCCGGGTCATATGAGAATGTGAACTTTGTGACTATGAGACAGGGATAGCTGTACAGGCAGGGATAGCTAGGGATAACCTTTATTTAGGGGGGAATGTTATTAAAAATAACTTTTTGGGGCTCTATCGGGTGTGTAATTATGATTTTTGTGAGATAAACTTTTTCCCATAGGGATGCATTGGCCAGCGCTGATTGGCCGAATTCCGTACTCTGGCCAATCAGCGCTGGCCAATGCACTCTATTAGCTTGATGAAGCAGAGTGTGCACAAGGGTTCAAGCGCACCCTCGGCTCTGATGTAGCAGAGCCGAGGCTGCACAAGGGTTCAAGCGCACCCTCGGCTCTGATGTAGGAGAGCCGAGGGTGCACTTGAACCCTTGTGCACCCTCGGCTCTGCTACATCAGAGCCGAGGGTGCGCTTGAACCCTTGTGCACACTCTGCTTCATCAAGCTAATAGAATGCATTGGCCAGCGCTGATTGGCCAATGCATTCTATTAGCCTGATGAAGTAGAGCTGAATGTGTGTGCTAAGCACACACATTCAGCTCTACTTCATCGGGCTAATAGAATGCATTGGCCAGCGCTGATTGGCCAGAGTACGGAATTCGGCCAATCAGCGCTGGCTCTGCTGGAGGAGGCGGAGTCTAAGATCGCTCCACACCAGTCTCCATTCAGGTCCGACCTTAGACTCCGCCTCCTCCAGCAGAGCCAGCGCTGATTGGCCGAATTCCGTACTCTGGCCAATCAGCACTGGCTAATGCATTGTATTGGCGTGATGAAGCAGTGCTGAATGTGTGTGCTTAGCACACACATTCAGCTCTACTTCATCGGGCTAATAGAATGCATTGGCCAGCGCTGATTGGCCAGAGTACGGAATTCGGCCAATCAGCGCTGGCTCTGCTGGAGGAGGCGGAGTCTAAGATCGCTCCACACCAGTCTCCATTCAGGTCCGACCTTAGACTCCGCCTCCTCCAGCAGAGCCAGCGCTGATTGGCCGAATTCCGTACTCTGGCCAATCAGCACTGGCTAATGCATTGTATTGGCATGATGAAGCAGTGCTGAATGTGTGTGCTTAGCACACACATTCAGCTCTACTTCATCGGGCTAATAGAATGCATTGGCCAATCAGCGCTGGCCAATGCATTCTATTAGCGTGAACTGAGATTGCACAGGGGTTCTAGTGCACCCTCGGCTCTGCTACATCAGATTGCTACATCTGATGTAGCAGTGCCGAGTGTGCATCAGATGTGTAGTTGAGCAAAACTGACTCAGCACTGCTAAGTCTCTGCATTCGCATAGGAATGCATAGGCCAGCCTTCGGCCAATCAGCGCTGGCTCTGCGGGAGGAGGCGGAGTCTAAGGTCGGACCTGAATGGAGACTGGTGTGGAGCGATCTTAGACTCCGCCTCCTCCAGCAGAGCCAGCGCTGATTGGTCGAGTTCCGTACTCTGGCCAATCAGCACTGGCCAATGCATTTCTATGGGGAAAAGTTAGCTTGCGAAAATCGCAAACTGACAGGGATTTCCATGAAATAAAGTGACTTTTATGCCCCCAGACATGCTTCCCCTGCTGTCCCAGTGTCATTCCAGGGTGTTGGTATCATTTCCTGGGGTGTCATAGTGGACTTGGTGACCCTCCAGACACGAATTTGGGTTTCCCCCTTAACGAGTTTATGTTCCCCATAGACTATAATGGGGTTCGAAACCCATTCGAACACTCGAACAGTGAGCGGCTGTTCGAATCGAATTTCGAACCTCGAACATTTTAGTGTTCGCTCATCTCTAATTTTTACCCATTTCTGCTTAGGGAGTCTAGATTACTATTTAACTACAGGTTATCCTGTGTCTCCTGCTCATGTCCTACACAAGTGTAGACTACTGGTAATTGTATATTAATAATATGGCTGATGGTTTTTACATCAAGGTAGAATCTCAGAAGTCAGGTGGTACAAGTAATAAACTCACTAATATGCAGGGTAGGCACAAAAACACCTGCACGTGTTTCCCTACAAAATAATGCTGATCAGGCCTTAAAGGGATTCTATCATTAAAATGACATTTTTTGCTCCTAACACGTAGGAATAGCCTTAAGAAAGGCTATTCTTCTCCTACCTTTAGATGTCTTCTCCGCGCCGCCGTTCGGTAAAAATCATGTTTTTTTTTCTGTATGAGAGAAATCTCCAGCGCTGCCTCCATCTTCGTCTGGAACGGTCTCTCTCCGCTTCATTTTAATGATAGAATCCCTTTAACAAAACTGTCTTACTATAAAACTGGATTTGTTGCCCATAGCAACCAATCCGCTTTCAGTTTAACACAGCAGTTTAACAAATAAATGAATTCCATTAATACAACTCACATGGCACTCTTTCCAGAAGGCAGTTGTGTTGTACTTGGCTGTATCCAACATACTTTATCTGACTCTACAAAGATTTATGATATTGAAGGTCTATATGCTGTACTTATAGGCTTATTAAAAGAAGTGTACAGCATTCAGCCAATCAACGCTGGTTCTGCCGGAGGCTCGTCTGTGAGGAGGCGGAGTCTAAGATCGGACCACAGCAGTCTCCATTGTGGTCCGATTTTAGACTCCGTCTCCTCACAGAAGAGCCTCCGGCAGAACCAGAGTTGATTGGCTGAATGCTGCACACTGGCCAATCTAAGCTGGTCTATTCATTTCTGTGAGAAAAAGTAAGCTCGCTCGTAACAGCAAGCTGCCAGCTCTCCTGACTAGCAAGGAGGAGCCTTCGGCAAAACAATGCTGGTTCTGCAGCAGGCTCGTCCTTGCTAGTTGGAAGAGCTGGCACCTTGCTGTTACGAGGGAGCTTACTTTTATCAGCGCAACTGCAAGCAATGTTCAGTTAAAGCGCACAAACCCCATAGACTATAATGGGGTCCGTGCGCTTTAACTGCACAGCGCTCCTCCTAAACACTCTTCTCCTGCTATTCGTGGACTTGGTGACTCTCCTTTAGTCGAATAGTGTTTTCCCCTGAAACGAGCATTTTTTCCCATAGACTATAATGGGATTTAATATTCGATCGAGTAGTTGAATATTGAGGCTTTACTCGAAATAAATATTGACTCTCGAATATTTCACTGTTTGCTCATCTCTACTAAGTACATATGCTCCCAGTCTGCATTGCTAATTCTATGATCGTATATGAGAACAAGTAATGATATAGTCGTAGTGTCTATTATGAAACAGCGTGTAAAGAGGTATAGATGTAACCTATCCGTTATTACCATGTAATGTATTTGTTACAATACTGGTGTACACTGATGACATTCATTGGCCAGATGGAATTAGCCAGGAGCAGATAGATACTGAAGAGCAATAGTATGGGGTGCAGTTTGAAGTGTAGATCGCAAGGTTAATACAGCAAGGAGTAGAAACAGTCTGGGAAAGACAATTCTGAGAAGCAGGAGACTGGAACAAGTCACAATACTCAAGCAAAGGCTGAACTGCCACATGGTATAAATAGGCCCAAACAGAAAACAAGATGGCTTTACATTGGTATAGATTGGTCATCTTTGTTAAGGCAATTGCTAAAATTAACATAGCAGCCTCCAGTGGTGAGGAATGGAAGTGCAACAATATTTCAGTGTGAGAGAAATAGCGGCCACTGGTGGTAGATTAGCAAAATACACAGGATTCTAACAGTATCCTATTATCATGGTTGCCCTATCTGAATGGAAGCATTCAATACAGGGAAAGATGGTTAAAATTACAGTACTTTTACAATGATCCTCTGATATATTCTCAAATACGACAGGCAAACTGATATAATCTAAATTGATTTGTATAATATCCATAGATGACCTTGAAGTAGACATTTAGTAAAAACAAGAGATTACTTGAAAAGCTATTATAGATGGAAGAACTATAATATGGCAGGAAATAAGCGGAGAAATGAATACTGGATAGATGCCAGTTCTGATAAATGGACTGAGAGCAAAACATCACTACATTAATCACCACATCATTATGGCATAAAAAAAAAAAATGTACATAATAATACCAGAGGTATGACTTCTAATTCAATCTCCATAAATTTACAATATGGTCGTCTATCAATAAAACCATATTCTAATTATATGTGACCTGGCTGTATAGTTAATATAGATTTATTTAAAACCAAAAAGTATACAGGATCAAAAGGGGGTGGAGATGATGAGCAGAACCACATATGAAAGATGTCATAATAATACAGATGGTATGTTATATAAATAAAGGAAGGAAATGAAATGGCATTGTCCATACCATCAAGTTTAAAGGGGTTGTCCAGGCTAAACTTTTAAAGTTTTTAAAAAAATGACCTGTCCCAGTTGCTCCATTGTAGTTCCGCTCTTCCCTGGGTCTCTTCCAGCATTGTACTAAATGATGTCACAGACATTCAGGCCCTTCACTGATTGGCCTCAGCGGTCACATGACCACACCCATGGTGCTTCCACACGTGTAAACTAAAGGGCTGATCTTCTCTCCGTTGGATGTATCCATTGTGATCCAAAATCCTGCATCACAATTCTCTAATGATCTTTCCTAGATTAATAATTAGGCATGTGGCTATGTATGCCATCCCCATAATATAAGGAAAAATATATCTTTGTACCGGATTAGCCAGTAGATATTAAATATAAAGATTGAGTCTTCAGTAGTTGATACCTTTTTAATGGCTAACAAAAATGATGACAAGCTTTTGAGACTACTCAGGGCTCTTTATCAGGCATAGGTATGACATAATTTCTGAAGGGAAGCATATTTATACATAAAAAGGGCAAAGGAATCAAGTGAAAAGTGATGCAAAGCAGTACACACACAAATAAGTTAAAAAAACAAACTATCAGTTCAAAGGATGGCTCTCTGAGTTTTATGATCCCTTTGATTAGTGATGTGATGCCTAGTTTTTGTAAAATGACAGATTTAAACCCCTCTGTAATGTGTCAAAGGTGGTCATGAGTTTATATTCCCATACTCTTCTGTCACTCTTTGATTGAAATTCCCCCTTAACACCAAAATGTTTATGTCATAGATAATATTATGATTTTGATTGCATAAGTGTTTTGGCACAGGGAGGTCCATTCTCTGCGCTGTAATCGTGTGACGGTGTGAGTTCATCCGCATCCGAATCTTTATCTGGTCTGTAGTCAGTATGTGTTGGCATGTTTTGCATTTTTTCTGTCCGCACAGATATGTTCTGTTTGTAGTTGGAGGTATCAGTAGGATCCTAATGATCATATTTCTGAGATTAGGTGGCTGTCTATCATGTTTTTGCAATAGTGGACGTAGTTTGCATGTGATTCCTCTTAGCATCTCCAGGTGTGGGTTGTATGTGATGACCAGGGGCACCCGATTGTTTTCCTGTTTGGTATTGTATTTTAATAAATCCGATCTTGGTATTCAAGTGGCCCTGGCTATTTGGTTCTCTTCTGTTCTTGGATGCTAACCCTGCCTCAAGAATGTATTTTTGAAGTCTCCCATTGACTTCAATGAGTTCCGTTTTCCGCGCGGAAGCCATTGAAATCAATGGGAAATAAGCCCCCCGAACGCATTGGCAAGCGTTGTGTAGTGAAAGCGTACAAACCCCATAGACTATGACGGGGTCCGTGTGCTTTCTGCACGGTCTCCACATGATACATGCGGACAGAAAAGTACTTTACAATCTACTTTTCTATCTGCATGATTCGTGGGGTCACCACACGGAAAGCACACGGACCCCATTATAGTCTATGGGGTCCGTGTGCTTTCGCCGCTTGCCAATGAGTTCAGTAGTCCGTTCGGGGGGGTCACCATGCGGACTCCCCAAATGGGTTACTGAATGCAGACAAGAACCAGGCCTAACTTGAGTGATTTTGAGATTATTTTTTTCATGATACATTGTACTTCATGTTAGTAGCAAACATCGATCAATAATTTTGTATTTATTTATAAAAAAAAATAGGATGTTTGATGGACATTTGGAAGAAAAAAAAATCACAATTTTAAAAATTTCTAAAATTTACAAGAAAATTTCCAAAACTCAATTTTTAGGGACCACTTCAGTTCTGAAGTGGCCTATATACTAGAAACCCCCATAAATCACCACATTTTCAAAACTGCACCCCTCAAATAATTCAAAACAGCATTTGGGAAGTTTGTAAACCCTTTAATCATTTCACAAGATCCAGATTTTGCTGGAAAAATTTTCAGGTGCCATTTCTCATTTGCAGAGCCACTAGAGTACCAATACATTGGAAACCCCCCTAAAGTGACCCCATTTTTGGAAACTACACCCTTGATAGAATTTATCAAGAGGTATAGTGAGCATTTTGTCCCCAGGGCTATTTCACAGATTTTATTAACATTGGTATGTTTAAATGAAAAATTACTAAAAAGTCACTTTATCTACAAAGTTTTCATTTCCACAAGGAGTTAAAGGAGAAAAAGCCCCACATAGTTTGTTCAACAATTATTCCTGAATACGGCAATACCCTATTTGTGGTCATAATCTGCTGTAGGGGTACATGGCAGGCCTCGGGATTGAAAGAGTGCTATTTGGCTTTTGAAGGGGAGATTTTGCTGGATTAGTATTCAGGAGTCATGCTGCATTTGCAGAGCCCCTAAAGTACCAATACAATTGAAACCCCCAAAAGTGGCCCAGTTTTGGAAACTACACCCCTCTCAGAACATAGCAAGGGATATAATAAGCATTTTGACCCCACAGCTGTTTCATAGATTTTATTAAAGTTGGGACATGAAAATTAAAAAAATACTTTCCAGAAATCCAGAAATTTAGCTCCAAATGTTTCATTTTCACAAGTGGATAAAGGAGAAAAAGCTCTACCAAAGTTTGTTGTTTCTCCTGAACACTGGAATACCCAATATGAGGTTGTAATCTGCTGTATGGGAGTATGGTGGGGCTCAGAATGGAAAGAGCACTATAAAGCTTTTGGAGGTCAGATTTTGCTGGAATAGTTTTCAGGTGCCATGTCATATTTGTATAAAGTACCAGTACAATGTAAACCCCCCAAAAGTGATCCCATTTTAGAAACTACAACCCTCAAGTAATTTCTCAAAGGGTATGGTGAGCATTTTGATCCCACAGCTGATTCACAGATTCTATTAGAATTGGGATGTGAGTATTAAAAATTAGGGTTTTTTTTCCAATAAGCCATCTATTTAGCATGATATTTTAAATTTTTACAAGTGGATAAAGAAGAAAAAACACAACAAAGCTTGTAATATAATTTCTCCTGAACACAAATATGCCCAGTATGTGGTTGTAAACAGCTGTATGGGAACATGGCGGGACTCATAATCGATAGACAGCTATTTGGCTTGTGGAGAGCAGACTTTACTGAAATAGTTTTCAGGGACCATGTTGTATTTGCAGAGCCCCTAAAATACCGGTACAATGGAAACCCCTCAAAAGTAACCCCATTTTAGAAACTACACCCCTCAAGGAATTTTTCAAGGGGTATTAATTAGGCCTAAAAGTGCTTCCCAAAAATTGTACAAAATGAAAATTGAAATTTTTAATGAAACATGCCCAATACGTTGTACTCACTTTGTGTCTTCAGAGACATGCACTTCTAAATCTATTAAGTGGGCTATCCCGGGGACACAAAAATTGTTTTTGCAAAGCCCTGAAGATGTCAATAAATTGGAATTCCCCAAGAAGTGATCCCATTTTGTAGGGGCAATTTTAGGGTATCTGCAAATATGACATGGTGTTCAAAATCTAACAGTCTAAATATACAAAAAGAAAAAAAAAGCTCTACCTAAAAATAATCCAAGGAATAACTACTGTATGTATAAGGAGGGCTGCGCGGAAATCCCAGACTGATAGGATATGCAAAATGTGAGAAGTTGAGTAAAAACATTCAGCATGCCCAAAATTCTTAAATAATAAAATATAACTTTTACTTCATAGCAAGTTAAAACATCTTACAACATGGATCCAGGATAAGAAGACGAGAAAAGTCTGGATCCATGTTGTAAGATGTTTTAACTCGCTATGAAGTAAAAGTTATATTTTATTATTTATGAATTTTGGGCATGCTGAATGTTTTTACTCAACTTCTCACAATCTAAATATACGCTTCAAAAGACACATCTCCACCCTCCTGTGCCCAAATGGCAGTTTACGCCCACTTGTGTGAGACACTGGTGTACAAAGGATAACATACTTAACAATGTCATATGTGGGTATAAACTGCTGCCTGAGCACAGCGAGGCACAAAAGGGAAGGTGCGCTATTTTGGTGTTTGAAGCACAGTTTGGTTTTTGGATGTCATGCCACTTTTATTGAGCCCCTGAATTGTCAGTAATTGTTAGCAACTGCCCTGACAGGGAGTTATCCGATTTGAAAAATAAGTATGTGTACTTAAGGTGTTTTAGGCTGTTTCCTTAAAAGTTAAAAAGAAAGTGTAAAAAATAAATGAATAATAAAAACTTAAAAACCCTTTTAATTAAAAAATGCATAATAAAAATAAAATAAACAAACGTGTAAGGCCTGGTACACATGCGTTCGGGTTGTCCACTTCCTAAAGGAAACCCACAGACCCCATAGACTATAATGGAGTTCTCAATATCAAAAAAAGAAAAGTCCAATATCGCTCACCCTTTCCTGATGAACAAGGTGCACCATCCGAAACGCCTCCGGGACTGAGGATCCAAAAGATTTATATTCCAAATCGTGGTGAAACATAGAAGGATCTGCGACACTTGTTCAGTAAATTTTAAAATCCAATGATTTTATTCATATTTTCTTCTTTAAAAATTCACAAAAAACACTCCATGTAGATAGAAAAAACACATACGAAAGATAATCGGACAAGACAATATAAAAACCGCTGTCAGTAACGCATAATAATGCGTTACTGACAGCGGTTTTTATATTGTCTTGTCCGATTATCTTTCGTATGTGTTTTTTCTATATACAAAGAGAAAGATATAAAGTAGCTCACCCTTGTCGTCCTTTATAGTATCAAGATTGGTGCACGACCCTATTCTCCTTGACTCACTGGAGTGAATTTATACAAAATAGTTTTTCCAAAACCGCAGCTTTGATGTAAGGGTCCGCAACTCGGAGCTTTTTAAAACAACTTCTTTATTTCATCTTCTTAAAAAATCAGTTCGCCACCTTAGGCTGAGGCACACATTCATAGACAACACATAGTGAAGACAAAATAGACACTGGACATAGTGAATTTAAAAATCGCTATGAAACTGACGCGTTTCGGAACGTCCAAAGCGTTCCTTAATCATAGTGAAACTAGCCTAAACTTTGCTAGCAGTGAAAAACTTTATATACACTGTAGAAAAACCTGACAAAGGGTGGGTCTGTCTTTTCTCATTAGTACCAGCTGGTCAACTTGACCTAGGTTCATTTGTTTTTCAAACCCTTCTTAGTCAGACACTACATAAAATGGAAAGAATTGCTAATTATATATGAAGAATATTCCAAAGTGAAGTTATAAAGTGAAGTTATAAACTGCTCAAGGTATCTATCAATCAAACAATTACTGTCAGAACTCCATTCATTGATAAGCAGATTATCGCAAACTTTTTTTGCGGTTTTGGAAAAACTATTTTGTATAAATTCACTCCAGTGAGTCAAGGAGAATAGGGTCGTGCACCAATCTTGATACTATAAAGGACGACAAGGGTGAGCTACTTTATATCTTTCTCTTTGTATTTGGTAACTTTGTTTGACTCTATAAAGTTTGAGCTCCCTAGGAAGAAATTTGTATTATACATTTTCAAAGTATTAAAGTGTTTAAAATGGATAGCACTACAGCCACCAAACGTGATAAAATTGCAGCAGTGTTTGGTAATTCAAGTGGATTAATGAATGAAGAACTAAAAGAGGTTAAAGAGTTAATTAGAAATAAGGAGAAATTGCTAGTGCAAGAGCTTAAGCTATTTTGGGATAAAATCACCTTAACCCAATATATAGAAAGGGAAATGATCCCAAGAGGGCTGAGGCTACACAAACTGCCTACTTTTTTGTACGACGATATATTTTTAAAATCATGGAACAATATCCTCAGTGATTGTTCGTTAAAACTTATGAAGTTGATCGTACAACATGAAGAATCTAAGTTCATTAAAGTGAAGGAAGAAATTAGTCAAATACAAGAAAAACTTGATAAAATCAAAATGTCTGATAAAGCCAAGGAATGGGAGGATAATGTAAATAAGAGACTCGAAACTGTAGAAAATAAGATCATGGAGATCAAGAAAAAGAAGTTTGAGCGTGATGTACAAGACTATATCTCTGGATACATCTATAAAAAACCTCCAAAAACATCTTCACCATTCCCAAGATCTATTTTGAAACAAAATTATCAAAAGGGTGCACGACCCAGAAATAAAAGGAGTGTTTCATTCAGTTCGGTAGATCAAACTGACATTTCCTCGTTGGACACGGACAAAGAACCAGGTGATACCTTTGAAAGTTTTAACAGCAGTATGGAGTCCCATAAAAATAGGCGAAAGCAATACGGCCATAATTCGGGGTCAAAAAACGGGGACGAATCGTCACCAGACGAGGGAAAAGAAAAAAGAAACAAAAGACCTCGTTACACCATGAGGGCACGGAATTAACCAACACGGAAAACCAATATGGTGTATTAAATCTTTCTTCAACCAATCTTTCACAAGCTGAATTAGAATTACTGGATCGTGGACTAAATTTTGTTCCTACGAGACAATTTAATATGTTTCAAACAGTGATGGACATTAACAAGTTTGTTAGAACTTTGACAATAAAAAAACATTTTTTTGAGGAGAATGACAAACAGACACTGACTACTAGTACTTCTGAAAACATCATTTGGAATAGAAAATCTTTACCATTAAACGCAACTTTAAAAGAGCATGTAGCGGCACAATGTTTAGTAGATCTGGATTATGAAAATGATAAGACAATAAAAAGTATTGAAAATGTCAAAGTGGATAGAAAAAACCCAGATTTCTATCCTACAAAAACTAGAAATCCTTGCTTCCACCTTTTTCAACAAAAGGTGGAAGAAGAATTAGTTGAGCTGGAAAGTAAACTCAAAAGCAATAGAGGTAGAAAAAACAATAACCTTACAAGAAAAGAGAGAGAAGCCATTAAAAAACTAAAAAAAACTAATAATCTCATTATTAAGAGGGCCGATAAGGGGGGGATGACAATTGTTATGGACTATAAAGACTATGTAGAAGGCTGTCATACTATTCTGGAAGATGAAAAAACATATTTAAAATTAAAAGAGGATCCAACTGCAGCCTATAAAAAGGGTCTTGAAATCCTCATTAAAGAAGGGGAAGCTTTAGGAATTTTTAATAAAGCAGAGAGTGATTACTTACTTAACCCTACACCTACTATACCAACTATATATGGTCTTCCTAAAGTCCTATAATATCTGGACGTAACTCCCTTAATGAGCGACCCGGGGCATGGTTGGATAAGATACTCCAGCCCTTAGTTTACCGCACCATGGGTCACATTAAAGATAGCCGTGAAATATTAAAAATTTTTGATAAATTTGATTGGGATAAAAACAAATCGTGGCTTGCATGTGACGTCAGCTCTCTTT
The DNA here is from genome assembly GCF_031893055.1 of Leptodactylus fuscus. Classification (NCBI taxonomy): domain Eukaryota; kingdom Metazoa; phylum Chordata; class Amphibia; order Anura; family Leptodactylidae; genus Leptodactylus; species Leptodactylus fuscus. Next base: position 138,370,235 of record NC_134268.1, read on the forward strand.
ATCCTAGTATCCCCCACGGGGATGCCCTCGATGCTCTGGCTTACCAACTTTATAAGTATAGTCTATACACCCCAGCGATGTGTGAGTATATTCTTTCAGTTACTTCTTTTTTACTTACACATAACTATTTTGTTTTTTTGAACACTTTTTATTTGCAGATCAAGGGGGCTCCTATGGGAGCCCCCTTCTCACCTTCACTTGCAAATTTATTTTTATCATTTTGGGAAGAAAAATTTATTTTTTCACCGATTAATCCGTTTATTGATTCGGTTTTCTGGTATGGGCGCTACATCGACGACCTACTAATAGTGTGGGTCGGAGATGTGGCGCCCATACCAGATTTTATTTCTTTTCTGAATAAAAATGAATATGGTCTCAGTTTTACACATCAACATAGTTTTTCATCAATTAATTTTTTAGATGTCACGTTGCTGGGGTGTGTAGACACAGGAAAAGTAATTACAAAGCTGTATCGGAAACCTACAGCAGGAAATACAATTTTGAAGGCTGATAGTTGCCACCCTACAGCCACGATAAGAGGGATCCCCGTGGGGGAACTAATTCGAGCAAAACGTGCGTGTAACAGGGAGGGTGACTATGTACATGAGAGCCAAGAGGTTATTAACAGGCTCCAAAAAAGAGGTTACTCTAAAAAAATATTAAATCAAGCATTAAACAAAGTAGAACTAAGAGAGAGGGAAAAACTTTTTGAGGAAAAAGTAAAAACTAACCATGATTTAGATGAAGCAACAGTGTTTTCAACCAATTATAGTCCACAATTTAATTCTATAAAAAAAATTATTAAAAATAATTTATCTATTTTGGAGCTTGATGACACGGTAAAAAGAATTCTTGAAAAAGGACTTCAGTTCGTTCCCAAAAAGGGAGTTTCATTGGGAAATGATTTATCCCCCAGTTTTTTAAAACCTCTTGATACTAGTTCTATAGGGGAAAAAAAGGGGTCGTTTAGGTGTGGCAGACCTAAATGTAAAAGCTGTCCTTTTACGGCTGATACGGAAGAACTAAGTAGTTTTAAAACTAATTTCAAAGTAAAATTCAACTCTAATATTAACTGTACTTCTAAATATACAGTATATTGTATCAAATGCTCAGCCTGCAAATTCGACTATGTAGGCAGCACTACTAGACCATTAAAGGTCAGAATAGCCGAACATATCAGGGACAGTAAGAAGTTGGAAACGGAGGGAATTTCAGGAGCATCAAAACATTTTTCTAGTATACATGGGGGTAATGTTGATAACTTTACCTTTTGGGGAATCGAGATGGTTAATGATAATATCAGAGGAGGTAATAGGAAAAAAAATGCTGCTTAAAAAAGAGGCATTATGGATCCTCCGCTTTGGCTGTCGACAACCAGATGGAATGAATGCTAAGTCTGACTTAGCATTCATATTTTGATAAATCTCTACTCTGTTTGTAGTATATAATATGATAGTACAATATTGCAACATATGTATTCTCATGTGTGGTAAAAACTTTCTTTTAGATTTGAATTTAGGTCTCATCGGTCTTCTTAGGTTGAAGAGAATATAAATACACATCTCTTTCTCTTCTCTCCCTTTGTTAGGGACAAACTATCCCTTTAATATGAAACATATATTCCCCCCAGTAGAGTTTGTTATGTTATCTTGGAGTCTGGTTAAATCTCGATATCCATTTAAAATTTTACATAGCATATATAGTATTTGAGGATGTCTCTACCATTCTCCATGTTAGTGAGATGTGGGACTTTGGACTCTGCAAGTTAATCACCTTGGGAGTTATAATAGAGAATGTAATATTGCACATTTACGCATGGAGAAGGAAAAAAAAGTTTGCGATAATCTGCTTATCAATGAATGGAGTTCTGACAGTAATTGTTTGATTGATAGATACCTTGAGCAGTTTATAACTTCACTTTATAACTTCACTTTGGAATATTCTTCATATATAATTAGCAATTCTTTCCATTTTATGTAGTGTCTGACTAAGAAGGGTTTGAAAAACAAATGAACCTAGGTCAAGTTGACCAGCTGGTACTAATGAGAAAAGACAGACCCACCCTTTGTCAGGTTTTTCTACAGTGTATATAAAGTTTTTCACTGCTAGCAAAGTTTAGGCTAGTTTCACTATGATTAAGGAACGCTTTGGACGTTCCGAAACGCGTCAGTTTCATAGCGATTTTTAAATTCACTATGTCCAGTGTCTATTTTGTCTTCACTATGTGTTGTCTATGAATGTGTGCCTCAGCCTAAGGTGGCGAACTGATTTTTTAAGAAGATGAAATAAAGAAGTTGTTTTAAAAAGCTCCGAGTTACGGACCCTTACATCAAAGCTGCGGTTTTGGAAAAACTATTTTGTGTTTTTTCTATCTACATGGAGTGTTTTTTGTGAATTTTTAAAGAAGAAAATATGAATAAAATCATTGGATTTTAAAATTTACTGAACAAGTGTCGCAGATCCTTCTATGTTTTACCACGATTTGGAATATAAATATAATGGAGTTCGTGTGGTTTCCGCACAAAACATGCGGAGAGAAAAGTGCTTCTAGCAAATTACCCAGCACGGAGCACCAGTAGCCCTTCTAACTGTTGCTTGAGCACCGCAGCATCATCATCAGCAGCCTTCCCCTTCTGACCGCCTCCTTCTTTACACAGCATGCCTCCTCCTACATTTCTTCACTGCTTCCAGAGGGCGGTGATAAGGGGAAGGCAGATGATGATAATGCTGCGGTGCTCAAGCAACAGTTACAAGGTTTCCGGTGCTCAGTGCTGGCTAATTTGCATATAACTAAATCCAAGATAATTAAAAAATGGCGGCACCGATGATAGGATAAAATGTATGCCTGGAATAGCCTTTCTAAAGGCTACGCAAAGATATGCTTAGGTAAAAACGACTATTACAAATGATAGACTCCCTTTAACCACTTCCGGACTGCCCATAGATTATATACTGTACATCCGGAAGGTGGTTTCCTATTCTGACAGGACGTACCGATACGTCCAAGCAGAACACGGCAGCTGCACGAGATTGTGCAGCTGCTGAAATTGGGAGCTTGCTCTACCTTCAGCCGTAGCTCCCACAGATTAGGCAGTCTTCTCAATCGCTGTGTATACAGTGCTCAATGCACATCTATGGGCACCACCATGATGCGGCCGGCCTCTGAACCTGCGGTCACATGATCGACCAGGATCAACATCTTACAAGAGCTGCTGTGTCCTACAGGACCCACATCAGCTGTGTAAGCTGTATATACTAATGTGCAAGTGGCTATATTCCCCCTGCAACTGGGGCTAAATATACCAGCTCCAGTTGCAGTGGAAATCAGTCTCTAATACAAAAAAGTGATTTTTTTAAAAAAAAATGTAAATAAAATAATTTAAAAAAATAAATAAAATAATAATTAGAGCCCCCCCTTCCCCGTCGACACCATACAAAATAAAAATTACCATAATGGAGAGGAAAAACTATTTTGTAAGGTTATTCAGTAGCACTTTGTGTTATTAAATTTTTTTAAAAAAGTGAAAAAGAGACACGATTTCCCTCCTATTTTGTCTATATTTTCCCGAATATAAAAAAAATTAAAACACATACAAAAGTAAAAACAACATAAAAATAAATCCCTATGTGTCACCGAAAAAAGACACAGAAATTAGTTGAATGAGACATATGAGAAAAATTTTATATCCCTCAAAACCGCACATACAAAAAAACCCATAAACTATGTCTGGTCCTGGACCACAAATTGGCCTGGTACTGAAGTGGTTAAGTTTAAATTTCCGTGTTGGCACTTGTGATAAATTAGTGGTTTCGGGTTGCAGTTTGGGCACTTGTTCCCTTAAAGGTTCGCCATCACTGCACTCGAAGGTTTGAAAAAGCAATTAGCTCATCACTCATACAATATGCTGCAATATTTTTGTATATGTGCTATTACTTGTGGCAGCTAGTAATAGAATGATTCTGATGATGGGTATTGTATGAATACATCCTGCACGCAAAAGCAGCAGCACATCTTTCTTTTTCTGAGCCCCCGAGGCCCCGTTCTTAATGAACATTCATCTCCCTGCCATGAACCACACCATATTGGTACGCCATGTGAATGAGCAGTTATTGCCCTTTTCCTGGTTCTCCACTCCTTTGCTACTTTGTGGATCAGCGCAGTCCTACATCTGCTGGACTGAAGTGAGAGAACCTCTATTAACTACCAAAGCAGCTGCAAAACCTATTGTCCAGACTCTGCAGCCTGTCTTCATGGTCTCATTGGTACCCTTTCACCCTCAGCTGTCTGCCACTTCTCACCAGGTCTGTGATGACTGCCCCAATCTCAACAAATTGAAGTGCCAACAAAATGATCTAATTTATTATACACTCTTTGAAGGAAGGAGAAAGAGGGATGAGATCAGTATTACATTTTGATTGTAGTTATTGTTACTTTTTTTTGCCTCGACTGGTCTGCTCTACTTAAACTATTAACTTTCTATTAGCCTGTACAGGATTATCCAGTTTGAAGGGACTTGCTTGCTTTCTGATTGTTATCTGCTGACACCTAGTGGATTTGCTCGGAGTGACAGTCTCCTGCTATACGATTCCATGTCATTGCTCTCTCTCCTGCTGTCTTTTCTCCTGTTAAGAAGCATGCTTATTTGTAGCCAGGTGAAAGTTGGGCTTTGTTCCCATTGCTTCTTTGTCTCTATGACTGCATGTGGCAGTTAAATTCCTACCCATTGGCAGGCAGTGATGTTAGGAGTGGGTTGGTGGACACATCCATGCGGAATGGGGGCCTCTGGCATTTGATTATATGAATCTTTATTTTTTTTTCAACTGTAATTTTTATTAACTTTATTAACTTTTCAGAATAACAGGCAGAGAAAAATTACAATACAATAAAAAAAAAAAGTTTAAAAATATTACATAGGAAATATTACATGAAGGTATAAAACGAATATATAAGATAGACAAGGGATGGTAGGGGAAAAAGGGGAGGGAATGATCAAAGACCCTGTAATGTGTGGTAAGTGTCCCAAGGGGACCAGATCAGGTCGAAAGCTGGAACTGTGTTATTAATACTAGTCATCAAATATTCTAGATTATGAACATCCTTAACCCATGCAAGTAGGTCCATATCAGACGGAAGGAGGGAAGGCAATGAGAGTTTTGTCAGCCATGGAGAGATAAAGAAAAAGTCTTGCTGAAATCTTACTCAAATGTCTCAGAGAGAGAGTGAGCGGGTCCAGGGTTACACCCTGCTGAAAGAGGCTATCAGTAAAGTTTCCTCTCCAAAAACCTCTTATCAAGGAGCAATCCCAAAATATGTGGTACAGCAAGTCCAGAGCAGGATTACGTCTCTAACAAACCAAGGGGATTATAGGATTCAGGGTGTGAAGCAAAGCAGGGGTGTGATACCAATGTATTAGTAATTTATATTGCATCTCTTTAAACGTCATATGTGTTGAGGACTTAGATGCACGGACCAAATAATCTGCCATTGAATGAGGGAGATTGGGTGGCCAAGCACTTCCTCCTACCTAGTGATATATCTGTGAACAGGAGGAGGCTGAACTCTGAGGGAAAGCAGGAGCTGGTAAATTGCACTGATCAGGCCTTTTGTATCTGCATGTTACAACCTCTCAAAAGCAGTAGGGGTCGTAAATTTCAAGGAACCAGATAAAATAAATGTAAAATGTGTAATTTGGCGATCATGGAACCACTCAGTTTGATGGAATGACCATTGCAGAGGTAAAATAATCAAAGGGCTTGAGCTACAAGTACAAAGGGTCAACCAAGTAGGCTAGATGCTATAGGCACGACCTAGGAAGGAGATCATGGAAGAGTTCCATGAAGCAAGGGAAAAAAGTCTAGAACAGATGGTCCAGATTGCTGTAGTGAAATATATCGGACCCAAAGTGGAGAACAGTGGGGAAAGGGGGGAGCAGGCCCACAAGAGAGCACTGGAGTGCATAGGAGCAAGCCACAGCTTCTCTATCTCTACCCATTTCGTGTAAGCCTGTGATGTAGCCCGGGAGGATATGCACCGCGAGTGGCCTAATAATAATGGAAAATTAACATATCCATTATACCTTTGGAAACGCTGGTGGTTGCCATATAGGTATAATAGGGACAGAAAATCCACGGAAGAAAACTCTGCAGTCTTTCTGTGAAAAGCACTGTGGGAAAAAACACAGTACATTTCCACTGTGGTCTGTTCCGCGGGGCCTTAGCCTAAATTATAAATACTTTTAGCCTGTTATCAATTAAACTGCTAATTTTGTTAACAATTTTTTTTCTTAATTACATCATCAAAATACCTTATAAGCTCTAACATTTGTCTCTCTTTTCAGCATTTTATTTGCAGATATTGTTGGCTTCACAAGTTTGGCATCCCAATGCACAGCTCAAGAGTTGGTTAAGCTGTTAAATGAACTGTTTGGAAAGTTTGATGAATTGGCAACAGTAAGGTTCACATTTTTGTTTTATTCTTCTTAATTTAAATGTTCTGAACAGATGTCGAAATTGAAAAACAATTTTGAAAAGTAATTAAGGGTAAATTAATATGATATATTTCAGGCTATAAGAAACTTTTTAGCCAGAAAATATATTGTTAACAAGTGTCTGCATCTAAGGGTTGGTACATATCTATTTGGTTTGGTATTCTGTCCGGGGGAGTCCGCATAGGAACCCCCGTGAACAGAATACCAAACGCAATTGCAGTAAAAGCACACGGATCCCCATAGACTATTATGGGGGTCTTTGTTCTTACTGCCAGATCTCCACATAGAGGAAAGTACACATGCGTAGAGGAAAGTAGTTCACAATCTACTTTCCTGTCTGCTTGATTCGTGTGGGCAGCGCGCGGCAAACACATGGACCCCATTGTAGTCCATGGGGTCCGTGTGCTTTTACTGCACAGCGCTTGCAATTGTGTTTGGTATTCCGTTCGGGGGGGTCCCCATGCGGAATACCAACGTAGATGTGAACGATGGGTTATAGTCCAAAATTCTCCCTGTTCACAGACTAATGTATAAACTAATGTAAAACTTATACAGTGGGGCAAAAAAGTATTGTCAGTCACCAATAGTGCAAGTTCCACCACTTAAAAAGATGAGAGGCGTCTGTAATTTACATCATATGTAGACCTCAACTATGAGAGACAAAATGAGAAAACAAATCCAGAAAATCACATTGTCTGATTTTGTAAGAATTTTTTTTCAAATTATGGTGGAAAATAAGTATTTGGTCACCTACAAACAATCAAAATTTCTGACTCTCACATACCTGTAACTTTTTCTTTTAGAGTCTCCTCTTTCCTCCACTCATTACCTGTAGTAATGGCACCTGTTTAAACTTGTTATCAGTATAAAAAGACACCTGTGCACACCCTCAAACAGTCAGACTCCAAACTCCACTATGGTGAAGACCAAAGAGCTGTCAAAGGACATCAGAAACAAAATTGTAGCCCTGCACCAGGCTGGGAAGACTGAATCTGCAATAGGCAATAATTAGAAAATGGAAGACATACAAGACCACTGATAATCTCCCTCGATCTGGGGCTCCACGCAAAATCTCACCCCGTGGGGTCAAAATGATCACAAGAGCAAAAATCCAAGAACCACGCGGGGGGACCTAGTGAATAAACTGCAGAGAGCTGGGACCAATGTTACAAAGCCTACCATCAGTAACACACTACGCCGCCAGGGACTCAGATCCTGCAGTGCCAGACGTGTCCCACTGCTTAAGCCAGTACATGTCCGGGCCCGTCTGAAGTTTGCTAGAGAGCATTTGGATGATCCAGAAGAGTATTGGGAGAATGTCCTATGGTCTGATGAAACCAAACTGGAACTGTTTGGTAGAAACACAACTTTTCGTGTTTGGAGGAAAAAGAATACTGAGTTGCATCCATCAAACACCATACCTACTGTAAAGCATGGGGGTGGAAACATCATGCTTTGGGGCTGTTTCTCTGCAAAGGGGCCAGGACGACTGATCCGGGTACATGAAAGAATGAATGGGGCCAAGTATCGTGAGATTTTGAGTGCAAACCTCCTTCCATCAGCAAGGACATTGAAGATGAAACGTGGCTGGGTCTTTCAACATGACAATGATCCAAAACACACTGCCAGGGCAACGAAGGAGTGGCTTTGTAAGAAGCATTTCAAGGTCCTGGAGTGGCCTAGCCAGTCTCCAGATCTCAAACCTATAGAAAACCTTTGGAGGGAGTTGAAAGTCCGTGTTGCCAAGCGACAGCCCCAAAACATCACTGCTCTAGAGGAGATCTGCATGGAGGAATGGGCCAACATACCAACAACAGAGTGTGCCAACCTTGTGAAGACTTACAGAAAACGTTTGACCTCTGTCATTGCCAACAAAGGATATATAACAAAGTATTGAGATGAAATTTTGTTACTGACCAAATACTTATTTTCCACCATAATTTGCAAATAAATTCTTACAAAATCAGACAATGTGATTTTCTGGATTTGTTTTCTCATTTTGTCTCTCATAGTTGAGGTCTACCTATGATGTAAATTACAGATGCCTCTCATCTTTTTAAGTGGTGGAACTTTCACTATTGGTGACTGACTAAATACTTTTTTGCCCCACTGTATATTAGATAAGATATATTGGAAGGTTTCTTATATGCACCCGTACTATGCATTTCTGACTTAATCATTTTTTTGTAAAGAACAACAACAACAAAAACTGCCCCTTTCACTACCTCAATCCAGTGAGACTGTGACGTAGTATATAATTTTGACTGGCCATATAAGTATAGTAAAATGTCATGAGCAGGGAACAGGCTAAAGCAAGAGGTAAGAAACAATAAGAATGTGGGTTGCAATAGCAACATTACTTTAGGTCTTGACAGCACTACCAGTAGCCAAAGAGTTGTAGTTTTGGAGAATAAATATGACATTTTTCATTACTTGCTCTATTATCCAGCACTTTTCTGGTGGCACACTAGGTTATTGTCAGTCATTAATCTGTACAAGGTGACAAAGTGACATAAGAGAACGTGGAGGCAGCACTGATAGTAATGATTTCAGCCACATGGTCAAAAATAGGTAGTGGTGGCACTGGAAGACATGTTTCCTATATTTCCTATATATTTCCTATATATATTCCTATATATTTCCTATATATTATCCTATATAATTGCCTATATTGGTGGCAGCAGACCACATGCAGTCATCTACCATGACTTTTTTTTACACTACTGTAAGCAGATGGCTGGTCAGGTAATGGAGGGGGTGTAGATCTCACCCAGACTACTCAGGTGGGTGAGATGAGAAAACTCCAGGAATGTTTGTTCTCAGCAGACAACTTTCGTTAGCTGAGCATTTCGGTAAATGCTCAGTATTGGGCTGGATTTTTAGGAATGACAGGTAGGTTGGTAGTGGGACCTGTCATTCCACCCCCCTCCAGTCCACACTTTGGGGATTTATTTTTGTATTGTTTCCTTTTGTTGCTGCACTACCTTTATTGAGTGAAAATAAAACTCTACTATTGTTTTGGACTAAAGAAACTGGACTTGTGTATGTATGCCACTCCACCTAGCAACCCCAGATCCTGACAATTACTTAATGACAAATCCATGGCACTGTGCAAAATTTGTTGGAAGAAAATTAGCCATGGTCATACAGACACAGATGTAGGAACTACGTTTTTCCGTACAGACATGTAAAGGTTTTACCAGCTCATTTGGAAAATAGAATTGGCAGATGCTATCCTGTTTCCCCGAAAATAAGACAGTGTCTCATATTAAATTCTCTTCCGAAATATATGACCTGTCTTATTTTCAGGGGATGACTTATGCAGCGACTGGAGCGGGAGACAATCAGCAGTCATGCCGGCGCTTCCTTAGCGGAGCTCCGGCATGACTGCCGGTTGTAGGTGGTCCAGGAGGTGAAGGGGGGTGTCTTATTTTCGGGGAAACAGTGTAGGTTTACACTAGCGTTGGCTGTCTGTTGTTATGGTCCATTGGAGGTCCAGAACAATGGACAGGTAGAAAATTAAAATTGCAGTTACATGCAGAGCCCGACAGATCCCATTGACTATAATCCCATCAGGTGTCTACTCCTTTAAAACTGAGATGTTGGTTACCTATGGAGACTCTGGCACAAATGTGAACATAGCCTGACTGAAGGCACACAGCATCAGAAATAAAACCGAGCATGTGATAGCTAACACTGCTGCTACCTTCTGGATCTCAGCTCTGTGGTTTACATTGCTTGCTTATTGTGGGAGTGATAGATACTTCACACTTTATAGTATTCATATCCAAAATAAATTAATAAAGGATTAAAAAAATGATGCCAATATAAAGCAGAGATATGATAGATAATGTTTAATAATGCATTTGGGTGGTATGACTATCTGCCTGTTAAGCAGAGCATTTCACATTTTAAAAATTGTGATTTTTTTTTTCCAAATTTTATATCAAATTTCCTATTTTTTGAGAAATAAATACAAAATTATTGATCAATGTTAACAACTAACATAAAGTACAAAATTACATTCTCAAAATTCTCAAAATCACTTGTGTAAGTTTAAGCAACTCAAACTTATCGCCATATAACATGATACATGTCAGTTTTGAAAAATGAGGCCATGTTCTTAACACACTTTTAGGCTGCGCCATTAAGGGGTTAATAGGCCAATATATTGTAACATTATACAAATATATAGGGAATGGAATACAGTGGAGACTCAGTCTTAGTTTTTATAGATGACCCTTGACGTATCAGTGATTATAACACAATTAATACTAAATGTCAGTCCCTCTTGTTGATACAATGGGGCACTCCCACTGTAAATTCCCACAGAGACCATGTATGTGGGATACCTGCCTTTTCAATTTAACATGTAATTTTGGAGTTTTTTTTTGTCTAATAAAGGTTAATCTTATCTTCTGAGAGTCATCTTTTTTTTGTGGGACAACTTATGGAACTTGTTTTTTTTTTTTTTCATTGGCATCATTTTGGAGTACATATGATTTAGTTAATCATTTTATTAACTCTGTCTAGGAGGGAATGGAAAAAGAGTCATTTTGTTTTATCTATGATACTAGTTGCACAATAGTTACACTTTTTTTTTGCCATATTTTGAGAGCCATAGTTTTGTTTTTGTTTTCCAGTGAATATTGTCATATGGGGGGCTTTTTTTGTTATCAAGTTGTATTTGGCATCATTTTGGTGCATATGTAATGTTTCTGATTTATGATATTTATTCTTTTCTGATAGTAGGTGATATAGTCGAAAATAAGATCATGATTTTTCTCAATTTTAAAGGGGCTCTATCATTGGAAAAGTAATTTTTAACTCATCACATACTTGCATAGCCTTTAGAAAGGCTATTCCACACATACCTTTTGTATGTAAATTGCCTCATTAGTATGCTATTTAGCCTTCTCCGTGCACAGAAAGTTGTCAGCCAGCTCTCCTCTCCCTGCTGTGTGCTGTGTGTTAGAGCAGGGAGGAGTAGTCAGCAGCAGCCTGTGTATACACACACCAAACAATGCACAAAGAGACTTTCGGTGCACGGAGGAGGCTAATTAGCATATGAATAAAAAAGGAATCATTCAAAAACTACTGAGGCAACTTACATACAAAAGGTATGTGTGGAATAGCCTTTCTAAAGGCTATACAAGTATGTGCTTAGCAAAAAATTACTTTTCCCAAAGATAGAGCCCCTTTAAGGATAATTTACAATGTTATTCTATACTTTCTTGGATTTTTTTTGCAAAATTAACTAAAAAAATACAAACACACTGCTTTGTCTTTGCCATTTTATGAAACAGCTAGTTAAGTCACCATCTAGAGGAGATAGCTTTCTAGATTTAGTCTTTACAAGTGGTTATTTGGTCTCTAAGGTTACAGTGGAAAAAAACATTTAGGTGTTATAATATCTGTAACGCTCATAAAGTTCTATGTATATTGATGGTGCCCTATTATGTTGTAGGTTCTTTGTCGTCTTTGGGCCCCTTGTCAACTGATATCTCTGCACCCCCATACCTACGTCCAAAGAAAGAACATTTTGGGTTCCAGTGACCACCAATGTTTATGGTTTATTGTGAAAATTAAGAACAAAGCCATTAGACTTTAGAACACAAAACCAAAAAGACTGTAAACAGCACACTTACGATCAGACATATCAGTCTTGAAAAAATTCCTCTTGCCTTCCCTGGTCAAGACAGGGTAATGGATGCACCGGGTCAGCCCCTCTGGATGAGGCAGTCAGTCCACAGAAAAATTGTAAAATATCCAGCATCCCAAGTCATTGTAAAATAAAACTTAGCTTTTATTCCATCTTGTATCTAAATCACAAGAATGCCATTAAAATGTTGAAATAAGAGGATTCATCCCTTAAAATACAGGAGGAGATAAATCATCTGACGCGTTTCAAGGAGCTTGCCCTCTTAGTCGTAGCTCCTCAAAACACGTCAGCTGATTTATTTTCTGTATTTTAGGGGATGAATCCCCTTTTTTCAACATTTTAATGACATCCTTGTGATTTGGTATTAGGACTGTGCGGCAGCTGCGGCCAAGGGATTGGGTCGCAGTCCGTCCCTCTGCAGTAGCATCTTGCCGCTTTTCACTCCCTCCTTGTTGTCGGCAGTCTGGCTTAGCAAGGGTTAAGCCCTTTTTGCAGCTGGAGGGCGTGGTCAGGGTATGACTGACACTCATGTCAACCAATGACTTCCGCCTTGGGCAGCTGGCCTGACTGAATTGGACCGCCCTTCCCCTTTTTAAGGAGGGAGGTTTCTCAGCCCGCTGCTCTAGTATCATTTCTCAAATGCACTACGTGTGCTCAGGTTAGATAGCTTAGTTAGAATTTGGTTAGGCAGAAATTCTTAGTTCAAGTTAGGAAACTATTACTGAAACTTTAGTTGTTAGCTACTAGAGATGAGTGAGTATTGTTCGGATCAGCCAATCCGAACAGCACGCTCGCATAGAAATGAATGGACGTAGCTGGCACACGGGGGGTTAAGTGGCCGGCTGCCGTCAAAGCGGAAGTACCAGGTGCATCCATTCATTTCTATGGAGCGTGCTGTTCGGATCAGCTGATCCGAACAGTACTCGCTCATCTCTGTTAGCTACCTGTGGTGTACCTCAGTTGGTCACTGACTGCACACTATTTATTTATTTGCAATCTAGCTCAGAAGTCCCATCTAGACTGGTTTCCTTTGAGCGGCTTCTCTGAGCCACACAGGCCTCTGTGATTATTCAGAGAAAATCTGGTAGCTGTGTTGGGCTGGCAGTGACGCTAACTGCCAGACCTTATTCACACCAGGGGTGTCCAGTGGTTCAGAGCCCAATAGGGCTCCATAGGGTGTGTATTTGTTTTTTAATAAACCCAGCTGACTGTAACATTTGGATACAAGATGGAATAAAAGCTAAGCTTGATTAGACTTTAGAAGGCCTAACTTCAAATGGGAGGAGGCTCTAGAAAAGAGATATAAAAGGGTGTAATAAAAAAGCAGGAGTGTATGCTAAGGGGGCGTTCACACTACCGTCGGTGTCCGACATGTAGTGTCCGCTCCTAGTGTCCGCTCAAAATCTGTCACGGACACTAGGAGCGGACACTAGATGTGTCCGTGACACCTGTCATTCACTTGAATGGGCATCGGGTGCGTTCTTTTGTACTCCGTGCCCGTCCTTCTCTGTCCGCAAGAGAAGATGTCCGACTTCTCAAGCGGACAGAAAAACCCTGCATGCATAAATAGATACCAATAAAATTACATTCACTGAATGGGTTACTGATCTGTGAGAGACATGGAGGTAATAATTATTACATTGAACACTATTAAGGCACTTTATTATTACCTCCATATGTCTCCATATGTCTCACATATTAGTAACCCTTATGTGGGGCACACAGGGACATGATGGGGTTTACTGCTATTACTGTGAGGCACATGGAGTTACTAAAACTAAATTAATAACCTCAAATGCCTGACATTAATAGGAATTGAAACCCAAGTATGTACCTGTGTGTGTTTTACTTTCACTTTACTGTATGAGCTCTTCTCGATGCAGGCTCAGGATCAGGGACCTGCCGCCTCCTGGACTTTCATATGTCTTGCTAGTGAAGGGAAGAGTGTCCTATATCATTACTGTAGCAACCATTGAAGTACACTCCCCCTTCACTTAATTTATGTAGGTCCTTATGTGCTGCGTGACTCAAGTATAAGTCGAGGGGGCTTTTTCAGCATAAAAACTGTGCTGAAAAGTTGGCTTATACTCGAGTACATACGGTATGTTGATAAGTATAAATCTGTCACTGACAATTTGATGAGATACTTTTGTTCAGTATTTTCAGAAGACAGCTTTTAAAATCATAACTTATATGGGCGTGACATTACTGATAGTTGTAATGTCCCATCACAGCCCCACGTGTAATATGAGTTCTGCAGTGCCCCCACATACAATATAATGGGAACCATGTTGCAATATACTGGCCCCTACAATTCCCCACATGGAATACAATGGCACCCAAAGTACCCTCACATGTAATATAATGGCCCCTACAGTGTCCCCGCATATATAATATAATGGCCTCTACAGTCCCTCTACAACCAGTATAATGGTCACTAAATGCCCTTACCCCCAGTGATGTTTAATGAGAAAGTGGTGAGTTGTATTCAGTACATTACCCCTCTGCTCCATGCTTCCTCTCTACCTAGGGGCCTGCTGTGATGTCAACACTCAGCACCCGGATGAGAGAGCAACTGTGGAGCAGATTGGTAATTAATGAATACAGCTCAAGACTCACTCCCTTGGGTACTGGTAATTTCAATGAGCGCCTCCATTGGTACAGATGTAATCACTCATTGCATTTGTACAGTAAGAATGGTACCCTTGACCATGCGTGGGGTCCTTCCTGGGCGCAGGGGGTGGGCGTTTGGCTTGTCAGTAGTTCTCAGCCACAGCGCATATCATCTGGCATTGCAGCACAGCAGTGGTTGAAATTGGTTATGTAATTTGATTTTTATAGTTTTAATGCAATGCTTTTCTTTTTATTATGTATTTTAAAGTTTATGTAACAGAACAAAGGCCATTGTAAAATAAATTGTTTAAATTGAGCTACTGTAATTTGTAACAGGAAAACCACTGCAGAAGAATAAAGATTCTTGGAGATTGTTATTACTGTGTTTCTGGACTAACGCAGCCAAAAACTGACCATGCACATTGCTGTGTTGAAATGGGATTGGATATGATTGACACCATTACGTAAGTAAAACATTTACTTTACAACCAGTCAATTTGTAATGTAAATTTGTTGATAAATTTTGTTGGATTCGAAAAGAAACTGACAATTCACCTGTTAATAGTTTAGTTTGGTTGACACCTCATGTATATGGAGAGTATGTTTTCTGTACATCATATTATTGTACAGTGTCTGTCATGGTGTAAAGATTGCACTCCCCATAATATAAGTAAATTGGGAACAGACTGTACAGATGTTTAGCATAAGTATAAGTTAGAGTTTCTGAGTTTTCATCAAAAGTTAAACTCTGTGTAGGGTCTTGCAGTACATTCCGGTCTCCGTTCATACAGGTTTACGTTTCCTGCACAAAACTGAGCAGGAAACGGAAACCTGCAGGACTCTTTCATACCCATTAATTTGAATGGGTTTGAAAGATGTCCGGCCGTGAGCGCCAGTGAGCGTTTTATGCTCTCCGCCGCGAAACCATTTTTTTAAAAATTGGACACAGAGTCGGACATGCAGTACTCTGTGTCCGATTTAAAAAAAAACGGTTTCGCGGTGGAGAGTATAAAATGCTCACCGGCGCACTCGGCCGGACCCGGTCTCACAGCTTTCTGTCTTCTGCATGCAGAAGATGGAAAGCTGAGAACGGACTCCGGGCGCTAGTGTGAACCTAGTGTCACAGTATATGTGGTAACCTGTTTGTCTGCAGGCATGTATTATGGCTGCAGCATTTTGTTAATTTCTCTCTCAGGATGCCCCCTCTCCTATGTATTACTACTGCTGATTTCTTTACATGTAATTCTGCCAGGAGTACCTGTAAAATAATAACAAATAGCTTAGAAAAACCCAAGAGAGAATTAATATAGCACATCCAAGGACACTACCTGTATCATGCCCTGTAGATGCAGTTCAAAGATTCCTGACAGAAAAAAAAAGGAATCATAATACAGTAAGGAATACTGATTACTGTCTATCACTAATATCCCATCAGCAGTGACACAGGTTTTTGTTTTTTTTTCTTTTTGTAGATTGTGAGCCTCATATGGGGATCACAATGTACATCTTATCCCTATCCATATGTCTTTGAAGTATGAGAGGAAAGCTGCACATACACAAGGAGAGCATACAAACTCCTTGTAGATGGTTTTTTGCCCTTGGCGGTATTCAAACCCAGGACTCCAGCATTGCAAGGCTGCAGTGCTAACCACTGGGCCACTGTATTTCCCCTAACACAAGCAATATATAGAAGTAGTAAACCCATCTTACATGATAGAAGTTCCAGAATCCTTTGAGCGTACAGGCAAGGAAAGCAATTTGCAGACATGAAGAGACTATGAGGAAAACAGCTAATCTCCTCACTGTGAAAAGACCTTCACTCACCGTGCTTCCATCTTGAAGGGGTTTTCTGTCTCTGTCTTGCTGTCTCTTCTTCTCACTTCTTCTATTCTTCAACAAGTTCATGGAGGGGTTTTGACTAGAGATGAGCGAACACTAAAATGTTCGAGGTTCGAAATTCGATTCGAACAGCCGCTCACTGTTCGAGTGTTCGAATGGGTTTCGAACCCCATTATAGTCTATGGGGAACATAAACTCGTTAAGGGGGAAACCCAAATTCGTGTCTGGAGGGTCACCAAGTCCACTATGACACCCCAGGAAATGATACCAACACCCTGGAATGACACTGGGACAGCAGGGGAAGCATGTCTGGGGGCATAAAAGTCACTTTATTTCATGGAAATCCCTGTCAGTTTGCGATTTTCGCAAGCTAACTTTTCCCCATAGAAATGCATTGGCCAGTGCTGATTGGCCAGAGTACGGAACTCGACCAATCAGCGCTGGCTCTGCTGGAGGAGGCGGAGTCTAAGATAGCTCCACACCAGTCTCCATTCAGGTCCGACCTTAGACTCCGCCTCCTCCGGCAGAGCCAGCGCTGATTGGCCGAAGGCTGGCCAATGCATTCCTATGCGAATGCAGACTTAGCAGTGCTGAGTCAGTTTTGCTCAACTACACATCTGATGCACACTCGGCACTGCTACATCAGATGTAGCAATCTGATGTAGCAGAGCCGAGGGTGCACTAGAACCCCTGTGCAAACTCAGTTCACGCTAATAGAATGCATTGGCCAGCGCTGATTGGCCAATGCATTCTATTAGCCCGATGAAGTAGAGCTGAATGTGTGTGCTAAGCACACACATTCAGCACTGCTTCATCAAGCCAATACAATGCATTAGCCAGTGCTGATTGGCCAGAGTACGGAATTCGGCCAATCAGCGCTGGCCAATGCATTCTATTAGCCCGATGAAGTAGAGCTGAATGTGTGTGCTAAGCACACACATTCAGCACTGCTTCATCAAGCCAATACAATGCATTAGCCAGTGCTGATTGGCCAGAGTACGGAATTCGGCCAATCAGCGCTGGCTCTGCTGGAGGAGGCGGAGTCTAAGGTCGCTCCACACCAGTCTCCATTCAGGTCCGACCTTAGACTCCGCCTCCTCCGGCAGAGCCAGCGCTGATTGGCCGAAGGCTGGCCAATGCATTCCTATGCGAATGCAGACTTAGCAGTGCTGAGTCAGTTTTGCTCAACTACACATCTGATGCACACTCGGCACTGCTACATCAGATGTAGCAATCTGATGTAGCAGAGCCGAGGGTGCACTAGAACCCCTGTGCAAACTCAGTTCACGCTAATAGAATGCATTGGCCAGCGCTGATT
This sequence comes from Leptodactylus fuscus, assembly GCF_031893055.1. Classification (NCBI taxonomy): domain Eukaryota; kingdom Metazoa; phylum Chordata; class Amphibia; order Anura; family Leptodactylidae; genus Leptodactylus; species Leptodactylus fuscus. The sequence continues at coordinate 138,388,155 of NC_134268.1, forward strand.
GGCCAATGCATTCTATTAGCCCGATGAAGTAGAGCTGAATGTGTGTGCTAAGCACACACATTCAGCACTGCTTCATCAAGCCAATACAATGCATTAGCCAGTGCTGATTGGCCAGAGTACGGAATTCGGCCAATCAGCGCTGGCCAATGCATTCTATTAGCCCGATGAAGTAGAGCTGAATGTGTGTGCTAAGCACACACATTCAGCTCTACTTCATCGGGCTAATAGAATGCATTGGCCAGCGCTGATTGGCCAGAGTACGGAACTCGACCAATCAGCGCTGGCTCTGCTGGAGGAGGCGGAGTCTAAGGTCGGACCTGAATGGAGACTGGTGTGGAGCGATCTTAGACTCCGCCTCCTCCAGCAGAGCCAGCGCTGATTGGCCGAATTCCGTACTCTGGCCAATCAGCACTGGCTAATGCATTGTATTGGCGTGATGAAGCAGTGCTGAATGTGTGTGCTTAGCACACACATTCAGCTCTACTTCATCGGGCTAATAGAATGCATTGGCCAGCGCTGATTGGCCGAATTCCGTACTCTGGCCAATCAGTGCTGGCCAATGCATTCTATTAGCTTGATGAAGCAGAGTGTGCACAAGGGTTCAAGCGCACCCTCGGCTCTGATGTAGGAGAGCCGAGGGTGCACTTGAACCCTTGTGCACCCTCAGCTCTGCTACATCAGAGCCGAGGGTGCGCTTGAACCCTTGTGCACACTCTGCTTCATCAAGCTAATAGAATGCATTGGCCAGCGCTGATTGGCCAATGTATTCTATTAGCCTGATGAAGTAGAGCTGAATGTGTGTGCTAAGCACACACATTCAGCTCTACTTCATCGGGCTAATAGAATGCATTGGCCAGCGCTGATTGGCCAGAGTACGGAACTCGACCAATCAGCGCTGGCTCTGCTGGAGGAGGCGGAGTCTAAGATCGCTCCACACCAGTCTCCATTCAGGTCCGACCTTAGACTCCGCCTCCTCCAGCAGAGCCAGCGCTGATTGGCCGAATTCCGTACTCTGGCCAATCAGCACTGGCTAATGCATTGTATTGGCTTGATGAAGCAGTGCTGAATGTGTGTGCTTAGCACACACATTCAGCTCTACTTCATCGGGCTAATAGAATGCATTGGCCAATCAGCGCTGGCCAATGCATTCTATTAGCGTGAACTGAGTTTGCACAGGGGTTCTAGTGCACCCTCGGCTCTGCTACATCAGATTGCTACATCTGATGTAGCAGTGCCGAGTGTGCATCAGATGTGTAGTTGAGCAAAACTGACTCAGCACTGCTAAGTCTCTGCATTCGCATAGGAATGCATTGGCCAGCCTTCGGCCAATCAGCGCTGGCTCTGCCGGAGGAGGCGGAGTCTAAGGTCGGACCTGAATGGAGACTGGTGTGGAGCGATCTTAGACTCCGCCTCCTCCAGCAGAGCCAGCGCTGATTGGTCGAGTTCCGTACTCTGGCCAATCAGCGCTGGCCAATGCATTCTATTAGCCCGATGAAGTAGAGCTGAATGTGTGTGCTTAGCACACACATTCAGCTCTACTTCATCAGGCTAATAGAATACATTGGCCAATCAGCGCTGGCCAATGCATTCTATTAGCTTGATGAAGCAGAGTGTGCACAAGGGTTCAAGCGCACCCTCGGCTCTGATGTAGCAGAGCTGAGGGTGCACAAGGGTTCAAGTGCACCCTCGGCTCTCCTACATCAGAGCCGAGGGTGCGCTTGAACCCTTGTGCACACTCTGCTTCATCAAGCTAATAGAATGCATTGGCCAGCACTGATTGGCCAGAGTACGGAATTCGGCCAATCAGCGCTGGCCAATGCATCCCTATGGGAAAAAGTTTATCTCACAAAAATCACAATTACACACCCGATAGAGCCCCAAAAAGTTATTTTTAATAACATTCCCCCCTAAATAAAGGTTATCCCTAGCTATCCCTGCCTGTACAGCTATCCCTGTCTCATAGTCACAAAGTTCACATTCTCATATGACCCGGATTTGAAATCCACTATTCGTCTAAAATGGAGGTCACCTGATTTCGGCAGCCAATGACTTTTTCCAATTTTTTTCAATGCCCCCAGTGTCGTAGTTCCTGTCCCACCTCCCCTGCGCTGTTATTGGTGCAAAAAAGGCGCCAGGGAAGGTGGGAGGGGAATCGAATTTTGGCGCACTTTACCACGTGGTGTTCGATTCGATTCGAACATGGCGAACACCCTGATATCCGATCGAACATGTGTTCGATAGAACACTGTTCGCTCATCTCTAGTTTTGACTGCTTGATGAACAGGACACTTTGAAGTGCTTCACTAGATATAGACTTTGCCTTTACAATGAGATATTATTTATTACAATTACTTGAAATTTAATATGCATAGTAAATGTATATTACATTACACAGGTTTGTATAGAACACTTACCATGCATCATTCTTGCAGTAAGCTCAGTGTTATCTTTGTGTTTAGATAAGATACTCTCCAAGCTTTTATCAGCAAACTGCAATTAGCTAAACTGACTGTCAAGACCTCACAGCTGTACATAACAGTGAGAGAAATCAGAGAGCAAAGACTCATCCATCTGACCTGTTATCACAGCACAGGATGGGGAAAGAAATGCTATGTAAAAAAGGGGAAGAATAATACAACAATGCTTTTAGCAATGCTGCTTCTTTTGCCTGCTATGTATTTAGATTCTTTACATAAGATGGCAGCACAGATAGGATACTTAAGATGGGAATATCCTTTTAAGCCTGAGGGTATCTATGGTTGAATCTTCCCTAGTAACAAAGTGAAGAACAAATTAGCGCATTAGTCACCCAGAATCGCATGCTTCATTAAATGAGACTAAGGCTAGGTTCACACTTGCACCTGTTATTTGTTGTTCTGTTGTTCATATCTGTTGTGGGACCCGAACAATGGAGAGCCTGCCCAATAAATCAGCGGATACTCGCAGTTTATGCAGATTTTCAGTGGAATCTGCAACGGAGTCTCTTACGGAGACTCCAGTGCAGATGTGAATGAAGCCTAAGTTAATGAAAGAAATGTGGGAAATGTACCAATACATTTTTTTGCCAGTTTCTGGCATAAAATGTATGATAAAAATCACAACATTTGGCACATAGCCAGATTTACATCAAAAATTGCAACTTCTTAGTACACTTATGGCACTTTTAAAAAAAGTGGGTGAGTCTAGAACAGAGAGTACAGCAAATAGAGACTAAGATGGGAGACTTTTCAGGTTACCATAATAAAGTAATTGATGCTCACAATAATTTAGCGGATGATTTTGAGAAACTAAAGCTGAAAATGGCAGGCTTGGAAAATTGTTCTTACTGGAACAATATCAAATTCCAAGAAATCCCGGAAAGCATGATGCCCGCTGATCATATCTGCAGGACTTTGCTAAACTTCTGGTATTAGATTGCTCTCCTACTGATCGTATCATGCTGCAGTACCAATTCTTTTAATTTATTTTTTATTTATTTTCTTTAATTAATTATTTTCTTAGAATTAGAAAAGGATTTTTGTTTGATGGTTATTTATTCTTAGAAAACATTTTCATATTTATTTAAAGGGAACTTGGATATAGTATAGCTTCAGTTTTACAGTATATTGTACACTTTGTAGATGTCTATTAGGTCATGTGTTTGGCAGGACCTAACAACAATTAGTACAAGACAGGATGTTGTCAGGTCCCCTGACTGGCAACACAACTCCTCTCCAACCCCCCCTTTCTAACCACTTAGGATGGATTTTCACTTGTGAAACTCAGTTTGTGTGTTGGACTAATTTACCGGCCTGCACCTTATGCTGGGAGACTTCTAGCAGTACAGTTATCTATGCTGCTAGGAGTCTGGGTCTTCCAGTGGCTTACTGTCCTGTACTTGTAATTGGTATGGGAGGGTTTGTTTCTGGGAGAAAGGGACTCCTAGCATAATAGGTAACTGTGAAATTCGATTGTGTAAATCTAGGGTTAACTATCCTGATTACTGATTGATTACAGCATCTGAGAGGTTAAAGTGCTGAAGTCAGCATTTTCTGCAGTGCTTTGATTGTCCTGATTACTTAATGGCAGTCTCAAAATATATTTGCAATAACAAACAGCAATACTTTACTTACCAACCCCTGATCCTGCAGGTGGGCACCCCTTCAACTCCAGAAAACCACAAATTACACCCGGACTCTGAACATCAAGACACCATTTGTGTTTGTACAGAGTAACGGTGGTACCGCACACTCATTATTTGTTGTGGTGCTAGCAACAAAGGGGTCCTCTGACCCACGTAATCAATGGAGATAAATTTTGCTGCACACACTAATGGTTCAAAGAAGTGTAATCATTTATTCTATAACAGTGAATACGCCATAGACATAATGCAAAAAAGTATGTTTGAATAGCGAGGGGTCTGAAGTGACCCCATAGAATAATGTGGTGATCATTTTAGTTTAGCTAAGATTAATCTCCGTTCAGTGTGGTAAAAATATTAACAATTTGGAATATTCCAATCGAACCCAGTTTGGTATAAGTCACTACGTCCACATTCAGAACTTTCAATTCATTTTCATTTTCATTCCATGCAAACTTGGGATATGGGGGGGATCATGCTCATCATCGTTTGAATCCCAATGGTAGGACTTTCAGTGATCAGACACTTCTGACCTATTCTTCTAACCTATGAGATGATAACCCCATCAAGGTTAAACAAATTAGACATCTTTCTATTAAAGTACCCTATCAAGAGAGTTTCCTTTGAAAGAACAGAGAGGTGTTTGTCATCTGGTCCTTGTGACATGTCTATTTATTTTTCTTGGATTTGGCAAATGAAATAGAAATGAATGTTTACGTTATTTCTGACCATGTAATGTATTTTTTTCTTTAAATTCATTTACATTAAACTGATTAAAGGAGTTGTCAAAGATTGAAAATTTAGGAACTATCCTTAAGATAGGTCCTTAATTTGAGAGTTTTGTCGGTTCATGGATTAGACCATCAGCTGTTATTAGCATAATGTAAAGCAGATGGATCCATACACTGTGCGGTGGTCAGACCCCCTCCGTTTTCAAATTAATCAAATTATCAGACTAGGACAACTTCTTTAATATATTAAAATGTGTTTACTACAATTACTTTGCATAACCTCTCCTAACTATCCTACTTGGGGTAAGTCTGCATAGTACAGCATTCACATGTGGCTGCAAACTCTGCCCATGCACAGTGGTCATTAGAAGAACAGATCTTATTTTACCTGCTCATTATCGCAGCCATTGGCCATCTTTTGCTGTTGTTGTAGCGTACAGCCATACCCTTACATTATTTTCCAGTATTATACCACTTTTCTTTTTATAGTTGTGCAATTCATATAAATTAATTGAAAACAGTTTTGCATTTGCTTTACATTCTGTAAATGTGCATCTCTAGATTTGTTTTTGCTTTCTTCATCTGATATTTACAGATTTTATTCATATGATTTTTTTTTATTTCATATGTTTTGGCATTTTCTTATTTTTAGTCATTAATAATCTCTAGCTTTCCTACTGATTATATTTTTATTTCACCACATTGTTTTGTTTTGTTACTGTCATCTGTCACTGTATTTAAAGGAATTTTCTAACCTCAGAAGTGACAGGTTCGTCAGTTTGCTTCAGACTATGCCAAGGAAATGCATGTTGGGTCCCTTTGGCTTCAGCCACACCATTATGTGAGTGTGCTGATCCTATGATGACCAAATTGCACAAATTCTTGGCTGTATTCTGAAGACTCTTTGAGAAAAGTGGCCATTTCTCCTCCGCAGCATATTCTCAGCTATATTCTCACTAAGGTACTTTGACTGTGGGACAATATCCTATCCAGTTTTATACACTTGCCTCTCAGCTTGCCTGAATTAACAAGGCCATCTTAGCAGCTTTCTGGGAAAGTTTGGGAGGGTGGATCAAAGATAAGCTGGCCAAAAGAGACCTTCCATCCATTCTGGATGTAATCCTATCAAGCCTCATACCACGCCAATAACAAATACATAATAGCAAATATACAAAAAATACAAATATATTTTTATTATGAACACAAACAAGATTGTCAAGTTTAAAATATTAATAAGAACACATACAAAACAGGTAGAGGTCGTGGTCCATCATGGAGAATTCATCCAGGTAAGTGCAATCCATATACCCAAATCAATAATGTAGTTATAATATGTCAAGTCAGTATACTTTGTTTCACAACATATGTGAAGAATATATATCACTATTATAGCAGCAACAAATAGTGCTTTAGTACTTATGTGCAAAATATATTCAAATCACTTCAAGTAACTAAATATATGTGTGTGTGTGTGTGTGTTTGTGTATGTAATGGGTTAATTCAAAAATAAATAAAGGTGCGTCAAACCCATAAACTATCGTTAATCAAATACAAAGGAATTACAGGGTATTTTTATGTAATTCCATGTACCGCTTATATTACACATCCAATGATGTACAATTCATATGTGCAACTACAAATAAAGTGCACAATCAAATGATAAGAATAATAATAAAGTAATCACAGTGTTACTCACATGTATTGTTACTATGGATAGCTGGGCATTGTAATAAACATTAAGCACCAAATAGTATAAAGTCTATATGCACAGCCACAGACATGGGGACACATTTGTAAAGCATGTGGAAACCAATACAAGCATCATACATAAAGTAAATACCAGAATGGACTGCAAACCCCGCTTTCATTAACTAAGTATGTTTTGCCCCTGATTCTTCACGGGGCTGTAAGGAGGAAGTCAGTGCCCAATCATATACAGGACCAGTAACAGATGCCATTGTAGTTCATTCAGGGATACCAACAATTGTGTGTTACACTTACATCCTGTCTCAACCCCGCTCATGCATATCAGTCACCTATTTTAATTAAATATATTTGTATTTTGGTAATTTGCGGTTATGTATTTGCTATTGGGATAGTATCAGTCTTGATAGGAAAACATTTGCAAATTTGGGGAGATTGGTACACTTCCATGCTCCTGGAATATCAGGAAGCACAGGATCCATTTTAGATTACCTAATTTCTTTGGCCACCCTTACTGAATTGCCTTTCAGGAAACTATAAATGGACACCTTGACTGGCCTCAAAATCTGCATGTCCTCAGAAGTCCTTGCAACTAGAGTTACTAAAAGAGGAATGTCAGCACAGATGTTATGGGAATTTGTTCTCCCATGGAGCCGAGTCATATTATATCCATAACAGCCCTTTTAAGCCAGAAATCTCAAATATCAATGGTTAGTAGAAGAATCAACCCTAGACAGAGAAGATCTCTCTCCAAAACTGACTGTCTTATCCTGCAATAAAGAGTCCTTCTTAAACTTACTTCTTGCAGCTAATTTTGTGGATTGTAGGTATTCATGTTGGCGCTTTACAGACAGGTAAGATCTCCTGGTGTATCCGGTCGGAGGCAACCTACTTCTGGGGTTGGCATGGTTACACTTGCATGTAATACTCCAGTTTTTCAGATATCTTTACCACCCCATCAGCCATATGACTGCCCAGTGGAGCGGCCCAGGAACAGCATATATCTTTTGCCAGAAACCAAGTCTATGTCCAATTATCTTAATGTGAATCTGGAGAGAGGATTCATATGGAAGTTTTCATCTCCTCCTGGCACTGGCTTCTTTGTCTAGAAGAAGATGGATCTCTTCATCCATGTGTTGATTACAGGGGATTAAATGAAATCACAGTCAAGTCTAAATTATTACCTGCTGTTGATGTCTGAACTCTTCGATAGGAACTGTGGGACAAGAATAGTTTCTAATTTAGAGCTTTGTGTTGCTTACAACATGATTTTCATCAGAAGACATTGATGATCACTATAAGTATTTACTTATTATCTTTTAGTCTCTGCAATGTACCATCAGTATTCCAGACATTTGTGAACTATATCTTACTGGACCTGCTCTACGCCTGTGTAGTGGTATATCTGAAGGAAATTTTGATTTATCCTATCTGACATCTCATTGGATGAATATTCATCTGATTCAGCATTGACTGTAAAGAGAATAGACTGAAAAGCATGAGACCTTTCAGTTTGATAGACCCTCCTTGCTATTTCTTAGCTATACCATATCTGGCCAAGGTCTACAAATGAACCCACGAGAAACGCTCCACAGTGTTCACCTGGCATAGACCACTCGGTCTCTGAGCTATCAATATCTCCATGATGGAAAAAAATCTTACTGTAACCTATTCTCCAAATTGAGTTCTGTTGGGCATCATTTTCGCTCTGGAGGAGTTGAGTTATCTCCTCTCTTCTTGAGAGGATATACAACCAATTATCATCTGTACTGACCATTGATCCACATCAATCCAGATAGTCGCTCTTCAATTTTGTGCAGACAAGAACATAAAAGCAGATGACTGTTCTTTTGATCCCTGGGGTAAGAACTGCAACATTCAGTTAATCCCTCCTGAATAATTTCTGTAGCCCCAAGAGGAGACAAGTACTTTTCTGGAGGAGTACTCCCAAGCACACGGATTATTGTGCTGCCATTAAAGTACTAGATTTAATTTCTCATCACTACTGGTGCCTATTGTGACAAAAGATGTACAAGAATTCATTGTTGTCTGCTATACCTGTGCAAAGAACTAGACACCTTGACAGAATCCTGTTGGTCTCTTTCTGTGCTTGATACTCTTTGAAGGCATACCATTATGCATCATATCTGTCATCAGACTATGTCTTTCATGGATTAGACTGCCTCACATATGTAGAAAAAATGTGAAAAAAGTGACAAAGTCCCACTATACTCCAAGGACATCCATAAAAAGATACTATCTTACAAGTTTATTTTCACTGGTACCTTTGAGGAGCTGAACAGATTATACCAGTATTTGCTTCCTCCTTAATATATTCTCAATTCCTTTTATGTGTACATCCTAAGACCTCTGGTCTTTAATCATTTTTGTTGGCCTCCTGATTGCTCTCCTATTAGTTCTAAGAAAAATTCAAATCATTCTTGATGTCAAGAAGAAGTCCAAGAAGAGGTTTTGTAAGAGGATGTGCTTCAGAGCCAGTTGCGGCCATCACATTTCACCTCTTCTTACTGGTGACTTCCAGCTTATACTGCATGGACCTGTTGGTCACATTTAAAGCAAGCACCGCGTGGTTCCCACCCTCTGTGGTGTGTTACCTGGCTGCTCCCACCTGTCTCAACCTCTGCCAGATTACCATATTGACTTTGTCCCATCTGCCCTGACCCTTTCCTGGATTTCTGTTGAGAGGTTTGTCCACTGGCTTGTCCACTGACTCTGCCTGTTCCAGTGGCGCAATGCGTCTATCATACAATTTGATTACATAAATAGGTAATTGTCTGGCAACACTATTCCCTTTAACTAAGCAGCTTCTTTGCAGAATTTTGACATGGTCTCAGGGCTTTAGATCAATTTCAACATAAAAGAGGGACACTTTATCAATATTCCAACATTCACAAAAGGCCTCATTACACTTAATTTAGCATTTCAGTGCCCTTACATTACATCCAATGTTTGGGTTCAATGTATACCCCACCTCCCTCTATACATTAAATTGTACCTCATTATGCAAAAACCCTTCTGAAGAACTTTACACTTGCAATTAATCCTTTCATTGCTGGTTAGGCTGCATAACGGTAATGAAAATGGTAACTCTACTTAGAACCTTATATCTTTCTTGCAGTCTGTACATACCCATTTGCTGAAAGCTTAGACTCCTTTTAAAAGAGGATTGAGACATTTATTTAAGTTATAGACTGAATGTTTGTAATAGTAATCACAATACCATAAGAGCCTTGGAGGATTGTCACCTCATCTGTACAAATATTATAAAACTGCCAAATTAAATCAGCTTGGTGAAGTAAATTCTGGTACGGATGTAGCTTTCTTTGAGTATCTGGGCTCATTCACAAGAGTCAAGATAAAACACTTGTTTGGCACAAATCTGGTGTATTGTTTTAGTACCACATTTAATTAATACACTCCTCAATTAAGTGGGCTGTATTAATGGCCTTTCACTTTGTAGGAGTTTGACATAAAGAATTGTTTCTGTTCATTTATAAGGGTTTTCCCAGGGTTGGGTAAACAGTAGTGATGCAAAAAATTCTGCTCTCTGGTGTCATTTTCACCTTCTTTAACATCTTTTTCACCACTACAGCTCTGGTCCTTTCATTTTTTGTGTACCATGTGACTAACAAGATGCATCTTTCAAGAATGTTGTCAGATTTTGCTAGCCCTGCCCAAATTTGTGTGAGCTCTTTTCACTATTCTTACACGATCAGTAGGCTAAAGCAGATAAAAGTAAAAGTGAAACCAAACAGCACTTAGAAGGGACAAGAAACAATTTACAGAGTATGGTAGCCATCGCACAGCTGTTTGACTTTCAGGCTCCATGTCTTACCATCCACTCCAGGTTCAAACATGAGATTACCGTCAATTTATAGACAATCATCTTGGCTATCTCATATATAAATTTGACTTGCAACTATTTAGCAATGAATAGTTATGCAGATTCTTGTCATGTAACTGCATTATTACAGTTTTGCTACTGGTGATGGAAACATATTTTTTCTTATATACTACAAATTACATCCTGTTCTCACATTCCTTAATAACTAAGGGTCTTATTAGGTCACTGGTTCAAATCATAAATAAGCCATGAGGAAGATTTCCCAACAAAAGAGAAACAGTATCATCCAACTTGTTTATAGCGTTCTCTTTGCCAAGAAAATTGCCCAACTGCATCATGTGAGTGCGATGTTAGTTAGTAGATTATGAAATGAAGTATATTCATCCATTCAAAAGAGATGTCCATGCAAAATATCTGTCCTGCATAAAGTAGATTAGATTACTCATATTTGGAAGTACAGTCCTGGAGGCCATTTTTTTTATTAATGAAGATTTAATTGATACATGTATAACTTATTTGTATGTCCTGAGATGTTTCTTTTAATAGGTGTACCCATTAAAGAGCACTTAAAAATGTAGACAGCTTGTTCAGATCTTATCAGAATAGTGTTTTTTGTTTTGTTTTGTTTTTTATAAAGAAAGTAATGAAACAATATAACAATAAGACATGTATTCAAAGAAAATGTTTATTGATGTGCATTACAATGATGAAAAATCTGCAAGCCTTGTCACACAAAGCTGGTGTGATACACTATGGACTGATACTCACTTTGAGACTGGCATGGGTAGTTGCTACTGTAAGGTTTCAATTAGAATTAAGGACATTTTATTCAGACCCCATATAAATAGTACATTTCTTTTAAAAAAATAAAATAATAATAATGAGAAAAAATATTATTGTATTTAGTTTATAATAAATTATATTATTATATATATTTGAAATCTACACTGAGAAAAATACTTGTACAAAAATCTGCTGTTTCAAGAGCAGATGACCCCTTGTGTAGTAATAGATGAGAGCGCAAAGAACTGATTTTATAAATTACTTGTTTCAGAATAACGCTATAATTTATTTGTTTACAAAATTGCTGGTTACTTTGAATCTTTTGGTTGCTTTCCAAACTTAGAAGCTTTGTGTCTCAGATGTTATGATACTGTTTGCCACCAACTGTTCTTTTGTGTCTTGTTTTGTAACATACAAGCTGCCCATCTTGTGTGATATCATTATTTTTACTGTAAATCATACTTACACATACTAATTTTCTTTTTTATGTCTACTTGTGTCCTGATCCAGATTCAAGCCTCGCGTTTTGGACCTGAATGTGTCAGTACCTTAATCCATTGTTTCATTAAATTTCATTTTGTAATAGTGTGTGGTAGTCCTACGTAGAATTCATGTGTGGCATGTAGTATTACTTCGTAGTTGTTTATTGTCATACAGTTCCTTTAGTTGTCATACAGAGTTCTTAGTTATAGCTTATGCATGTCTGTACAAAAATATACCTTTTTTTCCATACACTGACCAAATTTAAAATATTTGTGGTTGTTGGCTCGTAAAAGACTGCAAGTTAATGGGATTACTGTACATTAAAATACACATTTCTGACATGTTCTTTCCAAGTAGAAATAATTGCAGTGGATGGAAAATGCCATCTATTGATTTTATTGCAAATAGTGCTTTCCTTTGCAATCTCCCATGTTAGTCAATTTTATGGAGGTGTGCAATTTAGCAACAATATTGACAAATTACCAAAATACATTATTTGGTGGTTCTCAAGATAATTAAAGGAATGCTCTAGACAAACTGATACATGTATTTATGTCTAATGCAATGTCTGAGGGGGCAGTGCATGACAAAAATGATTCTTACTTTGGTGATCGATGAATAACTCTTTTATGCACCAATCCTTCAGTTCCTGCTCTAGACAGAACATTTATTTGTTTTGCCCAGGGTGTTCCTTTAACTATTTCCATCTCAGTGTGTGATCAACTGTTTGTCCTTGAACCATACAATTTTTTTTTATTATTGTGTACGTCTGTAGCTTTGTATAAGCATTATCATTTTTGAAGTTATAGACTTTATGCTTACAGCTACAAGAAAAGTAAATAGGAAATAAAGTTGCTAATGCTGTTTGTCAATCTGCAGGATTTTCTGTTTGTTTCTAAAAATAAACAGGGCTTAATGATTATTGTGTCCTATTGCAGACAGGACCGTTAGGGTGTAGGCTTCTGCTGCAGTCACTTGTCTTACAGCTAGACATAGGGTTGTGATTGTGAGGAGTGTGTCAAGGGACACATAAACAAAGCATATTTTTATTTATCTCTTTTTGTTGCAGTATGAGACTAATAGGATTAATGGAAAGGAACCGTTTAAGGCTGAGGCCCCACATTGCGAAAACTCAGCTTTTTTGTTGCAGATTTTGCTGGGTTTTTTTTTAGCCAAAGCCCGGAGTGGATTGAGCAGTATGGAGAGGTATAAGAACTTACTATATATTTCCCATTCCATTTGTAGCCACTCCTAGGTTTGGCTAAAAAAAAAACGCAGCAAAATCTGTAACAAAAAAAGCTGCATTTCCGCAACGTGGGGCCTCAGTCTTAAGGAGATTTGTGCTTTTTTGTGAATTTTAAAATTTAATGACAAATCTTCATGTTCTGACCTCTGTCAGGTTTATTGTTATAGCAACATTCTGGGGCACCCTAAAAGCATTACTATTTGTATTGTCATTAACTAGATGCATTTATGTGAATATATGTATGGACTGTAAATTCAGAAGTTAATAGAAATGAGAAGTCAACAATTTTTGAAAGTTTTTACATTTTTCATGTACATGTAAATGCCTTCATAGTGCTTACAAAATACACTAATATATTATGGAACTATTAAGGCCTTGCCGATATCTGCCATAATAAAGCTGTGGATGTCAGCTCTTGAAATATGGTGGCCTCTCACATGCATTTGTTTTACACAGTGGAGACTTGGCGGTAATGCCCCTGAATACAGTTCTCTCTGATCACAGGAATTTTGTGTTGGTATGCCTCTGATCCTCCCACTGTGCCCCTGGTTCGGTCCCCACCTTACTTTTCTTGATCTCATACAGGGACATTGTGGTAAAATAACGATCAAAACAGTCAAATCTCTGTTTTGTTTTTTTTTGCAATTTCACCTCCCAATTTTTTTTAAAATAAAGATTGAGCAAAAAGTCAGGCATTCCCGAAAATTGCATGAGTAAAAACTACATTTTTGCTGCAAAAAAAATAAAATAAATCTCTTTGTACACATAAACATAAAAACAATCTATGCATGTTGTATATTTGCATAGCAACTAAAAATTTGGGATCCTTGTAGAGGTATTAAAATATAGTATGTCAAGCCTCCCATTGAGTTCAATGGATAGCGCGCGTAGGCCAGCACCTATTGAAGTCAATGGGATCTGTTTTGAAGCGCCTCACTCTGACACATGTTTACGTGCCAGAATGAGCGGTGCCTTACTCCGTGGGAACAGAGCCTTAGTTTGAGCTATCTGTCCACATTTGAATGAAATGAAATGCTATGGCAGGAGACCCAGGAGGACCCCAATGCTGACAAAGAGACATAAAAAAGTAACACTGTAGTTTGCAAAAATGTATATGAATAAGCCAAAATCCTTCTGGGAAAATGTTTTGTGGATAGATGAGACCAAGATAGAACTTTTTGGTAAAGCACATCATTCTGATTACAAAAAATGGAGTGAGGCCCATAAATAAAAGAACACAGTACCAACAGTTAAATGTGATGGAGGTTCAAAGATGTTTTAAGGTTGTTTGGCTGCCTCTGGCACTTGGTGCCTTGACTGTTTGCAAGGCCTCATGAAATCTGAAGAATACTAAAAGATTTAGGGTCTCAGTGTATGGCCCAGTGTCAGAAATCTGGATTTGTTCTAGGTCATGGGTCTTTCAGCAAGACAATGACACCAAACATACTTGAAAAATCACCCATAAATGGATGGATAAAAAGCACTGGAAAGTTCTGAAGTGGCCAGCAATAAGTCTGGATTTAAATACCCTTGTACACCTGTGGAGAGATCTTAAAATTGCTGATGGAAGAAGGCGCCTTTCAAATATGAGAGACGTGGAGCTGTTTGCATAAGAAGAGTTGTCCAAACTTCCAATTGTAAGGGGGAGTTCACACGGAGTAACGTGCCGCGTGATGTGGCACGTATACGGCGTGTGAGAGTTTGCACGCCGTATACGCTCAAATTGATTTCAATGGGAGTTCGGATCGTATACGCCGCGTTATTTTGCGGCCGCAAAATCACGGCTGCAAAATAACGTGGCGTATACGATCCAGGCTCCCATTGAAATAAATGGGAGCTTTTACGGCGCTCAAAATCTCACACGCCGTATACGTGCCAGGTCACGCGGCACGTTACTCCATGTGAATGGACCCTAAGATTTATTTCATTTTTTTTTCCAAAGATGTGCAACCAAATATTAAATTGAGGATACCAGTAATTTTATCTGGCCCATTTTTTAGTTTTGTGTGAAATGTTATCTTTTTTTTGGTGCTTATTTCTCTGTATTTGTGGTTTTCCAATGCACACAAAGGAAATAAACATGTTTGTAAGAAAATATGTAATTGCAATAATTTTATGGGAGAAATTCTGTGTCCGCTCTTTGGGTTTCTGTCCTAATCCCTGGAAAATCTGCAGAGGGGACAGCTGGCCGGCGATCAGTTTTAAAACCCTTTAATTTTAATGGGTTTTTAAAGCAAACTGCCAAATCTGTATGCAGCCTCTCCATGGTGAAACCAATTTTTTTGCATGGACACAAAGTCGAATATGCAACACTTTGTGTCTGAGCAAAAAAAAACAAAAAACTGTTTCACCGCGGAGAAGCTGCATATGGACACCAGCAGTTTGCTTTAAAAACCCATTCAGATGAATGGATTTTAAAAATGATCACCGGCAAGCCGTCCCCTCTGTAGTTTTTCCATGGATTAGGATGGAAACCCAAAGGGTGGACATAAGCGCTAATGTGAATGCCCCCTTACACAGCCCCTTTAATGTTTGTAGACAATGAGTTATAAGTCAACATCTTCCAGTAGGTGGCAGTTTTGTTTCCCGAGCTACTCTTCTTGCAGGGTTCAAACAGACTTGTAGTAGTCATTGATCTCCCCCAGATCTTGGAATATACCCAGGGAAAAAGACCTACATCCATTATTACATGCCCAAGCCATGTTAACTTTTGATCTTTACTTGGAATAGCAGTGTTATTTATTTACTGAACAGATAAAGGTGGTCTACACAACAGATGAACACTTGTTAAAAATTACTAAACTTTATTCAATATATCTTAAAATCATTGTTAGGGGCAATGAAGCCACATATACAATCTTGATACAGGCCTTTCCCTATGTGTACACCAAAGTATCAAAGTGCAGTCAGCATCTACCAGACTTTTTGGCGGCCTTATAAATGCTGATGCATATGGCTCAAACTGAATATTTGCTATTCTCATCTGACAGCTACCGATCTGCTAATATTTTAAATATTTTGATGATCATAACTACACCTGATGTGTCCTCCCCTTCCTTTTTCAGGAGTTCATCAGAGTAAATAATTCTGGGGATTAAAAGAGTCTATAATAGGGAGTCCCTATTTTCAGTCTTATCTATCCTTTCTAGAATTGCCTCATTCTTAATTTCCCTGTTCTATCAAAATGCAGTCTGCAGCATGTCTGGCTCGGATGGTGGTACTCACTATTTAAACCTCATGCCTCTCCCTTTGGGTAGGTTCTGGTCTAATTGCCCAGCCAATCACATGTGCTTCTGTGATATTGACACATGTGTTAACCTATCCCAGGGGCGTGTGTAAATAAAGAAATCTTAGCGACATGAAAGCAATGCACATCCAAATATAGAATAATATCCATTTTAAGCCAAACACAATAAAGCTTCACCTTCCTTGGCATTCTACTACAATACGATGTACGCATAACCGTCAAACAACAATAAGCCCCCAAGAATAAGTTAATGATAAATACAGTAAGTACTAGAGATGAGCGAACAGTGAAATATTCGAGATTCGATATTTATTTTGAGTAGAGCCTCAATATTTGACTACTTGATCAAATATCGAATCCCACTATAGTCTATGAGGAAAAATGCTCGTTTCAGGGGAAACCACTATTCGACTAAAGGAGAGTCACCAAGTCCACAAGTAGCAGGAGGAGAGTGTTTAGGAGGTGCGCTGTGCAGTTAAAGTGCATGGACCCCATTATAGGTTATGGGGTCCGTGCGCTTTAACTGCACAGCGCTTGGCAGTTGTGCTGATAAAAAGTCAGCTCCCTCGTAACATCAAGCTGCCAGCTCTCCTGACTAGCAAGTATGAGCCTACTGCAGAACCAGCGTTTATATGCCGCAGGCTCATCCTTGCTAGTCAGGAGAGCTGGAAGCTTGCTGTTACGAGCGAGCTTCTTTTTCCTCATAGGATTGAATCGACCAGCGTTGATTGGCCAGTGTACAGCATTCGGCCAATCAACGCTGGTCCTGCCGGAGGCTCGTCTGTGAGGAGGCGGAGTCTAAAATCGGACCACAATGGAGACGGCTCTCCTGACTAGCAAAGACGAGCCTGCTGCAGATCCAGCGTTGATTTGCCGAATGTAATACACTGTATAGCATTCGGCCAATCAACGCTGGCTCTGAATCGAATATTTACTGCGAATAGCTAGAATACTACTCACTTATTTCTAGTAAGTACAAACCTTCATCAGTAGTATTTAATATACAAAAAAATATACAGTTGTGCAAAGATCTATAATAATATAAATTCTAAATACTGCAATGAAGTAAAGTTAAATGGAGTAAATGTACAAGTGTATCTCAATAAGAGACACTCAATCCTTTGCCATATATATTGGGCAGATATTAACCCTAGTGAATTAGTAGAATAGCTAAATATACAAGTCACAAAAAATGCATGACCTAACAAGCAATACGTTTATCATAACAATCTTAGGGCTCAGGGTGATATAGTTTTTCCCCATGTATATCGCCGCACCTATCTGCAACTTCCTCAGGGGTAGTACTGATTACTGAAAACATCGTCCTTTATATATCTCTAGGCACAAAATATTAGGGCAGGTGCATAGTTATCTTTTATAGCATGTTTATTTAGCACATGTTCTTGGACCATATCCCTATGTCAGACGGTATTGCGCCGAACGGCTCCATGCCAGAAGTGCATCATTCAATATGCGCACCACGGTATCAGTGAAGTAAATCCCCATGACAAACACTGATAATGTGCAAATGTCCTATATTAAACCTTGTATTCCACCAAATAACTCTTTGTTGGAAGTGCGTCATTCAATGTGCACACTATGGCATCCATGAAGTTAAAGGATCTGTCCACTTTCAGACCAATATCGAGAGACAAATATAATGTTATTGTATAATAAAAAGTTGTACAATTTTCCAATATACTTTATGTATCACTTCATCACAGTTTTTGATCTCTGCTTGCTCTCATTCTTTCTGCTTACTCTCAGAGGATAAAATGCTGACCATGGTCATGTGATTTATAGCTTAAGGTCATGTGACAAACACCCAGGTGCACAGCTTGGTAATTGGACATCTGCCTGGTAATGAGCTATGCACCTGTTTATCAATCACATGACCATGGTCAGAATTTTATCCACTACAAGTAACAGAATGAATGGCAGCAAGTAGAGATCTAGAAAACTATGAGGAATTGATACAGAAAGTATATTGGAAAGTTGTATATCTTTTTCTTATACAGACAATAACATTTGCCTTTCAATATTGCTATGGAAGTGGAGAACCCCTTTATTCCTTGAATAAAGCCTTAGGCATGCGCAATGTCCTATGTTGTTACCTGTTTTATTGGAGTGTGTCATTGAAGATATGCACAACAGCCCCTATCAGGTAAACCTTTACAAGGAAAACTGTGCATGTGCATTGTTTCTACATTGTGCCTACTGGCACAAGGCCAATTAATACACTGCCTGGCCAAAAAAAAAAAGTCACGAGTGTTAATATTTAGTTGAGCCACCATGAGCACGAATAACAGCATGCAACCGTCTCGGCATGGAGTCTATAATGTTCTATAGCAGGGGTAGGGAACCTTCGGCTCTCCAGCTGCTGTGAAACTACAACTCCCATCATGCTCCATTCACTTCCATGGGAGTTCCAAGAACAGTGGAGCAAGTATGCATGCTGGGAGTTGTAGTTTTGCAACAGCTGGAGAGCCGTACGTTACCTACCCCTGTTCTATAGTGTAGACTCAGGGATTTTGATCCAATTCTCAAGTATCAGGGAGCCCAGGTTACGCAGATTCGTTGGGGGTGGTGAGTGACAGCGCAGGTTCCTTTCCAGCACATTCCAGTGTTTCGTGTGCTTCTCGTCGCACCCGGACATGACCATCACTCTGGAACAATGTGAAACATGATTCATCTGACTACATGACCTTTCTCCACTGCTCTAGGGTCCAATCCTTGTGGTCTCTTGCAAATGACAGGTGCTGACGTCTGTTGGTCTCTGTCACCAATGGCTTTTGTGTGGCGACACAACTGTTGAGACCCATTCCTTTGAGTTCTCGTCGGATTGTTCGCTCCAAAATGTGTCGCTTCGTCAAGTTGAACATCTGTGTGAGCTCAAAGGTGGTTTTCCGGCGGTTATTCTTCGCCAGTCGCTTTAGGGACCTATGACCTCCAGTTTCGAGTATAGTCTTATGCCCACACTTTCCACGGTTGGAGGGTGGTTCTCCACCATCTCGCCATGCTCGTATGATATGCTGAACAGTTCTCTGTCCGATACCAGTTACTTCGGCTATCTTCTTGGTCAATTTGTTAGCCTGATGCAATCCAATGACTTGCCCCTTCTGGAAGGCACTAACTTCCTCTGGTAGCTCTTCCATTGGTAGACATCGCTTCACACCTTTAATTATGATCTGCACTTGACAGGCTACAGCTCAATTATATATATTCAAGAATATATGCAAATTCCTGTCATGAACATAATTATATCAGGGGTGGAACGGTACCTTGTTGCACAAGGCGACTTTTTTTTTGGCCAGGCAGTGTAAATGGCAACAGGACACATAATTGCCTGACATGGCAAATAATAATCAGTCATAACACCCTTCGGGTAAATCCTTGTCAAGTAGACAGGGCATGTGTATCATCTTACACTCTGGCCTAAAATTGTTATTTCACATGCCAGTATGTGGCATACGTGAAACAAAAACAAAACTGGACGTGCACATGCATGTCCAGTTGACTTACCATATCCAGGCTTGACTTACCATATCATATGCTGGCGTATAGCCATCTACAGTACTAGACTGTAATGTCACAGTCATCTGACACACGTTTACCATGCAAGCTACATCAATACTGAAGCATAAATTTTTAATGCCCCAAAACTTAAAGGAATTTTCCAGGCAAAAAAACTTTTCTTAAAAAAGGTATTTTAGTACTATTAATGGGTTAATAATTGCACCAAAATACCTTTAGCAGTGTTTTGAGTGATTTCTGGCTTTCTTGGGGACCTCTTGGCATCCTCTTCATTTGTTTACTTGCTTCCCTAGCTCCCTGCTGTCCTAGCCTACAACTCCAATGATCCCTCCATCAATCTGGCTATATTGCACACACAAGGACAGCTTTTCATTAAGTCAATAAAGATGTGATGTGATGAATATTCCATTGGAAGAATTCTGTACGTAGTGGGGCACATTTATCGATACTCTCTATCTTTGCACTTGTCTCAAACTACGTATCCCATTTGCAGTTTTAGCTATATTTATGAATCTGTTATACAGACCTTCATAAATATGGAGTGTTTCTAGAAGCTCCAAAATTCTGACTCAACATGAGACAAATATTTGACTCAAAAATGGAGAAATAAATCTTAACTTGCAGACTGTAAGGAACAAATATTTGGCGCACACATCAAAGACCCTACAATTCATGGCATAACATAAGCAGACACAAATCATACAGTAGAGCTGCACAATCCCTTTATCTATGAAAAGGGTTTTTGTGTAGTCTTTTTAGTTCTAATTATGGGAGAGCAAAAAGACTACATAAAATTGCCCTTCTTATAGATAAAGGGATTGTGCAGGTCTACTGTATTTGCATTCGGGGTACTGTGAGTGTGATAACTCAGTAACTGGCTACCAGGGGCTGGGAAACACACTTGACTAGTGGTCCCGATTTTCCAACTATCTTTTGTGATTCATAGCCAGTAGCTCTTATTGACACATATCAGTGGCTAACTTAAGCTAACATTGACTTTCTTGGCACTAATTAAAACAGTATCAGTGGTTGAATATCTAAGAAGAGATATTGACCTAGACTACATAGTGGCAAGTGCCGAATTCTGTAGCTGTATTGCAAGAGCCCTTCGAATATCAGTGAATCCTTGCTCATATAGTTTTATATATCCGGGGAATTTTTTTTAGCAAATATCCATAAAAGTTGACTTTTATTATCTTCTGTTTGGAATATTCAACCATTTTGTAGTCTGTGACTAAGTTTTTTTTAGATATATTACCAATGACTTATGCAATCCATTCCACAGTCACTAAAGCTTGTTTAATACAAACACTTCACTTTGGAATTAAAGCAGTAAGTTGTTCACTGTAGTTCCTCTTTGAGTTTGCTGTGGAATTTAGGACTGGGTATTTATTGTTCATTCAGGTGTATAGACAGCTAGGTCTACCGTTACTAATATCGTTCTTTGTTAATATATACTTGCTATGGTTAATAAGGCAAAAACAATATAAATAGTCCAACAAACAACTCAATCTCTATAATTGCCAATGTACAGTCAATACGTACAGTTTGCTAATGTAAGGCTAGGTTCACGCTAACGCACAGTCTCCATTGGGTTGTCTGTTCCTCATTCCATTTGAAAAATACTGAGAAAAAAGTCCTGCTAGCAAGCAAGCAAATGGTCGCCCCCCAAGAGGACTCCAAGAACAAAATGCACGCTAGTGTGAACCTAGCATAAGTTAGACCAAATTAAAAAGGTACTGGAAATGAAATAATTTACTGCCTTAAAATTGACAAATAACATCCTATAACACTGAACAACAAAAAATAACTTTCTTCGGATATCTTGGTATACAATAATCGATCTTAGTCAATTTGAATATGCTGATTATGAACATCCAAACCGTTTTTCTCTATCACCCTCCATTCTTGAAATATCGATGATCTTAAATTTTATATTTCATTTAATTACTTCAAAACATAAGAAATGTAATTTTTGCCCAAAATTTGTATTTTAAAAGTTATTGCTACATGAATTTTAAATATAAACATGCACATGGCTATAGCTACTGAAATTATATATAACATTCATAATTATATGATAAAAATTCAGTTTGAAGACTAATATCTGTAAAATCTGTACAAACATTCGTTAAACATGTTGATGGTTTAAGTTTTTTTGGCTGTGGACTTCCACTTATACTGATGAGTTGACAAATCACGCTGAAGCGTCCAACAATAGTCTGCCAACATTGCTACACTCCACCGACCCTCATAGCGTGACGCCATCACCGAAATGTCCTGGTGGAAGTGCTCGCCATGTTCATCGCTGACTGCACCTAGGTTTTCTGGGAATAAGGCCAGATGCGAGTCGAATAAATGAATTTTCAGAGACATATTGCAGCCAAGATGTTTGTACGCACTAATGCATTTTTGTACAACATTCACATAGTCAGCACTTTTTTTTATTTCCAAGGAAATTGATTACGGCTGACTTGAATGCCACCCACGCATCTTTTTCAGCAGCAGAATGTCTTAAAAGTGTCCATCAGCCATGATTTCTTTTATTTGTGGACTTGTGAATACACCTTATTTTACCTTTGCATAACTCAACCCTGGGAACTTGTTGCGCAGGTACCGAAATGCATCAGTGTCGCTAATTTCTTGACAAAATTTTTCATAAGTCCCAACTTTACATGAAGCATGAGAATCTTGCCACGATCAACTAATTGTGGATGAAGAACGTTTTTATTTCCTGGCTACATTCTGTCTCTGATTGACCAGTTCTTCTTGATGTAGTGTTGCTTCCTATCTCTGCTGTCCCATTCGCATATGAAGCAGCAGTACTTTTTATTCTATTATTATTATTTATTTCTATAGCACCATTAATTTCATGGTGCTTTACATTTGAGGGTTCACATACAGTGCATAAAAAGTACAAACAGATATGATACAAACAGTGACCAACTGGCACAGTGGGGTAGAGGGCCTTGCCCGCGAGGGCTTACAATCTATGAGGGAGAGAGGTAGAGACAGAAGGTGATGTGGTGACAGTAGTGTTATTGGGGGTTTTAGGCCTTCCTGAACAGGTGAGTCTTCAGGGCCTTCTTAGAGCCTGTGATTGTGGGGGTCAGTCTTATGTGTCTTGATAAGGAGTTCCAGGGTATGAGGGATGCATGAGAGAAGTCTTGGAGACAGTTGTGTGAGGAGTCTGTCTGCATTGCCATTAGAATAGCTACTACTTCTAAGTCACCGCAAATACTCCAGTTGTACTTTCTATAACATATTTTTTCCAGAAGTAGCGAAATATTTTTGTGCAATTCATAACGCAACTGCCAACTAAACCTGCATCATAATATGTTACATCATCTCTTAATAAATAATTATAATGCAATATTCATATAATGCTACATCGGGCAATTGTGATTACAGGGGTTCTGTTATGTGACTCTCTGAACAGCTTCTGTGTTACAAAGGGCTGAATGGATGTTGCTGAAATGTGCCAAAGTTCTCCCCCCTCCCCAATCAAAGGCAGAACAAAGGCATCACAGGTCCTTTAGTGTTGTGTGAACCTAAATTTCTTCACTAGCGTGATTTTTGCGTGATTGAGGAACAAACATCCAAACCCACAAACTTTCACATTTACAATATTATTAGGATATATATATATATATATATATATATATATATATATATATATATATATATATATATATATATTTTTTACATAATTTTTATACAGAAGCTTGTAGTCCTATTTAAGCAAAATAAAAACATTTATTCAACAATATCTTAACAATTTGACCTGATAGAGCAGAACGGTTTTCAGATTTGCAATCAGCATAAAAAACAACTTAAGAAACACTTATTGACATTTAAGATATCTACAGCATGTTTTCCACTGTAATTTTAGACTCAGACTTTTTTCCCTCTATTAAATGATTCATATTTCAATTAATTATGCTTGTTAAGACTTTTAAATTAAGTCCTTCATGCCAGTTATTTGTCCTCATTTGAATACCATTGAGTTTCTTACTTTACATTTTAAATTGGTTTGTGCACCAGAGATATATTTTCTTTATAAAATTGTATATATTATATATATGTATATCTTTATGTATCTAAAGACAAAAATGGGCAGCACTCAAAAAATTAAAAGTAGATGTGGATCTTTATCCCGTTAGCAGCGTTTGAGTTTGCAAAGAACCTTTCTTAACGGAGCTTAGATATCCTACATAACTCATTTCAGTGTTATAGTATAAGGTATAATAAAATTGTTGGGCCGAGGCATACCCGCCCTGGTCTACCTTAGTCTCCACTCTTTGTAAAAATCACATATTTGGCAGGAGACAAGATGTACCGTAATTATTCCCATATATGCCAGGCATAAGTAAATTCCCCCCACTGTGTGTTCGATTGACTATATTTACTTAGGACATGAGAAACACTAGTCAAAGGTGCTACTACATCCACTGAGTGGGGCCCCTGAATATAAATAAATTGCAGATATTACTCTTAGTTGTATTTGAACCCCAACAGTGCTAACCACTGAGATACCGTACATAATCCAAATCTAAATTTGCTGACTAAAGAGCACAATTCCACCTCTCAGGCAGAATGTTTGTCTGAAATCAGCGAACAAAAAAATCCTGCACAGAGGACTTTTTCCTCCACTAGTTTGAGTTTTAAAATGATTACAGACCCAATTATATTCAATGGCATCTCCAGGCTCCTTGTGTAGCCGGTATGAAAGTGATCGCCTGTCTATTGTTTTGGTCTTCTGACAGGCCAGAACAGTGGATAAGCCAATGCTAATGTGAGCCAATTGTAATTATTGCAGAAATATAACAACGTAAGGACACAGCCTAAAAGCAATTGAAAAGACACAGCCTCATTTTCCATAATTGTGTCATTGCATGTGGGATGCTTTAAAGAGGACCTTTCACCACCTCCAATAAGTCCAATTCTTGCCACCAATTAATAGCTGTTGCTCCACTGATTTTGAAATAGTTGATTTTTTTTTTCTCTAAACCCCACCATTCCCAAGCAAACAATGCTGTTATTCTTGGTGTCTGATATACTATATAGGCTCTGTACAGTCAGAAGGGTGATGCCAGGCAGGAACAGGTAAGGGGTGAGATTCTGAGCTCTGATACTGGCTGCTTCTGATTGAAAGTCGGAATCACACCCCCTGCCTGACACTGCCATTCTGACATTACATTGTGTAAATAACACATCTGGCATCAAATCTGCCTGAGCTTGTTACTTGAGAATAGTTGGGCTGGGATCAGTAGATGGGCATCTATTCAGAGATACTAAGAACTTGAACTCTTTAACTCACCCAAATGATTATTGATTTTCATGATACATTGTACTAAATACTAGTGAATTTTGAGAACATTTGGAAAAATTATCAATGTGAAATAATCTGCTTTTCATACAGTAATATCATCATATGTGTTGTTAGCGTCAATGATCCGCCTATATTCAGCAAATTGCTGCTGTCAATGGTTTGCCTGCTGAACTTGTTCCTCATGCCTGTGATTGTTCTGGCATCTCAGCAGCTTGCTGGTATGCCATATAATGAGCTTTTTGTTGTGTTGATGATCCGCCTTCTCCAACATTTCGGCAGCTGTCAAGCTGGCCTGCCATTGAACTTGTTCCTCGCACCGTGCCTGTGATTGTTCCGGCATCTCACTGGGACGCCATACAATGAGTGTGTTGTTGGTGTCAATGATCCACCTCAGCTCCGATTGGGGAGAACTCTGTTGACTTTTGGCTACCTTCATAGCTCTTGTGGTTTTAGAATTTTGTGACAAATTAGATTTTCTTTTTCCCGGTATGTTTAAAGTTGGAAAACTGCCAATTTGGATTAAAGGTGTTTTCCCATCCAGTGTGTCATCACTGCCTGGAGAAGATCAGATAATATGCAAATACATGTACAGAATGGAGTATAAGGAAAATGTTTGTTCTCGTACCGAATGTACAGAATGGACTGAAGGTTAGCTGAGTGTTTACACAGAGAGATAACAGACCTGGTGTTATAAGAACCTGAGATGAGCTGCTGCCAAGAACAGTGTAATATAGTATGTGAACATAAATTCATATCAGTCATGAAGCCATGTCATTTACCGGGATAAAAAGTAGCCTATGTGTTAATCGAGGTTACAATCTATCTATGTGCCAAATTTCATTCAAATTCATTTGGCCATTTTTGCGTGATTGACTAACAAACATCTAAACCCACAAACATCCAAACACACAAACTTTCACATTTATAATATTAATAGGATAGGATTAGATAAGACCTCAATATTGCACAATGAATGGCAAAAGATTTAAAATGTTAAAAAGTTATGCCAGAATTGATGTATGTGTTTTGTTTTGTTTTTTTAAATCCACTCAGAAACTATTAATAAAATGTACTCAGTAAGTTATAGGTGCCCCACAACGGTATCTCATCCCACAATAAACCTTCTCTCATACAGCTACCTCACTAGAAAGTAATAAAAATATATCTTGTAAAATACAGCAACAAAAATCACCACATATTTAGGACAAAAATGGCTGAGGTAGGAAGGAAAATGTCTATACTGTATTAGTATATATCAGGGTACACCCTAGATTTAGTGATTATGAGGGAAAAGACACCAGATCTCACCCACCAGAATGCCCCTCCAGTCCTAGAAGGTAGTGGGAAAATACTGGTGGAATTTAGTGTGTGCAATATACTGCACCACACAGCTTACATAATCACTTTTCACCATCTGCTGTGCATTCACATCTAGAAGACGAATGTTCACTACGCCCCATGATAAATTCTTTGAGGGATGCAGTTTTTAAAATGGGGTCACTCCTTAGGAGATTCCATTTTGCAGGCACCTCATGGGTTCTGCAGCATGCCAAAAACCAAGCCTCTAAATCTGTACTCCAGAAGCCACATAGAGTTCCTTCACATCTGCTCCTTGCTATGTACCAATACTCCAGTTTATGACCACATGTATGACGCTGTTTTACCCAGGATAACCCCCTTAACAGTTTTGTGTGTGTCTTTTGACGCAAACTGTTCAACACATGGGCAGTGAGATGGCATATCTGTGGAAAACTGCAATGTTAACTTTTCATGCACATTTCCCCACATTCATAAGGAGAAGCCCACATGGACATCAAACAGGGACAACTTTTAGAAATAATAGCTGCTAGGTATTCTCAATGGAGACTGTCCACTGGCATCAACTGGCAAATGCAATGGATTCCATTAAGTGGCACAGCAGCTACCGCACTGCCAGTAACTTGGCCAGGTAGGAAATTGCTCTATTGCCAGTACTGTCAAACATAGGTTATTGCCTGGCAATAAAAGGATTAATGGTCTGTAGCAGCAAAAGAGTTTTCAGACAGCAATCACTCACTGAATTTGTTCTATGTATGTCTGTCTATTCAATTCTATTCTAGTAATTCTAATCTGTTTATTATTATTTCTTAATTCTCTAATTACGCCAAAAAATATTGTTGAATTTTCTGACTTGTTCCGCCTATAGTCTAGCGAATAGCTATGAGATACAGTGAGGTAATTTTCATTATCATCAATTACACAAACTAGGGGTTGAGCTATTTGTTCTACATATGACAACATCACTGTAAGGTCCACTTACCACTGTCTGCTGGCTGAGAGGCTGTCAGATGTTGCCATCACGTGATGTATAAGTCATTGCACATATGACACAGTCTGCTCTATATTTCCTGGACAAACACATGATGACACCAGTACATTTGTTAAATACAGAATAATTTGAAATATTTGGGACGAACCCGGCATGTTAATAACCGATTCACCCATCTCTAGTTGGCATGCCTGCTAGCTAAACTTTGGTAGAGTCTGCTCATCTGGTCATAGATTTGAGATGCCGGGACAATCAGGGATGTACTTCAGTATCCAATTTAGACCTCAGACAAGGTTGTTTTTTTTTTATGTGTTGATTGTGAGCCCCATAAGCTACATTTTTCCCTATCAGTGTGTCTTTGGGAGGAAATCCACGCAAACACAAGGAGAACATACAAACTCCTTGCAGATGTTGTCCTTGGCAGGATTCAAACCCAGGACTCCAGCACTGCAAGGCTGCAGTGCTAACCACTGGACCACCGTGTTGCGCCAGTCAGAGTATTTTAACCTGACATTGTTCTTACTCAGTTTTGAAATTATCTGAAGGACCACATCAAATCCTCAGGCCTCATAATCTCATTCTTCTAAGTATTATGATAAGTGCCCTGTCCACCACATTAAACTTGCCAACAGTATGTTAATAGATGGGAATTGGTATTGTATTCCCACAAAGACATTGCAAACTGTTGCCTGATCTGGTTCATGGTTTCCTTTTTTCCATGAATTCTCAAGCCCTTTAATCTTCATATGAGGTTATGACAAGATGGTACATTGTCTCATCTTGCATTGTGAAGTTGGTCCTTGGATATGTTCCTCCCTATTTACAAGGATGTCCTACTCCAAATGATATATTCCACAACTAATGGTCAAACCATAAAATCACTATATTCTGGTCAAAGGTAAATTACTTGATTCCAATTAGAATTCTTTGGTATTTTTGAAAGTTGTTCACAGTCATATGAAGCCAGTCATGAGATGAGAGACCAATCAGTGGCCTACACAGTGGCTGCTAAATAATAGAGATGAGTGAACAGTAAAATGTTCGATATTCGATATTCATTTAGAGTAGCCGCTCAATATTCGACTACTTGAATCGAATATCAAATCCTATTATAGTCTATGGGGGGAAAATGCTCGTTTCAGGGGTAGGCAACATTCGATCAAATTATACTTACCAAGTCCACGAGTGAGGGTCGGGCTGGATCCTCCAAGCAGTCTTCTCCTTGCAGCGTCCCCGCAGCATCTTCCGGCTCTGAATTCACTCTGCCAGGCATCGGGCCTGGGCAGAGCCGACTACGCATGCCCGCACTACAAGAAAATGGCCGCTTACAGTCAAAGCATGCGGGCATGCGCAGTCAGCTCTGCCCAGGCCTGATGCCTGGCAGAGTGAATTCAGAGCTGGAAGACGCCGCGGGGAAGCTGCACGGAGAAGACCTCTAAAGGTAGGAGAAGAACCAGCGTTGATTGGCCGACTGTATAGCATTCGGCCAATCAATGCTGGTTCTGCATCAAACTTTTCCATTCGAATAGCGAGTGGTACTCAATCGAGTACGAGTATTTCGAATACCGTAGTATTCGATCGAATACCTACTCGATCGAATACTACTCGCTCATCTCTACTAAGGAACATTTGTGAGTGATGTCACAAGTCTGTCGCAGCTAAGGCACTAACGTGATGGAAAAGGGAAAGGAACCAGGATCAGATAACAAAGTGCTAGGTACAGTTGAGTGTGCCTTTTTTTTTCTGTAAACAACCATCCTGGCCATCCAAGAGGTTGTGTCAGATCCTGGACATAAATATCACAAGTGATTAATAAGATATCTTGCAAACTTTCGCAGAGAAATGCCTCCTTCTGCTCTTATCAGGTTGTTACACTGCTCCCTAGACAGAATTTTAATATAGTTATGGTCATGGGAAAACCCTATAAAATAATCCTATGTATTTGGACAGTGGAGCCCTGTCACTGACTTGTATCATGCCTTTCCCTTCAGTAGTAAGAAAACATTACGTTTCAAATACTCTTACTTACAAAGGTAAGTATTGAATAAAAGATCAGTTCTATTAAAAGTTTAGTGTTTGCTATTTTAGTTGAAACTAAATTTCAATTTTGTTTTTTCTTTTAGATCTGTAGCAGAAGCAACTGAAGTGGATCTCAATATGAGAGTAGGATTGCATACCGGTCGGGTTCTGTGTGGAGTTTTGGGGCTTCGCAAATGGCAGTATGATGTTTGGTCTAATGATGTCACACTGGCCAATGTTATGGAAGCTGGAGGATTGCCAGGGTATTTTTTTAAAATTATTTTTATGTTTTTAACCTTATTTTGTTTTATCTTGATAGTTGATGATTTGTAGCTGTCCATCCAAGAACAATACTCTAAACTTGTGCTATTGAATTGAATGAGACTTGCAATAACTTCTCCCCCCTTCCCCTACACAATTTGTACACGGCTAATTGGCAGGGGTGCCAAGAGTGGAACCCCCATTAACCCCTTAAGGACGCAGGGTACTTTGGGCCTTAAGGCTCAGACCCTGTTTTTCAAATATGACGTCTTTTACTTTATGTGAGGATAGCTTCATAATGCATTTACCTATCCAGGTGATTCCAAGATTGTTTTTTCGTGACACATTGTACTTTATGTTGGTGGTAAATTTTGATCATTATACTTTGCGTTTGTTTGTTAAAAAACAGACAATGTACTGAAAATTTCATAAAATTATCAATTTTGAAAGTTTCTGTTATTCTCGTGAAAACACAGACAGTCCTATCACACAAAATTCTTCCTAATTAACATTTCCCTTATGTCTACTTTATATTGGCATTGTTTCTTCAATGTCTTTTTACTTTTCTAGGAAGTTAGAAGCCTTGTAACTTTAGTAGCAAATTGTCAGATTTTCAAGAAAATTTCAAGATTTTGTATTCTAGGGACCTATTTAGTTGTGAAGTGACTTTGAGGGGCCTATATAATAGAAAAGACCCATAAATGACCCCATTTTTGAAACGGTAGTCTTCAAACTATTCAAAATTGTATGTAGGAACTTTATTAACCCTTTAGGTGTTCCACAGGAATTAATTCAAAATGAAGGTGAAATTTCCAAAAGTCACTTTTTTATGCACATTTTCCATTTCAAACCACATTTTTCCGTAACAATGAAGGGGTTAACAGCAAAACATACCATAATATTTATTTCTGTGATTCTGCAGTTTGTAGAAATATCCCATATGTGGCCCTACTGTGCAACGTGACTCAATACGTGTCCTCAGAAATCAAAGAGCACCTTTAGGGATTTCGGGCAGCAATTTCATTAGGATGGTTTTTAGAAACCATGTTGCATTTACAGAGCCCTAGAAGTACCACAATAGTGGGAAATCTCCAAAAGTGACCCCATTTTGGAAACTGCACCCCTCAAAGAATTTATCAGGGGGTGTAGTGAGTATTAGTATCCCAGACGTGAATGCACAGCGGATGGTGAAGAGGTAATATGTAAGCGGTGCGGAGGACATTGGGAGCACCAAATTCCCTACTATGTCTCAGTAGCTCCTATGATTGGGGGGTCACTTTGGGAGTCTCTTCTATTGTTTTTTTTTCTTGTAAGCTGCAAAACTGGTCTGTACCCTGACATACGCTCGCACCGCTTATATATTCCCCTTCTGACGCATTTGGCGATTTTGGGGTTTTTTTGTCTTCACATTATTCAAGCTATATTTTTTTTATTTTGTGTTGATGTGGCCATATGAGTGCTTTTATTTTTCTGGGATATGATGCATTTTGTAATGACACCATTTTTGGGTGCCTATAGCTTATTGGCTATTTTTTATTAACTCTTTTTTTGCTGGATAAAAAGAAATCAATCAATTCTGGCATTGCATTTTACTTTTTAAATGTTTTTCCACATGGTGTACAGCATAAGTATCATGTGAACTATATTCTGCGGGTCGGTACGGTTACAGCGATACCTCATTTATAGTTTTTTTTATGCGTTAGTAATTTTGCCGAACAAAAACTCATTTGAGGACATAAATCAATGTTTTTTGCATCGCCATCTTCTGAGATACGTAACATTTTTATTTTTCGATTGACAGAGTTGGTTGAGGGCTTATTTTTTGCGAGACAACCTGTGCTTTTCATTGGTACTATTTTGGTGTACATACGACTTTTTGATCACTTTTTATAGCATATTTTTTAAGGTGAGATGGCAAAAAAACATTATTTTCGGCGGTTTTTTTCCATTTTTTTTTCCCGACATTTACCATATAGGTGAAATAATGTTTTAGTTTTATGGTACAGGTTGTTACGGACGCGGCGATACCAAATATGCATTGTTTTTATTATTTTTTAGGTGTTTTTTTTTAATAACTCATTTGCTATAGAAAAAGGTAATTTTGGGGCTTTATTAATTAATTTATTTATTTCACACACTTTATTTATTTATTTTTTACACTTTTTTCACATTTTTTATTTGTCCTATTAGTGTACTTGAACCAGCAATACTCTGATTGCTGGTCCAGTACTATAGCCTGCAATACACGTGTATTGCAGGCTATATAGGAAGTGTGTCTCTGCAGACGCAGAGACACACTTCCGGGCATCACGGCAGGACAGCAAGGATCCAAGCAGGTAAGCAGGGGTCCTAGCAGCCCGGGGTCACTAACCAGACCCCAGGCTACATAAAATTCATCAGGGCACCCCCCCAATCTCGCCGCGGGGGGTGCCCAGGGAGGGTGATGTGACCGAAAACACTCTCGATGTCGCGGACATGTGTCCGTGGCATCGGAAGGGTTAATACCGCCAATCGGAGCGGAGCTCCGACCGGCAATTCACATGGCAGCTCATGTGTCATACAGCCGAGTGCCGGGTGTAATGGCGCAGGCACAGCTTCTGTGCCGGCGCCATTACTGGTCAGTAATAGTACTGACCTGAGCGCGAACGTGCTACTTGCCAGGACGTACTATTGATGACTATAATCTACTATTGATGACTTATCCTAAGGAAAGGGGGCATATTTAGTCACTAATGAAAGCTTTATAAATGAAAGTTTGGTGGCAGAGGTGATATCAAAGAAGATGGCCAGCATTTGTAACATGTTGTGCAAATTATAATCTGTCGCCGGTAATCTAGTCTGGATAAAGAGATAGTGAAAGAAGTATTTTCTTGGAGAGTCTTCACTGTATTTACAACTATGTACTGGCTTTAGATGTGAATATAATCTTATATAAATATAGACCACCCATGATACCTAGTTTCTTGTTTAACCATTTAGAAAAAAAAAAGATCAATTTTCCCCATTCATGAATTGTTTTTATAATACTTGATGGCTTTTTTTGAGACCCTACTTCGGTTTTTGTGCAATTTTTTTTTTTTTTTTGTAATAGCTCAAAGTACAATTAAAATTGAAAATTAAATTGTGCTCTATTTCCACTAGTAATGGCATTTAAATGGGTTTTCCGGGCAGAAAATCTTTTTTTTTTTTTTTTTTTATAAAGGTCTGTTAAAGCTAGTGATGGGTTTTTAAGTACACCCATATACCTTTAGCAGTTATTGGAGTGATATCTGGGTTTCTCTGGTTGCTGCTGCATCCTCTGTGTTTGTTTACATGCTGTTACCTTCCTGATGGGCAGCTTCCTGTGTAAGCTGCTGCACTCACTCAGCCCCCCCCCCTCTTCCTCTCTCACTATGTTACAAACCCTCCATGTCACTAGCCTAACCCCTCCCACCCTCACTGACTAGCAATCCCATCCATTACCTGCCCCTCCCACCCTGCCCTGTTTCTCTTTAGCCTTGCGATCCCACCCATTACTAGTCCCTCCCATGCTCTCCCTGGCTAAGCTATTCCGCCCTCTGCTAGAAGACATGAAGAATGGGAGGATCTGTTCTCTTCACACAGGAAGGCTTGGTAAATATTGCAGGATTTGAATAGTAGAGGGGGAAGAATGATGGTGGCACTCCATTTCAGAAGCGCTGAAATGGAACATCACCAACTTATCAAGAAGTGTTCCTGGAGCGGTCATGTGATTTGGGTAATTATTTGGGTAATTGGGTAATTACAGACGTTTCGAATAGCATGCACCCATAGGAATGAATGGAAGCGGCTGACACGCAGACTTTTCCGGTGGCCGACCGCTTGATCCCTTCGTACCAGCTGCGTTCATTCATTCCTATGGGTGCGTGCTGTTCGAAACAGGAGTTTTGAATAGTACTCGCTCATCTTTAATAATTATCAGTTTATCTTGGACAACCCCTTTAAAAAAATTATAAATGTATTTTTGAACTTGTTCTGTATATATTTATAGTTACACGCTGTTTCTCCTTAAAGCCATAAAAGATTTCTATTTGAGGGCTGATGTCACAAATTAGTCTCATAAAATATATACCGTATATACTCGAGTATAAGCCGACCCGAATATAAGCCGACCCCCCCTAATTTTACCACAAAAAACTGGGAAAACTTATTGACTCGAGTATAAGCCTAGGGGGGGAAATGCAGCAGCTACTGGAAAATTTCAAAAATTAAAATGGCCGGAGTTTTTGGGTGCAGTAGATGCTGGGAAAGGGGAGGGGGTGTTTTGGTTGTCTGTCTGCCCCTTCCCTGAGCTTGAGGACTGGGTTTTTTCTTCCCCCCACTTGGAATTCAGTCTGGCTGAATATAGGGTATCTGCAGTGCTCCTATTAACCCCTTCCTGACGGAACAGGAGCACTGCAGATCCCCTATATTCAGTAGACAGGGCAGGTCAGACACAGGGATACCTAATGTGTATGTGTTTCACAGTCATTTTCTACTTTTGTATGTATTCTAGGAAAAGGAGTGTTTTAGAACTTTTATGTTTTTAAAATCTTCTTTTTTTTTCTTTTGCACTATTTTATGGGAGATTCTATACATTAATATTGTGGCTGATCATAGACCCTCCCTCCTAAAAAAAAAAAAAAAAAAAAACTCGAGTATAAGCCGAGGGGGGCTTTTTCAGCACAAAAACTGGGCTGAAAAATTTGGCTTATACTCGAGTATATACGGTATCTCACTCACTGCTAAGCAATTTGGTTGGGTATCTCTACACCTTACTCACCACACACTTAACTCTGATTGCGGGCATTAGTGCCAGGTCTCCACTGTAAAATACATCTTTAAAGACCTGACATCTGCCGTACTATTACAAAAGATGTCGAGAAGAAGTTAAAAACTTAATTTATAGATGTCTGTGAATTATAAGAAGGGATATCCATATCCAGAATCATCATCTTTTAACCAGCACAGACAGTGTCTACACCAGAGGTACTCAACTACTTTAAGTAAAGGTTTGTTGACTGGTTCCACCATCACGTAAAGGTCCGAACTGAACGGCAGCTGAACACATCCAGTATTTATGGTATTTTTCAGATAAAAAGATGCGTCTGACTATAAGATGCAATTCGGGTTTAGACGAGAAAAGTTTGAAAAAAAAAATCTTTCCTGGCATGTAATTATACTGTGTGGGTGGGACCTGGGCTCTTACTGCACCATAAAAAGCCCTTAAGCTTATGCTTAAGGGCAGATCCTGGGAACAAGAGGAGGCGCCTGGGTCTGTCCTGACCCACTGAGAGTCTGGTTGAGACTATACTGTGCTACTTTTTTTTCCGTGTGGTTGATAGTAAGCCACACATATAGTTAGTTTTTACTGTTTAATTAGAGCTCTGACAAGCAGGGTTTTGTTTGATGTTTTGACTGAAGTTAAGGCTGTTTTTTATTTTGCTTATTCTGTACCTGATGTGAAGGTTAATTTATTTTTGCTGTTTTACCAAATAAACCTGTTTGCACCAGGCATCATGTCCCTGTCTCTGACTGGTTGGGTCCACACCATTGCTGCTACCAACCTACCTTACCCACATATGATGCCTTGAATGCGGGTATCCCAATATAAACAGTAAGACAAACAGGTTTTTTTTTCCTCTCATATGTGAAAGCAGCAGAAGAGATTAAAAAGGGGACTGCCAGCATGAAGAGCTTTGTGAAACAGTTTGGGCAGGTCATCCTACAGCAGCAGCAAATGTCACAGCAGCAACAAGCAAAGATGGAAGCTGGGAAGTGACAGCAGCAAGTCCAGGCGCAGCATTAGGAGATGAACTTGCTGCTTATGAAGAAGCTGACACTGCTCAGCAAGGCTTTGGTCGACCAGAGGACAGCAGGAGAGGGTACTGGTGCAAAAGAGACCGAGAGCATACAGTCCGCCGCCCGAGATGCAGTACGGAGTACTCTACAAAGGATGACATCCACAGATGACGTGGAGGCATACCTTCAGGTTTTTGAGCGAGTAGCCAAGCTAGAGAAATTGCCAAGGAATCAGTGGGCTGATGTAGTGGCACCTTTTCTCACTGGGGGACCTCAGAAGGCCTACAATGACCTATGGGAACAGGAGACTAAGGACTACCCCAAACTGAGAAGTGAGATCTTAGCACATCTCTGTGTGAACATGCATGTTTGTGCTAGGAGATTGCATCACTGGACTTTCTCTGACAGTCTCCCTACCCCGATCCCAAATGCATGATCTGATCTGTCTGGTAAAGAAATGGCTTCAGCCTGAGGAGGCCACTCTGGCAGAAATAGTGGAGAGAGTGGTACTTGACAAATACACCAGATCACTTCCACCTAAGATTCAGCGCTGGGTTGGACAAGCAGGACCTACAACGGCTGAACAGCTGGAATGATACCAAGCCACTGAAGAACCACTGCAGACGTCTCCCAGATCTACTAACTCCAAGGCGGGTAAGATTGTACCTACTACTGTGGCGGTCAGGAAGGTTGTAAGGGGAAGATGCTCAGAGGAGGAACAGGCAGTTAAGACTAAAAGCGTTAACCCAGGTCTCAAAATTAAGACCCATACTGCCTCAGGTGTTGGCAGTGCTATGAAGTGAGTAATTTTGCTGCATACTGTCCACTGACGACTGAGCCCATGGACTACAGCAGTTCTAGGTGGGTATTCCTGTTTACTCAACCCATTTTTTCAGCAGAAATTGCAACTGAACCGCAAATATACACTGTGACTGTAGTAGGGCTAGCTGTACCAGCTCTCCTGGACTATAGGAGCTTGGTAACCCTGGTGTACCATGATCTGGTCTACCCTGCACTGTACAGTGGACAAACTATTGGGGGCTTGTACATACATGGTGAAACTATAGAGTATCCTGTTGCAGAGGTCACTATAAAAACTACCTCTAGCACAGCCTGTCACAAAGCGGGCGTGGTTAAGTCCCTGTTCTATAGTGTGATCATAGGGAGGGATTCTCCTCTGTTTTGGGATATGGGGAAAAAGCAGAAGTCACCATGTCCTGAAAATGTGAATGTTGATAATGTCTTGCCTAAGGTTAACCCTGAACCTTTTGATCCTGACAGGGAAACACCAGCTGTAGGGGGTGACCCAAGATGGTAATAATTTCCCCCTGTCCATATTAGCTGGTGATGCGAAGGTCAGGAGGGAGTTCCCAAGATGCCTGAGCTTGAGGTGTCCCTTGACAATTTTGGGACTGCCCAAACTAGAGATCCTAATCTGGCTCATGAAACACACAAATAAAGTCAAATAAAGTCCCATTTTATATCCTTTATAAATAAATAAAATATGACCTGTGGCACACCTTTGTACAAGTTCAGTAGATTCTATATAATTTCTAGCTCTCTAATGCAAACATAGCTGAAGTTATGTCAAAGTGACAGAGAAATGTATGTCTATGGAAAAAACGAACAGTAACTAATGGATATGAACTCCGACTTTAACCATACACAGTGTTAACACTCACTTTTACGCATTTTAACATTTAAAACTCTCCAAAAATTACCCTTTATTGGGGGAAAAGGTGCTTATCCATGTTTTTTAGACACACATGACAGCTATATTTCTGAAAGTAGTGGTTTTGAAGAAAATTTAGCCTTTGAAGAAATCTTAAACTTTGATGGTTTGTGCGTGATATAAAGACTTATTGTTTTTTAGGAAGCAAGTTTGTGGTTGTGAACCACTAGAAAAGTAATAGGAATTGGCTTTAAAAAAAAGTCATGTGGCAATATTTGTGGCAGTGCAGCAGGAACTAATATGATGGACCAGGCCGCAGGACATTTCTTCCTGACAGATTGGAAGTGGTATTAGGCACTAGACAGCTGTGGCAATGCAGTAGGGAATTATATGATGAGCTAGGCAACACAGCATGTCTGACTGAGCGGTGGCAGTGGTAGTAGCTATTGAGGAGTAGCAGCCAGCAGCAGTACAGTAAATGGAAGATGGGGGAGTCGGTGACACCACTACTTGGAGGCATCAGCTGAGGGGTTTGAAAATCCTCACAGATCCATGCCTGATTTATTTTGATAAGTGTTTTTTTCCCACTCTAACTGTGGACAGTTTCATCCTTTAACGCCTTATAACGCCACCGACGGCACTGAACACCCTCTCAGCAACAACATTTGAGGCCGACAAGATAAATCTTCCATGGAAAACTGGGCCAGCTCCTTCCACTGTTCTAACCTAGTGACCTAGAATTCCATAACTTTTTTATTTCTCCGCTCTCAGAGACATATGAGGTTTTAATCTTTGCGGGACAAATTTTTCTTCATGATTCCTCCATTAATTATTCCGTAGAATGTACTGGGAAGCTGGAAAAAATTCAGAATGGGGGGATTTGAAGAAAAAGTGCATTTCTGCGATTTTCTTATGGGATTCATTTTTACGGCGTTCACTGTGCAGACAAAATGACATGTCACCTGTATTCTGTCTCGGTACAATTCTGGGGATACCAAATTTATATGATTTTATTTACGTTTTATTCCCTTAACAAAATTCCAAAACTATGTCAATTTTTTTTTTTTCTAAAAGTTGCCATATTCCGACAGCCGTAATTTTTTTATACTACGGGGATGTATAGGTCATCTTTTTTTGCGGGGCCGGTTGTACGTTTTAGTTATACCATTTTGGGGAATTGCTTTGATCATTTTTTATTCAAATTTTTATCAGACACAAAATGGGGGTTTGGCACTATTGACTTCTTT
Source organism: Leptodactylus fuscus (assembly GCF_031893055.1). Taxonomy (NCBI): domain Eukaryota; kingdom Metazoa; phylum Chordata; class Amphibia; order Anura; family Leptodactylidae; genus Leptodactylus; species Leptodactylus fuscus. The sequence continues at coordinate 138,426,506 of NC_134268.1, forward strand.
TCCTGCTACGGCATTTACCGTACAGTAAAAATATTTTAATAGATCTGTAGAGCGGGCATTTTCGGACACAGAGATACCTAACATGTATGTGTTTTGCAGTATTTAACTACTTTTATATGTTTTCTAGGGAAGGGGGGTGATTTGAATTTTTAATACTTATTTTTTTAAGATTTTTTTTACTTTTTTTATTTTTATTTTTTGAATTTATTAGACCCCCTAGGGGTCTTGAACCCCAGGGGGTCTGATCACTATTGCATTGCATAACAATGCTAATGCATTGCAATATATTGGAAAAAAATGCCTTTTTTTTTGCAGGCTGCGTAGAGAAGCCTGCAAAAGAAAATCACTTCAGACAGACTAGGGATCTTGCTCCAGGTGGAGGTGGAGGTGGATCACTGGCAAAATGGGGGCGCTAATGCGCCACCTGGAAAATGGCGACTCGGTCAGCTTTAACCAATGCATTGGAGGGGTTAATGCCGTTGATCGATGCGGGCACCGACTGGGGGACTGGGGGCATTAGCACTGGTGTCTACTGTATAAAACAGTAGACACCCGGTCGCCGCCACAGTTAAACACCAGGTGGCCGCCGTACTAATACGGCGGATGTCGGGAAGGGGTTAAAATAGCAGTATGCATTTATTTAAAAAATGATAGCTCTTGTCCAAAGAAGTCCTTAAAAAAACAATTTTCACTAACAGATTTGTCTTCAGTAAAACAAACAAAAAAAAAGTATGTTTAAAGAATGTGTAAAGAGATGAAATTGTTCTATTTCAAGTACTGTCAGATGAGATATTGACAATTAAAGGGTTACCGTATTTTTCGGACTATAAGACGCACTGGACTATAAGACTATAAGGTTTTAGAGGAGAAAAATAGGGAAAAAAAATTTTCAGGCAAAAAATGGTAAAATATTTAATATATGGGAGTTGTAGTTTTGGAACAGCTGCAAGGCCACATTGACAGGTGACCCTGCAGCTGTACGGGAATGTATAGGGCGTTTTTTTTGTGGGACCAGGTGTACTTTTTAGATATACCATTTTGGGAAATGTTTATTGCTTAGATCACCTTTTATTTAATTCAGAGGCAAAACAGAGAGAAAAACCTGGCAGTTTAGCACTTTTGATTTTGACGTTCACTGTACATAAAAATATTAGTAGACAGGGCATTTTCAGACACAGGGATACCTAATGTATATGTTTCACAGTAATGTTATACTTTTATATGTATTCTAGGGAAAGGAGGTGAACTTTTATTTATTTTATTTTTTATTATATTTTTTTTTTTTTTTTTTACTATTTTATTATCCCCCGCCTAGGGGGCTTGAACCTGCAATCATTTGATTGCAAGTCCCATAGACGGCAATACAAGTGTATTGCCGTCTATGGGAGATTCTATACATTACTATCGCGGAGTGTCATAGACCAGCCGCGATAGTAATATATATCTATGACAAGCCTCGGAGCCTTCATTAGGCTCCCAGCTGTCATTGGAACAAGTCGGCTCCTGCGGCCTCGCCGTGCAGGAGCCGGCCTGCATCACTAAAGGTATGGGGCCGGTGGGGACCGGCCCCGGGGCTAACTGACTGCCGGGACCTGTGGAGGAGGAGCGGATTTGCAGCATGGCCGCGCTACTGCCACCGCTGGTTTTCTTCAGCGGCAGGAGCGTGGCAATCTGCAGGCCCCGGCAGCTAAGACAGTCCCCGGCATCTGCTGTAATAGACCGGCGGATGCCGGGGAGTGTCTTAGCTGCCGGGGCCTGCAATATTGTCACACTCCTGCCGCTGAAGAAAACCAGCGGTGGCAGTAGCGCGGCAATCTGCAGGCCCCGGCAGCTAAGACACTCCCCGGCATCCGCCGGTCAATTACAGCAGATGCCGGGGACTGTCTTAGCTGCCGGGGCCTGCAGATTGCCGCGCTACTGCCGCTGAAGAAAACCAGCGGTGGCAGTAGCGCGGCCATGCTGCAAACCCACATTCAGACTATATTAGTCTTATAGTCCGAAAAACTATTAGTCTTATAGTCCGAAAAATACGGTAATTATCTCTGTAAGCACAGCAGCACAGATTTCAGGCAGGAGTCACTCACTGAACCTACCTTTTCTTTGTATATTCAATTCTATTCTAGCACAACTCTGCCTGTGTATCATTTCTTGATTCTCAAAGTCCTCACATAACTATTGCTGAATTTCCTGAAGTTCCTGAGTGGTGTTCCTTATAGCCTAGCTATAGTAAAGTGACCATGCATGTCAAACATTACACCAACTAAAGGCTTATCGCAAGTGTCCAAGCTATGACACCTTATGACATCAGCGCTGTAAGGTCCACCTACCACTGTCTATTGGCTGAGAGGCTGTTAGATGTTGCTATCACATGACGTGTGAGTCACTGTATACGTGATATTGTCTTTTCTGTATTTTGTCGTCAAACACTTGGTGACAGCCATTTTCTTGTAGCATGGCTATTTTTGTTTTTCTGAATCGAATAGCCATGTGTTCGGTTTTATTAAAAACCGAATCGGGACAAACTAAACTCATTATTATTTCACCCATCTCTAGTTAAAACCTATTTGCCTGATCAAAATGTTCCATGATAGTTTCACAGGTTAAACTCAAATCATCCAACACCCATTTAGTTAGTACTGATTGAGAGTCCATCCATATGCAGAGTCCATCAGTGCGTGTGTAAAGACTAGTTATATATTACACATGAATACAAATTAAGCTATGTTCAGGGTAGCAGTAGGAGCAATCATTGCAGATTTTGTTAGGAATTACAGATGACAAAATGTGCTGTGTTTTTTCATCCAAATTGATGGACTGAGTTGTAACAAATCACCATTATAGTCAATAGGGTTTGTCAGACTGTTGGTGTCTATCATTCATCAGCTTGCATTCCATTTTTCTGTTCCAGTGATGGAAAAAGATGTGAATCAAGCCTAATAGATTCATTTACATAACTGAATATTTCTTTTTTTTTGTCTTTTAGGAAAGTTCATATAACAAAGACTACCTTAGAGTGCCTAAATGGTGATTATGAAGTTGAACCTGGTTATGGTCACGAAAGAAATAGTTTTTTGAAAAAGCATAATATTGAAACATTTTTTATTGTGCCATCACATCGACGAAAGGTATGTTTTTTCAATTAAACTATTTTTACAGTATCTTCTTACACATTTGCAATAGTAACCTATTTAGACACCATGACATATCCATACTTCATGGATTGCAGTGTCTTAAGTCACTGAGAAGTATATTGGTACTGTACGTCACGTTGTAATCTGTCATAACCGTGCGAGAAACTGTCATCCCATACTGTGGAACGTGTAAGGGTGGGTTCAAACCTGCGCCCGGCCTCCGCTTTGTGGGTAACCGTCTTCTACCAACAGGAGACGGAAACCCGGCATTCAGTGTGCGTCCGTGAGCGTCTTCGGGTCTCCGCAGCGAAACCGGGTTTTTTTAACCGGACACAAAGTCCTACATGTCCGACTTTGTGTCCGGTTTAAAAAACACGGTTTCGCCACAGAGGGCAGAATACACTCATGGGCGGACACTTTGTAAACCCATTCAAATTAATGGGTTTGAAAACTTACTGCCGGTTCCGTCTCCTGTCCAGTTTCTCAAGCAGAAGACGGAAACCTGAAAGCGGAGATTGGGTGCAGGTGTGAACTCGCCCTAAGGGGTGTGGTTAACCCTATCACTACCCAGTATCCCACCCTTCCCCTGCCTGGCACCCAGCATCTTTGTTTGTCACCAGTTTGTGGAAGCTTCTAATCACCTGCCACCTGATCAGCAGCTCAGGCAGACTGTCATCAGGTCAGAAGCCCATCTGATCAATGTGGTCTGTTCATCCTTCCCAATATTGTTATTTAGTAGTTATATATAGTAGTTTTATAGTTCTATAAAAAACTTAAAAAATACAAAAACTTAACTTTTCAAATTATATAGTACAGTTACAGTAACTTACCATTTGTTACCGTAATTTTATATATTTATTTTATATATAGTTTATTTTATAATATATTATTTATTTTATAATTTTATATATTTATTTTATATATAGTTATATATAACTTTATATAGTTGTATAAAAAAATAAACATATAAAAATCCCCCCAAAATGTATGTTTCACAGAACATTTATAGTACAGGTTATGGTAACTAATTGTGTATATATATATATATATATATATACTAGAGGGAGGACCCGGCTTCGCACGGGTATATTACAATTTATGTTTGTGTACTGGCCCCATAAGAATTGTCCAATTTTCCACTGGTGTATTTTGTATGTGGTTTGTGTGTATGTCCATAAGCGTCATGTGATTATGTGTATCTCATTTTGGATGTCAGTGAAAAACCTGTGATCAGTTGTTATGGATACCTGGAGTAAAGCTGTATCTAATCCTTCCCCGTGTAGTACTGTGTTTAGATGCAAGTGTCTAATCCTTGTTGGTGTGGTACTTTGTGCAGATGTACATATCTAATCCTCCCCATGTGATATTGTGTGAAGAGGCGCGTATCTAATCCTCCAGTAAGTGAAACTGTGTGCAGACGCGCATATCTAAGGACTCTGGAGTGTGGTACTGTGTGCAGATGCGCATATCTAATCCTCCCCCATGTGGAACTGTGTGCTGAGACGCGTATCTAATTCTCTGGCATGTGGTACTGTATGCAGAGGCCTGTATCTAATCCTCCCCTGTGTGGTACTGTGTTCAGATGCACGTATCTAATCCTCCCCTGTGTGGTATTGTGTGAAGAGGCGTGTATCTAATCCTACGGCGTGTGGAACTGTGTGTAGACGCGCATGTCCAATCCCCCGGCATGTGGTACTGTGTGTAGACGCGCGTATCTAATCCTCCCCCGTGTGGTACTGTGTGCAGACGCGCGTATCTAATCCTCCACCGTGTGATACTGTGTGCTGAGACGCGTATCTAATTCTCTGGCTTGTGGTACTGTGTGCAGAGGCATGTATCTAATCCTCCAAAGTGTGATACTGTGTGCACACACGTATCTAATCCTCCCCTGTGTGGTACTGTGTGAAGAGGCGCGTATCTAATCCTACTGCATGTGGTACTGTGTGCAGACGCGTGTATCTAATTCTATGGCGTGTACAACTGTGTGCAGACGCGCATATCTAATCCTCTGGAGTGTGGAACTGTGTGTAGACGTGTGTATCTAATCCTACGGCATGTGGTACTCTGTGCAGACGTGTGTATCTAATCCTATGGCGTGTACAACTGTGTGCAGACGCGCGTATCTAATCCTCTGGAGTGTGGAACTATGTGTAGACGCGCGTATCTAATCCTACGGCATGTGGTACTGTGTGAAGACACGTGTATCTAATCCTCCCCTGTGTGGTATTGTGTGAAGAGGTGCATATCTAATCCTACAGTGTGTGGAACTGTGTGTAGACGCATGTATCCAATCCTCCAGCATGTGGTACTGTGTGTAGACGCGCGTATCTAATCCTCCCCCATGTGGTACTGTGTGCTGAGACGCGTATCTAATTCTCTGGCTTGTGGTACTGTGTGCAGAGGCATGTATCTAATCCTCCAAAGTGTGGTACTGTGTGCACACACACGTATCTAATCTTCCCCTGTGTGGTATTGTGTGAAGAGGCGCGTATCTAATCCTTCGGCGTGTGGAACTGTGTGTAGACGCACGTATCTAATCCTACTGCATGTGGTACTGTGTGAAGACGCGTGTATCTAATCCTATGGCATGTACAACTGTGTGCAGACGCGCGTATCTAATCCTCTGGTGTGTGGAACTGTGTGTAGACGCGCGTATCTAATCCTTCGGTATGTGGAACCGTGTGCAGACGCGCGTATCAAATCCTTCAGTGTGTGGAACTGTGTGCAGAAGCGCGTATTTAATTCTCTGGTTTGTGGGACTGTGTGCAGACCCATGTATCTAATCCTCTGGCGTGTGATACTGTGTGCTGATCTGTGTATCTAATCCTCTGATGCGTGTATCTCAGTTTGGATATCAGTGTTGTATTGTGCATGTGGAGTGACCGTGTGTATTGCAGTTGGAATATGAGTGAAAGACTTGCAGGTTTGTATTGGCTAAGGGGGGGGGCACTGTGTTTGAAATGCTGTATCTCAGCAACGGTACGTCCGAGCGAGTTGGAGTCTCATCTTAAACATTCCCTGATATCTGAAGTATCTCTGTACCAAATTTGGTGAAGATCGGTCCAGTCGTTTGGTTCGCATTAGAGCACAGACAGACAGACAGACAGACAGACAGAAATTCATTTTTATAATATAGGGAGATATATATATATATATATATATATATATATATATATATATATATATATATATAATAATATCAATTTACATATCTGTTGATCTATCTAGGCATGAAGAGGAACCTTCATAGTTGTATAACAAAGTAAAAAATAGTTTTTTATTGTGTAGTTTATGATTACATTACATTTTGTTGTAATGGTTTTCTGTTTTCCTAACATACTCCAAAGACATAGATTGTGAGCCCTATAAATTAACGTTCCACCAAGCTTGAACATCGCAGATAATTGGGTTCAAAGCCAGACCGTTTTGTCACTGTAAATAGTACAGGGTATTTTGTGCGACGTAAGAATGACTAAAATGTGCAGACACTTTTCTGTCATTGAGGAGCACCTTTTTTTTAACCCTTTCACTGCCAAGCACGTAGTTCTACGTCCTCCCTACTAATGCCGATATCTCTGGACTGCATCAACATATCTTGATTCTTTAAAATGCATTTTAAAGAGTAGAATCTCATCTTTAAAATGATACCATGAACTTAATGATGGAACTTACAGTTTTGGAGCAATTCACGCGCTGACGCCGAATCATGCGGACAGGAAAGTGCAGGCAGCGGGCAGCAAGCACATGGGCCCCATTATAGTCTATGGGGTCCGTGTGCTTTTACAGCACACTGCTTTCAATTGCGTTTGGTATTCCGTTCAGTGGGATCCTCATGTGGACTCCCCCGGATGGAATACCAATGCAGAGGTGAACAGGGCATATAATAGACAAACACATTTTTTGTCTGTTTAATTTTTAACCATTCAAACTCTTGCCTCTACCGTGAGGTCCGAGGGTTTTATGGGCACTGATGTGCTGGCAGCATGGTAGATTCATAGAAAAAGTAAAGGAGATGAGAAACATGCAAAAGATGTGAATGCTTTATCAATATGATTAGCATCATGCATTGAAAACGTCATGTCTTTTTGAACAACGTATGCTGTTTTTTTTAAAAGCAGGTGTGGGTTTCAAAAACTACATGCATTTTTTTAAAAACGCATTTGGTTTTCTAATTATGTGTGATATCATGAGACCAGATTGTGTTACTGTGCTTTACAGACATTCTGAGTGAATATACAGTAAAGGAAATAATTATTTGATCCCTTGCTGATTTTGTAAGTTTGCCCACTGACAAAGACATGAACAGTCTGTAATTTTAAGGGATGGTTAATTTTAACAGTGAGACAGAGAAAATCAAAAATAAAATATGGGCCCCAAAAGGTGCCTTTGCCCCATAAAATATACCACTATTGTAAGTTGCACAAGGTCAATAGGGGCCCTACTACAGATTTTGCATTTGGGCCTAAGAGCTTCAAACTTTGCCTCTGCCTCTATATGATTTTTACTTCTTTAACTTCTTGAAGCTACAGATGCTGTTTCTGTATATTATCTATTATTTTCCTGTATAGTTTCCTGGTCTGTGTATCTTGTGCTTTGCTATAGAGGATTTGCTTTTCCAGGTCTGAGACTCTGTCCAATAACAAAACAGCCTATTTATGTTGGAGTGTGGAAAAAGTGAGGAATTTGAGTCATTAACCCTAGTTATGCACCCATTTAGAATGGATCATGAAAGAATTGTATTCTTTTTATATACTCATTTGCCATATTTGTACTGCTAACTTCAAAGGGGATAAATAAAAATTAACTTCATGTAAGCAATGTAAAATATCTCTGTAGAGTGTATTGCCCAGCTAGGTGAGCGAGAACCTGCTTGTCAGAGGTTAACTACAAGAGTCTCTTCCTAGTGAAGGTCCTGTCTGATTCTGCGAGCATCACGGGTTCTGTGTTTTTTTTTAATCCATTGTGTCACACATAAGTCCCAATTATGATATAGGTAACATGGCATGCAGTGGGGAACATTTATTCATGTTCTGCACGCCAATCTTAATCTGTCCACCTACTAGTCCTAACTGTGCCCAATTATTAAGAGACTCCAGCCTCTTAAGAATTCAGGTAAACTCCTATGCATCAAATTAAATTTATCCCAGTCAGAAACTGGTGTAGATTTCAGATAATACTCACACTAAGTTATAGTAAATTTGTCTGACCCAGGCAACCCAACCTTGGTCTCCACCAGCTGTGCCCAGAGTTGAAAAAAGTTGTGAGTAGGGTCCAAAAGAGTGAAACCACTCCTCCAGGGTCTGCACTCCTCTTCTATGTTGTTTTCAGTCTTTGATGACATCTCTTTATTATGTTCTGTTCAGCCAACCACTGATCTCAGAGTACACCTTTACATAAACTGAATGTGAACTACTGGCCTCAGCAGTCACATGCCATTTGAGTACAGGTTACTGCTGAGCTAAGTGATTGAATGGAGTGGGGGCCTATGAGAACAAATGGAGTAGTGTATTTATATAAGGGCAGTAGGACCACCCAATTGTAATACCAGCAGAAGTGATTCCAGGAAGGAGTAACTGTATTATAAAATATGTTCCTTCCAGACATTTTTAATGCTTGTGTTTTGTTTTTCTAGATCTTTCCTGGACTGATTCTGTCTGACATAAAGCCTGCCAAAAGGATGAAATTCAAGACTGTCTGCTATCTTTTAGTTCAACTCATGCATTGTCGTAAGATGTTTAAGGCAGAAATCCCTTTTTCCAATGTAATGACTTGTGAGGATGATGATAAGGTAATAACAATTAGTACCAGCTTTGCGATATACACAAGACGTGCTGTAAATTCTTTATATGCGGATATATAGTAAATAAATAGTTTGTGTTCATATGTGTGATTTACTGATATTTAAAACTAATGTAATGTAAAGTATGTTAAATGTACAGTATATTAAATTAGGTCTTTGCTTATAAAGGACTTTAAAGAGGTACACAATGCTTACATTTACATGAATTTTATTTGAAGTTGCATTTAATTTTTTTTTTAATTTAGACAAGTTTCATATAGACGTAACACAAATACACTTTAGGGTTTGTACTGTGGCCACAAAAGCTGAGTCCATTGGCTCTACTTAAAGGTAGAACCAATGGGTTCACCTTTAAACAGAACCTTTGCAGCATTTTTTTACTCATTCTGGAATAACATATATGATATGCTGTAAAGAGTTAAGTATAATGTAATGTGCCTAGTTATGAATGTTGTTCATTGTTGTGGTTATGTATTGGTTTAGATCTGAGTGCGTGTTCTGTCTATATTAACCCTTAAGTACTATCATGGTGTCTATCATAATGATATGTCTATGATAGTGGTGTATGATAGACACCATGATAGTACTTAAGGGTTAACTAAATCCACAATTGCCAGCAAAAGACAGCATTCTGCATCACTTGGTGTGCTTATCATTATAATATACAGTCCTATGAAAAAGTTTGGGCACCCCTATTAATCTTAATCATTTTTAGTTCTAAATATTTTGGTGTTTGCTACAGCCATTTCAGTTTGATATATCTAATAACTGATGGACACAGTAATATTTCAGGATTGAAATGAGGTTTATACCGTTTGAAGATCATTTTATCTTCAACTCGATTAACATTTTGACTAGTCTACTTTAAAGACAGATATTGAGCCACCAGATTGTCCCTCTGTCCTAGATAGAAGTGGGAGGATAGAATGGGCTTTGCCCCATACTGGACTACGAATACTATTTAAATATGGATGACTTCTACAATAGTGTCTCCCTTCTAACTTGCCTTGCTGCCAAAATTCAAAAGGGCTCCCAAAATCCTTTATAGAACAAAAACTGTACCATAGGGAAAGCAGGGTTGTTTGTTCTGACAAGCTAATGCTAGTCAAATACAAGAACAAGCGTGATGTTCTTGTTTTGACTAGCCTCCACGCTGACCGATTCCCCCCCCACTCTAAATCTGAGGAACTGCAGTGCAGATCAACAAGCCTGTATGTATAAAAGAATATAGCCATTACCATAGGACTATATAGGAATATAGCTATAACCATAGGACATTAAAATTGCCAGATTGATGGATACACTGTTAGTGTTAAAAGGAGTGCAATATTAGTACATTTGTGTGCTCAGATACCCCTGTGAAAATAAGCATAGTGCCATACAGAGTAATTATGCATAAGTACTGTCATACTGGTGCTGTATAATTTGATATTGGCTTGATATTTCGTTTAGGTAAATGAGGTGCTCATTGCCTCTTACTCTCTGCCCAGCCCCACATTGCTCCCCTTAAGCTGAACACTGTGTTTAGCATAAAAAAAAAAAAACTAATATACTATAATTAGGTTATTGATAAGCCTTCTGTATACAGTGCTGCCGATCTTGCTCCTCCTGCATATACAGTCCTATGAAAAAGTTTGGGCACCCCTATTAATCTTAATCATTTTTAGTTCTAAATATTTTGGTATTTGCAACAGCCATTTCAGTTTGATATATCTAATAACTGATGGACACAGTAATATTTCAGGATTGAAATGAGGTTTATTGTACTAACAGAAAATGCGCAATATGCATTAAACCAAAATTTGACCGGTGCAAAAGTATGGGCACCTCAACAGAAAAGTGACATTAATATTTAGTAGATCCTCCTTTTGCAAAGATAACTGCCTCTAGTCGCTTCCTGTAGCTTTTAATCAGTTCCTGGATCCTGGATAAAGGTATTTTGGACAAACAATTCAAGTTCAGTTAAGTTAGATGGTCGCCGAGCATGGACAGCCCGCTTCAAATCATCCCACAGATGTTCAATGATATTCAGGTCTGGGGACTGGGATGGCCATTCCAGAACATTGTAATTGTTCCTCTGCATGAATGCCTGAGGATTTGGAGCGGTGTTTTGGATCATTGTCTTGCTGAAATATCCATCCCCGGCGTAACTTCAACTTCGTCACTGATTCTTGAACATTATTCTCAAGAATCTGCTGATACTGAGTGGAATCCATGCGACCCTCAACTTTAACAAGATTCCCGATGCCGGCATTGGCCACACAGCCCCAAAGCATGATGGAACCTCCACCAAATTTTACAGTGGGTAGCATGTGTTTTTCTTGGAATGCTGTTTCTTTTTGGACGCCATGCATAACGCCTTTTTTTTATAACCAAACAACTCAATTTTTGTTTCCAAAATGAAGCTGCCTTGTCCAAATGTGCTTTTTCATACCTCAGGCAACTCTATTTGTGGCATACGTGCAGAAACGGCTTCTTTCTCATCACTCTCCCATACAGCTTCTATTTGTGCAAAGTGCGCTGTATAGTTGACTGATGCACAGTGACACCATCTGCAGCAAGATGATGCTGCAGCTCTTTGGAGGTGGTCTGTGGATTGTCCTTGACTGTTCTCACCATTCTTCTTCTCTGCCTTTCTGATATTTTTCTTGGCCTGCCACTTCTGGGCTTAACAAGAACTGTCCCTGTGGTCTTCCATTTCCTTACTATGTTCCTCACAGTGGAAACTGACAGGTTAAATCTCTGAGACAACTTTTTGTATCCTTCCCCTGAACAACTATGTTGAACAATCTTTGTTTTCAGATCATTTGAGAGTTGTTTTGAGTAGCCCTTGATGCCACTCTTCAGAGGAGATTCAAATAGGAGATCAACTTGCAATTGGCCACCTTAAATACCTTTTCTTATGATTGGATACATCTGGCTATGAAGTTCAAAGCTCACTGAGGTTACAAAACCAATATTGTGCCTCAGTAAGTCAGTAAAAAGTAGTTAGGGGAATTCAAATCAATAAAATGATAAGGGTGCCCATACTTTTGCATCGGTCAAATTTTGGTTTAATGCATATTGCACATTTTCTGTTAGTACAATAAACCTCATTTCAATCCTGAAATATTACTGTGTCCATCAGTTATTAGATATATCAAACTGAAATGGCTGTTGCAAACACCAAAATATTTAGAACAAAAAATGATTAAGATTAATAGGGGTGCCCAAACTTTTTCATAGGACTGTAAGTTACCTTACCTAGAGTTCTGATATATAACACAAAATAAATCATATGGCTGTGGATTTGGTGCGTTTATTTAGCCAGCCCCGGTCACAGGTGGGAAATTTGTAAAAGGGGGCTGTCTTAGGATCCCTACAAAATTGGTCATGGTCAAGAGTCCCTTTGACAGATACCTGGAGATACAATCAAGTTTGTAGTGTATCCAACTTCTTTACAATCTCCACTGCCACACTTAGTAAGGCTGTATTCACACTGAGTAACGCTGGCGTTTTTTGTGCTTATTTTTGCACATAGCGCCACGTAGCGCCGTGTTAACGCCGCGCTATTTTGCGGTGGCGTTGCCCGGCGTTAACGCGGCGCTATGTGCAAAAATAAGCACAAAAAAACGCCAGCGTTACTCAGTGTGAATACAGCCTAAGAGATCTGTTTTATATGTATATTTTTTTCTTTAACTTGTATACTGTTTGGTGGGAAATCTTGTTCTTGGCTCTGAGATGTCTCCACAATTCTGAAGAGGGAAAATATTACTTAACTTTGTTATCTTTAGTATTCCAGTGGGTTAGCGAATCACTGTGTGGTGCCAAAGGGTGTGATTGGTCTGGGTTAGTGTCTTGTCTATTGCAAGTGGCGGGTGGTGGCAGCTATTTGTGTGGATGTGTGGAGCACTTCACTCCATTGTTGTCTATTGTGATATGTAAGTGTGGTCACATCCAGGGTCACATGTGCTTGTGTGGCATATGATAAAATAATTTTTGTGATTGGGTTTTAATTGAAAGTTTTTCTTCTCTTGGCTTCTACAGCTGTATGTATAAGCAGTAAAATCCGGTTACACCGGCCACAGGTGTAATTTCGGTTGCTTTTTGCCAATTGCAGGTTTTCTGTGGGATATCTGCTGTGGACTTTCCACATTGGACCCGCTATGTGTTACCTAAGCCTTGTGCTTATTTATAACCAGATAGACAACAGTTGAACTTTGATCTGGTAATAAATCAGCTTAAGGCCCCACATATGGAAATGCAGCTAAAAATGCTACAGGAAAAAAAATGCAGTAGATGTTCGTCTTGTTTTTTTTCTGCGTTTTTTTTTTTTTTTTTGCTGAGTTTTACTCTGCAGTTTTTCTTCCCTACTAAACCTATAGGGAAAATTCCAGTGCTGGTGTAATAGACAAGAGCAAAACTTTTAATCAAACCCCATTATAAAAACTATTTTTACATATAATTTAAGAACATTCATCATACTTCATATAAAATTGATGGTTGTTTTATTGTACCTACAAATTACTTTTGTTAATCATGTCTTCCTTCTCATTTTATTATGATATATTAGAGGAGAGCTTTACGAACAGCCTCCGAAAAACTCAGGAACCGTTCTTCATTTTCTACAAATGTCATACACAATACTCCAGGAACCCGTGTGAATCGATATATTAGTCGATTGATTGAAGCTCGACAAACGGATTCTGAGATGTCAGATTTAAACTTTATAAGTTTAAAATATAAGCAAGCAGAACGTGAGCAGAAGGTAAGAAATGGCAAATAATATATATTTACCTTATTAAAGGGATCCTATCAGTCAGACACAATTTTTTGTAGGTACCACGTCGGAATAGCCTTAAGAAAGGTTACTCGTCTCCTACCTTTCATCGTCTTCTCTGCGCCGCCGTTCGCCTACAATTCCGGTTCTTGTTGGTATGTAAATGAGTTAGAAATATTGAAAGAGAGGGAACATAGGAGGAGGTTGAAGTCACAGGTACAAAGCAGATGTTTTATCAGCATGGTTGTTCAAGATCTAAGAAAATCTCTAATTTCATTAAGAATTCCAATATGTCTTGAAAACAATTAAACACAATATCAGAGCATGCTATCAAAAGCCTCAAAAGGCTGCAATTCACACTCCCTCACACATAAGCACAAATGGGGTAACTAAAATATCGCTTTGTGTCATTAAACCATGTTGTTTAGAAAAGCTGCTAAACTTATGAGTCACAGATCTGATGTATAACCATGAGGACAGGGAAGTGCAGACATATCTGTAGGTTTGTAAATTTTTAAAAATTGTATCAAATTTAATATCAACTAAAATTCTACAGTTTTCTTACTTCATATACAATTGATTCATTATATTCATAATTAAAGCTGTTGAAATGCTGGCATTGCTCATAGAGAAAGATTTAGCTTTTTCCACCCACGCTGACAATTACACACACATATGAAAAATGCTGGCAGTCACTGTGCATGGGTAGAAGAAGGCAAGGCGATATATTCCCCCCCCCCCCTAAAAATAATATAAAAGTAATTCGAACAGCAGATATTCCGCAAATTATCAATAAAAACTACAACTTGTCCTGAAAAATACCCTTTCAAAGCTCCGAACATACACGGATATGAAAAAAAGGTTTAAGAATATGACAATGCAACTTTTTTTTTCCATATTTAAATGTATTAAAACATAATAAAAACTAGTTAAATTTCATATCTTTGTGATTGCACTAACCTGAAGAATAAAAGTAACATCTCCTATGTCCCGCACAGTGGACACCAAAAAAATCGAAACCTTTAGGCTAAGGCTCCACGGGCCATAATCGCAGCGCTAAAGCGCTACGGAAAGAGCCGCGCTGTGAACGCACTGCGTTTTTTTCCCGCAGCGCTTTCAACAGAAAGTTCTCAGAGTTTTCCTCTGCGGACTTTCTGTTACAATTATATCTATGGGAAAGCCGCCAGCATTTCCGTAGATATAATTGACATGCTGCGATTTGCAAAGCTGCAACGACTTTGCAAATTATAGCGTGTCCAAGGGGCCACACGGTGGCTCAGTGGTTAGCACTGCAGCCTTGCAGCGCTGGAATCCTGGTGTTCAAATCCCGCCAAGGGCATAAAACCATCTGCAAGGAGTTTGTATGTTCTCCCCGTGTTTGCATGGATTTCCATCCCATATTCCAAAAAAGACATAATGGTAGGGAAAAATGTACATTGTGAGCTCTATGTGGGGCTCACAATCTACATTTAAAAAAAAAAAAAAAATTATAGCGTGTCCGCACTGCGATTTCTTCCACAAGGTGGGCATGGGATTCTCATGAATCCCATCCCCCCTTTGCTTGCACTGTAAAATGCCGCAATTTTTCCCGCAGCATCTCCACTGCGGGCAAATCGCGGCATTTACGTCCCGTTGGGCCCCGACCTTAAAGAGGTTGGTACTATTCCGTTATCGGGCCAGCAGCAGCGCATTTCAGCACCAGCTTTCGGGACAGCAGTTCAGTTCAGCAGCGGGAATTACAATGACATCCGAGGACTGCTGGCCCGATGCTTGTGCCCAGTAGCCAGTACATCAATGACCCCCCCTCCATCTCCTCCTCCTTCCAGTGCTGCCCCCCAGCTCTCCTTACATCTACCCCGTACCCTCTCCCCGCCACATGACTAAGCCGATGCTGGCCCGATGATAGAGGCTGTGCTTGTGTGTAGTAGGCAGTACATCGATCGATGCCCTCATCCTCCTCTTCCTTCCAGTGCTGCCCCCCAGCTCTTCTTACATCTGCCCCGTACCCTCTCCCTGTAATAGGCCTCACCGTAAATCTTGAGCAATGAATGCTACTAGATAGCCGCCGGACGCTGCAGAAAGTTTGTCCCTCCGGCTCGCTGTAGCTCACCGTTCCTATAGTCGGCGTGTTTCTTGTCAGGGCCTGGATTGAGCCCCGGTGTCTTTCCTTTCGGTCTCGGTACTAGCGCTGAGGTGAGGCCTAGTCGTGTGGCGGGGAGAGGGTACGGGGAAGATGTAAGGAGGGCTGGGGGGCAGCACTGGCAGGAGGAGAAGGATGGGGGAGGGGGGTCATCGATGTACTGGTTACTGGGCACAAGCATCGGGCCAGCAGTCCTCGGATGTCATTGTAATTCCCGCTGCTGAACTGCTGTCCCGAAAGCTGCTGCTGAACTGCGCTGCTGCTGGCCCGATAACGGAATAGTACCAAGAGGTTTTCTGGGACTTTTAAATTGATGACTTCTCTTTAGGATAGGTTATCATTTGAAGATCCATGGGGGTCCAATACCAGAAAGCCTCATGAATCAGATGGTTGAAGCAGCAGTAATACTCCCTGAATACCGCTTATGCTTTTCAGGCCATGTGATATAACATTCGTCAGTTGCATGTCCTGATCACAACTCAAGTGAAAGGGATGAGCTCTGATACCCAACACAGGCACTGTACAAATGCATAGCGTTGTGCTTGGTAAGTAGTGAAGAGGCTACTGCACCTATACAAATGCTTTAGTGTTCTCACATAGCTGATCAGTCAAGTACCTGGGTTTTTGATCCCGATATATGTATAATTTTTGACCAATCCTAAAAATTGGTCATCAATTATAAAGTCTGGAAAATCCCTTCAAGAAAATGACTAGAGATGAGCGAACATTAAAATGTTCGGGGTTCGAAATCCGATTCGAACAGCCGCACACTGTTCGACTGTTCGAACGGGTTTCGAACCCCATTATAGTCTATGGGGGGAAATGCTTGTTTCAGGGGTATGCAACATTCGATCAAATTCTACTTACCAAGTCCATGAGTGAGGGTCGGGCTGGATTCTTCTCCCTGCGCAGCGTCCCTGCGTCCTCTCCCGGCCTTGAATTCACTCTGCTAGTCATCGGGCCTGGGCAGAGCCGACTGCGCATGCCCGCACTACAATCGGACAGGTGCAGTCGGCTCTGCCCAGGCCCGATGCCTGGCAGAGTGAATTCAGAGCCGGAAGACGCTGCGCAGGGAGAAGACTTCTAAAGGTAAGAGAAGAACCAGCGTTGATTGGCAATGTATAGCATTCTGCCAATCAACGCTGGTTCTGCATCGAATCTTAACTTCGAACAGCTAGTAGTACTCGATCGAGTACGAGTATTTCGAATACCGTAGTATTCGATCGAACACCTACTCGATCGAGTACTACTCGCTCATCTCTAAAAATGACACAACTGCATATTTTTTCAGTTGCACCTCATTCTGAATTTTGTCCAGCTTCCCAGTAGATTGTATGTAATGTTAAACTGAGGCATTATAAAAATGATTCTAGTATTGATAGTGATGAGTGTACATACTGCATTTACATTCTCGGGAAAGTGCCGCTCATTCGCAGTAGAAACTATAGCTGCGAGTATAAGTACTGCAGCGCTGTTACAGTATAGTTTGTATATCAAGTGTTCAATATGCCTTCCAGAATCTAAACTATACTGGAAGTCGCAATGTCTCAGTACAGGTGAAATGCAGGGGTCCCAGGTGTCAGATCTCCAAATATCTAATATTGATGAACTATCAATACTAGCACCAGTTAAAAGGAAACCTGTCAGATGGATTTTCATCCATAGCTGTTGCTGAAAAGTCCGGTTATAAGGTTTTAAAAACTTTTGATTGGTATATGCAAATTTAGCTTATCTAGTTTTGGGGCAGGGAGAAGCTTCAACTTAGTATAATGATCGGAGATCCAGGGAAAGTGATCAAACATAAAAAAAACCAAAAAACCTGTTTTACTCTCCAATCCTGGGCTCCATACCAGTCTTCAGTCCTTTTCATTGACATCACAGACAGCTGAGGCCCAATTACAGCTGGGTCATACTGCCATCGCAGCACATAATGGTCCCAGCCTTACCCACGTGACATCATTGAAGAGGCTTGAAACCTGGCAACAGAGCCCTGTAGAGGTGAGGAACTTTTTATGTTTGATCTGAACACTTCAAAGTATAATAGCAATTTCGGATGTGTTCACTCAGAATTAAACTGTCAAGCGAACCTCGTGAGATTCAACCAACAAATACTTTAAGTGCCACCTCCACTTTATAGCCACCTCCATTTCCCCTTCAGCCGCCTAGGAGCCCCATATGAAGGTGGAAGTGGAGGCAACTATGGCAGAAGCGGGGGTTGGTAAGTAAATAGGGGCCGGTATCTACTGAACTAAATGCAGTAGTAACAGCCTATTTTTTTTTTTTTTTAACGCTATGGCGCATACTATGGGACTCACAGTGGCCCCATAATAGCTGCTATGCTTGTAGTTCCACCACTGATCTCAAGCTGATGTCCAAAAATAAGGGACACAACAATCGTGTCGTACAGGGTGTAATTTAGTACAATGACTGTGTGACTAACTCATGATGTGCCCCCTCTCCATGTAAGTTAAGGTAAATTTGCTTAGGTGCACTTTCAGAGGGGATTATGAAATTGTAGGTACTGTATATAGGCACAGCCTGGGTAAAACCACAGTTCTAGTAATGTTTGTCAATGAGTTTGTATTTCCTATCTTATCTCTGTTTTCTTCAAATCTGTGTTTTTTTTTTCTTTTCAACAGTATCACCAGCTTCATGATGAATATTTTACCAGCGCAGTCGTTCTTTCATTAATTTTAGCTGCCTTATTTGGCCTTGTCTACCTTTTGATAATCCCACAGTAAGTATTTTTAATAATTATTTTTTATCCTTTTCACATCTGCTCCATAACTCTGCAATCAATGGTTACTTCCAGCCATAGACATTAATCCTCCAGTGTTAACATCTATCAAAAAAAACTTAGCCATAGTCTGAGCAGCTGCATGTAGGCCTCTTGTACTTGACTCTACAACATGCAGGAAGTCTACTTGTTCATTTTCAACTAAGTCACAGTAACAGTGTATAATAAGAACATATTAGAGAGGCAGAGGATCTCAGAAGCAAACATGGTCATAGTTCATAAATGTGTGAAAAACTGCATCTAAAAGAATGTGGAACAGCTTCAGTAAACTGTTGCTCAATGTAATCTCACCATCTAATGTACTGTAGTACATACGATCATGAAAAGATTCAGGGAATCTGGAGAAGTCCATGTGTACAAGAGACAATGTCACTGGTCAATACTGGATGTTCATGATCTTTGGGCCCTCAGACAGCACTGCATTAAAGACAGGTTTGAATCATGAATGCAGATCCCTGCATGGGCTCAGACATACTTCCGGAATTATTGTGGACACAGTTCACAGTGCAATCCATGCATGCAATATAAAGCTGTATCACACAAAGAAGATGCCATAGATCAACACTATTTATAAATGATCCTATCTTCTCTGAGACAAAGCTCATAGATTGCAAGCTCTTGTGAGTAGAGCCCTCTCTCCAAGTTTGTCAGTTCAGTTATTAAAATGCAATGTCTGTACTTGAACCGTACGATTTGTAAGGGGCTGCAGAATATAAATAAAATGTATTATTATTAGAGATGAGCGAGTAGTGTTCGATCGAGTAGGTGTTCGATCGAATACTACGGTATTCGAAATACTTGTACTCGATCGAACACTACTAGCTGTTCGAAGTTTAATGTTCGATGCAGAACCAGCGTTGATGGTTCTTCTCTTACTTTTCCGAAGTCTTCTCCGCGCTGCGTCCCCACGTCTTCTTCCGGGTGGAATTCACTCTACCTAGGCATCCGGCCTAGGCAGAGCCGACTGCGCATGTGCGGGCATATACGCGCATACATGCGCATGCGCAGTCGGCTCTGCCTGCGTCGGGAGAAGACTTCAAGGGGAATGCAGCCCGACCGTCACTCGTGGACTTGGTAAGTGTGATTTTATCGAATGTTGCCTACCCCTGAAACGAGCATTTCCCCCCATAGACTATAATGGGGTTCGAAATCCGTTGGAACAGTTGAACAGTGTGCCTCGAACCTCGGACACTTTAGTGCTCGCTCATCTCTAATTATTATTATTATTATTATTATTATTATTATTATTTATTATTATTTAAAATGGATTGAGGCAAAATGTAAACTGTTCTGTAGTCAAATGAATCACTATTCACCAATAAACAACATTTGGTGCATTATGAAATGAAAAATCCAGCAAAGACAACCCATGGCTGTTCAGCAACTAGAATTATACATTAGACAAGAATGGGACAACATTCCCCCCCCCCCCCCCCAAAACATCAGCAATTGGTCTGTTCACTTCCCAGGCATTTACAGACTGTTGTAAAAAAGAGGGGGTGCTACACAATGGTACATGGCTCAGTCCCAGCTTTTTTGAGAGGTGTTGCGGCTATCAGTTTCTAAATTAGTATTTTTTCAAATGAAATGGAAAATGTCTTCCTTTCAACTTCTGATATATGTTCTATTTTATGAAAACATATGGTTATGAGATTTCCAAATGACAAATGATTGCATTATTTTCTGTACAATTTACATATTTTTCCACAACTTTTCAGGAATTAGGGTTTTATATACAAAACACACAAACCATAGACTAACTGGTACAAGTACAGTGGGCCAGAGAACCCTGCCTACAAGGGCTTACAATCATTCAGGAAAGGGGGTTAGAGACCGTATATAAGGAAATCAACCATCATCCAAAATGAAGCACAAACCCGCAACCCTGAGACTATGAGTATCATGCTCTGCCAATTTAGCTAACCTATAATCTAACATTGTACTGGTTGAGGAGTCTAAGGCTACCCTGAGGTATTCAGCAGAGCCCACCATAAGACAGGATGGATTTGAAGCTCGGGACCCTGGTACACTTACAGGCTAGGAGTCAAACTAGAAACCCTTTCCCATTGTAATGGTGAGAAAGAAAGATGATTCTGAGTTTGAAGCAATTTTTGTGGAAATGTGCCGGTTTTTTTCAGGATATTTATATTGACTTGTTCTGGCAATGATATTGTTCACTAGTTGGAAGACATAGACCATCCAGTTTTGTCAGACATTCAAAAAAAAAGAAGTATAGAAGCTCCATTAAATATTTATCCTGTGTATAGAAGAAAAGAGGCAATATTGCGCTGTTTCAAACGTGAAAATCCTTTATTGACACAGACGCGTTTGGAAACAACTCCCTTTCTCAAGGGACTTTTCTTGAGAGAAGAGACATTTTTGCTACTGTCATGCCATCTGCACTACCACTGCATGTAAGAATAAGAATGTGGATGGCAATAGCTACACAACTTCCACTCTTGAGAGTACATCCAGTAGCCACAGGGTTGTCGCAGTCCCTGAGATATTACAACTGGCAGGTCAAGACTAGTGAAGAAAAACTGAGAGTCCTGCTCTCTTTTCTCTAACACAGAATGATTTGACAGCTTTTCCTGCAAGAATTTGTAACTATCTAAAGCTGCCAATTACTATGCGAAGACATTGGGAAGCAGGACCATTAGTGGAAGCATTGAAACAGCTTTGTATATGGAAATCTTGAATCAAATCCGAGAACAATTCTGTATACTGTATGTCCTAAAGATAAGCGTTTCCCGCTCTGTTATGTTTCATAAGACAGCCTAATTGAAGCGACACTCTTGTAATATATTTTTTTGTATTGCGTATTGTTTCAATATATAAGTAATTCAACTAGTATTACCTTGTTTAGTTTTTCCTTTCTATCTGAAAATTCATGGAGGCCTTCTCTTCACTTGGGTGATCTAAGTCTGTCTAACGTGCCGCTTGCCTTCCTATATGGAGTGTTGTTCCCATTACTGCCAATGACTAGACAACTCCTCTCACACCTATAATGAAGAATCTACCAGCTCAATTTCCTTATCTATATACTTATGATCTCATGAATTACTTTGGAGAATACAGACAGAAGATTAATTACATTGTGCCCCAACATCCAAAGATGTTACTATCTCTAGTTGTGATGTGATGTTATGCCAAGGCTCATGTGACTGATAGAGCACAGAGAAAGAGAAATGGAAAATTCAAGGTGGTTGGCAATCACCAGCAGAATACATTCCGAACTACAGGGACATGAGTACAATAAATAAAAAAGAAGTGCAGCATAAATAAAAACACATTGGAGAGAGGCGATGGAAACAGTGTTAACCCTGGAGTGCTTCTTATTAGGTTTACAAATTAGCCTTAGTGGATTTAAAACATAAAAATAATTCTGGAAATCAGTGTTGTGGCCATTTAACTGTCTATCAGAGCATACTGACGCCCAAAACTTGCTGTGCAGGGAGTTTCAGCCCATTGTATATAGTTCAATGAAGCTATGCTGTTGGTCCTCTTTACAGCAGGTGGGTGGTTCACCGAAGGGCTGCAGTGCTAAATATGAGGATTGCTGAGGGTTAAAGTGATGACATATCATAGTGATATGCCATCATTTAATGGGATGGGATTACCCCTTAAAGGAGAGTCTACCACCTCCACTGAGCATATTCAACTGCCACCACCTCAGGCCTTCAGCCCTGGGAACACTGCTATTTCTGCTCATGTAGGATGGGTGATGTCATAATTGTGGGGGAATCAACTTCCACTGCATGGGGTGGTGCA
Source organism: Leptodactylus fuscus (assembly GCF_031893055.1). Taxonomy (NCBI): domain Eukaryota; kingdom Metazoa; phylum Chordata; class Amphibia; order Anura; family Leptodactylidae; genus Leptodactylus; species Leptodactylus fuscus. The sequence goes on from NC_134268.1 coordinate 138,448,904, forward strand.
GGCAGAAGATAATAGGGGTTTGGGTGGCAAGAGTAGTGCACCAACTTGTGTAATTTCCATAATAGTTCTAAGTTGTTTTTCTCCAAATTTATAAAAGTTACATTTAAAACATATGTTGTTTATCTCTGTAATATGTTATATTACATGGTGGTGGTAGCCGAATATGCTTTAGGTACGTGATAAACCCCTTTTAGTTTCCTTGTTCTCGCATCATGCTTTTGTATTACTTGCCATGTATGTTAATTCACAACAATTAAACTAGCCTTTTTAATATTATCATGTATTCTGAGTTAACCAAAATTTTACAAATATGTATTTTGTGCTAATATGATATAAATATGTACTAATTCCAAATAGATAATGGTATTATTTTGTCTTTACTAGAAGCACTATTGTCCTTGTCCTCCTGGTGCTCTGCATATGCTTCCTGGTGGCTTGTATTATGTACCTACATGTCACACGAGTGCAGGTAAATATATTGTCTGAGACTGTCTTTGCCATAAAGAGACAAAAAAACACATTTTACCTAATATGATATAACAACATATATAGATTAAAAAAAGGCAATTTCAGATCCCATTGGGACATTTTCAGCTGCTGCACTGTTGTAGTTGTTTAACCACTTCAGTACCAGGTCCAGGACCAGACACATTTTAGGTTTTATTTGTATGTGCTGTTTTGAGCGCTGTAACATTTTTACCATATGTGTTATTCAACTAATTTCTGCGTCTTTTTTCGGTGACACATAGGGCTTTATTTTTATGTTGTTTTTATTTTTGCATGTCTTTGAATTCTATTTTTTTTTATATCCGGGAAAATATAAACAAATTAGGAGGGAAATCGTGTCTGTTTTTCACTTTTCATTTTTTTTTAATTTAATAACATAAAGTGCTACTGAAAAACTTTACAAAATAGTTTTTCCTCTCCATTATGGTAATTTTTATTTTGTATGGTGTCGTCAAGGGTGGGGCAGTAACCTTTAATAAGGGTGTTCTTATGGCATAATATTTTATTTATTTCTTAAATTATTTTATTTACTTTTTTTTTTTTACATTGACTCTCCATAAGGTCATATGGGGACATCTGATCAATGTTTCTTTGTTAGGGAGGCTGATTTTCCCTGCAACTGGGGCTGATACATTTAGCCCCAGTTGTAGGAGGAATACAGCATCCTTCATGCTACTATACAGCTTATAGAGCTGATCTGGGTCCTGTAGGACCCAGCAGGTCTTGTAAGACGCTGACATCGGTAGATCACGTGACTTCCAGGTCAGAGGGCGACCGTGATCGAGAAGGCAGGGGAGGTAATAAACCATTTATATATCTGTATCTATTATTACCTAAATTCGAATTTGGGGCTGCATCAAAATGCGTTGCCTAAATCTCTGTATGTTGTAAGTCCAAGTGAATACAATACAGGATTATTTAACACCTATTGTTTTTTTTCTGCAACAAAAAAAGCTGCATTTCTCACCCTGGGGTCTTAGACTAAGGGTACATTCACATAGTGCAGTTAAAACCGTGTTAGAAAAAAATGTTAGTTTTCTAATTTTACAGATGAAATACAGGTTGAATTTATTTAACATGTTTTACATCTAAAATTAAAAAAAAAAACTGCACCAAAAACTATATGTAAACGATATGCAATTTTAACTGTGCTGAAATACGCTGTATGAATACATCCTAAGGGGTTATTCACTCTACCGATGTTGGAAAATGTTAGCAACAGACACTAACAGATCCATTAAAAATCAGTTAAAAATCCCTTTGATTGAATTGATTTTTGTTACAGATCCTGTGTTTTTAATTTTAGCCTCCACGTCTCATATAACACTATAGGGAAAACGCAGCTTTTCTGCAGCATTTTGTTTCTGTAATGTGTGCATGAGATTTATTGATATCTGTGACTTTACTGGGACTGTAAAACAATGCATTTCTGTTGTGTTTCCACAACAGTAAGATATTGAATTATTTAACATATTTGAAAAGTGCATTCCTTTGGGATCTTGGAGTGGCTGAGTCCTGACTTGAATCCCTTCCAGCTACAAGACCTTAAACTGGCAGTATATGCTTGAAAATTCTCCAATTGAGCCATTAAATTCTGTGAAGAAGAGTGGGCTAGAATTAATTGAAAAAAAAAATCTTTAATTTGTGATTGCAGTTGTTACTGCCATAGACGGCACAACCAGTTATTAGGTCCAGAAGGGCAATTACTTTTCTACATGGGCAATTTAGGTTTTAAATTAATGTTTAGCTTTAATTAATTGAATTACTATTTAAAAACTGCAATTTGTGTTTCCTCTTCTACTCATCAATATCTTATATTAATTATGTATCTTAGATTAGTTGGATGATCTGAAACCTTTTAACTGTGACATGTCAGCAATAACAAGAAATACAGTAGGGAGATATGATTTTGATAGCTACAAAAATGTAGACCTGTATGCATGTACTGTATGTTGGATAACACTAACAAATTGGCTACTTTTTATCTTGCAGTGCTTTCCAGGGTGCCTCACAATACAAATACGAACCATTTTATGTATTTTCATAGTAATCTTAATATACTCTGTGGCACAAGGATGTGTGGTGAGTAATAACACTATGCTATGAAACCTTGACTATAGTTAATAATGAACAACTATACATACTGTAGATAGGAAATATTAAACATCCTAGGACAATTTTAGCGGGTGTTCACACTTGCACCTGTGTCTGCCCATGGGGTTTCCGTTCTAAGCCTCGGAAAAACTGCATAGGGGACGGCTTGCTGGTGGTCAGTTTTAAAACCCATTCATTTGAATGGGTTTTTAAAGCAAACCGCCAGTGTCCGTATGCAGCCTCTCCACGGTGAAACCAGTTTTTGTTTTTTTTTTGCACGGACACAAAGTCCTGCATGTCCAACTTTGTGTCCGTGCAGAAAAATTGGTTTCACCGCAGAGAAGCTGCATACGGACACCAGCGGTTTACTTTAAAAACCCATTCAATGGTTTTCAATGAATGGGTTTTAAAACTGACCGCCGCCAAATCATGCCCTATACAGTTTTTCTGGGGATTAGGAAGGAAAACCCCATGTATGTAATGTATTTTTTTCTAAATAGCTACTATATTGTTATATACTTAAATATTACAGACACAGGTGACATTAAGGGGGGGAAAGCTGGCAATTGACCAGGGTCCCCATCTGCAGTTTTAAAACACTGACAGCAGTGGTAAAAGAGTCTTGCTGACTACAGGAGAGAAGGAACATCATGTCACCATAATTGTGGCCCTGCCTCCAGCCTTTACTTTAGCCTGAGCATGGCAGTGCAACACTGGGAAGATTCCCACTTAAAAGTGGGCTTGGGCTGATTCTAGTAAAATCACTCTCCACTAATAAATTCTATAATTAAGGGCGAGCCCAGCACAATGCTAGCTGCACCCCTGTATCTTGACCTTGTGAGCCGCAAGTTTTTTAGGACTTTCCTAGTCCCCATAACATTCTGAATGGGAGACTAACCTGTATTCATAGCATGGTGGGCATCCCCTCTAGGAGAAATATATGCTGGCCCGGACCCTTTGCTTCCATATGAATTGGAGCGGACAGAGGAGGAAGTGTATTATACACACTACTAAATTATTGGTACTGTTTAGTGGATGGGTACTACACTGTGAATGTGCTACTGTGTGGCCCAAAAATTTGTGTCTGCTATAGTAAATAGAAAATTCCCTTTGTTATGCTTCCTGGATAAGTATATGTAAAGCTTCACTTACGTGGAAACTGCTTACTGGATTAAATTCTGGAGCTATGGCTGCAGTAAACAGCAATACTGTAAACACTTTTGTAAACTAAAGTGGTCACTCAACAGTTAAAATCAATAAGCCGCACTACAAGAAGCTTCCATACTCATCCTAGTTGTTACAAAGATAATAACAGAGGAGCAACATAATGCAAATACCTAAGAAAATATGCTGTACAAGCATTCATTAAAAGAGACAAGTCAGGAGAGAGAACATGTCCGCCTGAATTGTTATGCATTTTGCATTTGACTGTCTCTGATCTGCACTGTATTCCATGGTAGTGTGTAAATCTTATATCTGACCTCTATGCATCTGGCACATGCCACTATAGGCATATGTATAGGGGTTGTCCAGTGTTAAGGTTTTTACGACCTATCCTTAGGATAGGCCAGAAATACCTGATTTATGGAGGGCGGAAAGGTGCTGCACTCACACCAATCAGCTGTATGGAGCTGGAGTATTTGTTCTATACAGAAATCTTCTTCCAGGCAGGCACAAGCTGTGGATAGTTGTTTTCCTTGTACTGTATGATATATATATATATTTATTTATGCTCTCTGTTTCCTCATTGTCTATACATTACTTCTGTATTATGTGGCCCATTTTACTAGGGCCACACTTTGGCTATAACTGACTACATACTGACTACATATTGTACATGAAATAAACTCATGTTTAAAACAAGATTTGCTGTTAATTAGAGCTGAGCGAACAGTAAAATATTCGATATTCGTTATTTGTTTCAAATAGCCGCTGACTATTCGAATATCGAACCCCATTATAGTCTATGGGGAAAAATACTTCATTTCAGTTGATCCCACCATTCGACTCAGGAGGATCACCAAGTCCCGTATGACACCCCAGGAAATGATGCCAACACCCTGGAATGCAACTGGGACAGCAGGGGAAGCACGTCTGGGGGCATCTAACATACCCAAGTCACTGTTTTATGTCGGGATCCCTGTCAGCTTGCGATATGCAGGAGCTGACTTTTTCCCATAGGAATGCATTGACCAGCGTTGATTGGCCAAATGCCATACAGAGTACAGCATTCGGCCAATCATCGCTGGTTCTGCCGGAGGCTTGTCTGTGAGGAGGCGGAGTCTATGATCGGTCCACAGCAGTCTCCATTCTGGTCCAATCTCAGATGTAGCAGTGTTGAGCGCCCAGCTCTGCTACACCTGAGATGTAGCAGCATTGAGCACATGCTGTGCTCTGCTATACCCTCAGATGCAGTAGAGCTGAGTGTGTGCTGAACCCTGCTACATATGAGATGTAGCAGTGTTGAGCGCACGCTGAGCTCTGCTATACCCTCAGATGCATCAGAGCTGAGTGTGTGCTGAACCCTGCTACATCTCACATGTAGCAGAGCTGGCTGTGACTGGAGTATAAGACATGATCTACAGCAGAATAGTGACTGCAGCTCTAGAGGTGACTGGAGTATAAGACATAATGTAACAGCAGAATAGTGACTGCAGCTCTAGAGGTGACTGGAGAATAAGACATAATATAACAGCAGAATAGTGACTGCAGCTCTAGAGGTGACTGTAGTATAAGACAAAATGTAACAGCAGAATAGTGACTGTAGCTCTAGATGTGACTGGAGTATAAGACATAATGTAACAGCAGAATAGTGGCTCATATGGGAAAAAGTCAGCTCGCTCATATTATAAGCTGACAGGGATACCGACGAGATAGAGCCCCAAAGAGCTGGGTGAGTGATCTTCCCACCTAAATAAAGGTAATCCCTAGCTATCCCTGCCAGTACATCTATCCCTGTCTCACAGTCATATAGTTCACAGTCTCATATGACCTGGATATTAAATCCACTATTCGTATAAATTGGAGGTCACCTGATTTAGCCAGCCAATTACTTTTTCCGATTTTTTTTCGATGCCTCCGTTGTCGTAGGGAGGGGGATAAGAATTTTTAGTGTGTTTGCCGCGTGGTATTCGATTGTAATCGAATACCTCGAATGGCCTGATATTCGATCTCTATTGTTAATATATACTTCCACATTTCTCTACTCATTGCTACTATTTTTGATGTTTGTTTTTTTCCAGGTTGGATGCATGCCTTGGTCATGGAGTACAAATTCCTCCAGCTCCATTATAATTATTTCTCCAAATGGAGAAAATAAAACCATGGAGGAGCGCCCGTGTGATACAGCTCACTATGCTTTCTTGTCATGTGTGGTGGGCACATTAACGTTGGCAATTTTTTTACGCATTTCTTCATTGCCAAAAATGGTTTTACTTCTTTTTGTTACTGTTTTATACATAGTAATTTTGGAACTCAGTGGTTACAGAAAAGCATCAGGGTAAGAAACCTTAAACTCCTTAGTAAAAATGTACTTGAATATTGTCCAGCTACAATTTATTTTGTAAGCAATCCTATTAATTATAAAAAAAATAAAAAAATAATTAATCCTTATAATTCTACTAATATTATAAATGTGAATACTTTGTGTGTTTGTGTTTGTGAATGTTTGTGTGTTTGTATGTTCACACACTATATTAAACTGCTCTTGCAGCAGCTTATTTCAGGTTCTGACTAATGCTGGGTACTATATACTGTTATATATATATATATATATATATATATATATATATATATATATATATATACACACTCACACTGTTGAGCAAAAGGGTATTGCTATTAAAATTTTAAACTCTTATCACTCCAAATTGTTTCACCATAGAAATACTGAACTCTGCGCACATTGGCACAGATTTATTAAGACTGGCATTTTGTACTCAAATGTACTTTTGTCCTTAATAAAGGCACCAAGAGGTGCAGGGCATGGTTGATTTATGAAGAGACTTTGACACTAAAATGGAAGTCTATGCCAGTTAGGAAATGGTGTAAGTTGCAATTATGACTTAGTTTAGATTTCAATTAGAACCATCAGAAAACTGGCATGGGTTCTAATAAATATTTTGGCATTTCCATCCACGTTCACCCAATAGGTTCAGAATGGTCAGAATGAGGCGCTTCAAAACAGATCCCATTGACTTCAATGGGTGGCGGCTTACGCGCACTACTCATTGAAATCAATGAGTTACAAAACCTCCCATTGATTTCAATGTGTAGCGCGTGTAAGCCGACACCCATTGAAGTCAATGGGATCTGTTTTGAAGCGCTGACTCTGACACGTGTTTTCGTGTCAGAGTGAGCGGCGCGTTACTCAGTGGGAACGGAGCCTAACAGTAATAAGCCTAATTGACATCAGCAATGGTGAGAACTAAAGGATAAATTTTAACTCCAGAATCAGTTGAGTTGGAGGTGGAGATGGTGGTATCAGGAGCTGGAACCTGGTTGCTTACTTTTATGCTATTTTTTTTTTTATAAATGACCTATACTCCAAGTTTATTTTCTTTAGAGAGCAATCTTCTTAAAACTGAATTGTAAAAAATCTGATAATTAAATCCATATTCAGAAATGGCAATTTGTTCTACTCTAGCTTTCCAGTGTGAAAGCCAAAAAGTTATTTTTTACTTATTTACACATAGTGGGAAAATCTGCTTTGATTTTAGGACATATTGCAGATATTTATATCAACAGCATGCCATATGTTGTGATTTGTATGACATATCTGCTGCATGTTTCACTCCTTGCAATAAAGAGATATGTACACAGAATATTCACAGCAATATATGCATGTAACACTGGCTTGTTATATCTGTATTATTTGTATCTTGACAGTATTTGTTTTGTTTTTCTTTATTTTAAAGGCGGGGATCATTTTATATGCGAGGTTATGAACCTATTCTAGCCATTTTGCTGTTTTCTTGTGCTTTAGCACTTCATTCTAGACAGGTGGACTTGAAATTACGCTTGGACTACCTCTGGGCTGTGCAGGTAACCTTTGAGGTTTTGCTATTTTACAAAAGGCATAGCATAATATGTACTGCCATTTTATATGAAACAAAAGAAAAGTGTGTTATTCACTTGCTGACTCTTACATATAGGCACTAAAGGGGGATAGTTTGTTGATAACTGCATATAAAGCAGCTAGCAGTAGCAGTAAGGCTGAGTTCACACTGAGTTTTTTGGTCAGGAATCCGCCTCAAAATCAGCCTCCAAAAAAGCCTCCCAATAGAGTTTTTAGTAATCCTATCCTTACTGGGAGACACATATTCTAATTATAGTTCTACATTGTCTAATCTATTCTGTTGATGATACTTTTTAAGATACACATAGTCCCTGAGATTTACTATTGTGGTTACCATTATCTGCCATGCTGTGAATTTGATTTTATGAATACCAAGATCAAACAATGGCCTCAACAGTCTCTGGAAGAGAACCAGTGGACAGTCCTTTTAACATCTGGAATCAGCCACCATGATAAATCTAGCTCATTTTTAGACTGCCTGTCTAAATTTACACTGTTGAATTATTAGAAAATATAGGCCTGTATTTTAAAAACTTCACAGTTTTACGGTTAATCATATCAAAGCAGTAAAGAAGAGTTTGAACAGCTTTTTTACCCTGAGATTAAAAGGATTGGATATTGAAATTTCATCCCCCCCCAGTCTTATACATTGATCTAATGCTTCTCAGCAAAATTTGCAAAAATGAACACAAGGTTCTTAGTATACATATTTATCAAGGTGCATAAGCTAGAGGAGCCACTTCATGGCGACCTCTATAGAGACATGGACCCGGGCAGATGACGAGTCCCTAACACCCATGGGCTACAAGGAACTCTCAGTGCCCGCCCAGAAAAATAAGACCACCAAACATGGCCGCCACTCAGGAGGCATACTAATATGGTACAAGGAGGAGCTCAATGAACACGTAAAAGCTACCAAACGTGGAACCAATCACATATGGATAAAAATAAGCAGCTCCATCCTCAGCGGCCAGCAGGACATCTATCTCTGTGCAGTATATATGCCCCCACCAGGGTCTCCCTACCACGACCCCGACACTTACGAGGTCCTACAAAGGGAAGCCGTCCACTTCCAACCCAAAGGCAGAGTACTAATATGCGGAGACCTGAATGCAAGGACAGGCACAGAGATAGACTACCTGCCTCCTGACGACAACCCACATACGCACGGTAGTGAGATCCACCATCCAGAACCCACACAGACAAGAAGAAACAGCCAAGACAGAATTGTCAACAAGAGTGGGAGACAACTGCTGAACATGTGCCGAAGCCTAGGACTGTACATAATAAACGGACGTACCACAGGCGATCCCAGAGGACGCTTCACACTAAACTCTCAAGTGGGCAACAGCGTGGTGGACTATGCCATTACAGACGCAGACCTGTCAGACATTGAAGACTTCACAATCGCACCTGACTCCCATCTATCAGACCACAACCAGATCCTACTATACATGAGAACCAGGAACAAAACACCCACACATGAGCCCCAACAGTCCGGCCTCTACAACCTACCAAGACATTTCAAATGGGCCAACCAACAGGCCATAGAATATAGCAACGCAACCAACCGACCCGAAATCAAGACACTGCTCACAAACTTCCATACAAACACCTATCAGCCAGACCAACAGGGAGTCACCAGCGCTGTGAAGGATCTCAAGTACATCCTACAGACCACAGCAGAACTAGCAGGCCTGAAACAAACCAAACCAATAAGACAAACCAACAAACAGTCCCACAAATGGTTCGACAGCGACTGCAGAGCACTATGCCATACCCTAAGAAGAGCCTCCAACCAAAAACACAGGGACCCCAACAACAAGGAGGTGAGGGAAGCCTACAACAATCTATGCAAGCAATACAAAGGCACCCTCAGGGAGAAGAAACAGAGGTACCTCTCCCACAAAATAGAGCAACTAGAGGACTCCCTCCAGGACAGCTCATTCTGGGAGACCTGGCACCACATGGGCACAAAGCCCAAGAAAAACTCTCTCCACATCCAAAATGGCAATATCTGGCTCAACTACTTCAGAGGTCTCTACAAAAACATCCCAGAAGAAGAACTAACCCCAGAACAGCAACAGATAATCACCAAACTGAGGGACATGGAGAAAGTCATCAAAGACTTCCAGAACCCTCTGGACTCGCCAATCACCATAAAAGATATACAGGAAAGAATTGCCCTGCTGAAAGGCAAAAAGGCCAGTGGCCCTGACGGCATCCTACCAGAGATGATCAAATACAGCCCTCCAGCAATACACGCGGCACTGGCAAAGCTATTCACCCTCGTGCTCAATGCTGGACACTTCCCCGAAGACTGGAACAAAGGGCTCATAACCCCCATCTACAAGAATGGGGACCAATATGACCCCAACAACTACAGAGGGATCTGCGTCAGCAGCACGCTGGGGAAACTGTTCAACAGCATCATCAATAACAGAATCCTCACCTTCCTCACACAACACGGGGTCCTCAGCAAGAGCCAAGCAGGGTTCATGCCAAACCACCGCACCACAGACCATATCTACACCCTGCACAGCCTCATCAAGACGCACGTCCACAACACCAGAAGAGGCAAGATATTCGCCTGCTTCGTGGACTTTAAGAAGGCGTTTGATTCAGTATGGCACCCAGGCCTACTTCTAAAACTCCTAGAGAGTGGAATAGGAGGAAGAACGTACGACGTCATCAAGAGCTCCTACACCGGAAACCAGTGCAGTGTGAAGGTGAATGGGAAAAGGACCGCATACTTCCAACAGGCCCGAGGGGTCAGACAAGGCTGTAGCCTGAGCCCAACGCTCTTCAACATCTATATCAATGAACTGGCTACAGCCCTGGAGGCCTCATCAACCCCAGGCCTCACCCTGAACAATCGAGAGGTGAAGTTCCTGCTGTATGCCGATGACCTCCTACTCCTGGCCCCCACCAAGAAAGACCTCCAAGAAAGCCTGTCAGTGCTGGAAAAATTCAGCACCACATGGGCCCTACCCATCAACCAGAAGAAGACCAAAATCATGGTATTTCAGAAGAAGGGCCAAAACAAAGCCTCCACCACCCCACAATTCACACTGAATGGCTCCACACTGGAGAAAACCAACAGCTACATAGAAACCCTGAAAGCAAAAGCCTACAGAACCTTCTACGCCATCAGAAGACAACTGTACCACCTCAAACCACCGGTGAGGGTCTGGCTGAAGATATTTGACGCAGTCATCTCCCCGATCCTTCTCTATGGCAGTGAGGTTTGGGGCCCAGCCACCTACCCAGACCAGTTAAAGTGGGATTCCAGCCCAACAGAGAATTTCCACCTGGAGTTCTGCAAATACCTGCTCCATGTCCATCGCAACACCACCAACATAGCCTGCAGGGCAGAGCTAGGCAGACTCCCCCTATGGCTCACCATACAGAAGAGGGCGCTAGCTTTCCAGGCACACATCCAGGTGAGCAAGCCCGACTCCTACCACCACCAAGCATGGCTAAGCCACCCAAGCAAACCAGACATTCAACAACCAAACAACAGCCAACCACCAAACCAAAAACACCAACAGATGATAACCAAGGCCGAAATAAAGGCGACCACAGAGGCAAATAGAGAGCGGTACATTGAAGAATGGAAAAACGAAATAAATAACTCCAAGAAACTCACCGTGTACCAATCCCTACAAAGGGACTACACCATGGCCACCTACCTGGAGAGAATACGCCACCCCAAGCACAGACAGACCCTGAGCCGGTACAGACTGAGCGCCCACAACCTAGAGATAGAGACGGGGCGATACAGGCAGACGTACAAGCCACGGGAGAAGAGACTGTGCCAGCACTGTGACCAGGGGGTCCTAGAAGACGAGACCCACTTCCTGCTACACTGCACCAAATACTCAGCTGTGAGGGCCGTCTACTACCAAAGACTCTCTGCCCACATCCCAGACTTCATATCTGCAGACGAGAAGAGGAAACTCTACATTCTACTGGGAGAAGAAGAGGCCACTGTGGAGATCGCTGCCCAATACGTGTCCAGCTGTCACCAAATAAGAGGAAGATGAGACTCCACGGACTGTTATATTTATCCCAAAACACCCGCCCCACCCCACCCCACCCCACCTCCCCATATAGCAGTCACCAACGAAGAGGAAGATGAGACTCCACGGACTGTTATACCCCAAACCAACCGCCCCACCCCACCTCCCCATATAACGGTCACCAACGAAGAGGAAGATGAGACTCCATGGACTGTTATACCCCAAACCACCCACACCACCCCCACCACTCACCCACCCGAGTCCAACTCTCCCCCCCCCCACTCTACTAGCTTTGGCAATGCCAAATATCTATTCGGACGTGCCAATAAAGCTTTTTTGATTTGATTTGATTTGATATTGTGGGTCCCTACTCTATTGGGTGTGGTGCTGCACAGCCACCACCACCACTGCAATTCAGCACCCACAGGGGGAGCGACTCAGTGGTCCAGCAGCATCCTTGCTGCCAGACCAAGCCTCCAGGCTCTGGACAACACCACCCCACAGGCACGACGCCACAGGAGCGCTGCACCATGTGACTGCACCACTGCCTCTTCAACGCATCTTCATCCAAAAGCGCCAAATGCGCAGTCGGCGCTTTCGGATGAAGACATGGCGAAAAGGTCTCGAGGTCTCGAGAAGATGGAGGGTGTTGCTGGAGAGTCTTCAGGCAGCACAGGGGACGTCAACTTATAGGATTCCTTTAAAAACACCTGGGCCAAATGGGGGAAAGTGCTGGTACCAAGTGACATCTGTTCAAATGGTTCAGTACTGCATAGTATTTCCTGTGGTGTTTTTCCTGTGGGGTGGGGTGGCGTGGCCCAGAGCCTTGGGGCTAGGTCTGGTGGCTAGGGTGTTACTGGACCACTAAGTTGCGTTCCCTGTGGATGCTGAATTGCAGCGGTGGTGGTCATTGTGCAGCGGCGCACCCAGTAGAGTAGGGACCCACTATACAGAGGTCACCATGAAATGGCTAGTGGCTTATGCACCTTGTCAATATGTATATTAAGAACCTCATATTCATTTTTGTATATTTTGTTTGAAAAGCATTAGATCAATTTATAAAATTGGCATGTGCGGTCCATATCTTTTTTTTTTTTTTTTTCTCTAAGTGTATACTGAAGTTATACCATTTTTAATGGCTCTCTAGATCTCTGCTTGTTGTCTTTGACTAAGCTCACATCTGTGCCGGAGTCTCCATTAGAGAAGCCATCGCAGAAACTGCCAAAAATCTGCAGAGGGAAAAGTCCTGTGTGAAGAACAGTAAAGAAAAGGATAGTAGATCCCAATAAAGTCAATGAGATCCACCAATGTCAGCATGTAACCACTATTTTAGCGCTCCAGCACTCTGTCGTTGTGGTCCCCCAACAGATCCAAATGATGGAGAACCCGGTGCAGATGAGAACCTAGCCTTTCTTTGTTTACTTACAGTTGTTAAAAATCAATGCATGGTCATGTGATGGGCACTGAAGAGCACAGCATGTTACAGTCAGAACTCAGTTATCAGACGTGTCTTGTAACAAGCAGTGCACCTTTGTGTCTCCCATATGATCATGGACTCGCCATCACATGACCATAGACTGATTTTTATCTAGTGGAGGTAAACCAAGGAAAAATTTGTATTTTATGTATCTAAATTGTGAATTTCAATATTAACAGTATATAGTAAAACATTGTACGAATTGATCTTTCATAAAGTAGCACAGCATTACCAATGTGATATGTGGTTGATTTGTGTTACAGGCAGAAGAGGAGAGAGATGACATGGAGAGAGTCAAATTAGATAACAAGAGAATTCTCTTCAATCTCCTGCCAGCACATGTTGCACAGCATTTTCTAATGTCTAATCCAAGAAATATGGTACAATTCATATGCTAATACATTCATATCATGAAAAATGTATGGTACATCAAACATGCAATAATTATCAGCATTCTTATCGTCTATGTGCAGATGTAGTGTCTGAAGTTAAGGGAGGGGGTTACATGTAACACTATAAAGGGGTCCTTGTTCCCAGTTATACTGTTGTAGCACTCTCTTAGTATAATATATTATTCATCCCCTCTTTCTAGGAAATGCTGATTTTATCTTCCTTGAAGAATAAACATTCTTCGTGTTGTCAGATTTAGAATTTTGTGCCATTCATTATGTTGCATAAATAATATGTTGCCTTTTCTCTGTGGGTTGTAATGGTTGGGATTGGAGATTTAATCTCTTAGATGCCACAGCCATTGCTAACTGCAGAATCTAAGTAGTTTACAGAGTGAGGGGTTTTCTGTGCACTTGATCGGCTTCTCCATGCCATGATTACATCCTGCCTATGAGTTACTATTGCAGCTGGAAGCCTTACAATGACTCCTAGGTTTGCCATGTATAGAAGCTTATTAGTCCCCAAGCGGAACTAAAATAAATTGGGAAAAAAATAAAAAGAAATCCAAGCTATAAAGTTATCGGACCTACACAATGATCGCTGTTAAAAAAATATATATATATACAAATCTATGCTAACATTGCAGTTTTTTATTTATCTTGCCTCCCAAAATATGAACTAAAAAGCTATCCAAAAATTGTATATACCCCAAAATGATATGGATAAAATCTACAAATCATCCCTCAAAACATCTCACAGTTTAGATGCTTACTATTGGCATATTTGAGAGATTAAATGTGTATTCCTATACTCAAAGATCCTATCCATACTGCTAGCTTATGTACATTCAAGAGTTTTCCCTAAATACATTGCTTCGTTTGCTACCCTGTTTCCCCGAAAATAAGACATGTTCTTATAATTAATTATCTAACAAAATATATGACCTTTCTTATTTTCGGGGGATGTTTTATGCAGCGGCTGGAGCGGGGAACAATCGGCAAACAAAGCGGGGAACAATTAGCGGAGTGCCGGCATGACTGCCGATTGTATGTGATCCAGAAGGTGAAGGGGGGGGGGGTATCTTATTTTCGGGGAAACAGGGTATGTGAAATTATTCCTCCCATTGCTTACATATCGTTGTCAAGGAACCCAACCTGTTCTATCTCCTTATTTAATCTTATAGGACACATGAAGTGACTTACTGCTCTTTGAATGGTAGGGGGGTTGAGTTCTCTATATTACATTCAGAGCTCTTATTTACCAGGCAATCAGGTCAGCTAATTATAGTTTGCTGATAAAGGCTCAGACTGCGACAATATCTCTCTGTGTACATACAAGGATAACATTAAGTTTCCTGCAAGTCTGTTGTCTGTCCTGGTAAGTTCTCCAAACCTGTGTAATTTAATAGATGTTTACTTTGCATATTCGATCTGCATTATTTTAGATTTCTAGTAATCATAATAAATAATCTCATGGTAAAGGCAATGTCTATAGGTTCCCCTTAAGCTTACACAATTTGCTTGCTAGTCTTGTGAACATTCAAGTGATTGGTTGAAACTTTTGAAAATTTAGCTTTGTTGTTGGTATGTAACTGATACTTTAGAAATAATTGGTATTGCCTTAAATAGCTATGTTTTTTTTTTTTCTATCCAGGATCTTTATTACCAATCTTATTCACAAGTCGGTGTTATGTTTGCCTCCATTCCTAATTTTAATGATTTTTACATTGAACTTGATGGCAATAATATGGGAGTGGAATGTTTACGACTTCTTAATGAAATAATTGCCGATTTTGATGAGGTAAGCAGTATATATTTATTTGTGATGTGTGAATAAAATACTCTTTTTCTGCTAGTATTAAACATTTAAAACATAGTGGGATGGAACTCATCAAGAACTTCATAGCTTGCCAATGCAATAATAAGGACTGCTAAATATGAAATATACTTAAATAAAGCCCCCTGCTTGCTCCCAAATCATGCCAAAGCTGATTTGGCTTTCAGGGTTTTGGAAAAGCTAGGTAGCATATCATGTGCAACTGTGTTGGAAAGTTCTGAATACTACATGTATCTAAATAAATCCTACTCCTTGCCACATATCATGTCAGATCTGCTTTTCAAGGGTCACGGAAAAGCTGGGTAGTGTACCAGGTAATGTTGTATTAGGGACTGTTGCATTATGAGTATATAATATAAAATTTATAAAATATAAAACACTTATAAAATATAAAACACATCATAAAATGCTGTAATAGGAACTTCTGAGTACTAACTACCTATATTATTCCCCCTCCTAGCTCCCATAATTGTTAAATAACTTGCCAGATATGTCGTTCAGGATCGCAGATAAGCTGGGTAACAAGCCATGGTTAGCTATAAGACTGCTGAATCCAAATTTACCTAAATAAACCTTACTCCTCACTCTTTATATATGTCATGCCATGTCAGACTTTTCCTATCAGAGTCCTGAAAAGGTGGGTGATATATGAGATACTGTTTTATTAGGGACTGCCAAGTATTAAATATAACTAAGCAAACCCTCCCCCTTGCTCAGTAATTGTTCCTTAACTTGACAGGTGTAATACAGATTGTTCCTGAAGCAAAATCTACCTCCAACCCTCTTTCTATGTTACGATACAACTAATTAGTTTTGCCTTTCAAGAATCTGGGAAAGCTGGGTGATGTGTACAAAGTAGATGAAAACCACACATCTGTAACATATTGCATACAGTTTGTGAGAGGGTGAGGCTTAGCTCCCATTCAGTCTAATGACTGTATTGGAGCTAAGACCAGCCCCTCACAAACTTCCAACTTCCTTTGATATCTAGCGTGTGCTTGTAGCTGATCTTCGTCAGGTAATAGCACTGTACTGAGACAGGAAACATTGTCTGCCCAATCTACACCCACGTGTGTGTGTATATATATATATATATATATTATATATAAATACACACACACACACACACACACACATCACGCGTTGTTGGAATCTAATTAAACCGTATATGTTTGGATGTCATGATATGTGTCAGTGATTTAAATATTAACCCCTTCCCGCTGCAGCCATTTTTAATTTTGTGTCCCTGACCTTGCTAAGCATTTTCCCTGCTCTTATATTGTATTTTCTGACCTCTGCCTTTTGGCTTTTTTTTTTTTACTACTCTTTTGGATTGCGATTTGATACTGTTTTGTCTCTCTGGTATGACTTTAAAAAGATGTTCAGTAGATGGGGTGTGAAAACACTAATCTTCAGGAAGACCAATTTTCATCGTCTGAGGGAGGGGCTTACTAGCATAACTTGAGAAAAAAAATTGTGTAGAGAACACAAACTAAATGAGACATTTTCAAAATCATTCTAAAAACCTTGCAGTTCCTGCAAGATGAACGCATTGAAGCTATGGACTGGCCCGGCCTTTCCCCAGACCTGAATCTGATTGAGCACATCTGGGACATCTTGTCTCGCTCCATCCACCTTCAAGTTGTACCATAGACTGTACAGGAGTTGGCAAATGCTTTAGTCCAGGTCTGTAAGGAGATCCCTCAGAAGACCATCCGCAACCTCATCAGGAGCATGCCCAATTGTTGTAGGGAGGTCATACAGGCACGAGGAGGCCACACACACTACTCAGCCTCATTTTGACATGTTTCTAGGACAGTACATCAAAGTTGGGTCAGCCTGTAGTGTGTTTTTCCACTTTAATTTGGGGTGACTACAAATTCAGGCCTCCATTGAGTAATAAATTTGATTTCCATTGATGATTTTTGTGTGATTTTGTTGTCATCACATTCAACTTTGTACAGAACAGAGTATTCTTTGAGCAGTGTATATATATATATATATATATATATATATATATATATATATATATGTATACATAGCAACCACTTCTAACCCATATTAGAAAAAAAACTGTTACAAAAAATTGAGCAGAGATACTGATCAGTAACATATGTCACTGACCAATGCTCAGTGGCAGCCGAATGCACACAAGAAATGGCTTGTATGCTATAAAAAATGTAAAATAAAAATATACTTCAGTAAATAAAAAGACCCTGTGCAGAAGTTACCTAAAATTTATTGATATATATGCAGAGAGAAACTTCTATCTATATACAGTCATGACCTTTAATGTTGGCACTCCTCAAATTTCTCCAGAAAAAAAAAATTTCTCCCAGAAAATTGCAATTACACATTTTGTCATACACATGTTTATTTCCTCTGTGTGTATTGGAACAACATAAAAAGCAGAGAAAAAAAGCCAAAAGTAATATAATTTCATGCATAACTCCAAAAATGGGCTGGATAAAATTACTGTCAGCCTTAAGTTAAAGAGGATCTTTCATGTCCTTGGGCACAAGCGGTTTTGTATACCGCTAGAAAGCCGACAGTGCACTGAATTCATGGATATCTCTATGAGAATGTAATACTGGGTGGGGGCCGCTGTGGAGAACGTAATACTGTGTGTGGGCCACTGTGGAGCATGTAATACGGTGTGGGACCACTGTGGAGCACGTAATATGGTTTGGGGGCTACTGTGGAACACATAATACTGTTTGTTTGTTTAATATTGTTTGCATGCCGGGCGCTGCACTGCTCACTCACCGTATTCTTGATAACTGCAGTTGTGGGTACTAAAGCTATATCCCTTTCAAGTTTCTGAGATATCGCTGCAGCACCCGTAACCACCATCATCAATAATTTCCTCTAGGGAAGGGGTAGGGGGCCCAGGACAAAAGTTTGCACCTGGGCCCACAAGACTTTAGTTACGCCACTGGATAGTGTGCTAACCCAGCATCCTGAATGGAATACACTGACAGTGTATTCCCGTATACCCTATATATACACCCCAAATCCCCGTTCCAACGGTGTGCCCCCCCACCTTCACCCCAGAAATACCCTGCAAGTCCCCTAGCAATAGAATTGGGGCTATATACACCCACTATTTTTGCTACTGCCATATAGTGCCATTGTCTGACTGGGAATTCAAAGAATATATTGGGTTTACAAATACCCTCATTTCTTGCTACTGCCATATAGTGCCATTGTCTGACTGGGAATTCCAGGAATATATTGGGTTTACAAATACCCTCATTTCTTGCTACTGCCATATAGTGCCAGTTTCTGACTGGGAATTCAAAATGCGCAAGGCTCCCGGAAAGGGACGTGGACGAGGCCGTGGGCGAGGTCGGGGGAATGGTTCTGGGGAGCAAGGTAGCAGTGAAGCCACAGGGCGTCCCGTGCCTACTCCTGTGGGGCAGCAAGCATTGCGCCACTCCACAGTGCCAGGGTTGCTTGCCACATTAACTAAACTGCAGGGTACAAACCTTAGTAGGCCTGAGAACCAGAAACAGGTCTTGCAATGGCTGTCGGATAACGCTTACAGCACATTGTCCAGCAGCCAGTCAGACTCTGCCTCCTCTCCTCCTATTACCCAACAGTCTTGTCCTCCTTCCTCCCAAAATTCCCAAGCTTCACAGAACAATAACCCCAACTGTCCCTGCTCCCCAGAGCTGTTCTCCGCTCCTTTCATTGTCCCTCAACCTGCCCCTCCTCGTCGCGATTCCACGAACCTAACAGAGGAGCATCTGTGTCCAGATGCTCAAACACTAGAGTCTCCTCCATCTCCGTTCGATTTGGTGGTGGATGACCAGCAACCCACCCTCATCGATGACGATGTGATGCAGTTGCCGTCAGGGCATCCAGTTGACCTCCGCATTGTGCGGGAGGAGGAGATGAGACAGGAGTTGGAAGAGGAAGTGGTGGATGATGAGGACACTGACCCGACCTGGACAGGGGGGATGTCAAGTGGGGAAAGTAGTGTGGATGTTGAGGCAGGTGCAGCACCAAAAAGGGTAGCCAGAGGCAGAGGTCAGCAGCTTAGGCGAAGCCAGGCCACACCCGGAATCTCCCAAGATGTTCCAGTTCGTACCCAGCCCCGAAAAACTCCCACCTCCCCGCATCAAGGAATGCGCCGAGGACAGATATAGTGTTGTCTGCACAATTTGCCTCTCGAAATTGATTAGGGGCTCTGAGAAGAGCAACCTGTCCACCACTTCAATGCGCCGTCATTTGGAATCCAAGCACTGGAATCAGTGGCAGGCAGCAACGGCAGGACAAAGGCCGCCTGCCATTCACGCCACTGCCTCTGCCACTGCCACTGCTGACTGTGCTGGCGATGCACTCCAGAGGACGATCCAGGACACCACTTCATCTGCTTCCGCCACTTTGTTGACTTCTTCCTCATCCTCCCCTGTTCCTGTCTTATCTCCTTCTCCTGCACCATCAAAGGCACCATCAGGCGCTTCTTTACAACAACCCACCATCTCTCAGACATTGGAGCGGCAGCAGAAATACACTGCTAACCACCCACACCCAAGCCTTGAACGCCAACATCGCTAAACTGCTGGCCCAGGAGATGTTGGCGTTCCGGCTTGTTGAAACTCCCGCCTTCCTGGACCTGATGGCAACTGCGGCACCTCGCTATGCCGTCCCTAGCCGTCACTACTTCTCCCGGTGTGCCGTCCCCGCCTTGCACCAGCACGTGTCACTCAACATCAGGCGGGCCCTTAGTTCCGCGCTTTGCACAAAGGTCCACTGACCACCGACGCGTGGACAAGTGCATGCAGACAGGGACGCTACATTTCACTGACGGCACACTGGGTGAATGTAGTTGAGGCTGGGACTGCTTCCCAAACTGGCCCGGTGTACCTCGTCTCCCCGCCTAACATTCCTGGCAGGGACACGAGAAGAACACCCCCCTCCTCCTCCACCGCCTCCTCCTCCGCCACCGCCTCCTCCTCCGCTGTTAGATTGACCCCAGCTACGAGTTGGAAACGTTGCAGCACTGGCGTTGGTAGACGTCAGCAGGCCGTGCTGAAGCTGATCAGCTTGGGGGACAGACAGCACACTGCCTCCGAGGTGAGGGATGCCCTCCTCGATGAGGCGGCAATATGGTTTGAGCCGCTGCACCTGGGCCCAGGCATGGTCGTTTGTGATAACGGTCGGAACCTGGTAGCAGCTCTGGAGCTTGCCGGACTCCAACATGTTCCATGCCTGGCCCACGTCTTCAACCTAGTGGTGCAACGTTTCCTAAAGAGCTACCCCAATGTTCCAGAGCTACTGGTGAAAGTGCGGCGCATGTGCGCCCACTTTCGCAAGTCGACAGTAGCCGCTGCTAGCTTAAAATCTCTCCAGCAACGCCTGCATGTGCCACAACACCGGCTTTTGTGCGACGTCCCCACATGCTGGAACTCAACGTTTTAGATGTTGAATAGAGTGGTTGAGCAGCAGAGACCTTTGATGGAATACCAGCTACAAAACCCTAGGGTGCCACAAAGTCAGCTGCCTCAGTTTCTCATCCATGAGTGGCCATGGATGAGAGACCTTTGTGACATCCTACGGGTGTTTGAGGAGTCCACAAGGAGGGTGAGCTCTGAGGATGCGATGGTGAGCCTTACAATCCCGCTCTTGTGTGTTCTGAGAGAATCCCTGATTGACATCAGGGATAACTCAGATCACACAGAGGAGTCAGGGATAGCATCCGATCCGTCACAGCTGGAGAGTAGGTCCACACATCTGTCCGCTTCATCGCGTTTAATGGAGGAGGAGGAAGAAGAGTTGTCCGATGATGTGATGGTGATACAGGAGGCTTCCGGGCAACTTTGAATCGTCCCATTGTTGCAGCGCGGATGGGTAGACATGGACGATGAGGAGGAAATGGAGATTGAACTTTCTGGTGGGGCCAGAGGAGTCATGCCAACTAACACTGTGGCAGACATGGCTGAGTTCATGTTGGGGTGCTTTACAACCGACAAGCGTATTGTCAAAATCATGGAGGACAACCAGTACTGGATCTTTGCTATCCTTGACCCCCGGTATAAAAACAACATCTCCTCTTTTATTCCGGTAGAGGGGAGGGCCAATCGCATCAATGCTTGCCACAAGCAATTGGTGCAGAATATGATGGAGATGTTTCCAGCATGTGACGTTGGCGGCAGGGAGGGCAGTTCCTCCAGTAGGCGACCAAGTTCTCACCGGTCCACACAAACGAGGGGCACACTGTCTAAGGTCTGGGACACCTTGATGGCACCCCCTCGCCAAAGTGCCGCCACGGAGGGTCCTAGTGTCACCAGGCGTGAGAAGTATAGGCGCATGTTGCGGGAATACCTTTCCGACCACAGCCCTGTCCTCTCCGACCCCTCTGCGCCCTACACGTATTGGGTGTCGAAGTTGGACCTGTGGCTTGAACTTGCCCTATATGCCTTGGAGGTGCTGTCCTGTCCTGCCGCCAGCGTCCTATCTGAGAGGGTGTTCAGTGCAGCCGGTGGCATCATCACTGACAAGCGCACCCGTCTGTCAGATGAGAGTGCCGACCGGCTCACTTTGATAAAAATGAACCACCACTGGATAGAGCCTTCATTTTTGTGCCCACCTGTGTAAAGCACCCCAACATGAAACTCCATGTCTGTGCTCAACCTCTCCAATTCCTCTGCATCCTCATACTCATCCACCATAAGCGTTGCACAATTCTGCTAATACTAGGCTCCCTCCACCCTGATTTCCCCCAACTCTGCTGGTTAGAGGCTCCCTCCACCCTGATTTCCCCCAACTCTGCTGGTTAGAGGCTCCCTCCACCCTTATTTCCCCCAACTCTGCTGGTTAGAGTCTCCCTCCACCCTGATTTCCCACAACTCTGCTGGTTAGAGGCTCCCTCCACCCTGCTTTTCCACAACTCTGCTGGTTAGAGGCTCCCTCCACCATGAATTGGTCCAAACTGGGCTGTTTAGAGGCTCCCTCCACCATGAATTTGGCCTAACTGGGCTGTTTAGAGGCTCCCTCCACCATGAATTTGGCCTAACTGGGCTTTTTAGAGGCTCCCTCCACCATGAATTGGTCCAAACTGGGGTTTTTAGAGGCTCCCTCCACCATGAATTGGTCCAAACTGGGGTTTTTAGAGGCTCCCTCCACCATGAATTTGCCCAAACTGGGCTGTTTAGAGGCTCCCTCCACCATGAATTGGTCCAAACTGGGATTTTTAGAGGCTCCCTCCACCATGAATTGGTCCAAACTGGGCTGTTTAGAGGCTCCCTCCACCATGAATTTGGCCTAACTGGGGTTTTTAGAGGCTCCCTCCACCATGAATTGGTCCAAACTGGGGTTTTTAGAGACTCCCTCCACCATGAATTGGTCCAAACTGGGGTTTTTAGAGCCTCCCTCCACCATGAATTTGCCCAAACTGGGCTGTTTAGAGGCTCCCTCCACCATGAATTTGCCCAAACTGGGCTGTTTAGAGGCTCCCTCCACCATGAATTGGTCCAAACTGGGGTTTTTAGAGGCTCCCTCCACCATGAATTGGTCCAAACTGGGGTTTTTAGAGGCTCCCTCCACCATGAATTGGTCCAAACTGGGGGTTTTAGAGGCTCCCTCCACCATGAATTTGGCCTAACTGGGGTTTTTAGAGGCTCCCTCCACCATGAATTGGTCCAAACTGGGGTTTTTAGAGGCTCCCTCCACCATGAATTGGTCCAAACTGGGGTTTTTAGAGACTCCCTCCACCATGAATTGGTCCAAACTGGGGTTTTTAGAGCCTCCCTCCACCATGAATTTGCCCAAACTGGGCTGTTTAGAGGCTCCCTCCACCATGAATTTGCCCAAACTGGGCTGTTTAGAGGCTCCCTCCACCATGAATTGGTCCAAACTGGGGTTTTTAGAGGCTCCCTCCACCATGAATTGGTCCAAACTGGGGTTTTTAGAGGCTCCCTCCACCATGAATTGGTCCAAACTGGGGGTTTTAGAGGCTCCCTCCACCATGAATTTGGCCTAACTGGGGTTTTTAGAGGCTCCCTCCACCATGAATTGGTCCAAACTGGGGTTTTTAGAGGCTCCCTCCACCATGAATTGGTCCAAACTGGGGTTTTTAGAGGCTCCCTCCACCATGAATTTGCCCAAACTGGGCTTTTTAGAGGCTCCCTCCACCATGAATTTGGCCTAACTGGGGTTTTTAGAGGCTCCCTCCACCATGAATTGCTCCAAACTGGGGTTTTTAGAGGCTCCCTCCACCATGAATTTTCCCAAACTGGGCTGTTTAGAGGCTCCCTCCACCATGAATTGGTCCAAACTGGGATTTTTAGAGGCTCCCTCCACCATGAATTGGTCCAAACTGGGCTGTTTAGAGGCTCCCTCCACCATGAATTTGGCCTAACTGGGGTTGTTAGAGGCTCCCTCCACCATGAATTGGTCCAAACTGGGGTTTTTAGAGACTCCCTCCACCATGAATTGGTCCAAACTGGGGTTTTTAGAGGCTCCCTCCACCATGAATTGGTCCAAACTGGGGTTTTTAGAGGCTCCCTCCACCATGAATTTGGCCTAACTGGGGTTTTTAGAGGCTCCCTCCACCATGAATTGGTCCAAACTGGGGTTTTTAGAGGCTCCCTCCACCATGAATTGGTCCAAACTGGGGTTTTTAGAGGCTCCCTCCACCATGAATTTGCCCAAACTGGGCTGTTTAGAGGCTCCCTCCACCATGAATTTGGCCTAACTGGGGTTTTTAGAGGCTCCCTCCACCATGAATTGCTCCAAACTGGGGTTTTTAGAGGCTCCCTCCACCATGAATTTGCCCAAACTGGGCTGTTTAGAGGCTCCCTCCACCATGAATTGGTCCAAACTGGGATTTTTAGAGGCTCCCTCCACCATGAATTGGTCCAAACTGGGCTGTTTAGAGGCTCCCTCCACCATGAATTTGGCCTAACTGGGGTTTTTAGAGGCTCCCTCCATCATGAATTGGTCCAAACTGGGGTTTTTAGAGACTCCCTCCACCATGAATTGGTCCAAACTGGGGTTTTTAGAGGCTCCCTCCACCATGAATTTGCCCAAACTGGGCTGTTTAGAGGCTCCCTCCACCATGAATTTGCCCAAACTGGGCTGTTTAGAGGCTCCCTCCACCATGAATTGGTCCAAACTGGGGTTTTTAGAGACTCCCTCCACCATGAATTGGTCCAAACTGGGGTTTTTAGAGGCTCCCTCCACCATGAATTGGTCCAAACTGGGGTTTTTAGAGGCTCCCTCCACCATGAATTTGCCCAAACTGGGCTTTTTAGAGGCTCCCTCCACCATGAATTTGGCCTAACTGGGGTTTTTAGAGGCTCCCTCCACCATGAATTGCTCCAAACTGGGGTTTTTAGAGGCTCCCTCCACCATGAATTTTCCCAAACTGGGCTGTTTAGAGGCTCCCTCCACCATGAATTGGTCCAAACTGGGATTTTTAGAGGCTCCCTCCACCATGAATTGGTCCAAACTGGGCTGTTTAGAGGCTCCCTCCACCATGAATTTGGCCTAACTGGGGTTTTTAGAGGCTCCCTCCACCATGAATTGGTCCAAACTGGGGTTTTTAGAGACTCCCTCCACCATGAATTGGTCCAAACTGGGGTTTTTAGAGGCTCCCTCCACCATGAATTGGTCCAAACTGGGGGTTTTAGAGGCTCCCTCCACCATGAATTTGGCCCAACTGGGGTTTTTAGAGGCTCCCTCCACCATGAATTGGTCCAAACTGGGGTTTTTAGAGGCTCCCTCCACCATGAATTGGTCCAAACTGGGGTTTTTAGAGGCTCCCTCCACCATGAATTTGCCCAAACTGGGCTTTTTAGAGGCTCCCTCCACCATGAATTTGGCCTAACTGGGGTTTTTAGAGGCTCCCTCCACCATGAATTGCTCCAAACTGGGGTTTTTAGAGGCTCCCTCCACCATGAATTTTCCCAAACTGGGCTGTTTAGAGGCTCCCTCCACCATGAATTGGTCCAAATTGGGATTTTTAGAGGCTCCCTCCACCATGAATTGGTCCAAACTGGGCTGTTTAGAGGCTCCCTCCACCATGAATTTGGCCTAACTGGGGTTTTTAGAGGCTCCCTCCACCATGAATTGGTCCAAACTGGGGTTTTTAGAGACTCCCTCCACCATGAATTGGTCCAAACTGGGGTTTTTAGAGGCTCCCTCCACCATGAATTGGTCCAAACTGGGGTTTTTAGAGGCTCCCTCCACCATGAATTTGGCCTAACTGGGGTTTTTAGAGGCTCCCTCCACCATGAATTGGTCCAAACTGGGGTTTTTAGAGGCTCCCTCCACCATGAATTGGTCCAAACTGGGGTTTTTAGAGGCTCCCTCCACCATGAATTTGCCCAAACTGGGCTGTTTAGAGGCTCCCTCCACCATGAATTTGGCCTAACTGGGGTTTTTAGAGGCTCCCTCCACCATGAATTGCTCCAAACTGGGGTTTTTAGAGGCTCCCTCCACCATGAATTTTCCCAAACTGGGCTGTTTAGAGGCTCCCTCCACCATGAATTGGTCCAAACTGGGATTTTTAGAGGCTCCCTCCACCATGAATTGGTCCAAACTGGGCTGTTTAGAGGCTCCCTCCACCATGAATTTGGCCTAACTGGGGTTTTTAGAGGCTCCCTCCACCATGAATTGGTCCAAACTGGGGTTTTTAGAGACTCCCTCCACCATGAATTGGTCCAAACTGGGGTTTTTAGAGGCTCCCTCCACCATGAATTTGCCCAAACTGGGCTGTTTAGAGGCTCCCTCCACCATGAATTTGCCCAAACTGGGCTGTTTAGAGGCTCCCTCCACCATGAATTGGTCCAAACTGGGGTTTTTAGAGGCTCCCTCCACCATGAATTTGCCCAAACTCTGCTGGTTAGAGGCTCAATCCACCCTGATTTTCAAAACAAATGTTGGTGCCAACCTCAACTTACTACAAGGGCCAAATTCACTGCTGGTGACAAGCTCTCCTCACTCCAAGTGCCAAATACACATGTTTCAAGGTGTTTTCCTACTGTCTGAGAGGTGGTATTGAGTGTGTAAAGTGTGTAGTTGTTAGGCTGTGATGTTGGGGTAATAGAGGGTCTTTGGTGTGTTAGATGCCCCCAGACATGCTTCCCCTGCTGTCCCAGTGTCATTCCAGAGGTGTTGGCATCATTTCCTGTGGTGTCATAGTGGACTTGGTGACCCTCCAGACACGGATTTGGGTTTCCCCCTTAACGAGTATATGTTCCCCATAGACTATAATGGGGTTCGAAACCCGTTCGAACACACGAACAGTGAGTGGCTGTTCAAATCGAATTTCGAACCTCGAACATTTTAGTGTTCGCTCATCTCTACTCGTTAACACTTAATTTCTACTCAGCCAATCACATGGTGGCAACTCAGTGCATTTAGGCATGTAGACATGGTCAAGACAATCTCCTGCAGTTCAAACCGAGCATCAGTATGGGGAAGAAAGGTGATTTGAGTGCCTTTGAACGTGGCATGGTTGTTGGTGCCAGAAGGGCTGGTCTGAGTATTTCAGAAACTGCTGATCTACTGGGATTTTCACGCACAACCATCTCTAGGGTTTACAGAGAATGGTCCGAAAAAGAAAAAACATCCAGTGAGCGGCAGTTCTGTGGGCGGAAATGCATTGTTGATGCCAGAGGTCAGAGGAGAATGGCCAGACTAGTTTGAGCTGATAGAAAGGCAACAGTGACTCAAATAGCCACCCGTTACAACCAAGGTAGCCAGAAGAGCATCTCTGAACGCACAGTACGTCGAACTTTGAGGCAAGTGGGCTACAGCAGCAGAAGACCACACCGGGTGCTACTCCTTTCAGCTAAGAACAGGAAACTGAGGCTACAATTTGCACAAGCTCATCGAAATTGGACAATTGAAGATTGGAAAAACGTTGCCTGGTCTGATGAGTCTCGATTTCTGCTGCGACATTCGGATGGTAGGGTCAGAATTTGGCGTCAACAACATGAAAGCATGGATCCATCCTGCCTTGTATCAACGGTTCAGGCTGGTGGTGGTGGTGTCATGGTGTGGGGAATATTTTCTTGGCACTCTTTGGGCCCCTTGGTACCAATTGAGCATCGTTGCAACGCCAAAGCCTACCTGAGTATTGTTGCTGACCATGTCCATCCCTTTATGACCACAATGTACCCAACATCTGATGGCTACTTTCAGCAGGATAATGCGCCATGTCATAAAGCTGGAATCATCTCAGACTGGTTTCTTGAACATGACAATGAGTTCACTGTACTCCAATGGCCTCCACAGTCACCAGATCTCAATCCAATAGAGCATCTTTGGGATGTGGTGGAACGGGAGATTCGCATCATGGATGTGCAGCCGACAAATCTGCGGCAACTGTGTGATGCCATCATGTCAATATGGACCAAAATCTCTGAGGAATGCTTCCAGCACCTTGTTGAATCTATGCCACGAAGAATTGAGGCAGTTCTGAAGGCAAAAGGGGGTCCAACCCGTTACTAGCATGGTGTACCTAATAAAGTGGCCGGTGAGTGTATATATATATATATATATATATATATATATATATATATATATATATATATATATATATATATACACACTGGTTGAAGGACTTTGATTATTATCTCCAAATGGTCGCTATAACATCTAGTTAACATCTAACTTCACTCCCATATATGTCTGTTTGGGAATATGAAGTTTTGAAAACTGACTCTTTATGAAGTGGCAAGATATGGTGATGAGGACAACAAAAAGGTTCATAAATATGAACCTTGTGGTGTAGAAGCTAATTGTAAGTTTTTTTTCTGTGGTGGTATCAAGGGATTGATAGATTTCAAAGGATGTTTTCTTCCTCTTACTTTTTATGTTTTAGAAATTGTGGCTTGGAAGGCCCACTACTGGACATTTGTTGGGACTGTCGATAAGTTTGTTGCTTCTGGAGTAGAATATTTATATTCATAAATGTATTATTTTTAGCAGTTGAAATTGAGATTTCCACATCCTAGAAGAAAGCTACATCTTACATCATAAAAATACATCTTATTTCGGATAGATTCACACTAGCCTTGGTTTCTCTATCGTTCCATCGTCCACATGGAGACTCGAATGATGGAGAACTCATATACTAGATACGTGGTTACCCTTGGACACCTGCGAACCCCATGTACTATAATGGAGTCTGCAGTAGAGAAAAGTCTTCCGTGCAGGACATTTCTCTCCCCCAATTTTATGTGGAATCTACAAATAATCCTATGGAGACTCCAATGCAGATGTGAACCTAGCCTAAGCTCCATACACAAAAGTATAAAACCGCTACAGGTGTTAGAAAATGATGAGTCGTATTTAATTTTTTTCAAAGGTATTAACACATAACAAAAATTGTGTAATTTTGGTATCATCATAATTGTACTGACCCACAGAATAAAAGTAAAGGTAATTTTTACGGCAACATGGACGCCAGGAAAGCAAAACCTGTAGGTAACCTGGCTTAACTGAATTTTTTTCAGTTCCACTCAATACTGATTTTTTTTCCAGTACATTGTAGTAAATATGATATGAAGTATAAAATGATGCCAAATACTCTTTCTCCTGTTAAAAACAAGGCATTGTCTGGGTCTGTGAACTGAAAAATATAAAAAGTTATGAGTTTGGAAATAAAGGGAGTGTCAAATGTACCGTATATACCCGAGTATAAGGCAAGTTTTTCAGCACAGTTTTTGTGCTGAAAAAGCCCCCCTCGGCGTATACTCAAGTCAAGCAAAAAAAATAAGAAAAAAAATTTGCGGGGGGGGGGAGTCTATGACCAGCTACAATATTAATGTATAGAATCTCCCATACAATAGAGAAAAAAAAGAAGTTTAAAATAAATAAATAAATAAATAAATAAAGTTCTAAATCACTCCACTCCCTAGAATACATATAAAAGTAGAAAATTACTGTGAAACACATACACATTAGGTATCCCTGTGTCTGAAAGTTAATAGGAGCACTGCAGATACCCTATATTCAACCAGGTTGAATTCCAAGTGAATGAAAAAAAATCCAGTCCTCAAGCTCAGGGATGGGGCAGACAGACAACCAAAACACCCCCTCACCTTTCCCAGCAACTACTGCACCCAAAAACTTGGGCCATTTTAATTTTTGAAATTTTCCAGTAGCTGCTGCATTTCCCCCCCTAGGCTTAAACTCGAGTCAATAAATTTTCCCAGTTTTTTGTGGTAAAATTAGGGGCCTCGGCTTATATTTGAGTTGGCTTATACTTGAGTATATACGGTAAATAGAAAAATTGTAATAAAATGGCTGTGACCTGTAGGGGGCTAAACATATTAAAATGACAATTACTCTTTTAGTCTTCATTTTTTAATGCTTAGTTGTTTTGCTTTAATACAGCTTATGGAAAAGGAGTGCTACAGAGATATTGAAAAAATAAAGACAATTGGAAGTACATATATGGGAGCTGTCGGTCTCGTTCCAACAACAGGAACTAAGGTAAATTATCAGGGGGCTCATAAGGGCTTATAAGACTGATCTTGTGTATATTTTGTGATCATTATTTGAAGACCGACATGAATCTGACACTCGAGAACCTCTTCAACCAGTTGTTTTAAGTAACCGCAGCATTCAGACAACTAATGCAGCTGCTTCACTGAAAACCAAGCATAGCACCATACATTCTACAGAGGCTGTGTGAAGTACTGCAGCTATGCTCCATGCAAACAGACCAGTGTCGGAGGGAAGGGCCTAGGACCCACCAGAGGAACTTGTTCTGGGGGCCCATCCAACAGCTTCCTGCTTATTGCCTACACCATGGCTCCTTCACTGAAATCTTGTATATGTGCTGACTATCTGGTGTTACTGAGTATTTCCCTGTATTGTTATCCCCTATAGTACTATACATGCCCCAATAGCTCCAAGCACAGTTCATGCACAATACTGTTTGGGAAATTACATGGAGCACACCACGCATGGGCAAGATTTTAGTGACGGAGTTGTTATGCAGGTATGCCCCATTCAGTATAATAGGCTCCACACAGTGCCCCCCAGTCTATGCTCCACAGTGGCCCCACATAGTATAATATGCTCCCCAGAGCCAGCCCTCCACACAGCATAATGTTTCACAGTAGCCCCACACAGAATAATATGTTCCTGAGAAACCCCAAACAATATAATATGCTGCACAATGGTCCCACACAGTATAATGCTCTACAGTTGCCCACATAGTATAATGCTTCACAGTTGCCCTAAACAGTATAATATGTTCCCCAAAGTCCACCCTCCACCACAGTATAATGCTCCAGTGTCCTACCTATTATAATTCTTCACAGTGTCCCCACACAGTATAAAATATCCATTACAACAATTATTTGATTTTTGTCATGTACTCCCCATTTCACATAACTTGAGAAATTATGTTACCATTGTAACATAATATTCTGTATGATGAACTGGGAATCTGGAGAAAAATTTTGAATTCCAACTCTTCCATGTGATCATACCCTAGGAGTGTCATACATGATTTTTTAACATAATTTGAACATTTGGTTCAGATTGAGGAAGTTAATACCTGAACCACACTTTTGACCTGAACTAGTGAATCGAAAACCCTGCTTAAAATGTATCATGCGCACATATGAAATAACAGCAGTATAGATTGTTCTATACATATAAATGTTATTAAAATAAACACTGTTACAGTATGTAATGTTTATTGCCAGCTGGATCATGTTGTTCCAATTATTGTCTTTTTCTTCACAGGCAAAAAAATCTATATATTCTCACCTAAGCACACTGGCAGATTTTTCTATTGAAATGTTTGATGTACTTGATGAGATCAACTATCAGTCTTATAATGATTTTGTCCTGAGAGTGGGTAAGATTATAATAAAATTAGTTTTTTCATGTAAACTAAATAAGATGTTTTCAGTATAAAACCAGTTTTATAGTTCATTTAAATAAAATCTTAACGGAAGTATTTCACCAGAACCTAGTACTGTATACCATCCCAGCCCTGCAGATCAAACAGTGTTTACCTTTGTTGCCAACATATCTCTTTTTTGTCACTATGCAAATGAGATATTGCAGCAACAAAGGTATTACCACTTACCTTTTTAGAAGTAAAGTCCTCACTGTTCCAAATAGCTCATTTGCATATTAAAATAACAATGGTAGCACCAGACTATGGAACTCACTGACACATGATGTTGTGATGACTGATAACTATTTAAAAACAATGTAAACTCCAGAATGTGGACAACTATTCTTGTAACCTATGATGAATAATGTAAGCTCTATATACTCATAATAAAATCAATCACATGCCACTCTCTGTTATTAAATGCAGGGACAAAATAATAATTAGGGTAACACTGCTCTGCCTTTCATGTATATGTCACCAATCAGTTGTGCAGCCACATTCCCATTAAATTGTTAGTTGGAGGCAAAGACATTGTTTGTAGTAATATTAACCATGTGTTTCCCCGTGGCTTGTAGTGCAAAGAGTGTTTTATTCCTGATGATCAGCAGTAAAGTACATTTATCCCTGCCTGACTTTTTTTCAATCTGAACTAATTTTAAGTTTTTGCACTCTCATTTTGTATTCTTCACTGTCTAAGAGCCATAACTTATATTCATAGTGATATGAGGGCTTATTGTTTGTACCTCAGAAGGACACCATATAATATTCCATATAGTGGCAAGACAAATCAGTGGAGTGGAATAGGAAAAAAATTTAGATTTTGTTGCAGTGGGTTTTTTTTTGGTTTTTTTTTTACAGGATTCACTGTGCAAGAAAAGAGTCTTCGGGTCCATACAGAAATAGCTAGATAAAAAATTTAAAACTGTGAAAAGAACAGAAAATAATTTATTTTTTGTGTCACCATATTATGACACTTGAACCTTTTTTTTATATCTGTGTATAGAGTTTTGTAAGGGATCTTTTTTTATTATAAGACAAGATGTAGTTTTTATTAACATTTTAAGCCTATTTTAGCCTATAGGCAGTGGCGTAACTAGGATTCCTGCACGCACTATTATGCCCCATAGTGGCACTTAAACAAAGTATTATGCCCCATTGTGGACCACCCATGAACAATTATTATACTCTGTGGTCTTTTCAGACTCCAGAGTATAATAATCAGATACCCAGCGAAGGATACAAACATAAAAAACACTGTTACTTACCTCTCCCTGGCTGCAGTGCAGTCCCTGCTGATGTCGGCCATCTTCAATAACGTATGGCACTCAAGCCGGGGCTTGCATTGCGACGCGTAAGGACTCAGGCCCTGGCCATGTGATGCAGTGACGTCACACAAGTAGGCCTGAAGCCTGCCTTGAGTCAAGAGAGGTAAGTAACAGTGTTTTTTATGTTCCCTCACCTCCCCTGGGTCTCCAATCATTAGACTCAGGGTTCTGAAAAGACCCCCCGAGTATAATGATAGTGTTTGTGGAGCCTGTGGCCTCACTTACCGATCCTGGCTCCTGCTCACAGCTGCCTCCGCAGAAGGAGAAGTGACGGTGACTGTGAGCAGGAGCTGGGATCTGTAAGCAAAGAGTTACTCCAACAGGTAAAAAAAAAAAAATGCAGCGGTAGCGGCTGTCGCCATACAGACAGGGATACAACATACCCTTTTTCAGGCACTTCGACTTCGCCCCTTTAAGTATCTGGTCACTCATGGTCTGTTGTAAAGTCTGTATACTCTTTCAGATACATCAGTACACAATGAGAAAAGAGCATATTTGCATTATTTATAAATAATCTAAATTTATTTTGAATACTATGTATTTAAAATTTTATATTTATGCCATGCAATAATGCGTTAAATAAACTTTTCCAGGTATCAATGTTGGTCCTGTAGTTGCAGGAGTTATTGGTGCCCGGCGGCCTCAATATGATATTTGGGGCAATACTGTAAATGTTGCTAGCAGAATGGACAGTACTGGAGTACAAGGAAAAATCCAGGTACCATTGTTTCTATTTCCTTTTGCTATTTTTTTTTTAGTTGTTTTCTTTTTCATGTTTTTAAACTAATGGTAGATATGAATGGACTGACTACTTATATGCTGGGTTTGACCCAAATACTCCAAATTGTTCAGTTTTTAAAGAAACAGAATACTTTGTGTTTTGTCTCGGACAGACTAAAATGTCTGCCACAACATGCATTGTGCAATGAAAATACAGAACAAAAAAGTTTGTGATGTCATTAAGTGACAGTTTCTCAGCAAATCAGTGGTAGGTGCACACTTTAGGGCTAGTTCACACAGAGTTTTTTGGCAGCAGATTTTAATGCGGAATCCGCCTCAAAATCTGCTGCCAAAAACAGCTCCCATTGACTTCAATGGGATCCGCTCACTTCTTTTTTCCGGTAGATAGTAGCGGGAAAAAGAAGTGACATGCCCCTTCTTTCTGTGGCTGACTCAGCTGCGGCGTCCGTGGCGCAAGACTTTCTCCCGATTAGGCCTATTTTCAGGCCTAATCTGGAGCGGAATGCCGCGTCTTCTTCTTTATCTTCACTGACACAGATCCCATTCTCTAATAGTCATGTGGCATCTGCTGAGAGAGGTCTTACTCATAGTCCAAAGCTTCCTATTCTTCTTCTTTTTGATGAGTTGCATGAAATCTGCCATTGTTTTTTTATTATATGAAGTAAAGGAGCTGCGTCTTACCACTACCTGTGGCTTCTATGGAGGTGCAAGATCTTGCCTCCGGACCGGAGAGGAAATCAGC
Organism: Leptodactylus fuscus; assembly: GCF_031893055.1. Classification (NCBI taxonomy): domain Eukaryota; kingdom Metazoa; phylum Chordata; class Amphibia; order Anura; family Leptodactylidae; genus Leptodactylus; species Leptodactylus fuscus. The sequence goes on from NC_134268.1 coordinate 138,482,995, forward strand.
TGATGAAGATGAATGAAGAGAGACGATCTGCGGACACTCCTCGAGCCTTAAAACATTCGTAGCTTTATTCCATATGAGTTAAAAGATAGTATACACAAAGTGTACACTTTGTGTATACTATCTTTTAACTCATATGGAATAAAGCTACGAATGTTTTAAGGCTCGAGGAGTGTCCGCAGATCGTCTCTCTTCATTCATCTTCATCAATTGTTTTTTTATGTAGAGGAGGTAGAGGTGGAAGATGAGTTTTGGTGGCGGTAGTATCAGGGGTTGTGATGCTGGTGGTAGTGTTATTAGGGGCACTAGGGGGAAATCTGTTACGAATTGAGAGGTCATAGATGAATCACATTGCCACAATATGGGGAAGATGATGACATTACTGAATCTGATTATGATTTTATTGAAGTTGAAACCTGGCAACCAGGTTGGTGTGACAACACAAAAAGATGGTGGTGAAAGCTGCAATAGTAAGAATTCCACTTGACATGTAGCCCCATCATTCAAAAGACCTGTCTTGGGTAGATCTAAGGCAAGCACAGGTGGTGGTGGTACTGGCAGACATGTTTCCACTGCTACTAATATTGGTGGGGGCACTTATGTGCTGTCAGCTCCAGTATGGGAAAACTTTCTTGTTCATTATGCTCCAAATACTGTAGTGGTTGCTGAAGCTGCTGTTTTTCCTCCTGTCACTGGGGACGGTCAGAATACACATACTGGCAGTTACAGTGGTATTCCTAAAGCGTGCAATAAGCTGAGTAATATTGCAATTTCTCTTCCCTTTGGCTTTATAGTGAGGGTTTAAGAGCACTAACATTCAGTACTCATCTCTGAGCTTGATGTTAGTAAGGTTCTTGTTGATGTGTAAGTAGCAGAGCATACAGCTTGACATGCTTGCCAGCAAGTGCATGGACACACAGGCCTTCCGTGGCTGGGGTTCTTGGCCAGTATGGTTGTCATCATCATGATTATCATCATCTTGAAAGAAATAAGGGTCAACCTCCTGTGACATCCTGGCTGTACCTGTGACATATCAAGGGCTCTTTCTGCATCCAAAGGAGTGTGTTACTCCCCCTCTTCCAGTCCAAGGAGTCCCAATTCCTCCATTATACTGATCCTGACCCAAATCCTCATAATCCTCCATCCAGGGCAATGACCTCAAATAAGAGGTGGAAACTGTCCCTGTTTTTCTGTCCCTCTTTCCCTGAGTGTGTTTCCTCTAAGATATACACAAAAGGATTATTGATGCTGCAGTTGTGCCTTCTAACAAATTTGATGGCCTCATCAAATGGCTTGAGAAGCCGACATCCCTCCTGAGCCTTCAATAACATAGCTCAAAGTAACACATTGTCCCTGTGGTCTGCCTCATTGCATTAATCCTTCACTGCTTTCTGATGCTCACACAATTTCTCAAACTTTTTTAAGGTGGAGATGTACCAAGTTGGAATATCGCAAATATGGCATTGCAAAGACCAATTGTTTTGTCGCTGTAAATTGATTAGGGTGTTTTTTTTCTGACATAGAAACAGTTGGAATGCGAAAAAGCTTTTCTGGCCTTGTGATCCATCTATCCATCTCTTTTTGGTGCTATTGTTGATGGTAATGCTGTCCACTTGGAGTTTGTAAGAGCCATCCACAGGGATACTTGTTGCCAGATACAGCTCCTCTACTCCAGGCTCATTAATTGTAAAACCGCATGGCTATGCTTCACCATTTATCCTTGAAATGAGGGTGAAGGAAGAGTGAAAGCAACCACTGGAAGAAGGAGAAGACCACATTCTCTTACACATTGTGATATAAAGCAGGGATAGCTTTCTTGGAAAAATAATGGTGGCTAGTAGGGTTGAGCGATCGGGATCGGAAAAGATTGGATTCCAATCGGGGATCGAGAAAATTTCACGATCGTGATCGAAATTCTGATCCCGATCTTTTAGGGGGCTTATTTCCCACAATGCTTGGTTACTGGCCAATCATTGTGGGAAAAGCTTAGCACCCATAGGAATGAATGGAAGCAGCCGGCCGCTTAACCCCCTGCGTGCCGGCTACGTCCATTCATTCTTATGGATTTACCACAGCCTGCTACTCTTCTGCTTCGTCCCTTTTTTCCCATATACTCAGCTGAATATACGGTAAAACAGGGATGAAGCAGAAGAGTGGCAGGCTGCGGTAAATCACTGTTTGCTGCGCTGCTGTGAGGACGACGAGGCAAGTTCACGAGTAGATAGATACTACTGTACATTGACTTGTCTATCTACTAGACAAGTCAATGTACAGTAATATCTATCTACTCGTGAACTTCGCTCAACTTACCTGCTCAGAAGTGCTGCGGCTGCCCTCTGCTGGTCCAGTCCTCTGTCCTTCATGTGGCTTCCCCTGCACCCGCTTCCGCCTCCCTAGACTAGTATTATAGAGAAGGCAGGTCTTAGGAGAGTGTGGGCAGGTACTGGGAGGGGAGACGTGAGTGATGTACTCATGTCTCCCCACCCACACTCTCCAGCTGCACCAAGCCCCGCTTACTCCCTGCATCTCTACAATACTAGTCTAGGGAGGCCGGGGGGGGGGGGGGGGTGCAGGGCGGTCTGAAGACATGTGAAGGACAGAGGACCAGACCAGATGAAGAAGAACTGGGATTTGATTTTTGGACTACATGCTGTGTAGTGAATAGGATCATTTTTAAAATCCGATCTCTGATTATTTAAAAGATTCCATTGACTTGCATTGGGATCGGGTTCGAATGGAAGATGATTGGAAATCGGATTTTAAAAACGATCCTGAAATTTCAAGATCGGCTCAACCCTAGTGGCTAGATATCCTACATCGGGGTTGAGCACATGCCATCAGTTGGTGAAATGCAGTGGAATTTACTAAGTAGTACGATAGTGTCTGCGCCATCAGCAACTTGACCTGGTGTGAGGTAAATTGCAGACCTGCAGGATGATTGAGTGTATATTGCTGTTTCCTGGATACACATTCCCTTGTGGATTCCAAAAAGACACATAAAACTGTCCACAGCCTAGATAGCATGTGGATTTCCCAAGTGCATGGAAAAAAAACCTCCAGGTCAAGGCAATTATATGAACTCCAAAGAAAAAATTAATCCAACACAAAGAAGCATACTGTAAAGCTTAAAGTGTTTAAAAATCACAAAAACATACCACTGGACAACAAAAAAAGTCACATAGGAATCACTGGCGCATTTCAGGGGGGTGTGCCCCTTAGTCATAGCAATAACTAAGGGGCACACGCCCTGAAACGCGTCAGTTGTTTCTATGTGACTTTTTTTGTTGTCCGGTGGTATATGTTTGTGATTTTTGTACACTCTGTATCTTGCGATTAGTTTTTAACTTTTTTCATTATTAAAAGTTAAGCTTTACGTTTTACAGAATGCTCCTTTGTGTTGGATTATTTTTTTCTTTGTGGATGTCTGACTTTGTGGAAGAGGAAGAGTAGCAGAAACAGTTGGTGATGATAATGACAGCGATCTGATAGGTATAGATGTGGCCTGCTTAAAATTAAGATCACAAGGGGTAGTTTTACTCCCTTTCCTTGCCTCTGCCACTGCCAATTTTAAGGGTTCCCTACAGCACTATATCAGTTGGGGAAAGCTTATTTCTCTGACCGCTATATATATATCCTTAATGAGCTTGGCGTTATGTGATATATGTACATGCTACTCTCCCCCTTACCAAGAGTAGCCTGCCCATGGGAGGTGATTAAAAATAATAATAAAAAAAAACACTTATTCTACAATTCTTACCTCTCCTGGGCTTCTGATGGTTTCCAACATCCTCTTCTGGGCTCTGAAGTCACACGCCCAAGAGGTCACTGTTGGGGCCTGTTATTGGGTCTTAGTAGTAAGGTGGATCACACTGATGTAATGACATGACCTCTGGGGCGCGTTTCCTCAGTGGCAGGGAGAAGTGGATGCTGGAGAGACCCAGAGCGAAGATGCTTAGGAGAGGTGAGGCAAGGTGAATAGGAGTGTTTGTTATTTTTATACACCTCCTCTGGGCTTCTACTTATTATACTCTGGTGACCCCAGAGTATAATAATAGCACCAAAACAAACCGGATGGTAAAACAAATTTCTTGGGGTTTGCATGTAGCTGCTCGAGTGGGATTGTGGGAGCATTTTATAATGTGTGGAGCCATTGTGGAGCATATTATACTGTGTGGGCGCCATTGTGGAACAGATTGTACTGTACACTGCAGATTGTACACACACTCGAGCAGGTAGCGGCCTATTATAAAACAAAAAAGAAAGTTATTTTACTTCCTGATCTCGCTGCTGCTCCCGCTGCTGCCTCTTCTTCTCCCGACAGTAAGATGTCTGCATCTCAGTGTAGGATGACACCATCTGTGCTGAGATGCAGAGGTCAGCACAGGAGAGGGGCCGTTCGGGTTGTTTTAAGAGCGGCCGCTCTCCTGCATTAGTATAGGTCAAAAAAAAGCTGTAAATAAAAAATTGCCCGGGCTTCTGCCCCCTCCGGAGCGCTGCCTGAGGTGGTCGCCTCATTAGAGGTGTGGTGCTGTCTATACTTACTCTCCGTAAATTTAAATGTCTACCATTTAAAAGCTGTATTACTGTTTGACATTACTGACATCCATCGGCCAGTAGATAACTGTCACCACATAAAATTCTGGTCCAATAGATTAGAGCAGTGGAAGGAGCTGAACCAGTTTGTCATGAGAGTGTTCAGTGGTGCTGTTGGCATTGTAACACCTAGACTGACCAAACTATCAACTGCTAGCATGGAATAAATTACTTTTGTCCAAATGAATCAGGCATAGATCCATGAGGATTTTCATACACCTCCAGGTGATGCCCCCGAATAGATCTGATAGATCTATTTACTGGATAGTAGTTACTGTACTGATGATGCTGCCTGCTACACCTAAACATCTCTTACGGCCTGGTCCATCATATTATTCCATGCCATACTGTCACCCATGTTGCCACAACTGTCGCCACTGCCACCACTCTGCCAGACGTGTTAATCCATACTTTACTACCAGCCTCTACTGCCACCATTCAGTCAGTCAAGTGCTTAGTTCATCAAATGAACCTGTACTGTACTGCCTGCCACTCATACTACCACAGCTACCACTGCCACCACTGCCACCACTCAGCCAGACATGTCATGGTCAATCACATTCCTCTATACCTCACAGTGTTGGCATAAAAGAAAACAGAGTTATATTGAATAAGGTCCCCACTTCAAAAAAAAAAAAAGAACTCTGTGCCATTGCAACTTTCAATACCAACATTTTGATTTCACATCTGCTTCCATTAAGGGATACTTTTTGACAGCTTTTTGTTTTGCTACTTCTTCATCATCACTTTTCAATTAGGCACACAGCCACAAATTTGTCTCCCAAATAACAAGTCTACTAAATCACCAAAAGGGTGGTCCCGTGCCTAATAAAATGTAACATTTAATAGATGATACAAATAAAATAGAAAAAAAATGCACATAGTAAAAATAGATGCTGACGTCCGCTATTTTAAAATACAAATGGTGAAGATTAGTGTGTATGAATAGAAGACCCTTGATAAGCATATGAGACGTGAGTCTGCTGAGTGATGTCAGAAAATTCATACAACAGCTTAGGCCTGACACTCCTCTAGCCAAATATTGCTAATATATGGAAATATAGTTGATCAAAAGAAAAATCCCTATTGACAATGGTAGTGAACCTCAAAAGATATAAATAATGCTGTCCCCTGATGAAACACCATCACCCTTGGTCTGAATGCGCCCCCCAAATCAATGCATATGCTGTTACCCCGCGCACATGTTGTACGATCTATTACTTAGACCTACTTGGAGACATAACTTTGGTATCTCCTGTATCGAGAATCACCCACATGCATTGATTTGGGGGTGCATTCAGACTGAATGTGATTGTGAGTCATTAGGGGATAGCATTATCTATCTTTTTGAGGTTCACCACATCTGGCAATAGGGATCTTTGGACTAAACCACCCAAAACTAAAGCAAAACTTATCTTCAGAGGTTAACCCATCTCTACCTAAGAGTAGTTTTGTTCATACAATTTTGCCATTATATCTCAAATAAAATGGTCTATATTATCTCAAACATATATTATAGGCATGGCTACAGCTACAGTGACAGTGTAACGCCAAGTTCACATCTGCGCCATGGTCTCCATTGTTTGGGTCTGCTAGGGAACTCAAATGGCAGAGAGCCAAGCTTCTGAAACAGCAGTTACACACAGAGAGCGATGGAGCCCAATGAGTATAATGGCTTCCACCAGGAGCCAAATGTGGTGGAGAAAGGTTCCTAAGAAACAATTAGAACAATAAGAAGATTATTAATATATTTACACTGATCTTTTTGTTCCTAGGTTACTGAAGATGTCCATCGGATTTTAAAGAGATGCAATTATGAATTTGTTTGCCGGGGTAAAGTCAGTGTTAAAGGCAAAGGAGAAATGCTAACTTATTTTCTTGAAGGAAAAGTTGATGGAATAAATGCACAAACTCGATCTTTAAACTTGGAACGGAAAATGTACCCTTATGGCAGAACAAATATACAAACAAAGCTGGGTACTAGCTGTCCATCAGTGTCATCTTCACTAGGTTTTGCAGTAAGCCCTACAATGGGAACACTTCAAGCTACAACATCTCATGCAAATCAGACTCTACATTACCTTCCTTCTGTGCCTGCAGTTGAAGAGGCATAAAACAAAGAATACTTGTTTGCGCCATATACAGTGAGGTTAATGCAATTAATTGCCTATTGTAAAAAAAAATTAAGGGTTCAAGAGATGTCACAAAACCAAGGATAAATTACCCAACCAAAGAGAACTATGGGGACTGTAAGAATGGAAAAAATCAAGGGCTAACAATTGTGTTAGGTGTTCAGGGAACAAGGGTCATGTTCCAGTTTTTAATGGCGGGTGACTGATTGAATGGGATTTAAAACCAAATTCAACCAATGATTGCATAATGAAAATGAAAAGTGTATGTATATACCTGTAAAACATATACAGGGGATACATTCATCAAAGGTACTTACTTATTTCGAGAGGTAATGGAAGCTGACTGCAGAAAAAGTGATAACTAATTTCCCTTTTTGAATGTACCCCCAGTGTGTCTGCTTAAGCACCGACATGTTTTGTACAGTAGGTTCATTTCATGATTTTTCCCTAGGACTTCCAGCTTTGAGTCATTTAGAATTTCAACCTTGAAGGTGCTAATATTTGAGAGTTAAATCACTTGTAATGTTTCCATCACACTGGATATTTTTGCACACACTGAAAGAACTTGCATTGTTTTGTATAGGTATAAATGGATATTTCATCTCTCCATACTTTTGCATGTAGCTTGTATTTTTGCATGAACTTTGATAAATACACAGCAGCAAAATGAGGAAAACAATGATTTGGACTCAGGGTTAGATAGCTAACTGTAAAGACCTTAAAAATCAATGCTACATTTCAGACTTAGTTGAATATTACATATAAGCACTGATACAGAACCTGCATAACACTACTAGTGTTATGATAAATATGGCACATCAAACAAGACTGAAACTTGTATCACTATAAAATGGTGGTCATTACTAATAAGGAAAGATGTAGATGATACAAGAGGGTTTTGGTCCGTCATAATTCCTTAAAGTCTTTGCTAATCACTGAAAATTGTTAAATGCAAGATAATGTGTATTGCAGTAATTCTATACTGTGAAAGGAACCTGTTTACAATATATATTTATATCTATCCACCTTCCTTTTATACATTATTTACTGCTAAATAGAACCTGTTGCCTACACACAGTGATTTTTCTTGAGATTTTTGGTCACTATTTATTAAACTATCAGACGCATAACATTTAATAAGCAATCGTCAGGTTACCGAGATTCACATAATCCTTAATACTTTTGTCTTCTTACTGGGTGGTAATAGTTCAAGCTATTTCTTCTCAGATTCAGTTTCATGGTATTTCTTTCTAATCATTTACTGTACATTCCATGCATAGAGTTGTCCTCAAATATAGATTTCAAGGAGATTTGTTGCCTACTATAGCTACCTAGGGTTTTTAAGGTCTCATCTGCCATTACTTAAGCACCATCTTTTTTTGAGTTCTTGAAGAGATGCAGGAAGACTGCAGAAAAGCTGCCGTTGGTTAGAGGAATTGTTTGCTAAAGACCAGTGCTTTCTGTCACTAGCTACTGAGCTTATGAGCAAACTCAGACTGGCCCACAAAGATACAGGTGAATCCCCCGGAGGACTCCTGAGCCATTGCTGGCTCTAGTGGCTGTCCCCTGCTTAAGCAATGCACAGCACAACACACTTACTATACTACATACAGATAGACAGCCATACAATAAAATAGGCACATTAATACACTACCCAGGTAATATTACATAGACACATTGGTTGGATGAGATGACATCTAGGTGCATAAACAGACCATCCAGTATCCTCCAACTCTGAGCTCCTTCTCAAAGTTGCTGCAGGGCTCAGATTACCAATCATCTTACATCACTGTCCTGCTAGCTGAGTACTTAGCTATGAGAGCACATATGCCTCATTCACAAGGCTAAGAAGACAAAGTACAAGGCAAGAACCAGTCAGCAGAAAACTCAAAGGGCCCCTCGGGACACGAACAGCCCAAAATATGCATCAGCATCTCATCACGATTCGTCTGCGCAAAAATTCTAGCGACGGAAAATGAAGAGGAATTTCGTCTTCATTTTCCGTCATGTGAACATACCCTAAGATGACCCTCTTCGCACCTTAAAGACCGAAGACATTAGTAAGTAGTAAATAACTTGTGGGCAAACATTGCAAGATCAGTCAGTTGAATATTTGCAAGATTTGCACAAAAGTTTGTTAACCAGAATTGCTATTATTATAGTCTGAGTTTTTTCACACCCCAAAGTATAATAATGAGAGGCCCAAGGCACAAGAAGTAAACACTAATACTTACCTTCCCTCATCTCTCCAGGGTTCCCTCGAGGCTTCTGGTGTTTTTTCCTTGGGATACTGCTTCATCCCCCCCATATAACATCAGAGGCCTCAGATCACTGCTGTGGTTTCTGATTGTGCCTCAGCAGTCACATGGGGTATATCAATGCCATGATTATTGCTGAGGCCCAATGCTGCTGACATCACAAGGGAGCACCTAAGAAGCTAGAAATGTCAGGGAAAGCGAAAACTGGAATCTGCATGAAAGCCCAAGCAAGGGCAAACTTAAAAAATGTGGCATTCACATAGATGCAAAATGGAACATTGATGTATATAAACTCTTAATAACTTGTTAATAAGAAAAAAGTTATGGGTCTAAGGAATGCAAACAACACAAGCATGAACAATTCAGGCTGTCCTTGATACCAAAATTGGCTCAGTTCTTAATGGGCTAGTCCCAGATGTTTATGTACTTTGTTAATAAAGCACAATGTTTGCTCATATAGCTTAAATGTGGTATGTGTGAACATTTATATAAATTTGTGTTCAGGCATATTTTCTGCAGATACGGATATTAATTATTCCAGTGGTTTATTAGATCAAGTTGTTAATCTATTCTATTGTACATTTACAGAGGGAGCAGGCATTATCATGACAAACTGTTCTAATTGTATTTTACTGGTAAGACATACTACAATAATAACTTACCCAGCCATAGCCTTCTGCGCTAACACAATGATGCAGCACAACCACCACGTTCTATAATCTGTAGTCATACATTGTTACACACTGTAAAGTAACATTGACTTGGTGTAAAATACAACCATAGCAAACACGCATTTGTATACATACCCAAATTCATAAGTCATTGGAACCAATTTTCATTAGCTAATAACCAGGATCATGTGTGCTCAATATATATATATATATATATATATATATATATATCAACAGTTGTGCATTCTAACATTTTTTTAAAGCAATACTGACTGTGTGTGGGCAATAGGCAAACAGTTAGGGTGCATTCACACTACGGAACGCCAGCGTGTATCACAGCCGTACACGCCGGCGTTACAGCAGGGCTGCCGGACACTTCCCATTCATTTCTATGGGAGCCGGCATGCGAGCGCTCCCCATAGAAATGAATGGACTGCTTTTTTCCATTCATTTCTATGGGGAGCGCTCGCATGCCGGCTCCCATAGAAATGAATGGGAAGTGTCCGGCAGCCCTGCTGTAACGCCGGCGTGTACGGCTGTGATACACGCTGGCGTTCCGTAGTGTGAATGCACCCTTAATGCCACTAATGTCACTTAATGTCACTAGTTTGCAAGCTCAAACAACTAACATTTTACAATTTTTGTGGAATTCATAAAAAATGTTCAAACTCAGACAGAAGTGCACAGATGAAGTAAAATATTTTATACCTCTAAAACCTGCAAGGAGCTCTCCGCTCAGCAATAAATATTATAGGCGAGTGCTATAGGTGACATCTTTTGTAAATAATATTTAACATCTCACAACTTCCTGGCATCCATTTAATGTTGAGCTTCCAAAGAGGTTGAAGAAAAAACTTCCTTAATAATATTCATTTCATACAATGGTTTGATAACTCTATGAAATAACAGCATAGAAACTTTAGGGTACGGAAAGGCGCTGTGTAATAGGATAGCACTTTATAGTCTGACAATCATACCTTTCCCATTGTACCTTATGGAAAAAGATACAAAGCAAAAGGCACTAATATGCAAGATCTGATTTTTAATCTGTTGTTCATATATCCAATGATTTGACTTGACCAATTTTTTAGTACAATTTACCAATATAATAAAGCTTTTTATTTTTTATCAAAACTCACATTAAAATTGACAAATGTAAATGTATTTCATATTTTTTTTGTTATCCCTTAAAATGTGAGTTATCAAGAATTAATTGACCTTAAACCTGTTTACATACAGTATTCACTTGTAATTACTACTGTTTATACATTTACTTAAGCAATTTTTTTGTAAATTTACAGAATTTGTCACACGGATTGTGTTAAAAGATGGTCCTAAATAAGACTTTTGTAACATAGCAATAAGAGACACGGCATGAAGGTTCATCCAGTGGTTTTGACCATTAGACAAGATATAAATGAAAGGTCACTTTGTAAAATACCATATGGGGATTATAGAATCCTCCAATTGCTCTATATTGATAATATAGCTATATGTGGTCACTAGTATAAGTAATGCAATGATAGAGCTATAGGAAATATTTTAGGTGAGGATTTGTCTCCATAATGGTAATATCAATTACTATTTAAATATGGGGAAGCTCATTCAGAAATGTTATTAATGCTATTGCTACCAGAAATACAGTGTGTTTGGAAAGTATTCAGACCCCTTTAAATTTATCACTCTTTGTTTCATTGCAGCCATTTGCTAAAATCAAAAAAGTTCATTTTATTTCTCATTAATGTACACTCTGCACCCCGTCTTCGCAACCCCCCCCCCCCCCAGAAATGTAGATATTTTTGCAAATTTATTAAAAGAGAAAAACTGAAATATCTCATGGTCATAAGTATTCAGATCCTTTTGCTGTCTCTCCAGATATGCTCAATTGGTTTTAGGTCAGAGCTCTGGCTGGGCCAGTCAAGACTGGTCAGAGAGTTGTTCCGATGCCACTCCTTTGTTATTTTAGCTGTGTGCTTTGGGTCATTGTCTTGTTGGAAGGTGAACCTTTGGCCCAGTCTGAGGTCCAGAGCACTCTGGAAGGGGTTTTCTTCCAGGATATCTCTGTACTTGGCCGCATTCATCTTTCCTTCAATTCCAACCACTCATCCTGTCACGGCAGAAGAAAAACACCCCCATAGCATTATGCTGCCACCACCATGTTTCACTGTTGGGATTGTATTGGGCAGGTGATGAGCAGTGCTTGGTTTTCTCCACACATACTGTTTAGAAATAACAGTAAAAAGTTCAATCTTCATCTCCTCAGACCAGGGATTCTTATTTCTCATAGTCTGGAAGTCTTTCATGTGTTTTTTGGCAAACTCTATGTGGGCTTTCATATGTCTTGCACTGAGGAGAGGCTTCCTTCGGACCACTGTGCCATAAGGCCCCGACTGGTGGAGGGCTGCAGTGATAGTTGACTTTGTGGAACTTTCTCCCATCTCCCTACTGCATCCCCGAAGGTCAGCCACAGTGATCTTTGGGTTCTTTACCTCTCTCACCAAGGCTCTTCTCCCACAATGGTTCAATTTGGCTGGATGGCCAGGTCTACAAAGAGTTCTGGTTGTTCCAAACTTCTCCTATTTAAGGATTTTGGAGGTCACTGTGCTCTTAGGAACCTTGAGTGCTGCAGAAATTCTTTTGTAACCTTGGCGAGATCTGTGCCTTGCACAATTCTGTCTCTGAGCTCCTTGGGCAGTTCCTTTGACCTCATGATTCTCATTTGGTCTGACATGCACTGTGAGATCTTACTGTATATAGAGAGGTGTGTGCCTTTCCTAATCAAGTCCAATTAGTTTAATTAAACACAGCTGGGCTCCAATGAAGGAGTAGAACCATCTCAAGGAGGATTAGAAGGAAATGGACAGCATGTGAGTTAAATATGAGTATCACAGCAAAGGGTCTGAATACTTATAACCATGTGATATTTTAGTTTTTCTTTTTAATTCAATCTGCAAAAATATCTACATTTCTGGGGGGGTTTCTGTCAAGATGGGGTGCTGAGTGTACATTAATGAGAAATAAAATGACATTTTTTGATTTTAGCAAATAGCTGCAATGAAATAAAAGAGTGAAAAATGTAAAGGGGTCTGAATACTTTCCATGCCCACTGTAGCTATAGCTAGTGCTGCAAGTGGTTTTGCACCAAATCTACACTGCAGGTACCAGTTAAATAGCAAAAATACTCGAACCTAAGGACTTGTCTATTACAACCATCCAATAATCAGTAAATAATAAAACATAAATAAAAGTACATCAGAAGCATTATGGTGTAGTAAAATATTAAACTTACATTAGTTAAAAAATATTAATTTGCCTATGAAATGCATATTTATCATTCTGATTTATTGTTTCTAGCCTTTGTCTTCCATTCCTAAACCATACTATTTTTAATTTGTAGTACATATTGTGCTACAGGTACAAACCATATAGCAAAGAAATGAAACACTGAATTTTATGTCAGAAAATCAAGAAATGGTCTAGAATTTGTCTGAATGTTGACTAAACAATACAGTGTACATATTTCTGTTTGAGATTGTGTGTTGTAATAAAGTTAAGAGTAATATGTGTTGTTTTTCAATGAAGAAAAAAGCAAGGAGGGCACTCACCATTCAGTAGAATACTTCTAAAACATCATCCTTTATTGATGCATATTCATTAAAAACAGTCTTCCGGAAGGGAGAACTTGCATTATAGGCGTGGAGGCAACAGCCGTTTCGCGCTCACGGGTGCGCTTTCTCAAGCCTTGGTGCCCTCCTTGCTTTTTTCTTCATTGAAAGATATTTTCGGTTGCTGATTTTCGGATGTTGAGCACCACAAAAAAACTTCAAGACATATATACAATTTGTTGTCTGTTGACTAACACATATATTATGGACTATAACACTCAGAAGAATTAGCAGTGCCATCTAATTTATTCTTCGTATATTAATATGTGTTGTTTGCTGAGGCGCAACAGGTTCATGCAGATACATCTTCTGTGTGAGAGAGAAATGTAACAGCAGAATATTTTAGATGTCACAAAGATATCATTAAATTAAAAATATAATATATATATATATATATATATATATATATATATATATATATAAATATAATATATTTATATCTCACTCCGTTTACCATCCAGTCCTCACTTTGGCTTCAAATCTATAAGTTACTGTGTACGTAAATGGAACGCATGAAAGCAACCTCAAGCAAGTTAGCCAAAGTCATCAAGTTTAATTAATGTTCTAATTAAATCTAAATTAATGACGCCATTTAGAGTGCTGTTGATGCCTTTTTGTTCATGTACAAATGTAGGCATTGTTAACATTCTTGCTGGCTGGTTAGGCTATGAATATATAAGACTCAATGCTCCATTCTAATAGTAAGTATATGAACATAGTATGTCATTTCTGTAAGCTAACAAACGCTACTCTACTACTGTAGTTCTTGGAGCTATTGTCAGGAGTGAATCATAATGGGATGGGAAATATAGTATAGGAAAGATTATTCTTCTCTGCATCTCTGCATCAAAATGGCATGTGTGAAAGCATCCTATGATGTTACCAGTGGAGAATGGAGACAAATTCTGTAACATTCACTATACTAGTCTTCCAGTATTACCAATACTTAGATATTTTGTGGAAAAGATGTTAAAGCAATCAATGACTTTTCCCTTTTTCATTTTTATACTTGATTCCTCAATTTTTATAACATTCTAAAAATGTATTGTGCTTGCAAGCAATGTATCAATAAAGGATGTCTACATTCAGCAACACGAATATTTGAAGACTATTTCAATATAAAAACAAAAGATTTGGAGGTTATAATGTTATTATCTCTTTCTCTGTTGCCAAAATCTAGAGGTGTGTATTATAAATGAAATTGTGGCTACAAATAATTTGAGATGTTTGTTTCTCAGAGATGTTATGTATGTAACTAAAGTTATGTGAAAGAATAGTAAGACTAAGATTAGATTCCCAGTACCCAATGTCTCCTGTAAAGCTCACTCCATGTGAGTGCAGGATCTCCTGGCCTCAACAGTGTGCAGGGATAACAGCTATTATAATAGCTATAAAATAAATATAATAGCTATATATATATATATATATATATATATATATATATATATATATATAGCTAATATAATATAAAAATAGCTAGTATAATAGCTATTCATTATGGCAGGAGTCCCTGCCTTCTATTGACATACTGTCTTGTATTAATTATAATACGGGACAGTATATCGCTGGGAGGCAGGGACTCCTACATAATATCCTATTAATCCTAATAATCCTATTATGGTAGCAGCTAAAGATAATATTCTTGATCGAATAGCTCCGCCGCCCAGCTCCCGTTATAAAAACACTTCTGGGACTTCGCATTTTTACTGCTCCTCACACCTTCCCTGGCGCCAGGAGCTGTGCAGCGGAGGTATTTGATTGAGTATATTCGCTTATCTCTAGTAGCAGCCCCTCTCCCTGCACACTTTTCAAGTCGGGAAATCTGGCACTCGCACAGACCAGATGTTATGGGTGAGACTCAGTTTTGTAAATCTAGGCTTAGGCCCCACGTAACAAGACAAAGCTAGAAACACTGTGGCAAAAAATTCAGCAAAAACGCTTTTTCTGCAGCATTTTCAATTCACATTCCCTCTGCAATTTTTCTTCCTCTATACAGGGGAAAAGCTTACAATTCTGCAGGTACTGCTGGTACTATAAAGCACAGTGTTTTTTCTACTGCATTTCCACAGCATCCGTGCTTTGTTTATATAACATGGGGCCTTAGCCTAAAAACAATTTCTCCAAAAGAATAAAATTTGTTATGAAATCAGATGTTAAAAAGTGACCTTTGTTTGGTGCAGCCATAAGAAATATAATAAACTGTACTTTTGTTACCATTTTTATCATTTCAAAAGATAAGTAAAAGGTGACAACCAAAATGGCTGCACTTCTTGTTATAAAAAAAAGGCCACCAGAATGGAAAAGAGCAAAGCCAATATCTCTTTTACTACCGTCAGACTTTATAATACAGGACCAATTTTACAGTTTGTACGAAAATATTTTTAAGTACTTTAAGTGTGTGCTGAAATGGATGTAGTTAGCATTGAAGACCAAGAAGATTGGATATGGTCAGTTCAAGCAAAAATGAAGGTGATCTTCACAGCTTATACAAATTATAGCATCTGCCATCAGATTGGTAGCTTTTTGTGATGTTTTTATTCTAGCTTTTTACTAGCTTTCACAAAAGTAAAGGTGTATTTCATCTTTGTATATCTTGATGTGACTACCATTATGTTCTCATCCAAATTCGGTAGTAAAATCTTAAAATAAATGATCTTTAAGGGCTCATTCACACTTGCATCACATGGATCCATAATTTACCTATGGAAAAAAAAGTTTTATTATTGAACACTTCCAGTACATTTAAATAATTTCATTCTAATATTTGTTTATTTTCTATGCACTTTTTTCTAATGGCGTTTTTCAGTATGTTGCATGTTCCATTAGATCTGTAGCAGCACTGTTTGTACCCCATTTATGCAACAATAAAGTAGACACAAAAAATCTAATCCTTTAGCAAAAAAAATGCAGTTGAACAACAGGCAACTATATGAAAACAAAAACAGAACAAACTTGATGAGGATCACATACAGTATGAATGAAATGCTGATATAAGGATCACATACAGTAGGGATGAAATCTGATATAATGCAGATCATGTACAGTATGGATGAAATGCCGATGTAATGAGGATCACATACAGTATGGATCAAACGTGGATATAATGAGGATCACATACAGTATGGATAAAATGCCAGTGTAATGAGGATCACATACAGTATGGATGAAATGCTGATATAAGGATCACATACAGTAGGGATGAAATCTGATATAATGCAGATCATGTACAGTATGGATGAAATGCCGATGTAATGAGGATCACATACAGTATGGATCAAACGTGGATATAATGAGGATCACATACAGTATGGATAAAATGCCAGTGTAATGAGGATCACATACAGTATGGATGAAATGCTGATATAAGGATCACATACAGTAGGGATGAAATCTGATATAATGCAGATCATGTACAGTATGGATGAAATGCCGATGTAATGAGTATCACATACAGTATGGATCAAATGTGGATATAATGAGGATCACATACAGTATGGATAAAATGCCGATATAATGCAGATCACGTACAGTATGGATGTAATGCTGATATAAGGATCATGTACAGTATGGATGAAATGCCAATGTAATGAGGATCACATACAGTATGGATGAAATGCCGATATAATGCGGATCACGTACAGTATGGATGAAACGCTGATATAATGCAGATAACATACAGTATGGATGAAATGCCAATGTAATGAGGATCACATACAGTATGGATGAAATGCAGATATGGGGATCACATACAGTATGGATGAAATGCAGATATGGGGATCACATACAGTATGGATGAAATGCCATTGTAATGAGGATCACATACAGTATGAATGAGATGCAGATATGAGGATCACGTACAGTATGGATGAAATGCCGATATAATGCGGATCACGTACAGTATGGATGAAACGCTGATATAATGCAGATAACATACAGTATGGATGAAATGCCAATGTAATGAGGATCACATACAGTATGGATGAAATGCAGATATGGGGATCACATACAGTATGGATGAAATGCAGATATGAGGATCACGTACAGTATGGATGAAATGCAGATATGAGGATCACATACAGTATGGATGAAATGCCAGTGTAATGAGGATCACATACAGTATGGATGAAATGCCGATATAATGAGGATCATATACAGTATGGGTGAAATGCTGATATGAGGATCACGTGCCGTATGGATGAAATGCTGATATGAGGATCACATACAGTATGGATTCACGTTTGAACACTTTAAGCAATGGTCTTTTTTTAACCCACATAAAGAATTAGTAGTAGTTCATGTGATAGCCCCATGTGAATAATTCCATAGATTAACAAAAACTCAATATTATTGGCAGAAAAAAACAGAAACCTTTAGGGAAACAATGTAGAACCACAGTCACAGACCACCTCAGGGTCCATCAGACGGATGAATTTTTCAAGCTCATTCCGTTAATGTTTTTAAGAGCCTCACTTGGTTGTGGCCAACCACATAGTCCCTTTGTCCTTTTTGAGGCTGGTCTCATGGTGTTCTGTAGGCCAGTAAGAGAACAAAGAAGTAGAACTTTACCTTAGTATTGTATACGTTATTTAGGAACTTGCATAGTTATGTCAATTTAAACATTAGAATACAAAGTTCTCATTTTCTTATCATCCTTTTAACACATTCTGTACTTTTCCCTCAGGGTCACTTGCATGCTGGTGCCATGCAATAAAATAAACAGTAGTCCCAAATCTAAGTGGCTTCTGCCAGGTATCTCATAGAAAATCATGTAGTAGCTATGACTTGCAAGTATGCATTATGAAATGAACATGAATCTGCCTTTGATAAACACAGCACTGGAGAGAAGATATTTTCATATATTCATATTAAAAAGCATATATAACATAACTCCTAGATTGCTGAAATCTGAGGCTGGTTTACAGAGTTCTATTCACTGCACATTCACATGTTGTAACAGATGTAAAATGCCTTTGATCTGCACTAAACCATCTGTAGTTCATGACCACAGTCCTATCATTACTAACAGGATTGCAATGGCATTGTCCACTGTAATGTCTATGTCTATTCACGTTTTGCTAATGGTCTATTTTATCATATTATTCCTTCTTTCACTGTGTTCTTGATAACATTTAAATAGAAAGAGAGCAACTCAATCCTCTGTAAATAGAATAAGTATAACAGTCGGTATTCTGTCAGAATTGCTATTTCAACGATTGTCAATGTATTTTGTTACAAAGCACAATGTTTGATACTGATTTGCACATTCACCTATAATAAAAGTGATACATGTGGACAAATATATATTTGCAAAAATGAATACTTTTTAAAATGAGATTTCAATGCATGCTGCTAAATGCAATATCAATGTGAGTACATATGTTATCTATGGCATATTAACATTTCTTTTTATTTAGTCCAGTCTCATCTCAATATGTTACAAAAGGACTAAAGAAAACCATACACAGCTTACATACATTGCAATTTCTTGTCACTACTGCATGATGCATGGACCAAGTACAGTAACTGTTACACTAATTCAGTTATAGACTACAGATATTCATCATAGCAAAGTCAGAATAGTCAACCTTAAAGCAATGCACAAAAATCCATATGGGAATACTTTATACACATACTGTAGGTTACCTTCCTCTCATTTGGTAATGTATTTATTGTTGGCCCATTCATATTTATATCCTTTTGCTAATTAGTTTTCCTTCGATTTTTAAGATGTAACAAATCATATTAATTGCCTTATTTATTTTCAATTTTGTACATTGTTAATTGTATTGGCCTTTGACATATGAATCATTAAAGGTACGTTATTGCAATGGAGATTTTTGTAAAAAAAATAAAATATTTTGGTTTAGCTTTGACAGCCTGCCGCATGTAAACTTGTACAGATAAGAAGCACTTTTAATAGAATCAAATACTTTTTGTAAGAAGGTTTTACATGTGCATGAATATAAATATAGAAAATCTTGTATTTTACTTCTACTTTTCATAAGTATTCTGCATGCCACTCCTGCCTGGTGTCCTGTCTGGTGTCACTTAATACTTCCTATTTGCAGATCCACTTTTACATTCCTATGAGTTGCATGTATTCTAAGCAAGACAGCCATGTGAACTTTAATTCTGGAACATCTGCATCTCTGTAGTTAGCATGTTAATAAAGTTCTATATTATTTTGCTTACAAACAGTAATTTCTTCTCAAGAGCAATAATTTGTGACACAGACATGAGTGGATTTAGTATAATTATAGAATTGTAATACTATTGGTAAATCATACTTTTGTTACTTTTAGAAGATCCATTGGTCAAACAAAAGTTGCTTTTTATTTTATATGTACTTCATTTTATTTATGTAAGTCAAAAATGCACAGCAAAAATGTTTTTTTTTAATACTTATTTATTGATGACTATTTTTAAATGCATACACATTGTTACTGAAGTAGGTCCTGGATCCAGTTTTGGTGCCTAATGCAATATTTGGGTGTATTATAAATTGGCATATTAATTGTTTTAATTTGCTTGTGAAAAATAAAATTGAGTTAAATCTCTGAACATAAAATACTTGTTTTTAAGTAAAGCTTTTGCTTTTCATTATTTTTACATGTGTGGAGTCTGAGCTGTAGGTTTTTACAAAAAGATTTGATTCTTTCTGAATTGATTTGTGGTGAATAACATTAAAAAACAGCTATTTCCTGGCTGCAGAGAGTCTGTATAGTGGAGTAGAACACTGTACCTTGCAGTCACACACATGGGGGGTCTGCTGTGGTAGTCAAACAATACAGTCAGTGTGTATGACAGGCACATGACAGGCTTCTCTCTTAGAACCGCTGTACACCTCACTTATTTGGCCACAGTGGCATAGTGTGGAGGTTGCAGCAGCCTTATGAGGCCATACAGTCACCGAGTGGCAGAGTCTGGAGGTTGCAGTAGCGTGAGGAGGCCATACAGTGGCCCAGTGGCAGAGTGTGAAGATTGCAGCAGCCTTATGAGGCCATACAGTGACCCAGTTGCAGAGTGGGGAGGTGGCAGTAGCGTGAGTAGGCCCTACAATGGTCCAGTGGCAGAGTGCAGAGATTGCAGCAGCCTTATGAGGTCATACAGTGACCCAATGGCATAGTGAGGGTGTGGCAGTAGCCTTATGAGGTCATACATTGAACCAGTGACCCGTTGACAGAGTGTGGTGAGGCAGCATGGATCACTTAATCTGCTGTATCAGGCATTAGTGGGTGGAAATCCTGGCTGATCTATGCTTGATTCATCTTCACAAAGATAAGTCTCTACAAATTTTGGGTGGACAGGTGAGTTCTCATTGGAGTAACCATGGCCTTTGCTGCACTAAACATCCGCTGTGATGTCACACTACTGGCTGAGCAGAACAGTTTTTCCAGGGCAAACTCGACCAGTTGCGGCCACAAATCCAGTTTGGCTGCCCAGAAGTCCAGCGGATTTTCCACGACGGGTGGAAGGATGCATTTTAGGTATGTCTAGCTGCTGATGAACAGCTTCTTCACTATGCAAGTGAAGAAAACTGCTCATTAGTGACGCTAGGCTTAGGTTGCTGCTGATGGAGCCAATACTGCTCCTTTCACCTCCACCGCCTCCTACAGCTGCCATACCAGTGCAAGTTGAGCGCACAGGGCTCTCCTGGTCAGACATGCAACAGGGTGGACGATGGCGCATATAGGCAGCTGCCAACTGGTATATCTCTATGGTAGTTCAGTTTGCCCTCCCTCTCAGCGGGTGTAAAAAAAGGCCCCATTTTTCCCCATTAGCGAGGGTCTAACATGGTGCCAGTAGTCATCCCTCTGCTGAATGGTGGCAATTTGGTTGTAACTGCGTAAGTCATTGAGCATAAATCAGGCCATTTGCGCAAGTTATTCCGAGAGACTACCTGCATCCATCTCCACTGCAAACTGTCACAGTGTGTCTGGGTCAACTGCCTCGTCCTCCTAATCTCCCTCTTGCTGTTTCTGTTGCTCCTGCTCCTCCTCTTCACCCATTTGGCTACACATTGCTTGTGCTCCAATGTCCTCCTCCTCCTCCTCCTCCAGTTCAACCCCCACAGGGCTCATGCAGCCGTGAGATTTTGGCTCCACATCTCCAGTCCCCTGACCACTCATCTTTTCCAGAATGTAAATGAGTGGAATGACATTGACTGACTAACAAAGTGGCCTCCTCAAAGAGAAAGAGCAAATGGCTGGTGTCACGCATGAGCTGCCACTGGCTAACGTTAAAGTTACATAGGGGAGTATCTCTTGTCTGCTTGGATCATCAAAAAATTGTTTATGGCTTTTCTCTGTTCATATAGTTGATCCAACATATGTAGGGTTGAATTCCAATGAGTGGAAACAATGCATATCAGCCAATGTTGTGAGAGGCCATTCTGCCACTGCAGCTCAGAGAGGGTGTTCTTGGCTGTGTATGAGTGGCTGAAATGCATGCAAAGTTTCCTTGACATTTTTAGGATATCTAGCAGATGGGTGGAACACTTAAAGAGAAACTTTCATGTCCTCAGGCATATGTGGTGTAATACATGGCAAGAAAGCATTGAATTCAGTGCAATATCGGCTTTCCCATATTGTGCCCCTGGTGAAGAACTATCATTGCCGTTAGCATATCTATTCAGTGTCAGAAGGGTATTTCTGACAGTCTGAGGAACGCCCCTCCTGACAGTAGAGTCCATAACGCTATATTCTCAGAAGGCGTGTTCCTTACTGCCCAGTGATAACGCCCCCTCAGTACTAGTCTATATGTGAGTACTGTCCGGAGGGGGTGGGTGCGTTCCTCACCACGCAGCATCATCACTGGGCGGTAAGGAACACCCCCTCTGACAGTATAGCAATAATACAATATAGTGGATCTGAGCCCACAGCATACAGTAATTCTCTAGCTGAGGGGACATACAAGGACAGAGGCAGGTTTGGGAAACCTGAGGGAACAGGGCCTGCTCCCGGCCTATGCCAACTAAGGATTGTGTCTGTCAAACCCACTGACTCTTGGCTGGGCGTGTCTGATGTGACTTGGGATGAAGTGGATGACTGAGTCAACCAGCCTTCAAACGTTGAGTCACTTGACACTTGACCGCTACTTGACACTGGGAGCTCAGGCCTCTGAAAGTGACCACTTCTGTTGAATCGCTTCGCTCATCTCTGTTGGTGATACATATCTTGCTGCATAATGCACTTGCATGTCGCCTGGTATGTTTATTATTAGTGATACATGTTTTTCTGCATGATGCACTTGTCTTATGCATGGTACATTTATTCGTAGGCCCTGTTCCCATCTGCGTTTGGGTTTTCCGGTAGGCAAGTCTGCTTAGGGACCCCCTGAATAGAAACCGATACACATTAAAAAGCGGTTAACTAAAGGAAACTCACGAACCCCATAGAATATAATGAGGTCTGAGTAGGTTCCGCACAAAACAAGCGGAGGGAAAAGTGGTGCTTGCAGGACTTTTCTCTCTGCATATTTCGTGTGGAAACCGCACAGTCCCCATTATAGTCTATGGGGTCTGCAGGTTTCCCAAGTAACCCCTTTTTAATGCATATAAGTTTCCATTAAGTGAGTCCCTAAGTGGACTTGCCGAATGGAAACCCAAACGCAGATGTGAACCGGGCCTTAGTGATATATGTATTGCTACATGATGCACTTGCCTGATGCACAGAACATTTATTATTAGTGATACATGTATTTGTGCATGGTGTGCTTGCATGGTGTGGTGCATACTGCATGGTGCACTTATTCTTAGTGATGTATGTATCACTGCATCATGCACTTGCAAGATGCAACACTTTTGAAGTTCTTGCCAACATGAATATACCTACAGGCTGAGCACGTGCCACAGTGGTATATTCCTACTAGTTTGTTTTGAAGCCACGTCCCTTGCTGAGATATTGATTCCAAGTAAATCCTAGTTATTCTTTCCTCCATATTTTTTCCCCTTCCATAGGTCACTGAGGGGGTTTCGGGAAACAAGAGTGTTAATATCCCCGTCCATTTGTAAAATACGCCAGTATTTTTTCAAAATGTTGTTAACTTCAAGATGTTTCTGATCATAATTTCTAATCAAATGTATGACATTAACCCCCAGTTGCTTTTGTTTTGGGAACCAACAGACAATCCCTGTCAGTTTCTCTTGCAATCCTTTAGGCTTCATCAATAATTCTGTCTGTGAAGCCACATGCCTTAAACCTGTTTGTCAGTTCCTCACAAATTGAGGAACAGTTCCTCCGAACACAGGAACTGTCCCCGTGGTATTCCCCACTTGAGCGGCACGAGATGGCAACTAAACCA
The DNA here is from genome assembly GCF_031893055.1 of Leptodactylus fuscus. NCBI lineage: Eukaryota > Metazoa > Chordata > Amphibia > Anura > Leptodactylidae > Leptodactylus > Leptodactylus fuscus. The sequence continues at coordinate 138,506,613 of NC_134268.1, forward strand.
CTGGAATAGGCTATTAGTAGCTGTATCCTTTTGATGGACCCATGTATGGATATTGACATTGTGTTTAATTTCCAACTGTAGGTCCAAGAATGTGAGCCTATTCTGATAAATTTCACTCATGAATCTCAAACCTAGCTCATTGATAATCAAAGTGGCTACTGTTAGGGGGCAACTGCCCCTGGATATGTTGACGTAGTCCAAATTGATTACGTAATCACAAGTACTCGTAGAACAGACAGACATTCGTAATCAGAATGTTCCAAAGTTTATTACATATTACTTAGCTTTTATAGAGAAATAATCGTTGTATGCTAATTTAGGCATAACAAACTACATCATATAGAAATATGAATTATCATTAGTCAAAGTACAAAATGGGCGTTTACAAACTATGAATACGTGTATAAACAATACATGAGTTAACACATGGTTGTCCGTGTCATCCATTTTAGTGTGTAATTATGTTAGCACAGTCTGATAAAATGGATGCCATGACCTTCCAGGTTTCATGCTAATGGATGATAGACAAAAGAAGAGATTAGAACTGACTTCATATCTTGTGATTATACATACCTGTAATTCATCCCTGTGCTCCCTGGTCAAATGAACAAAGATGGGGGGATGTAACCCCTGCTGTTGCCCCAGCCAAACTTCTGCAAAAAAAACCTGTCCTATAGGCATGATCCTGCAAGTGAAGTTGAGTTTACCCAACAATGACTGCAGGTCCAGAAGCATGATCTTTCTAAGCCCTGAAGCCGGTCTACTTCCTGCTGCAGCGCCTCCAACTTGTCATCATGCAACCAGCATTCCATGCAAACGGTGTCAATCGTGATACCCAAAAAACCCAGACACGACGATGGACCCTTCATCTTACACATCGGTAAAGGGACTCCAAACCAACCAGCGACGCACTCGAGGGTTTGAAGCAAAGACAAACATATAGTGGAGCCCACACCTACACACAGAAAGTCATCCAAGTAATTGATAATGGAACCGACACCCGTAAGGTCCTGCATTACCCACTCCAAGAACGAACTAAAAGCCTCAAAATAGGTGCAAGAGAAACCCATAGGGAGGCACCTATCCACATAATAGGCTCCATTCCAGAAACACCCCAAGAATTGGATACTCACAGGATGCACTGGGAGGAAAGCGGACTTCATATCCGCTTTTAGCAGTGCACTGTGACCATGCTCAAGCACCCACGCCACCGCCACGTCTAAGGAAGTATAAACATCCAAGCTTAATTCATAGTCAATGCCATAATTGACTGAACCCCCTTTGGGATATGATAAATTATACAAAATTTGTTTGGTTCCATCTTCGGGACCACACCCGAATCTAGGCAAAGCAGGACAAGGAAAGGGCCCACCATCTGGCTGAGGGACAAAATTTGTCTGACACCACTTGAGGATTTCGAGGAGCAGAAGCCAAAATCTTGGTGGACAAAGGAGGTGCCCTGCACCGAAGATGGGATCTTATAACCAAACGCAAAGCCATCACGATGGAAATGCACCTTTTTACAATCAGGATACCATTCGAGATAAGGGACTATCTCGCCCAGCTTCACTGGGGTTTGCCTCATGGCCAGCCTGATGCCTGGCTGCCTTCTTCCCTTCTGGAAACACTTGGCCCACCCATGGGAGGACCCCCACATACTGAAGAGAAATGCTTGAATTTGTAGGCTGTCCCAAACTTACACTGGCCCTCATTAAATTTCCAGCACAAGTGCAACTTTCCTCCTGCCGTCTGACCTGAATCTGACGAACCAAATTGGCTGAATGAATCCTTCCCCTCCTCCCCCTTCCCTGTGAAAGGGATGCCCAAACCGAGCAGAAGCCATGACCTGCAACCATAAGCCAATGTCCTTCTGATCCCACCTGATGGACGGGCAGACGGCCTGCCAGAACTGTTCATTGTAGCGAAGCCACATCTTCCTCCCATAAATTTGGTATGCCTCCCCAATAGCATCCATGTAGCAAAACAACTTCAAACAATTTTCAGGGGACTTCTCACCAAGGACACTGGCCAGAATTGCAAGCAGTTGCTAAATGTCTGGGGGGGTCAAATGATCCCGCCACTTCTCCATCTCCTCCTTCTTAGACTCATCCCTCTTCCTCGTGTCAAAATTAAACTTCTGTAGAGGCAGCAAAGTAAAAATCTCAACATATTCATCCTACCAAATTTGATCTTTTATCTCCTTCTTAAGATGTGTCCCCAACGGACTCTCAAAACAGACATACACTACACCTTCGGGCTCTGTCATCTAAACGACCCTCGGGACGGCGCCCCGGAACCCCCTACCCAATCAGAGAATGAACCAGAGACCCCGCAGCCGACACACCACTACCCGATCATGCCAAAATCTCCCCCACCCCATGCAACAATGCCCGCAACTCACCCCCATCTCTGCCCACAAGATCACCCACCGAGCCCACATCTTCCTGGCCCACGCATGACCGAAATATGTCGGAACAGAACAAGACATAGACATATACTCAAAAGGCTGCCAAGAAGCTGTGATCTTGCCAGCTGTATGTCCTGGATCCACCAATTCATCGCCCTCAGACTCATAGACATCATCATTAATCGCCATTGGCCTAGAGCAGCCCGAACATAATGGGCAACTAATTCCAGAGGAGGAACACTGCACAGATGAGGACCGGTTAGCCGAACGTCCACTGGAGGCCACTTGCTGGACAGTCACCAGAGTACGCCAAGCCATGCGAGACGAACTGCAAGAAGTGAAGGAGTGTCAAATTGCCTGCCAGGGAACCACCTGACCGGAGCGTTGCCAGCAGGGGTCCCTGTAACTACCGTAGAAGATGCTGGAGCTGTACTGGAGGCGAGTAGGCGGCACTATGCAGGCCGTTAGCTCTGTCCTCTAACCTCTGTTGGTCCCTTCTGCTGTGGCGGATTCCTCCCAGGCCGTGGGCTGTTGCCCCTGCAACACGGCATGCCTCCAACCTGTAGGGACTTCTATGCTGACGCTGGGACTATGGGGCCATGTCTGGGCCTAGCACAGTGGTGAACCTAGCTTCTCTGCTGCCTGAGGCGGATGATCGAAAGACGCCCCCTCCCCCCCGGATTGAGTCCAGGGGGATGCTGTTCATCTTTTGATCGTCCGCTTCAGCAGCGGGGAGGGGGCGGGGGGATCGAGGCTAGGGGGGAGGGGGAACATAACAATAAATACAATGCAGTAATACTCACAGGAGACGTCTCCCCACATTTCCCGTCTCTTCCCTTTGGACCGCCATGACCACTTCTTTCAGCTGTGACTTGACTCTGTAAAGTTTGAAACACAGACATCTTTGACTCCTCACTTCTCCACGCACTGAACCCATATATATATATATATATATATATATATATATATATATATATATATATCCCACAGCAGTCCCTGCAGTCTATATTATGCCCCACAGTGGCCCAATAGACTGTGGGGCATAATAGAGGTTGCAGGGGGGCCACTGTGGGGCATAATAGAGGTTACAGGGGCCACAGTGGACCCTTCAAGCTCTATTATTATACTCCCCTGAGTATAATAATTGGAGCCCCAGGGGAGATGAGTGAACATAATAAACACTGTTACTCAGCTCTCCGGGATCCGATGTTAAAGAGGACCTTTCATGGGTTTGGGCAAAGGCAGTTCTATATACCACTGGAAAGCTGACAGTGCGCTGAATTCAGTGCACTGCCTGCTTTCCCGATCTGTGCCCCGGATGAAGAGCTATCGGTGCCAGTACCGTAGCTCTTTACAGTCAGAAGGGCGTTCCTGCCAGTCTGTCAGGAACGTCCTTCTTCCCAGCAACGCCTATAGTGCTGTACTATGTGAGCGGGGAGGAACGCCCCCTCCTTCTGCTCACAGTACTCGTCCATAGACGAGTATTATCAGGATTGTCAGGAACGCCATTCTGACTGTGAAGAGCTACGGTACCGGCACCAATAGCTCTTCACCCGGGGCACAGATCGGGAAAGCCGACAGTGCGCTGAATTCAGCGCACTGTCGGCTTTCCAGCGGTATATAAAACTGCCTGTGCCCCAAACCCATGAAAGGTCCTCTTTAATCCTAGCAGGCTTTGGGCCTATATGGTAATATCCCAGACCACGTGACATCTGGGCATTACCATATAGGCCTGAAGCCTGCTAGGATTAACATCGGATCCCAGAGAGGTAAGTAACATTGTTTATTATTAGATATGAGCGAACACTAAAATGTTCGAGGTTCGAAATTCGATTCGAACAGCCGCTCACTGTTCGAGTGTTCGAATGGGTTTCGAACCCCATTATAGTCTATGGGGAACATATACTCGTTAAGGGGGAAACCCAAATCCGTGTCTGGAGGGTCACCAAGTCCACTATGACACCCCAGGAAATGATACCAACACCCTGGAATGACACTGGGACAGCAGGGGAAGCATGTCTGGGGGCATAAAAGTCACTTTATTTCATGGAAATCCCTGTCAGTTTGCGATTTTCGCAAGCTAACTTTTCCCCATAGAAATGCATTGGCCAGTGCTGATTGGCCAGAGTAGGAACTCGACCAATCAGCGCTGGCTCTGCTGGAGGAGGCGGAGTCTAAGATCGCTCCACACCAGTCTCCATTCAGGTCCGACCTTAGACTCCGCCTCCTCCGGCAGAGCCAGCGCTGATTGGCCGAAGGCTGGCCAATGCATTCCTATGCGAATGCAAAGACTTAGCAGTGCTGAGCCAGTTCTGCTCAACTACACATCTGATGCACACTCGGCACTGCTACATCAGATGTAGCAATCTGATGTAGCAGAGCCGAGGGTGCACTAGAACCCCTGTGCAAACTCAGTTCACGCTAATAGAATGCATTGGCCAGCGCTGATTGGCCAATGCATTCTATTAGCCCGATGAAATAGAGCTGAATGTGTGTGCTAAGCACACACATTCAGCTCTACTTCATCGGGCTAATAGAATGCATTGGCCAGCGCTGATTGGCCAGAGTACGGAACTCGACCAATCAGCGCTGGCTCTGCTGGAGGAGGCGGAGTCTAAGATCGCTCCACACCAGTCTCCATTCTGGTCCGACCTTAGACTCCGCCTTCTCCAGCAGAGCCAGCGCTGATTGGCCGAATTCCGTACTCTGGCCAATCAGTGCTGGCCAATGCATTCTATTGGCGTGATGAAGCAGTGCTGTATGTGTGTGTTTAGCTCAACTACACCGGTGGAGTAGTTGAGCTAAGCACACAGATTCAGCTCTGCTTCAATCAGCGCTGGCCAATGCATTCTATTAGCTTGATGAAGCAGAGTGTGCACAAGGGTTCAAGCGCACCCTCGGCTCTGATGTAGCAGAGCCGAGGCTGCACAAGGGTTCATTCGCACCCCCCCTGGCTCTGATGTAGCAGAGCCGAGGGTGCACTTGAACCCTTGTGCACCCTCGGCTCTGCTACATCAGAGCCAAGGGTGCACTTGAACCCTTGTGCACACTTGGCTCTGCTACATCAGAGTTGATGGTGCGCTTGAACCCTTGTGCACACTCTGCTTCATCAAGCTAATAGAATGCATTGGCCAGCGCTGATTGAAGCAGAGCTGAATCTGTGTGCTTAGCTCAACTACTCCACCGGTGTAGTTGAGCTAAACACACACATTCAGCACTGCTTCATCACGCCAATACAATGCATTAGCCAGTGCTGATTGGCCAGAGTACGGAATTCGGCCAATCAGCGCTGGCTCGGCTGGAGGAGGCGGAGTCTAAGGTCGGACCTGAATGGAGACTGGTGTGGAGCGATCTTAGACTCCGCCTCCTCCAGCAGAGCCAGCGCTGATTGGCCGAATTCCGTACTCTGGCCAATCAGCACCGGCTAATGCATTGTATTGGCAGGATGAAGCAGTGCTGAATGTGTGTGTTTAGCTCAACTACGCCGGTGGAGTAGTTGAGCTAAGCACACAGATTCAGCTCTGCTTCAATCAGCACTGGCCAATGCATTCTATTGGCGTGATGAAGCAGTGCTGAATGTGTGTGTTTAGCTCAACTACGCCGGTGGAGTAGTTGAGCTAAACACACACATTCAGCACTGCTTCATCACGCCAATAGAATGCACTGGCCAGCGCTGATTGGCCAGAGTACGGAATTCGGCCAATCAGCGCTGGCTCTGCTGGAGGAGGCGGAGTCTAAGATCGCTCCACACCAGTCTCCATTCAGGTCCGACCTTAGACTCCGCCTCCTCCAGCAGAGCCAGCGCTGATTGGCCAAAGTACGGAATTCGGCCAATCAGCGCTGGCCAATGCATCCCTATGGGAAAAAGTTTATCTCACAAAAATCACAATTACACACCCGATAGAGCCCCAAAAAGTTTTTTTTTAATAACATTCCCCCCTAAATAAAGGTTATCCCTAGCTATCCCTGCCTGTACAGCTATCCCTGTCTCATAGTCACAAAGTTCACATTCTCATATGACCCGGATTTGAAATCCACTATTCGTCTAAAATGGAGGTCACCTGATTTCGGCAGCCAATGACTTTTTCCAATTTTTTCAATGCCCCCGGTGTCGTAGTTCCTGTCCCACCTCCCCTGCGCTGTTATTGGTGCAAAAAAGGCGCCAGGGAAGGTGGGAGGGGAATCGAATTTTGGCTCACTTTACCACGCGGTGTTCGATTCGATTCGAACATGGCGAACACCCTGATATCCGATCGAACATGTGTTCGATAGAACACTGTTCGCTCATCTCTATTTATTATGTTCCCTCACCTCCCCTGGGGCTCCGATTATCATACTTGGGGATATGAAAAGACCCCCGAGTATAATAATAGTGGCAGTGGGATCGCGGCCTGGCCCGGGTCTATTCCCTGCCGGCCTCCGCAGCCTATAGTACAAGGGGAAGCGGGGGCGGCAGTGATCAGGTCCTGGGTTGGTAAATATTCCGCTACCTGCTGGAGATACTCCAACAGGTAGCGGCCTATTATAAAACAAAAAAAATTGTTATTATACTTACCGATCGCACTGCTCACGCTGCCTCTGCGATCCTCTTCTCTCGGCAGACATCAGACGTCAGACGTCTATGTATCAGCATAGGCGGCATGATGACACCACCTACACTGATACGTAGACGTCTGAATCAGCGCAAGGAGAGCGGCAGCTCTCCTGCGCTTGTTTAAAGAAAAAAAAGTAAAAAAAGAAAAAAAGAAAATAAATCGCCTCACCTTGCCTCATTAGAGCTGTGGCGCTGGCTTAGCATTCAGAAGGCCTCGTCTGCCGCTGTCGGCAAGCCAAGGCCAGGCAATCCTGAACGGAGGAGGAAGAGAAGGTGTCTGTGCAGCAGGCTCTCTAGAACCCAGAGACATGGTGCCAATCAACCCATGCACCTGATCTAATACCCATGGGGAGTTGCCAGCAGCAGCCCTGTGCTGCCCCAGGAGGGCTACAATGTCATCCATAAAGCACGGAGGAGGGTGGTGTAGATGCCATATTGCTCGCTTCCCAGCCGTGAATGACTGGGAAACAGCAGCAGTATCTTATAAGTCCTCCCCTGAAGACTCGTGCCATGCAGCGCTCCTTCCATTAGCAACACCATACAGCACTGCGGGCACTGTCACAAGTGCTGTGCCCCCTGTCTGGCCTTATTTATCAGGTATGATTTTCAGGATTCTCAGAAAGCTGGGTAGCATACCAGGTAATACTATATTAGGAGCTGCTGGATACTAAATATAACTAAGTAAACCCTCCTCCTTGCTCTGTAATTGTTCCTTAATCTGACAATATCCTAAGAAAGCTGGGTAACATACCAGTCAATGTCGTAATACAGTCTGCTGCTGAAGCAAAATATATATTTATAAATATATATAAAGCTCTTTTTAAATCTCGACACAGGTAGCTAGTTTTGCCTTTCAGGAATATGGAAAAGCTGGATGATTTGCACAAAACAGATGAACACCACAAACACGCAACCTTCCCCTCTGGTTTAATACATGCTCTGGACCTGCACTTCTCCTCTTCTTTATACTCAATGGCATTACATTAGGGGTGTAATCATTGTGGTTCAGGGGTATGGGGCCCTTGGCCAGCTGGGGCCCCACAGCAAGTTGATAGTGGTGTGGGAATGCCTGGTTCCCAGACCGCTATACATCTGGTTAATGGAAAGTGGCCTGGCATTGTCATGTCTGTATATGCTGTCGAGACCCTTTCCCATAGTAGCCTGCCCAGGGGAGGTGATTAAAAATAAATACTTATACTCACCTCTCCTGGGCTTCCCACCATCCTCTTCAGGGCTCCTCTGGCTTCTGACTGAGGTCATTTGCCCCAGGGATCACTGCTAGGGTCTTTGATTTGGTGCATATTATATTGTGTGTGGGCCACAGTGGAGCATATTATACTGTGTGAGTGCCTCTGTGAAGCATATTATACTGTGTGGCGGGGCCAGTGAGGAGCATATTGTACTATGTGGGGGCCACTGTGGTACTCATTATACCGTGTGGCATAACTGTGGAAAATTATACTATAGAGAAGCTCTGGGGAGCATATTACACTGTGGTGGTGTCCCTTCACTATTTATATCACATGTGATCTATTTTATAGCAGCCGTGCATTATTATTACACATTTTCTAATATATCAATATAAAGCAGACACTGTGCATTTTAAATAATGAAGGGATCACAGATCTCACAAAACTACCACAGTACCTTTAAACAATTGATCAGCTGTCTCCATGCTATGTGTGTCAGCTGCAAGGAACAGCTGATCAGAGGGGGTCATAGGTGTCAGACTGTAATTGATTTGATATTGATAACCTATTCTTAGGAGGGTGGTTATGAATGTTACATACTCTTATCAGCTCCCATAAAAAAAACAAAAAAACAATGGCAGTTCTCAGCCAACTAATCAAAAAGGGGAACAAGAACAGGAAGTCTAAGGGTAAGTTACATGTCAAAATCCGGGTTAAAAAAAAACGCCTCCCATCAAATTCAATGGGAACCGGTCATTTCCTTTTTACGCAGAAAAAAGAAGCAACCTACCCTATCTTGATGCGGATTCCGCGGTGGAAACCGCTGCGGCATCTGCATCAAGGCAATACCTCCGGACTAGGCCCAAACTACGTGTGAACTTACTCATGGAATTTTTTGGCGAGGATTTTGGAAAGGAAAAAATTTGCTTCAGGAATTAGGAAATGGTTTTTTGAAGCGGTTTTTTTACATGACGTGTTTTTTGTAGCGCTTTTTTTTTAGGTGTTTTTCATCTTTGTTTTATTTCCTCCATCACAGTGTATGGACCTTGAAAAAACCGCTACCGGTTTTTGAAGCGGTTTTTGCAAAAACCACATCAGAAACCACATCAAAATCTGTAGCAAAAAACACAAAGTGTTTTTTTCCCACCTTTCATTGACTCCCATTGATGTTTTTCATATGGAATCCGCCTGAAGAGAGGTCAGCTCACTTCTTTTTTCTTCTTGCAGAAAAAAACACTAGCGGAAAAAAAAGCTAGCGGATCTTATAGAAGTCAATTGGGAGGCTTTTTTTTTAGGTGGATTTTGAGGCAGATTTCATGTCAAAATCCTCGCCAAAAAACTGCGTGTCAACTCAGTCTTAAGCTATAAGAAACATTTCTCTCAGCAGATGCCAGCAGGATTGTGTAATGACTATGTATACAGATGAAACTGCCTATTGCAGAGTAAGCAGAGTAGGAAATAAAAAAACCATTAAATAACAACAGGTATTTTTTTGTTTTTTTTGCAGATTAGCATAGACTAGACACTTAAAATGCTTAAATAACAGAGATTTCGTTTAAGATTAGCGGAGTCTGAAATACTGTATGCATGTACAGCAAAAAAAGAAAGTATCTGAACTTTTCTTTAGATTAAGAACACTCATTTTGTATTTGGTGGTGAGCAGAGTAAAAAATAAAAAAATAATATTAAATCGCCATTACGAGAGGTTTTTTTTTCCAGATTAGTGAAGGCTAAGGGCTCGTTCACATCTGAGCCCGATCTCCATTTATACAGGTTTCCGTTACCTGTTTGAAACTGGGCATGAAATGGAAACCTGCAGTTATGTTTCAAACACATTCATTTGAATGGGTTTGAAAAGTGTGCGGCCGTGAGTGCCGGTGAGCGTTTTATACTCTCCACTAGAGATGAGCGAGTACTGTTCGGATCAGCCGATCCGAACAGCACGCTCGCATAGAAATGAATGGACGTAGCCGGTATACTCGGGGGGTTAAGCGGCCGGCCACCGTCAAAGTAGAAGTACCAGGTGCATCCATTCATTTCTATGGTGCGTGCTGTTCGGATCGGCTGATCCGAACAGTACTCGCTCATCTCTACTCTCCACGGCGAAACAGTTTTTTTTTTTTTAACCGGACACAAAGTCGGACATACAGGACTTTGTGTCCGGTTTAAAAAACTGGTATAGCCGCGGAGAGCATAAAACGCTCACTGGCGCTCACGGCCGGACCCGGTCTGACAGGTTTCCATCTTCTACGAACGCTGGTGTAAACCCAGCGTGAACTGTATATTGGGTGGACAACAAGACAATGCATATATGTCAGTTACTTTTCAGAATTGCAAAGGTGGAACTAGCACTTTGTTGTTAGAACAGCAGTTGATAAGTATTTAATGAAAAATAAACTGTTGCCCCCCAAAAAAGCCCTTAAGAGAGGACTTTTCAATATCAAGAATGTTTTGCCAGTAAAAGGTAAGGTTAAAGACTGTGTATACAGATGAAGCTACTCTAGATTTAGACAAATTAAGATTAGTAGCAATGACAAAATGAACTCTCCTGTCTGTGCCTATCATTTTATAAGATAAGATAAGATAATCCTTTAATAGTCCCACAGTGGGGAAATTATATGAGAATAGCCAGGAAAACAGCAGTCACTCCCAAGCTCACTCCTGTTGCTTTCTATCTAATCTTTCTATCTAATCTGTTTACTTGCTTGAATGCCCATTGCTTTTCAGATGTGCTCAGTATGATGCAGTGAGGTAAAACATAGACCCTACACTATCTCCACCATTACTGCAGCTAGCATGGAGGTCACAACTGTGGCCTGTGATTGTGTCAAGAGTAGTCACATTGGCACACCGAGCATCATGACTAATGACCCAATCACAGGCCTCAGGCTGATGAAATCAAAGAAGGAGGGCATAGAGAGGTACGGAATGAGAATATCAGTGTTTTTTATTTGTGTCACCTCCCCTGGGCCTCCACCTATTATATTCTGTGGTCTGAAAAGACCCCGGAGTATAGCTAGGAGGCTGTTAAATTCACCCAAGATAACTTTCCATTTGTTTGGTTTGGTGAAAAAACATAAAAACTATTTGGAATATTCAGTATGAACCTGGCTCGTTATGATCCGAATCGCCCATCTCTAGTGGCAAGATCTGGTGAGCAATCTCACATACAGTATATCACATCAGAACCAATGGGCCTCAGCACTGAATCGGGCCGATAAATTGAAAGAAGAGTTCTAAACACCGCAATGAGGCCCAGGAGAGGTATTGGAAAGTGAGAATGACTGGTTTTTTTTTCACCTCCCCTGGACCTCCACCTATTATACTCTGGGGTCTCAAGACACCATAGAGTATAATGCAAAGGCCATTTTATAGAACCTAAGACAAATCTTCATTTATTTGCTTTCGTTAAAAAAAAAAAAAAAACCAACAGTTTGGAATATTCAGGATGAACTCAGATCTTTGTGATCCCATTCACCCATCTCTATCTGAGCAATCTGACGTATGTCACATCAGATACAGTACTTCTCCGTATTTTAAGTTAAAAAAAACCTCTATAAAATATCAATCAAAATAAACTCTAAAGGAGATCAATATTTTTCTTTAAAAATAAGCATTTATTCAGTTATAGCAGTTTACAATATTAGAAAATAAACATGAATTGGTCTTTTTGCATTTTATAAAAGAATACACAAATAATCAATACAAGTAAAAAATTATTACAAGAAAAAATAAAATGATTATTAACAGCCAAATGTCCAAAACATAATGGTTAAATATAAAACGAATGGATAAATATATAAAAGTAGCAGCAACTTAATCACCTGACTTTATAGACAGACAACTAGGACGTTCACAAAACTTGGTATATTTTTATGTTAAATAATATTGAAAATTACAACTGTTCTCAGCGTGTCCATTAACTTGGTGCTCCTGACTGTTTATGACCTGACAGAAATACCTCTAGATAGAAATATGGAGATATTCAATAAGAATATTACTTACAGAGTATAGTATAAAGTACCTTATACTACGTTATTCTATTGTTGGAAGACTAATTGAATTTATCGATTTCAAACTTTTTACAATAATACAAGGTACAATAATATGGAAATAATAAGAAATAAAAGAACAAATGCAATGAAATTCTACTTATATGATGTTATGTAATATAAAGTTGTATCAGTCCTTTGATGTCTATGTACAGATATGTAAACTTGTGGTGAAGAGGTATTATAGTACAGTATAAAATAATATAACAGATTTAATACCCTTTATTACAGAAAAGCAATAGATTTTGGCATGCAGCCTCTGAGTAGTACAGAGACATAATAGGGAACCAATAGATGTCTTCATACAGAAGCGCACACATTCTTATATAGGAATCTTGGACAGGACACAATGGTGCGCATGAAGACTATGCGGAGGTAGAGTTATTCTCCACTATGAGCAAATCTTCTAGGGAGAAATAGCCCAGTACAAAAAAGAACTCTAAATGTAACTGTATAACTGTGGAGACTAATGGAGTTAAAGTAGAGTTCCATATACATTTATGTGTTCTGTCTCTATACAACTTGTAAATTCCTTGAAAACTAGTCATGAAAACATAGAGCACATTCATAAAATCTGACTCTTGCTCCGGGATAACACCAGTCTTATAGGGAATCTGTCAGGTGGGGTTTCCACCATAAACTATCTCCATCTATTAAGTAGTTTCCATTCCAGTTGAGCCTCCAATAATCTTTCTGTTGTATAAAAGTGAAGTTATAAATGCTTGATAGCATTAAAAGTCCTATGCAAATGAACCTAAGTACTCAGAGTGGGCGGGGGCAGCCTCAGCCTAGTCACGCTGACCCCTTGCTGATCACACCTTCTGGGCATGATTGACATCTTCCTTGTGACATAAAGGAGTGAGGGGACTGTGAGGGAGAGGTCAAGCCTTACCAGCAGAGGACAGTGACAGTAAGGGGACAGTGAGACTAGGGTGAAGCTGCTCCCCACCCACCATGACTATTTAGGGTAATTTGATATGACTTTTTTTTGCTTTCAAACATTTATAGCTCTATCTTGCTTCAACAGAAAGATTATAGAGGGGCAGCAATGATAAGGAAATTACTTGATCCTGCATATGATGTAGACAGGTGGAAAAACCACCTGATGGGTTCCCTTTAAGAAATGCTCCCCTATGTTTACAAATGTATGAAGCCTAACTGTACATCTTTTAGTTATCTATAAGCTTTCTGAGCTTGTTACATAATATAAAATGCAAATACATTTTAATTAGTCTCATTGACAAAACACTTTACATCTGGGAGTGTGAATTTTCAGCTGTGGGAGTTCTGCAATGTAGTGTATAGATGATTTATCTAGCAATTATGCAATGATGCGGCTATGTAAGTTATTATTATCCAATATATATGGAATCATTTCTAAAGCTTAAGTCACATACATCTTAGAGTTGCTTGTGTTAGCATTACAATCTGGTAATGTATTTACCTATATCTTGGAGCCTGCCGTCAGTTGTTTTATATCTGATATAAAGCAGGCAGGCATTTGTAGTCTAGCAGAATATTTCTTTGCATTAATGGCATATTATAACCCTAAAACTGCATGCCAATGGCCTTACTATGGATCCATACAATTTTCAAGCTGTAGCGAACCATAATAGAACATTGACTGACTTGTCACAAAACTTATTATAGTAGAGGCATCGGTGTGATAGTTCACCCAGAGTACATGGCTTACTGGCTTACTGGCACTTTGTGGTTTGAAGCAGGTGCTAAATATTGTATATAATTTAAGTAGTAATCACACGTGTCCTTCTTTAAGGTCCTTCCTTAACTTTTCATCTGTTTTGAGATAAGTAGTTCGAAAGGACCAGCTTTGAAAAAAATGGTTATCCTTGAGTCACTCTGTCAGGCATTGTGAGTAACCAAAGAAGTTTTTCTTTTTTAAAGCTGTAACTACGGACCACATATTTGGGGATATCTTAAAACAGATGAAACGAACAAACAGATCAGTAAAGCAGCTACCACGTGAAAACAGTGATATATAATTAACACCAAAATTTCTCAGGAAGGTCGTGACAAAAATACAACATTAAGTGTGTGCGTATAGAAAAATGTTTTCTTAAAATTGTATTTAAGTCATCAAATACGATACTGATTTCATAGCTAAGCAACAATATATACAGTAGTAAAATATAATTTATGCCTTAAATAAGTGTTTCGATTTACATTTATTTAAAAAATAGTGTAAATATTTAGAAGTAAATACTAAGTACTTATAAATAGTTATGAAAAATACATAATAAAGAGAGAAAAATAATGAAAACATTTTTTAGAATAAATAGTTGAGAAACTGTACACAAATAATATAGAATACACATACATCTAGCCAGGATATTTGAATCTATTCTTGCGCAGTCAAATACTGTTGGCAGTTCAGATCCCCTTTGTTTTCGGGAGAACCCGGAATCTTCTTCCCAGTTAAGGGAAAGACACACCAACATTTTCCTCGTTCACCATCAAGGGCAGTTTCACACTATGAAAAAATGAATGTATTACTGGAATAGTTTGAGATGTCAACGTCTCCAATCTGACCAGAGGGATATGGTGGGGAGTTTTCTCCAGATGCCAAAAAAGGTTAACAAGCCCTTCTGTTTTAGCTAAGGGGATAGCAAGCTGAATACTTGCCCCGGAGAGCCTAGCCACCACTCGGATTCTCAAATTATGATAATGTAAAAAACCTACCTGTTTACTGTGATAGAATCCATTTCTGTTGCAGTTGGGAATGTGGAACCTATAGAGATCTTCACCAGTCCTTTGCTGATATCTTGTCAATCTGTCCATTGCTCTGTAAAGGTCTTTCTGACAAGGCCCCTACAACAACACAACACATGGGAATTAGCTGGAAATAAAGAGTAATATCTTTGGATTGTACAGATGGCATCATTGATATATCGTATTAAGAAGTATTAAAAAAGTAACTGAAACTCCAACTCCCAAAATAACCTGACCAACCATCCTAGGAGTTGTAATGCTATTTTAGTACAAATCTTATAGAGCGAGTTCTTTCTTTCATATACAGCTTGGAGACACCTGCTGCGTAACATTACTATTTTATATCACTAGAACAGACATGTACAGTATAATGCTAGCCACTAAACCGCATGGATATTTTTTCAGCTCATGGTAAAGAAGTATTACTTACTTGATATTGTTCTTTCAGTTTCTTTCTGTCAAACAGCTTTTTAGCCTTCATGCGCTCATAGACAGTGATAGCATTCCAGGCATCAAACTTATCAAAACCGTCAGGAAATAATCTTAGGAATGGTGGAAGCTGGTCTTGTGTAAGGTCAATGCTTTCTGGGCCAGTGTGTTCATGCTCAGAATAGTCCTTCACTTCTAGAAAGTAGAACATATTTAATTCATTATTATAATCCATGTATTGAAGCGTAATATAATGATATATACCACCTGATATACTATTTTTTTTTGTTTAGATATCAATGAAAATGTATATATCAGTTGAAAATGGAATAGATTTTATTGCTTTAGAAGCTTATACTGTATGCCTATACAGTATTTTATACTTTAAAGTTCCCATAAACATGAAAGGAGAAATATTCACTAAAATAAATAAATAAATAAATACATTGGAAACTATTTAAAAAATAATAACATAATTTACCACTGAAAACTAAAACCATTTCAATGAATGTGCATTTTAATATGCCATACATGCGCTTAGTTTACTGGTGCAAGAAAGTAGGACATAGGTCACAAAAACAAGCCTCAATGTCGAGGAGTTCATGTAGAAAGTAACCAGGTGATAGTACAAACAGTTTACACACCACTGCCTAGATAAGACTTATCTGCAGATATTAAATCAAACAGTTTCATGCCATAAAAAATGTATCTCGATGAACTATTCTGACAGCTATATCTGTATTCTAAAATACATAACATAAAACACAGTCTTGAATTGCATAGCAGTGATGTAACCGTTACTTATTGTCCTTAAAGTTTAATGAAACGATACAATGTATTCTAATGATTCTCTTTCTATGTAACATACTATTAGATTGAAGTTAAAATTTGCTATATCTGTAGTAAATTCCACTATCTTGATACAGGAAAAACTTTAAAGTGTAAAATATTACAAACAGTGATAAATATTGGTATTTTCATTTAGATGATAGTGATCTCTACAAAGAGACTTACCTGTGGCATCACTAGTTTTCAGCTTTTCTAGGTCCTCTGCATCCATGCAGATCCCTTGTCCTCTTGTTAGTGCATACAGGGGTCTGGTCTCTCCTGGCTTCACATTACAAGTCAAGGCTTTTCCACACCTTGCTGTGTAGACCCCACAAGCTTCCCCCCGCTTCAATGCACAGGTCAAACAGCAGCCACAGCCTGGTTCTCTTGCCAACTCTGGACAGTCAGGAGGAACTTGTGGGCAAAGTGCTAGTTTCTCCTCAGTACACTGGGCACAATGCAGAGGTTCTGCTGCTGCAGTCACTGCTGCTATAAGAAGCAGACAGATTGGTAGCAAGCATGAGGAAGAGATGATTTCCTTAGCCATAATGAATGAGATTAGTTTAAGCACTGAGTGTAGTGTGCTGATTCTATGTATGGTGAGGGAAAGCTCAGTGATAAGAAGTCTTTGGCTTTGGGTGTCAGGAAGGCTGCTTAAATAGCTGTGTGTCAGTTCTATTCTTCATATGTGGGATGCATTGCAGGGACATTAATGTTTTACCTGAGATTAATCATTAGCCCTGAGGAATTATTTGTAAAACACTCTGTGATTGTTACTGCAATGTCTTTGCTTTGGGTGGTCACTACGCCCCCTTTAACCTTCTCTTTATACTCTATTGCCTAACAGTGACGCCTAACTGCCCATATCTGCACACAGCAAGTTTAGTTGTCAAAACAAAGCCGGAGAAAAAAATGTAACCAACTTAGTTTGATTTACAACTTCCTGCATAACAAGGAAATTACATTCCATCAACCTTAGCCCCTTTTAAAATAGTTACAAAGTCACTTTTTTTCAGGCAATGACAAGCCAGATTTACTCGAGATAAGAAAGGACACTGATTTAAAGCTAAATCTTTTTTTCCCTTAGAGGATGTGTTTGAAGTGGCATGAATAGATAATAAACCTGTGACGTCTATTAGCTATACTAACTTGTTTTGGCCAACAGCGAATTCTTTCCTAATCTTCCTACGTAACCAAAGTGTTAATGTGTAATAGTTATCAGTGTCATCTCGCTGTGCAGGTGTCCCTTTCATGTCAGAAAAAGTTGTAGAGTTTATTGAGCCCTTCAAGATAGATTTTATAAATCTTCTCGGAAATAATTCAGTATTTACATCTGGACATGTTTATTTTGTAAAGCAAGAAGTGCTTTGGTAACTTTATAGTATTACATATTATATCAAAGATGAAAACATATGAACATTAAAAAAACATATGAACATAAATAATCTAAATATTATTAGCAATATCTTCACATTCTCTAGGTTCCTGTATGCACAGGTTAGCTAGATTAACATGCTTGCTTACCTGTTTGTAAAATATTTTAATGAAATAAACAGGCTGTGTACTGTCATTTGTAGCAGACGAACAGTTCTTAATACATTAAACAGTCTTAAAATAAAATATACACTGAAATATTCCCTAAAAAAGTCAAGGAAAATATCCCAGTTGAAACACAGATAAACATCCCACCCATTTTTCTATAAGTTTAGATCTAGAAAAAATGTGAAATACCAAATACTATTTTCTTATATTTTACATCTTCAGTAAAAAAAAAAAGTGTAAAAAAAATCAAAATCAAAAGTGCTAAAAAAAAACCTAGTAAATCGATAAAGCCCAACAATGCCTCTTTCCTATATAAAATGAGTTATGTAAAAAGAAAACTAAAACTAAAAACAATACATATTTGATATTGCCACGTCCGTAACAACCCATACAATAATTATTTATTTTGATGTGTAAACGTTGTGAAAAAAAACACAAAACAAACTGATAGAATTTTTTTCTTCATCTTGCCTCAAAGTGATCAAAAAAAGTAAAAAGTGATCAAAATATTATGCGTACCCCAAATCTGTACCAATAAATTAACAGCTCAAAAAATAATTCCTCAACCAAATAATTCTGTCAACAAAAAAAAACCAACGAAAAATGCCTCTTAAAAGATGACGATGGAAAAACAATTGATTTATAGCCCCAAATAGTTTTTTCCTATGCAAATTAGTAATACATAAAAAACAAAATAAATTAGGTATCGCTGTAAATGAACTGTCTTAGAATAGAAGAAATATGTTACATATACTGTGTGCTACATGGTAAAAAAAAGTCTTAATTTTTTTTTTCAACCAAGAAAGAGTTAATGAAATTTAGTCAATAAGTTATAGGCACTCCCACAAAGAACAAGAACTCACATGGCTACATTACCAGAAAAATAATAAAAAAAAATAGCTTGCACAATGTTCAGACAAATAACCCTAAAAATTGCCGAATCATTATGACAAAACTGGCTGCGACAGGAAGGGAATGTATAAGCTGTGAGAGTGTATACCAGTACACCCCTTTAGAATTTACAAGGGAAAAGACACCAGAAGTGACCCCCAGAGTGCCCACCCAATCATAGGAGCTACTGGGAAAATGATAAGGAATTTTGTGTTTCCAATATACTCCGTACATCTGACATATTCATTTTTCATGATCTGTTGTGCAGTCATGTTTGGGATACTAATGCTCACTACACCCCTTAATAAATTCTTTGAAGGGTGCAATTTCCAAAATGGGGCCACGTGTCTGCAGATTTCCCTTTACTGGCTATTCAGTGGCTCTGCAAAAGTGGCATGTTGGCCAAAAATCAAACTGTGCTCCAAAAACCAAATAGCACTCCTTCCCTTCTGTACTGACTGTGCACCCAAACAGCAGTTTATACCCACATAGAGCATTGTTAAGTATGTTATTCTGGGTACAACAGTGTCAAATATGGGGCATAAATTGCTATTTGGGCAAGGTGCAGATGTAAAGGAGCACTATGTGGCTTTACATTGTTGGTTTTTGAATGCCATGTCACATTTGCATAGACCATAAAATGGCACTTACAAAATGTCACTTCTTGGAGAATTCCACTTTATTGGCATCTCTTGGGCTTTGCAAAAAACAATATGGCATCCAGAAATTAGTCCCTCGAAATCTATACTCCAAAATCTAAGAAGTATAACTCTTTTCCATCTGAACACTGTTGTTTGCCCAAACAAAACTTTATACCCACATATCCAACTTTTTTGCATCCAGGATAACCAATTTCAAATTTTTTGAAGTGTGTGTCTCTGTTGACACAAAGTGGGCACTATATATTGCGCACTGAAATGGCATATTCCTTTAAAAATTTCACATTTCACTTTGGACTTTAATTTTTGGGAAGCACTCTTGGGCTCACAATTCCCCTTGATAAATTCTGTGAGGGGTGTAGATTCCAAAATGGGGTCACTTTCTGGGGAGTTTCCATTGTACTGGTACTTTAGGGGCTCCATTGGGTAACACACTTTAGGGAGTGTTTTCTCCTTTGACCTTTTGTGAAAATGAAAAAAATTGAGACAAAATTGATGGTTTATTGGAGAAAAAAAAGTAGTTTTTTTTTATTTTCACGTCAAGAGTAATAAAATCTATGAAACAGCTATGACTTCAAAATGCACACTATACACCTTGGTACACCTTCTGTGAGGGATGTAGTTTCCAAAATGGGGTCACTTTTTAGGGGTTTCCTTTGTATTGGTACGTTAAGGATCTTCAAATATGCATGACACCCGAAAACTATTCCAGCAAAATCTGCCCTTCAAAAGCAAAATAGCGCTCTTTCCATTCTGAGCCCTGCCTTGTACCCATACAGCAGTTTACAACTACATACAACTTTTTGTACCCAGAATAACTCACAGTGTGTGTCTCTTTTGACACAAAGTGGTGACAACATATTGGGCACTGAAATTGCATATTTCTTTAAAAATTTTAATTTTCACTTTGCACATTTATTTTTGGGAAGCATTTTTGGTCTTAACCCCTTCCCGCCGATGGCATTTTTTGATTTTCGTTTTTCGTTTTTGACTCCCCTCCTTCTAAACCCCATAACTTCTTTATTTCTCCGCTCCCAGAGCCATATGAGGTCTTAATTTTTGCGGGACAAATTTTTCTTCATGATGCTACCATTAATTATTCTATATAATGTACTGGGAAGCAGGAAAAAAATTCAGAATGGGGTGGATTTGAAGAAAAAATGCATTTCTGCGACTTTCTTATGGGCTTTGGTTTCACGGCGTTCACTGTGCAGCCAAAATGACCTGTCCCCTATATTCTGTGTTTCGGTATGGTTCCAGGGATACCAAATTTATATGGTTTTATTTACATTTTGACCCCTAAAAAAAATTCCAAAACTGTGTTAAAAAATTTTTTTTCTAAAAGTCGCCATATTCCGACGGCCGTAACTTTTTCATACGTAAGTGTACGGGATGCATAGGGCGTCTTTTTTTGCGGGGTCGGGTGTACTTTTTAGTTCTACCATTTTCAGGAAATGTTATTGCTTTGATCACTTTTTATTCAAATTTTTATCAGAATCAAAACAGTGAATAAACGGCGGTTTGGCACTTTCGACTATTTTTCCCGCTACGGCGTTTACCGAACAGGAAAAATATTTTTATAGATTTGTAGAGCGGGCGATTTAGGACGCGGGGATACCTAACATGTATATGTTTCACAGTTTTTAACTACTTTTATATGTGTTCTAGGGAAAGGGGGGTGATTTGAACTTTTAATTCTTTTAATATTTTTTTATATTTTTTTAACTTTTTTTTTTTATTTTTATTTTTGCATTTATTAGACCCCCTAGGGGTGTTGAACCCCAGGGGGGTCTGATCACTAATGCAATGCATTACAATGCTAATGCATTGCAATGCATTGCAAAAAAGCATCCTTTCTTTTGCAGGCCGCATAGACCAGCCTGCAAAAGAGAGGATTTGCAGACAAGCCTGGGAGCCTGTACAAGGCTCCCGGCTGTCATGGCAACGGGACATCAGCCCTGGAGCATGCTCCAGGAGCCGGTGATCCCGGCCAAAATGGCGGCGCCCATGCGCCGCCGGGAAAATGGCGCCTCCGGCGCCGGAGGGGTTAATGCCTCCGATTGGTCCGGGGACCGATTGGAGGCATTAGAGCCAGTTGTCTACCGCTTCAAGCAGTAGACACCCGGCGGCTATGGCGGCCGCCCGGCTCCCGGGCGGTCGCCATAGTTACAGACCCGACATGCGCCGTACTATTACGGCGCATGTCGGGAAGGGGTTAAAATGATAACATAGCCCTTGATACATTTTTTGGTATTGTCAAATTCAGGAGAAATTGTGTTATGAACTGTGGGCCGCTTTTCTTTCTTTAACTCTCTGTTAAAATGAAAAGTTTGGGACTAAATTGAATTAATTGTAAAAAAAAAAAAATTAGATTTTCGTTTATGTGTAAATTTTATGGCTGAATGAGCGTTCTATTGAAAAAAAAAAAGAAATGTCTAAATTTCATCTTCATATTTTTTTAATTCCCGTGAAATGCATAAAGGGTCAGCAAATGGATTCACATTTTTCTTGCAAATGTGGAAATCACTAAATTAAAGCATGATTAAAAAATGATGCCAATACATAGCAGAAATATGGTAGATAATATTCATTAATGTACTTGGTTGGTATGATTTTCAAAATTGCTAGTTTTTCAAATTTCAATTAAATATCCTATTTTTTTTTTAATAGATAATGCAATATTAACCACTAACATGAAATACAATGTGTCACAAAAAACAATATCAAATTCACTTATGTAAGTTAAAGCATCTCAAAGTTATTGTCAGATATGAAAAATTAAGCTGTGTTCTTAAAGGGGTATCTACATAATTATTTTTTAATTTATAGATGATTAAAAGTTAAACATTTTTGCAAATGTAAGTAATTAAAAATTGGTGACAGTCTGTTGTCTTGATTGGTTGTCATGGATACGACCACTAATGTAGAAACTTTCTACGGTCAGAAAATCAGCCATGATGTCTTTATTGTGGCCGGGATATCTTCTCATACATGTAGTGTCCCCGCCTGATAACCCAGCTACAATAAGAAAATCATAGCTGGGTTCCTGACAAGTCCCAGACCATAGAAAGTGTCTGCATTAGTGGTCGTAACCATTGGCAACCGATCAAGACTGTCACCACTAAGAAAGTTAGAGAAAATCTTTAAAACTCTGCAGAATTTGTAATTACTTATACTTGCAAAAATGTTTAACTTTTAATTATCTACAAATATAGATATGATTATGTACATGGGAATACCCCTTTTAGGTATTTTTAGACTGTGTCCTCAACGGGTTAAAGAATCAAGTTTCTTCATAATGAAATATAAATTTAAATAATACAATACAGTAATTGTTTTTATAACATTAAAGTAAGATTTGCACATTATATTTAGAGATATCTTTGTAAAGAGATGAAAGCTAGGATAAGAATAAGGTAACCTCATGTTACGTAGTAAACTTGTCTAAGTCACTGAAGAATTTAACACCTTGGGGAAAAATTGTTCCTCGAGGTTAATTTTATATACCACTAACAAAATAGTTAGCTGCCATAATTCATTAGTCCCAGCCAGGTTATACTTTAATGTTGGATATATGATCTCTCACTGACTAATCTAGTGTCCAGCCTTCCTTTCTAGGTGAAGAAGTACACATTCAATAATCAAAAATGATTTGGAATGGATCTGTTATACATTCCAAGCTACAGATACAGCAGAGATGGACTTGCCAAGTGACATGATGTGCTAAAACAACCTGTTCAGCCACAACTCAGTTCTTGAAACTGATGTAGCGGCCATGTGCAGTCGGCTCTGTCCGAAGGCCGATGGCAGAGCTGACTGCACATGTGTAGAAGTTTGACCCCCAGCGCCAGAAGAAGATGAGGAGAGAGGCCGTTCCAGGCGAAGATGGAGGCGGCGCTGGCGCTGACGCCCCCAGTGCTGTTTGAACGCTGTGGACCGCCCCCAGTGCTGCTAATGAACTGATTTGCATACCGAAGAAAAATGGGATTTCTACCAAACGGCGGCACGGAGAAGACATCTAAAGGCAGGAGAATAATAGCCTTTCTTAAGGCCATTCCTATGTGTTAAGGAAAAAAAAATCGTTTTAATGATAGAATCCCTTTAAAAACTTACCATATTTTTACATGTGCGTTTAATTGCAGGAAAAAGGTGTGTGTGTGTGTTTGTGTGCGTGATAGAAGCCTAACACCAGTTACAATGTGTTCAATAGCAGTGGAACCGCACAACTTAGAACTTTGTGATGTGGTGTTTTATTAGATATGCCATAATGGTATTCTTATTATACTACTGGATAGGGATTTATTGGCTGGTAGTAGGAAATAATGGTCTAGATAGACTGCCCCTCAATTGCTTATACACTTGATACTTGGAGAGTAATGCTGATTAATTGCTACTATGGGAAAAATATGCAAATCTGTCTCCCAAGATGTAAACAAGGAGACAGTGCCTCTGTTATGCTGCCCTCTATAGCAAGCACCCTGAACAACATGCCCGACTTCCCAGAAGCCTTCACTGCAGCATAACAGAGGCACTGTCTCCCTGTTTACATCTTGGGAGACAGATTTGCATATTCTTCCCATGTTCCCTTGCAGTGGAGCAACAATGGCTGTATAAGTCTCCACACACCAGAGAAGGTGGTCTCTCCCTAAGGATAGACGTTATCCCCACAATCTGGTCTCTCAGCCTCTCACTGAAACCAAATCAATTCTCTCTAGGCTGCGCTGATGAAGTCCAAATAGACAGAAACGGTGCCGTCCGTAGCTGATAAATTGATTTGGTTATAACCTCACATCATGCAGTGAAGGCTTCTGGGAAGTCGGGCATGTTGTTCAGGGTGCTTGCTATAGAGGGCAGCATAACAGAGGCACTGTCTCCCTGTTTACATCTTGGGAGACAGATTTGCATATTTTTCCCATGTTCCCTTGCAGTGGAGCAACTATGGCTGTATAAGTCTCCACACACCTGAGAAGGTGGTCTCTCCCTAAGGATAGACGTTATCCCCACAATCTACTTGCTACTAGTAACACATATGTAGCTATTGTGATGCAGTCTATGTAAGTTATAATCCTTGGTCCTGTGATTGTTATTGTATCCCTCCATGTCTATTTATTATATTTTTTATTGTGGTAATTCCTTACACACCACTACTACTACTACTACTACTACTTGGGTGGTTTACTGGTATTTTTGGATGCACTGGTATTTTTGGACGCACATGTCCACCCCTCATTCCTTTGTTTTGTTATATGTATTAGTCCTATATGTTTTTTTTTATGATTTATTAATAAAATATATATTTTTTATACATTTTTGTGTGGATTTTTTTCTCTTGGATTTTTGTACTGCATGTTTAGACAACAAAACAAATTGTATTGAATGGAGTTTAGGAATTCCGAAAAATGTTGTGTGTTTTTAACTTTGATATATGAAAAATAAAAGTTCCTTTGGTTCTGTGTGCAGATTGGAGTCATCCAGGTAATAGTGACCACAACATAATAAGTTTTTATGTAAACTTTAAAAAGATGTTCAGTAGAGGGGGTACAAAAACATTAAACTTCAGGAAGGCCAATTTTCATCATCTGAGAGAGGAGCTAAGCAGCAAAAACTGGGACAATGTCCTCAACATGACGGGAGCATAAACAAAATGGGACATTTTCAAAAAATTTCTAAATTGGACCAGTAGACATCTATCTTATGGGAATAAGCAGGTTAGAAATCATATGGTTAACTAAAACGGTAAAGAGTGCAATGAGGGATATAAAGGAAGCATTTAAAGTACTAAAACAAGAAAGTAACGATACAGCATTAAAACATTTTAAAGATAAAAATCAATTGTGTAAAAAAGGCAAAGATCAAGGCTGAGAGAATAATTGCAAAGGAAAATAAAAATAATCCAAAATTATTCTTCAATTACAAAAATAATAAGAAAATAAAAACTAACAATGTGGGCACTCTCAAAAATAATCTGGATGTAATGGTGAAGGAGGATGAGGAAAAAGATAGATCTATTAAATGCCTTCTCTACTATTTACACAAGAAATTCCAATGACCAATGACATGATTAAGGGTAATGTAAATTCTCCATTAAATGTCACCTGTTTAACCCAGGAGAAATTGTGGTGGATGTTCAGATGGCATACACCCCCGAGTTCTGAGGGAATAAATGCAGATAGATCATTAATGTTTGAGGATTCAGTAATAACGCATAGCAAATGTGGTGCTAATATTCAAATAGGGGTGTAAAAGTGAATCTGGAAACTATAGGCCAGTAAGTTTGACTTCTATGGTGGGTAAGATATTTGAGGGATTTCTATCCTGGAGTATCTCAATGTAAATAATCTTATAACACACAATCAGCATGGGTTTATGAGGAATCGGTCCTGTCAGACTAATCTGATCAGCTTCTATGAGGAGGTCAGTTCTAGACTGGACATGGGTAATGCAGTAGACGTGGTGTACCTGGACTTTTTATAGGCTTTTGATACTGTTCCACATAAAAGGTTGGTATGCAAAATGAGAATGTTGGGACTGGGGAAAAACATATGCATTTGGATTCACAACTGACTCAGTGATAGGAAACAGAGGGTACTTGTTAATGGTAAATATTCAGACTGGGCCACAGTCACCAGTGGGGTGCCGCAAGGGTCAGTATTGGGTCCTCTTCTGTTTGATTATTGATGACAAGAACATAGTTATGCCTCTATACAAATCACTGGTATGGCCACACATAGACTATTGCATGCAATTTTATATAAGAATGAATATAAGAATAATTTAACTAGTGAGAATGCAGACAAGGGTGACCAAGATTAGAGGAATGGGTACATTGGAGTACAATGATAAATTAATAAGCTTAGGGTTATTTAGTTTATAAAAAAGATGTCTATGAGAGACCTAATAACAATGTACACATACATGAAGGGACAACACAAAGAACTTTATAAAGATCTTTTTACTCTTAGACCAGGGTACAGTGACAAGGGGACATCTGGAGGAGAGAAAGTTTCACCAGCAATATAGACGGGGATTCTTTACTGAAAGAACAAGGAGGTTATGCACTCACTGCCCCAGAAAGGGGTGATGGTGGAGTCACTGTGCAAGTTCTAAGAGGGCCTGGATGCCTTTCTCGAACAGAAAAATATTACAGGTTATGGCTTTTAGATTTTTGTAAGTGTAAGAAAATAGTGGAACTACACACTCATATGTTGGATTGAGGTGCAAGCAGAAAATGGGTTCTCCGACCCTATCAGTATCCAAAAAAGAAATTATCTGCTGCACACTCTTGATTCAGTGATGAATAAACAAATACATTTATTGTGAAGTTAAAATAGGTTGATGGGCCATGGAAAAAACTGTATTTAGGTATAAATGAAGAATTGATCCAATGTTTAGTAGGGACATTTCGGTCCAATGTCCTTCATCATGCCAGATCAATGTGTGAAGTACCACGAGCCTTCATGGTGTGGTCATTGTACTTCACACTCATTGGACCGAAACGTCCCTGATCCATTGGATCAATCTTTCATTTCTACCTAAATACCGTTTTTTCCATGGCGGATCAACCTATGTTATCTTCACAATAAATGTATTTGTTTATTCATCACTGAATCAAGAGTGTGCAGCAGATCATTTCTTTTTTAGATTTTTGTAAGGACAATTTGATCGAAGGTTATATACTGATTGATAGACTAGATAAGATTTTTTCCGCTATAATGGGGCAATTGGCATGAGGTTCGTGGAGTTTTTTTGCCTTCCTCTAGATCAACACTATAGGGTTATAGATTGGACTTGATGGACTTGTGTCTTCATCCAACCTCATCTTCTATTTACTGTGTTGGTGGCATTAAGGAGCATTATAATGTGTGTGTGTGTGTGTGTGTGTGTGTGTGTGTGTGTGCGTGCATGTGTGAAGAGGGCTTTTGAGGACATTAGTTGAGATAAGAGTGTTCCTCCCAACCTGTTTTCATAATGAAATGGCCAGGAGGCAGGAGTCCGGACAGTTGGCATCTGCGGTCCGGGTTTAGTCCTCAGTCTGCCTGTTAAGTATCCTTGGTACATAGAGTCCAGATCAAAAATAGGCAATATATTTTGATCTTACCTATGTGTAACCCTAATTGAGACAAGCAAGCATATTATCCATTTTGGTAATAAAGATATAAAGTAAAAAGGGTTGGAGGCTATAAGAGCGCTGCTACACCTAGTAAACATATCCAGAGCGTAAAAGAAAAACGTAAAGGAACGGTGATTCCAATAGCTTTTATCCCAATGTAAAAGGGCAACACATTTCAACACTAACTAAGTGTCTTCATCAGGCCAAATCATTAGCATCTTCCAGCCCTTCAACCTGTATTTATCCTCCATATCTAACCCAATAACTCCTTGCTCATTGAGCAGCATGTTCCACTAAAGATTGCCAATCATCCTCAGTGTTGCATCCTGCTCTTCCAGATCTCTAATTCAAGCTATTGTTCAACGTGCTCACATTTGCCTTAGTAATATCCACTCTTGAACTCTTGCTCTAGTAGTGCATACATACAGTCCTATGAAAAAGTTTGGGCACCCCTATTAATCTTAATCATTTTTAGTTCTAAATATTTTGGTATTTGCAACAGCCATTTCAGTTTGATATATCTAATAACTGATGGACACAGTAATATTTCAGGATTGAAATGAGGTTTATTGTACTAACAGAAAATGTGCAATATGCATTAAACCAAAATTTGACCGGTGCAAAAGTATGGGCACCTCACCAGAAAAGTGACATTAATATTTAGTACATCCTCCTTTTGCAAAGATAACAGCCTCTAGTCGCTTCCTGTAGCTTTTAATCAGTTCCTGGATCCTGGATAAAGGTATTTTGGACAAACAATTCAAGTTCAGTTAAGTTAGATGGTCGCCGAGCATGGACAGCCCGCTTCAAATCATCCCACAGATGTTCAATGATATTCAGGTCTGGGGACTGGGATGGCCATTCCAGAACATTGTAATTGTTCCTCTGCATGAATGCCTGAGGATTTGGAGCGGTGTTTTGGATCATTGTCTTGCTGAAATATCCATCCCCGGCGTAACTTCAACTTCGTCACTGATTCTTGAACATTATTCTCAAGAATCTGCTGATACTGAGTGGAATCCATGCGACCCTCAACTTTAACAAGATTCCCGGTGCCGGCATTGGCCACACAGCCCCAAAGCATGATGGAACCTCCACCAAATTTTACAGTGGGTAGCATGTGTTTTTCTTGGAATGCTGTTTCTTTTTGGACGCCATGCATAACGCCTTTTTTTATAACCAAACAACTCAATTTTTGTTTCCAAAATGAAGCTGCCTTGTCCAAATGTGCTTTTTCATACCTCAGGCAACTCTATTTGTGGCGTACGTGCAGAAACGGCTTCTTTCTCATCACTCTCCCATACAGCTTCTATTTGTGTAAAGTGCGCTGTATAGTTGACCGATGCACAGTGACATCATCTGCAGCAAGATGATGCTGCAGCTCTTTGGAGGTGGTCTGTGGATTGTCCTTGACTGTTCTCACCATTCTTCTTCTCTGCCTTTCTGATATTTTTCTTGGCCTGCCACTTCTGGGCTTAACAAGAACTGTCCCTGTGGTCTTCCATTTCCTTACTATGTTCCTCACAGTGGAAACTGACAGCTTAAATCTCTGAGACAACGTTTTGTATCCTTCCCCTGAACAACTATGTTGAACAATCTTTGTTTTCAGATCATTTGAGAGTGGGCTGTCCATGTTCGGCGACCATCTAACTTAACTGAACTTGAATTGTTTTGTAGAAAGAAATGGTCCAAAATACCTTCATCCAGGATCCAGGAACTGATTAAAAGCTACAGGAAGCGACTAGAGGCTGTTATCTTTACAAAAGGAGGATCTACTAAATATTAATGTCACTTTTCTGTTGAGGTGCCCATATTTTTGCACCGGTCAAATTTTGGTTTAATGCATATTGCGCATTTTCTGTTAGTACAATAAACCTCATTTCAATCCTGAAATATTACTGTGTCCATCAGTTATTAGATATATCAAACTGAAATGGCTGTTGCAAACACCAAAATATTTAGAACTAAAAATGATTAAGATTAATAGGGGTGCCCAAACTTTTTCATAGGACTGTATAACTGACTGTACACTGAAGTAAATGTCCTATCTTGCAAGCCATTATCCAAATTACAATTAAACGAAATGAGCAAAAAAAATATTAAAGCATAATATGTTAGTAATAGGTTCAGTATGTTCACTCCTATTTATCTCAGCTTTTTAACTCTAGTTAGTGAGTGAAGCAAGCTCAGTACCTGAAAGACAGAACCTCTACCCGCTTAAAAAGCGGTTATATACAGAAACCCGAGGATGCAATAATCATATCATAATCATGTCAATAATAAGGTCGGGTATAGCGAGATGCTATATCATGTTCTAATATATTTTCTGCATCAATACTTCACAATGTTTAAGATCTCTGCTTCTTGTCATAATGTAGATACTTCATTATTAACATCAATGTCAGTTATGAATGCCCACGCCATTGATAAAAAATGGCGTGGGCAGCATTCTACTGCGCATGCACCTGCGCCATTTTTTAACTATGTCAGTTAGCTAGTTAGACGGGACCCGAGGACATCGCTGGAAGAGGAGGTGTGGCTGAAGAAGACGGAGGACCCTGAATGCTCGCCCACCGTGCACAATGGGTAAGTTGATCATATTCTGTTTTAGGGTTTTATTTTAAAACTGGGGGTGGTTTAATATAACTTTAGCGGTGCCTGAATAGCCTTTTTAAAGGCTATTCACGCATATGTGGGGCTCTATCAGCATAATTTTGCTGATAGAGCCCCTTTAAGTGTATATGATCCATAACATATATAGTTATACATTAGGTGGTAGGAAATTGGTTCTTCTTCCTCTATTCTCTTCCCAAATGAAAACATTCTGAGGACTAAAAAAATGACAACTTCTATGTATGCCATTGTTTTCTGTCATTTCCCTTCTATTACAGAAGAATGAATGTAAAAGGAAGAGCTTCTAGGCTCAGAGCTGTCTGAACTGGGCACCGTAACTATGTATTTTATACCCAGTTTATTATGGTAACCACTAGTTGTGTGATGTGACATGTGACAACTACTTGAATTAATACAATGTTTTTCTTTTTCATACAACTGATTTACATTATAAAAAAGTAGTGTTTTTTTTTTCATTTGCCCCTAACATTGTGACAAGATCTATGGTTTATTACCTTCAGTATGTTAGGATATGTAAGTAGTATTATATAGCCTTTTGTGATATTTGATAATGCTAGGTTTATAATAATAATAATAATAATAATAATAGCATAATCTATGATAAAAGTCTTGGTTCTAACCATTCATGCATCATAACTTTATGACATTTCTGTATACATTTCACCAGTGGTATACTGGGGTAGCAGCAGTAGTGGCTACAACAGGGCATTAGGGGTCCGGCGGGCAACTTATGTTTTTTTTTTTTTTTTTAATAAGTCGTTATCTGCTGGAATAACCCGAGCAGGTAACGGGCCTTATTTACTTACCGACCCCATTAATGCTCATGGCCGACTGCGCTTCCCCTTCTGCAGAAGCAGAGGTGGCTGTGAGAAGGAGCGGGGATCAGCAATTAAGGGACCACAAACCCCACAAACACTGCTATCATTATACTCTGGGGTATTTTCAGATGTTATGTCAAATGTTTGCCTTGGGGCCCAGCCATTCCTAGTTACGTCACTGCATTTCACATTAAGTACCATGATGTGTACCATTTTGGAAAATTTTACGAGCACTATTCCCTGGAAAATATTGAATTGATTCAAGATGCAATTATCATTAGAAGGCATTTTATGTTCTCACCTTAGGGCTATAGTACGCATTAAAATCCAGCAGAATGCAGTTTAGTGTAGTATGAAGTAGCCCATTCCCTATAAACTCAGCAGTATCAGCATGCACATTTTATAGCATACCACGTATTAAGAACAAACCTTATTTATAAGTCTATTTACGATCTGAATATTTCCATACTAATATTATAAATTATTTTTCATAAATTATTTTTTCAAACACCACAGTAATAACTTGCATATATAAACATCAAACATCATTAAGTATTTCAATAGCTACATTTACACTTTTACTAGTTTTGTATGATTTGGGTTCTTATTTACAAGGTAATGACTTCCATATTTCCCATATCTTGTTTGCAGACAGAGGAAAAAATCTGCGGTTAATAAAAGTACTAGTAGACAAAAAGTTTGCTAGTAGAGAGATATTAGAAGCTCCTCACCACCCAGAAGACCTACATCCAGACCGACAGACTACTGGTTATCAGAACAAGCAGGCTTAGAATATCCCTTTCTCTTTGATACAGCTACCTAGCTTTGTCTCTCTCTTCAGAACCTCCATTAACCAGCTTTTTGAGGAGGCTGTGAAACTTGCCAGGACTGGGGTCTCTTCCCTGTATTGATACAGTCACATTGAATAGTCATATGGTACAGCTGCAGCTCAGTGATGTTAAAGTAATGTTTAGCACTATGCAGGAATTCAGATATTGATTTCTTAGCCTAAAGATAGGTCATCAATAAAAAAAAATACATTTAGAAAACCCCTTTAGCATTAGCACAAAAATGATGCACCAGACGCTGGATTGGATTCCATGGTGTAGCAACTACATGCAAGCAGTACACCACTAAGCACAATGCCACATCTCAGGAGTGCAGTAGGAACGTTCTGTGCAATAACAAATCCGGCTTACTGTCTGGCAGTGTGATAGACCAATCTGGGTACAGTGAATGCCAGGAAAATGTTACCTATTTAACAGCACTGTGTCAACTAGAAAGTTTGGTGCAGGAGGACTATGCCAGGGCCCCGGGGAGGGCGGCATTTTTGCTTACCTAAGCGTCACCTTCACCAAGCGGTGGATTGGCTGCTCCAGCGGCCTCCCCTCACGCTCAGGCAGAGAGCAGGTCCTCTCCCTGCCTGCTCTCTGCCTGCTAACACCGCTCCGCCACGCCCCCTTCGCTCCGCCACGCCCCCTTCACTCTGCCCTGCCCCCTTCGCTCCACCCCACCTCCCAGGAGGGTGGGGTGGCTTTCTGTCATCCACCTCTGGCGGCAACAAAGGTAGGTTCACCCCTGAGGAGGACTAATGCTATATATGTAGCAGCCATTACATTGCAGTGTCTGGTTTATGTTATGGAGTTTCTGAGTTATGTTTATCAGAGAAGAAGCATTTCTACATCTATATGAGATTATTTCTCAGAGTCAGTCTAGGTACCTTATTTCCAATGAAGATACATTTTCATACTTTACCCTCTCCAAGACATTTTAGAAATGTATGCTTCTAACTTTATGATAACAATTTGGGGAAGACCATTTTCTGCTTCAATATAACTGTTCCCCAGTTTGAAAGGCAGGGTCCATAAAGGCATGGTTTGGTGAGTTTGGTGTGGAAAACTTGACACAGAGCCCTCACAGAGCCCTGACATTAATCCCAGTCAGACCCTCTAACATACCTCCCAACCGTCCTGGATTCAGCAGGACCATCTCAGATTCTGGGTCTTGTGCCATGGTTAATGAGAGGTATGTCCTGGATTCATCTCACCTGCATCTGGAGAGGATGCAGATGAGTTGAATAGAGTGGTGAAGCATTGAGCAGACAGTTCCTGCCTCACCATTGTGCCCCTGTGTGCTCCAGCTCCGGAAGCTGTAGGTGCGATGTGATGACATCACTCACATCGTGCCTGCAGCTCCCTGAACACTCCAGGACAAGAGACTGCAGTCAAAGCTGCAGGGGAGAAAGGAAAGGTGAGTATCAGTGTTTTTTATGTTGGCAGATGAAGAGGAACATTAAACTGTGGGAGCATATGAGGGGGAAATTACCTGGGGGCTTATGAAGCAGGACATTAAACTGGGGGACATATGAAGATGGACATTAAACTGGGAGGGGGAGCATATGAGGGGGACATTAAACTTTGGGGACAGATAGAGAGGACATTAAACTTTGGGGGTAAGATAGAGTTGGCATTAAACTGTCAGGGCAGATGAAGAAGGACATTAAACTGGGGGTAGTGGAGGGAACATTAAACTTGAGGCAACTGGAGGAGGACAGTAAATCGGGGGGAGAAAGCTGGAGGAAGACATTAAAATGATGGGAATAACTAAAGGAGGACATTAAACTGGGGGTAGCTGGAGGGGGATAGTTGCCCCCAGTTTAATGTCCCTTTCAGCTGCCCCCATGGTTTAATGTCCCCCTCCAGTTGCCCCAGTTTAATATCCCTCACCAGTTAACCCCCACAGTTTAATGTTGCCCCCAGTTTAAACAACAAAGACACACTGCAGGATCATTTAGTTCCCTGTGTGAAGTGATGTTAATAATACAGCCGACTGTGGTTGGAGGACATGTAGATATAATGGGCAGAAACGTTTTTTTTTCAGAGGTGGGGGACATATGCAGCTATCATGATAACATGTGGTAGTTCTTTGGTAGGTAGTGAGATCTCCTGCTCACAGCTGATAGTTCAGTATCTTCCATCAGCACTATTGTCCATTAACCACAAAAAATGCCCCAAACGTCCTTCATCACAAGCCCTCCTCCTTTCTTCTTACCACTGTGTTCTACTGCCCAAAGAAGTCTGAAGCCATCCAGGCAGACAGGGTGCTGCTCTCTTGCCAAGCTTCCATAAACTCATGGGGTAGGTGGGTGATGATAGGTTCCCAGGCTGTAACAGAGTCTCACGTGTCCACAGTAAAAGAAAGAAATACCAGTCAGCTGTAGGCATCGTCACACATCAGCAATAGACGCCAAAAATCATCTCCTTGAAAGAAGAAGGCCACACTTCCATGCAGGTTTCTCCTCCATGCCGCATGGTGAAACATGCTGTCCTTAGCTCATGGGGGGATGGTAACAGGCACATGTACACACAGGAAACTCCAACTGAATCAGGTCTTGAGTCTTGCCCATGCTTTAACAATAGAAACAAAAGGAAAAAAATACTCCACAGGGTCTTCCATTCGATTTATAGTTGCTAATTCATAGTGCTAGTTTGCTTGGTTAGAGGATTCTTGAAGATACAGGCAAAAAGAGTGAAAAGGAAGATAAAGGTTGCTCTCAGCTTGGAGCTCTGTATCGAGGCAGCCACTCAATGCGGCGCCATCTTGGAAAAAAAAATATCCTCCCCAACCAGGGCAGGTCCCAGGGCCAGATGATATAGGTGAGGAAGGGGTGATTTCCAGGAGGAGTAACAGGAGAGATGATCAATGAAGGAATACAGTCCAGACAGGGATTAACCAAACACTTAAGGTTTACTTCTGTAGTCAGCAGGAGATAACAGATTTTACAGGAGGATTCACCTTGCTTCAGTATAGTGAGATGCCAGTCTTCCCTTTCACCATTAGTATGATTAAGCCTTTCACTGCTGCTCAAACTCTGTAATAGATTTCCTCTGGTCCGGGGTTCCAGGAGGTCAGAGGTTAAGTACAACTGGGTAGATACCCCTTCTGGACAGCGGGTAACATGAGTTCTTTGGGATGCTGGATGCACTCACCCCAACTCTGTATGTTACTGAGCCTCCAGGAATCTTGCATTCACTAGGCCTCAGTCCAGTGAGTTTCTCAATGTTCTTAGTGTTTCACACACTAGTTAGGAATGGATGGTCCTATCACTGCAGCTCCATGCCTGCAAGGTCTAACCTCTGCAGGTCCACGGCCTACTCACTGCTTCTTCTCACACACCATGCACCTCCACACACCTCCTGCTCTCTCTTGCACTCTGACCTGGAAGTCAAAGAGAGAACCTCTTCCTGTCTGTAGCTCCACCCCTCTTCCTAAAGAGGCAATGTCTGTGGAACTTTGTGTGTGCTAACAGGTTGACTGGATCTCACTATACCTTCAGAGTACACAGTGTAGATCACATAAGATAACATTTGTAGTGACCCACTCTGTGAGGCGCTACATATGCTGCGCTCCTCACATTCTAATGCTAACAAAGATGCTCCAGCACGTATAAGCTGGAGTTCCAATGAGTTACAATCTTTTAAGCCACTTTACATGTAATAAACCTGTGAACCACTAGATTAAGGACACCCGTCATACAGTGACAATATCTTCTTCTTCCGAACCACAGCACAGCAACAATATGGGGGCCATTTTAAATGACAACACTGCACAGATGGGGTTTGCAAGGAGCCATCCAGTGGGATACTTGCTGCAAGATACAGTGAGAGACTTCCTTCACAATGGAGCTCCTCTGATCCATTGCTAGGAATTTCCTGATTTACATGACATTAGTTCCCCTGATATGTATGTAGTGCTTTCCTTCAGTGAACTAGTTTCCCCATGCTGGTCAAGCATCTATACTCCAAGAGAAAGTATATTCACCCAATACAGTCTAGCCTACTGTAATCTTAAAAAACTCATCAAGAAATAGGAATTTCATGTTTTTTGTTTGTTTGTTTTTTTTTGCTCTGGTCTGGTGTCGGATCCATACACATTGTGAGGGAGGCAGAGCATTGTTGTAAATCTGAACAAATATTTTAAGTGTTTCCTGTATGCGAAAGTGCACTGCTCATATTTAATTCTAGATAGATGTCACACACAATGGTAGTAGAGGTGGCTATGGTGATACTACTAGTAGCACATCCTTCGCTAATGTTATCAAAAGGATCTCCGATATTTTGGTATTTTTGAGGGGCATATTATTCACCCAATACAGTCTAGCCTGCTGTAATCTCAATAAACATTTCTCATTTAGTAATAGGAATTCCATGATTTGTTTTTTGCTTTGGGGTGGTGTCTGAACCATGCACAGTGTGAAGGAGATGGAACATTGTTGTAAATCTGACCAAAATGTTCTAAGCATTTCTCTGTATGCACAAGGGCACTTTGTGTACATATTTTATTCTAGACTAGCTGGTACCCGCGACTTCGTCTGCGGTGATTGTAGAAGTGGGTATATACAGGCGCGGGTAAGGTTTTCGTACTGTGTATAAGGTATGGGATATAAAATGTAACTGTGTATCTTGTTGTTGCTGTAATTCTGAGAGCACATGAGACTTTTGTGTTGAATGTAATTTGTATTTCAGCCGCTATACGGTGTTGGTATAAACTGTACATAGTGTCTTTGGGACAGAAGTATTTCAGGTTAATATACTTTGATATACGACATTGTGTGAGTTGGTAATTTGCGCCAGTACATGTAAGTTTTGGGCACAGGATACTCTTGAGCAAGCAACATAAAGTCTGGCCCTGTGCATGACAGTTTAGTAACTCCATGCGCCTCTTATTAATAGCAATTAACCCCATCATGTCCCTCACATTAACCCCAGTGTAAGAGTTACTGATAGAGATGAGCGAGTACTTTTGGGATCAGCCGATCCGAACAGCACGCTCGCATAGAAATGAATGGACGTAGCCGGCACGCGGGGGGTTAAGCGCGCTGGCTACGTCCAAGCGGAAGTACCAGGTGCATCCATTCATTTCTATGGAGCGTGCTGTTCAGATCGGCTGATCCCAATAGTACTCGCTCATCTCTAGTTACTGATATGTGAGAGACTTGGAGGTAATAATTAAGTATCTTCATTATTGAGGTCTTTTATTAGTACCTCCATATGTCTCACATATTAGTAACCTTTATATGGGGCACACAGGGGTTAATATGAGGGACATGATGGGGGTTATTCCTATTAATGTGAGGCACATGGAGTTACTAACACTAAACTAATAACCCCAAATGCCTGACATTAATGAGAATAGGAAGTAAAGGAAGGGAGCTGTGTGTTTCTTACTTTCAGTTTGCTAGCAGCTTCGGCAGGAGCGATCACTATAGCAGGCAGAGACTTGAGCGATTAAGCTCCACCCCCTGGGTTTCCTGCACATCTCGCAAAGGGGAGTGTCCTTATGCCTCAGCTCTAGCACAGACTTTATTTAACTCTTGCAGGTCCTGTGCTGCTGGCATGCCAGTGAAATATAGCAGGAGTGCCACTCTTGGCATGTGTGCCAGGGGTTGCTGACCTCTGCTGTAGGGGGTAATATGAATTTTGTGGCTTGCTATGGTCCAAAGTGTGTGAGATTGCAGAGATGGTGGTGTGAGTTTGGGTTTTGTGGGGGTCCTGGGAAAAACGTATGTGCGCTATTGTGACGAAAAGTAGCCTATTGCGCAATCGAGTGTAGGGACTATGTTTGTGGAAAATTTCAGCCAAATCGGTGGAGCGGTTTTTGCGTGATTGACCGCCAAACATCCGAACATCCAAAGGGTCCTGGGAAAAACGTATGTGCGCTACTGTGACGAAAAGTAGCCTATTGCGCAATCGAGTGTAGGGACTATGTTTGTGGAAAATTTCAGCCAAATCGGGGTCCAAAGTGTGTGAGATTGCAGAGATAGTGATGTGAGTTTGGGGTTTGTGGGGGTCCTGGGAAAAACATATGTGCGCTATTGTGACGAAAAGTAGCCTATTGCGCAATGGGGTGTATTAACTATGTTTGTGGAAAATTTCAGCCAAATCGGTCAAGCGGGTTTTGCGTGATTGACTAACAAACATCCGAACACACAAACCCACAAACATCCAAACTCACAAACTTTCACATTTATAATATTAATAGGATATATTCTAGATATTGTTGAACTTCCTAAAAATAAAGATTAAGTTTTTGATTATTTAGGTGGCTTAACTCAGTCACAGGAGGATATTGAGTCAGGCTTTCGTGTGTTCCTCCTCCTCTTACATAACAAGTATTTTACCGCAGGGCCTTTCTGTACTGTCAACCTTGTCTCCTTCACATTCCTCACTGATACAGATCCTGGTAGTAATGTGGCACCTCCTGAGCAATGTATTTCTCCTAGTCAGAGCAATCTTTCTCCTCTTTTTGATGAGCTGTATAAGAACAGTCAGCATTGTGTGCAAGCAGAGGAGGAAGACATGACTGTTGGTGGTGGTGGAGGTAGTAGTGTCTGGGGGGTGTGGTACTACTATTATTGTTAGTCATTCTGGTAGGCGATCTATTCTTTTGGTTGCGTGATGGGGTACTTTTTTGCCCCCACCCACAGTATATGGACCTCCTTTTTGACCCTCCACAGTATATGACTCCTTTTTCTTGGCTCTCACATAGTATATAATCCCCCTTTTTTCCCCCCCATAATATGTGGCACTGCTTTTTTGCTCCCTACAGTATATGACCCCCCTTTTTATGACTCCTAAACAGTATGTAAATCCATTTTTACAGCCGCCCCCCAATGCCCCCACAGTATATGATGACCTTTTTATGGCCCCCCAACACTGCATGGCTCCTGTTTTTTTACCTCTCCCACAGTTTGTGGCCTTCTTTTTATGGAGACCAAAATTTTTTTTGGTCTTTAGCTAGTTGTGAAAGGTTGCTATATCATATAACTAGATATAGCCCAATTTTGAGTTGATTTGATACCCTTCTTTTTATGGACCCCAACCGTATATGACCCCATTTTTATCGCACTCCCCAATGGGGAAATCTAAAGGTATATCAATGTTGATCGACTGAGTTTTATAAAGATGAATGAGTCCTGGATTGAGAAGGGCTATAACACACCGTTGGCAGATATGGCATTATATAGAAATCGATGTTACAAAATGCCTCATCAATTTTCTGTAGCCCCTTTTTTTGTATAGGTTACAATTTTTCAGAGGCTCATATGCTTCAATTTTTGGACTCCATGCTGTGTAGTCATGAGAGGTCAATCATGTGACTGAGACTCGTATGATTCAATTTTTGGACTCCACGCTGTATAGTAATGAAAATACTATATTTTACCGGCTATGCTTATATTTGAAGAGGTCAATCATGTGACTGAGGGTTCAATTTTTAGACTCCACGCTAATGAAAAAACTATATTTTAATGCCTATGCTTATTTTTGAAGAGGTCACCCATATGACTGAGGCTCATGTGCTTCAATTTTTAGACACCACGCTGTGTAGTGATTAAAAAACAATGTTTTATAGCCATTTAAGTGTTTCCTTGCTCTTTCTATGCATTCTGTCCATGCTCGGTGACCATCAAACTTAACTGAACTTGAATTGTTTTGTTTTGTAAAGAGGAATGGTCCAAAATACCTTCATCCAGGTTCCAGGAAGTGATAAAAAGCTACAGGAAGCGACTAGATGCTGTTATCTTTGCAAAAGGAGGATCTACTAAATATTAATGTCACTTTTCTGTTGAGGTGCCCATACTTTTGCACCAGTCAAATTTTGGTGTAATGCATATTGCACATTTTCTGTTAGTACAATAAACCTCATTCAATCCTGAAATATTACTGTGTCCATCAGTTATTAGATATATCAAACTGAAATGGTTGTTGCAAACACCAAAATATTTAGAACTAAAAATGATTAAGATTAATAGGGGTGCCCAAACTTTTTCATAGGACTGTATATACAGCTAAAGCCTCACACTGCAGAAACACAGCGTTTTTGGCTACGGCAGAAAAAAAAATTATGTGTTTTACAAAATAAGCAAAGTGAATGAAATTTAATCAAATTTACCTCATCCACACATTGCAGGGAAAAAAAAAGTACTCAATACATTGTGTACTACACTACAAGGCTAAGGCCCCATGTAGCAAGCCGTAGCAAAAAAGCGCTGCGGGAAAACCCCCGGCGGCAACACATGAGTTTTTCCTGCAGCGCTTTTTGCAGAAACTCCACAGAGGTTTCCTCTGAGGACTTTCTGCTTCCATTATACCTATAGGGACACTGTAAGTGATTCTATAGGTATAAGTGACATGCTGCAATTTCCAAAACCACAACAGTTTTGGAAATTGCAGCATTTCCACTTTGTGTATTTTTCTGCAATGTGTGGATGGGATTGCACATACTATATACCTACACACTCATAGATATACATTCATATACCATATATAAGCCATATATACACTTATATGAATGTATGAATACTATATATACATATACACATTATTATAGCATAATGTATACAATCACACATACCTGTATACAAACATACAGTCCTCACACAGTATACAAGACACATGCTTTAACCCTTAAGTACTAACATGGTGTCTATCATAGTGATATGTGTATGGTAGTGGTGTATGATAGACACCATGATAGGACTTAAGGGTTAAACAAATGTACACATATACATAATAAATATTAAATTTTAACAAAAAAAAGAAAAAAATATACTCACATTTGTGAAGCAGATCATCGCAGCAGCAGACTCCTCTGTCCCCACACGGTCCGATGTAAGAGATGACTCACTGCTGGGAGGGGGAGGGGGAGGGGAAGGAAGTCCGGGCTGCAGAGAGATCGCTTCTAGGATAGCAGGGAGAGATGTAGCTGCAGCCCCTGGTGTGCTCCGTCCTCCGGATGTATACTTTCCCTATGTTAATAGGGAAAGTATAGCACTGGCAGGAGGCCCCTCTGTGCAAGTGTCGGGCCCCTGGGAAACTGCCAGCAGCCGGGCAATTTTAATCATTACAGTGCTACCAGCAGCCTGGGGCCCCGAACTGATAGTCAAGGCTTGGGCCCACCAGGGGATTCACCGGTTCCCCGGCGGGGCAGTCCAACCCTGTGCACAGGTATGCCGGCTGCTGCCTCTGCTGTGATACCACTGTTCCTGCTGCTGTAAGATGAGCTGGGAAAGCATCATATGCTGCGGGGAGTCCACTCTCACAGCTCATCCCACAGCAGCCGGGACAGTGCTATCACAGCAGAGGAGGCAGCCAGCTTTCCTGTGCACATGGAGCACAGCGTTCAGCTGGCTGCAATGCCCACTAAGTGAGGCTCTCCGGCACAACCGCCAGAAGCCTTGCTAATCTCTGCTAAGCCCCGCCAACCACTTCCACCACCGTGACCAACAGTAGCACCAGCGCTGCTATGAAGATGGGGAAGGTAACTAGCATACCTCCTCCCCTACCACCACCTCTTGCACCACCTACAACCGGCAGTCATGCCGGCACTCCATTAAGGAAGCACCGGCATGACTGCTGATTGTCCCCCGCTCCAGCCGCTCCATAAGACATCCCCCGAAAATAAGACAGGTCATATATTTCAGAAGAGAATTTAATATAAGACACTGTCTTATTTTCGGGGAAACAGGGTATGACAGTCTCAGCAGGATGGTGCAAGATGTTTTATGCTTTAGTATTAGATACCTCCACATGAGAGATACAGCTACTCAGGTTAATGGCAAGTGGAAGTAACATCAGCTTTGTAAAATACCAGGAGCACTCAGAGCATGCACAAATAGTAAGCTGGTACTCCGTAGAGTTGCTGGTAACGTTAATATTCTGTACAAAGTTTCTCAGAAACAGCCAAACAAGATCAAGCTTAGAGCAAATCCTACTTATATTATCAATGTGAAAGTTTGTGTTTGGATGTTTGGATATTTGTTACTCAATCACGCAAAAACGGCTGAACAGATTTGGATGAAATTTGGCACATAGTTTGTAACCTGGATTAACACATAGGCTACTTTTTATCCCTGTAAATAACATGAATTTATGTCCGTATACTATATTAAACTGCTGTTGGCATCAGGAGAATCAGCTAATTGGAGTTTGCTGATAAAGCCTGCTCTATTATCTCTCTATGTAAACAACAACACTCATTATATGGTGTCCCAGATAGCTGCTGAGATGCCGGAACAATCACAGGCATGGTGGGAGGAACAAGTTCAGCGGCAGGCCAGCTTGAGAGCTGCCAAAACACTGGAGCAGGCGGATCATCAGCGCCAACAACACGCTCATCCAGTTTCTGAGATGCCAGAAGAATCACAGGCACAGTGCATGGAACAAGTTCAG
This sequence comes from Leptodactylus fuscus, assembly GCF_031893055.1. Classification (NCBI taxonomy): domain Eukaryota; kingdom Metazoa; phylum Chordata; class Amphibia; order Anura; family Leptodactylidae; genus Leptodactylus; species Leptodactylus fuscus. The sequence continues at coordinate 138,548,728 of NC_134268.1, forward strand.
CAGCAGGACAGTTTGAGAGCTGCTGAAATGCTGGAGCAGGCGTATCATTGATGGCAGCAATTTACTGAATATAGGATAGGAAGATCATCGATGCCAACAACATGCAGACAAAGTCGCGGGCAGAGGCTAGTACATTATATATACTAAATACAAATATGCCTCTATTCTATGGGTCTGTTCAATAGGTATACCAAAGTTATATAGTTTTTCTTATGATTTAACCCACTGAGAAATCCGAAACTTTAAGAATAAATTTTTCTTGATCCTACCCAAATTTTTCTTGTTCCTACCCAAGAGTCTGCCCCTCCTTCCTCCCAACATGCCCAATCTTCCCAGCAGAGTCATCCCACCTTTGCCCCCTCCCAGGAGCTGTTTTCGGGTCCTTTTCCACTCTTCAACTCTATTCAACAACTTCCCAAATCCCAGGAGCTAACAGACGAATGTGTGTGTCCTGTTGCCCAAACACTGGAGCATCCGCCATCTCCAGCCGATTTTGTGGTTGTGGATCCGCAACCAGCACTTCCTGTCCTCAGTGATGATGACGAGACACAGTTGCCATCAGGGCAGGCTGTTGTTATGTGTGGTGAGGAGCAGAGTGAGGAATTGTAAGAGGAGGTGGTGGACGACGAGGCGACCAACCCGACCTGGACAGGGGTGAAGTCTAGCGGGAAAAGCTGTGTAGATGTGGAGGCAAGCGCAGCACCAAAAAAGGTGGCCAGATGCAGAGGCATGTCCAGAGGTAGAGGACAGTTTCTTCAGAGAAGCCAGGCCAGAGCTAGCAAGGCCCAAGATGTTCTCTGTCCTAGCCACTCACTACGTTCCTCGATGGCATGGAGATTTTTCAACGTATGCGCAGAGGACAAACTGAGTGCGGTGCAACTCAAAACTGAGTAGGGGCTCTGAGAAGAGCAACCTGACCACCTCAGGTGTGTGCCGTCATTTGGAAGGCAAGCACTGGGCTCGGTGGGAGAGAGCAAACGCAGGACAATCGTTGTCCGGCGTTGCCGCCACTGTCTCTTCCACTGTTTCCAGTGCTAGTGCTGCAGTCCAGACCACCAGCCAGGACACTTCTGGCACTTTGGGGACTTCACCCTCATCCTCCCCTTTTCATGCCTTTGCTCCTTTGCCTGCACCATCATGCGCCATCTCCCAGGCGTTTGATCGCAAGCAGAAGCACAGCGTAAGCTTCCTTGACCTGATGGCAGCTGCGGCAACTCGCTATGCCATCCCTAGCCATCACTACTTCTCCCGGTGTGCCGTCCCCACCTTGCACCAGCACGTGTCCCATAACATCAGGCGGGCCCTGAGTTCCGCACTTTGCACTAAGGTCCACTTAACCATCAATGCGTGGACAAGCTCATGTCGACAGGGGCGCTACATCTCACTCACGGCACACTGGGTGAATGTAGTGGAGGCTGGGACCGGGTCACAAACTGGGGTGGCCTACCTCTTCTCCCAGCCCAAGATTCCTGGCAGCATTGCACACTGAGGAGTCCGAGATAAGAGCAGACCCATCACAGCAGACTCCTGTCAGCTTCTCAGCATGGAATGACGTAAGAGGAAGAAGAGGAGGATGAAATGGCAGATAATGTCATTCTTACACACTAGGCTAGCGGGGAAGTTCAGTGCATCCCATTGCTTCAGCGCGGATGGGGCGAAGGGGAGGAGGAAATTAAGAGTGACCCTTCCGGTGGGAGCAGCGAAGTCATGCCAATTAACACTCTGGCACACATGGCTGACTTCATGTTGGGCTGCTTTTCCAGTGACAAACGCATTGTAAAAATAATGGAGAGCAACCAATGCTGGATTTTTGCAACCCTCAACCCTCAGTATAAAAATAACATCTCATCTTTCATTCCGGTAGAGGGGAGACCAATCGCATAAATGATTGCCACAAGCAACTGGTGCAGAATATAATGGAAATGTTTCCATCAACCCTCGCTGTAGGAGAGGAGAGTTCCTCCAAGAGGCAAACAACTGCCATCCGGTCCACACCCACCAGAGGAACACTCTCCAAGGTGTGGGACACGTTAATAGCACCCCCTCGCCAAACTACCGCCACTGAGGGTCCTAGTGTCACCAGGAGAGAAATGTATAGGCGCATGTTGCGTGAGTACATGGCCGACCACAGTCCTGTCCTCTCCGATCCCTCTGTGCCCTACACGTTGGGTGTCGAAGTTGGACCTGTGGCTGGAACTGGCGCTTTACGCCTTGGAGGTGCTGTCCTGCCCTAATATTATGCTCCTACAATCCTCAATTCATCCCAAGAGTCTAATACTCTGCTGCTACAAGGCTCAACTCACTTCAAGGGCCTAAAACTCTGCTGGTGCAAGCAGGGTCGGACTGGGGTGTCTAGGGCCCACCAGTGGAATTGCTTCTAGGGGCCCACCACCAGGACCCTGCAGACCAGCGATACCGAGACAGGGAAGCTAAAGGTAATATCATCTCGGGAGCCATGCTGCTCACCCGCCATACGATGTGCAACAACACACTACCTAAACCTACTGCTACACTCTGTATGGAAAGTGAACAGCGCAGCTCCTAGAAATGTTACCATTACCTGTAGCCACACTGTCCTGGAAGAGCTGATCTGTAGAGGTCCTGGCTGTTGTATCATCACAGATATAATATTGACGGCCTATCCTAAGGACAGACCATCAATATTATAAAGATGGATCAATCGTTTAAAGATTTGTCCAGTAATTGGATCAACCCATATGGCTGGCGGGAGGTGTAAAATAAAAAATAAATAAAAAATGCCTTCACCTGTCCCCATTGCTCCATTGTCCGCTGCCAGTGTCCATTTAGTCTCGTGCCGGCACCTCCTTGCTGGGAGTCCTGCACCTCATGGGACCACTGAAACCAATTAGATACAGGATTTCCAGAAATAAGGCCATGAGACTGAACAGACACAGGCAGGAGGAAACGGGGTGCTGGGGACAAAAGCTCAATGAAAAACACTGTGTCTCACTGTTGCGCCTAATCCTTAAAGAGGACCTTTCACCATTTGGGGCACATGCGGTTTAATACACCGCTAGAAAGCCGACAGTGCGCGGAATTCAGTGCAGCTTTCCCGTTCTGTGCCTCGGGTGAAGAGCTATCCTGTGCCCCAGGAGGTGAAAGCTCCTTTTTAACATCTCAATATACTGTACATCACACTATAAGGATAAGACCTAACACAGCGTCCCACAGCCAAAAAGCACTGCAGGAAAACCCCCGGCGGCAACACATCAGTTTTCCTGCAGCGCTTTTTGCAGAAACTCCAGAGGTTTCCTTTGAGGAGTTTCTGCTTCCATTATACCTATAGGGACACTGTAGGTGTTTCTGGTGTTTCCAAAAACTGCAACAGTTACCTACACACTCATACATATACATTCATATATACTCACTCACATATATATATAGCATATACACATTTATATATATATTCATATACCATATATACCATATATACTGACATATATATACATACACTCACACATTATTATAGCATACTGTGTGTACACACACATACCTGTATACAAACATACAGTCCTCAGACAGTATACAAAACACATGCTTTAACCCTTAAGTACTGTCATGGTGTCTATCATAATGATATGTGTATGGTAGTGGTGTATGATAGACACCATGATAGGAATTAAGGGTTAAACAAATGTACACATATACATATTAAACATTACATTTTACCAAAAAATGAAAAAAAAAAATATACTCACATTTGTGAAGCAGCAGCAGACTTCTCTGTCCCCACACGGGCCGATGTAAGCGATGACTCACTCTGAAGAGGAGGGGGAGGGGGGAACTCCGGGCTTGCAGAGAGAGCGCTTCCTAAGATTGCAGGGATAGCTGCTGCCCCTGGTGTGCTTCCCATGTATGAATAAAGAAGCACGGCTGCCGGCAGTTTCCCAGGGCCCCGACACTTACACAGAGGGGCCTCCTGCAAGGGGTATACTATATTAATAGGGAAAGTGTACCCCTGGCAGGAGGCCTCTCTGTGTAAGTGTCGGGGCCCTGGGAAACTGCCGGCAGCCGTGCTTCTTTATTCATTACAGTGCTGCCTGCAGCCTAGGGCCCCAAGCTTACCGATAAGGCCCCTGCCACTAACAGTGCTCAGTTTATCAATGCAAATGCACTGGACAGGGGCCCGAACCAGCCCCTGACATCCCGATCGGGTCACTGACCAGTGCTTCTGCATTGAGGAAATGAGCACTGTCAGTCAAGGCTCAGGGCCTATTGGGAGATTCCCCGGTTCCCCAGCGGGCCAGTCCAACCCTGGGTGCAAGGCTCAATTCACCTCAAGGGCGTAATACTGGGACTTGGGCGTGTTAGATGCACACAGGAATGCTTCCCCTTCTGCCCCAGTTGTATTCCAGAGGTGTTGGCATCATTTCCTGAGGTGTCATTGTGAACTTGGTGACTCCAATTGATCGAATTTTGATTTCCCTGAAATGAGCATTTTTTTTCCAATAGACTATAATGGGATTTGATATTCGTATTAAATTTCAAATTTTCGAATATTTCACTACTCGCTCATCTCTAATAAGAGCTGTTGGTGTAAGATTCCTGCCTAAATAAGTGTAATCGCTAACTAACCCTGGCAGAACGCCTATCCCTCTCTATTTCACAGACGCATCTGAACCGAAATTAACACCCACTATTCTTATAAAGTGGAGGTCACCTGATTTAGCCAGCCAATGACTGTATATGTTTTTTTTTTTTCATATCCTATGTTGTCCTAGTTCCTGTCCCACCTCCCCTGCATAGTTATTGGTGTAAAAAAAAGCGTCAGGAAAGGTGGGAGGAGAATCAAACTTTTACCGCACGGTATTCGACCGAGTGCGAGTATTTCCTAGTCGATCGAGTACTACTTGCTCATCTCTAAAAATTATAAATTGAAAAAAATAAATATGGTGTTTGCTCAGGATTTGAGCGGAAGGCATAGCTGTCCGGTCTCCGCTGTATTATAAATACCGACAACATACAAACATATAAAAACAAACAAAAATGCTGTCCGGAGATAGACTACATTTTCCTCATCATGTAACACCCTAAATTAGTGTGCCAGTACCAACAAATTATACATAAAGAGAACTGACAAACATTGGAACAAGACACAAAAAATACAAAGACAAAAAAATAAACATTTCATAGAGTGAGACAGATAGTACAAAAAACATGGGAGGCAGACTCTGTGGAGACATTACATTTTTATTTGGGAACCCCACATACAAAAAGGAAGGGGAAAAGAAAAAATAACTTTGGACAATAGATGTATAAATAAATAAAAAGAGATGACGACACATAGAAAAGAATGTATTAGATAGCATGTAATACATATAAATAATAAATAGTGTAAATAAATACATCATTGTACAAGCACCTCCTCATTGAAATAAAATAACTGCAACAGCCGAAAGATGACAAACATTGCAATAAAATCAATAAGTGAATATACGCATAGAAGTACAGCTCCAAAGTTTTCCAGAACTGACATCACATACAGCAGAGACTAAGTGGCTACACTTATCATGGGGATTTACCTGCTGACTCCCTGGTTGACAACCTGTCAGAGTTTTCACTGTAAAAATCAAACCTATAAGAAAGTTTTCCTCCAATTCTACCCCATTATTTGAGTCAAAGTCAAATGGTAGGAATGAGTCGAATCACATTTTTATGTTAAACATGTTTAAAGAATTTTTGGTGATGTTATTTATTTTAGATGTTATTCTCTATTTAAAAAAAAAAAAAAAATCAATTTCAATTCCAATTCTTGACACCAAGTCTAAAATAGTCTGTGACTTGTTGTTTCCTAGAATTGAACCATGGGTGATACACACAATGGTCTGGAGCAGATCCTTTTGATTTCTTTAGGCATACTCCATGACCTGGGCGGAAAAAACAGGATGACTCCACATATTATATGGGTTAGTAGCCAGAGTCGTCAGAACTGAACTGCAGGTTGGAATTATTTTAAATATAGAACATAACATGGATTAAAAAAACCTAACCAATAATTCTTTAACAAATATGTCTAACATAAAACTTGATTAAAAAATATGTCATTTTCTGACAACTCATTCTCTTTAGGGCTAGTTCACACGTAAATTACATGTGGCTTATTTTGGTCCTGAAAAAAAAATGCTTCCTAATTAGTAAGCATTTTTTGGACCTTGCCGCGCTTTTTGGAGCTTTTTTGGAGCCTCTTTTCTGTAAAAACCGCTTAAAAAAAATGTCAGGCGGTTTTCCCCTCCTATAAAGTGAATGGGCCGCAAAAAAAGCGTGGGAAAAAAATGTGCGTTCACTTCTATTGCTTTCTTCAGGCGGAAAACGCCTGAAGAAAGGTCATGTCGCTTCTTTTTTCTGCTAGCAGCGAAAAACTGCTAGCAGAAAAAAAATGCTAGCAATCTATATAGACCACTATTGTAATGGTTTAAGGGCTAGTTCACACGGGGGCAAAGAGGCGGATTTTGACGGCAGATTTCGCCTCAAAATCCGCCTCTTTGCCCCCGTGTGAACTTGCCCTTAAACTAGAGTGATGATGCATTAAAAAAATAAACTTTAAGGGCAGAGATTCGTGTTAAAATGTGTGGCACTTTCGATCTTTAGGAATGATAAATGTTTCCGAACGAGACTGGTTACTTCCACTCCTTGTTAACACTGCAAACTTCTGATGCCACTCCAAAGTGGTGAAAGGAGTGAAAAGCACAAATATTGCATGTTAGGAGCAGTGCCGGAGCCTCCACAAGCCGTGCGAAGGTTGCCGGCCCTGTCCTCCCTGCGCACCCGAGTCCCCTGCTTCCAGGTCTCGGGAGGCAGGCCGCAACCTCTCGCAGTGGTCTCCTCCTGAGCCGGACAATGGAACTTCTTGTTTTCAGTCTAGCGGCGGGCTGGAGCCTATTTAAGGATGACTCTGGCTCCGGATCGCTGCTGGCTATTCAGTGTTTCCTCCATGTTCCTGATAGTAAACGATGTCCTGTAACTGATTGCCTCATTTCTGACCCCTTTGCCTTGACCTCTCACTCTGCCTTTGCCTCCTGATTTGTGTATTGTGCCTGCCCCTGTTTATGACCCCAGCTTGCCTTTAGATCTCTTCTTCCTGAACCTGTTTTTGTACTGCTCTACTGCTCGTGTTACTGATCTGGCCTGCCCTTTGGATTACCCTCTCTACTGCACTGCCCTCTTGTTGATGACTCCGACCATACGCTTGACTCTCCTTGACCTTCACCGCACCCTGAAGATCTGCTGAACTGCTTCTGTTATCCTGACAATGCATATGCCAAATATGATGTTTGATATTTTTATGGTATAAAATTACACAAATCACTTAAAGGTGTATTCTGTGCTAAAACTGTTCTAAGCAGCTAATATGCAGAGAGTAGAGCTGGAGGCAGACAACTCAATTCTCAGTGTAATGGATGAACTGAGTCTGTGCAGCCTAGTTCCTATTCAAATGCTAGGTAGCTGATCTGCTGATCCTTCTCCATCCTCTAGCTGCTGAGACAAGTTGATTGATGAGGTTGCAGGTTGTGAGACTCCCCCAACGATAGATCAGCAATATTTTAGCTTGGAAAAAACCATTAATAAATCTCACCATATTCTCAGAATTTTGCATTTTCCTACACTTTATAGTTTACTTGTTTATATAAATAAATTATATTTACTGAGACATCATTCAAACACAGATCTAAGCTGACGTAGATTTTGTAGTTCTACTCTACAGTTTTCGTGAACACAATTCTATATATGTGTGGGATTTCTTACTAATGAAAATCTATTTTGCTTTAAAGTGTATGACCATCATCTGCTGAAGTGCTATCTAGTCACGGCCCCTGGCTTCCTCTCTCTGCCTTCCACACTACTCTACTAGGTCATGTTTGGGGTGCCTGTCTGATTTAAGGCTCCTTTCATCACACAAGAGGCTGCTGGAATAGAAGTTTGCTAGTACCTGTGAAGGTGTTTCTCTGTTGCTGTGGTTCCTTATTACCTGTGTTTGAACTTTTTTTTTCCACCTAAGTATGATCTTTGTCTACATGCCCCATATATCAGGATGAACGAATTCTGCCTTCTCTGGTCTTTGCTTACCCAGTTACCTCATCCCTGCCCATCCCTTTGATGTCACTGTTAGCTACTCCTGGTGGTTCTCTCCAGCCCCTATCGGGGATAAAGGGTGAAAGTCAGGGAACTTATTTTATTATGCAATCAAGAGCAGCCCTAAGCCAAATTAGATCAATGGTACCATTGGTCCTTACCTACTGTGTCACAATTGATAATACTTTGTAATATTGTGTTAACATTCTACAGCTACAACATATAAATGGGACTGGCAGCATGTCTGTCCTGGACAGACTCCAAATGGACATATTATGTTCTGTTGAGCTCTGTTTAAGCCAGCTTGCCTGTGTGAGGGCTCAGAAGGAAAAACTAATAGCCAATGTGACAGCATTCTCTTCTTATGTTAAGCAAATTTCAGACGAATGTAATATAAACACATTTTTGTCCACGTATATCAGATGCAAACCCTGGCCTAAGCATGGGTCTGATCATATGAATTAGCAACATCGTAAGTAATTAAAGGGATCCTATCACCCGAAGTAATGTTTTTGTCCCTAACATGTCAGAATAGCCTTAAAGAGGACCTTTCACCATATTCGGGCACATGCAGTGTTATATACTGCCGGAAAGCTGTCGGCTTTCCCGATGTGTGCCCGGTGTGAAGAGCTTACGGTCCGGTACCGTAGCTTTTCTATGGTCAGAAGGGCGTTTCTGACCATTAGCCAGAGACGTCCTTCTGCCTCGCGGCGCCTATCGCGCTGTGCTGTGGAGCGGGGAGGAACGCCCCCTCCCTCTGCTCACACAGCTCGTCCATAGACGAGTATTATCAGGCTTCTTCACTGCACCGTTCCGTAGAAATACTGGTTTTCGACGCTATGCAAATTAGTTCTCTCACAGCATTGGGGGCGGTCCCTAGCACTCAAACAGCACTGGGGGCATCCCCAATGCTGCCACTTACTGTGTAATTGGCCATTTTTCTTGTGGCCGTGGGCTTGCGCAGTAGGCTCTGCCCGAGGCCCGAGGCCTACAATTTTCAAAGCCTGCGCCGGAAGAAGACACAGGAAGAGGACGTTCCTGAAGAAGATGGAGACAGCGATGGAGAGCTCTCTGGGAACATTGGGGACGCCCCCAATGCTGTTTGAGCTCTGGGGACCGCCCCCAGTGCTGCGAGAGAACTCATTTGCATACCGGCGAAAACCGGTATTTCTATGGAACGGCGAGGTGAAGAAGACATCTAAAGGTAGGAGATGAATAGCCTTTCTTAAGGCTATTCCGAAGTGTTAGGGATAAAAAAATAACTTCTGAATGATAGGATCCCTTCAAGAAGGTTTTAATATGATGTTGTCCCAGTAATATGGACACTAGTGTGATATGGCCCATATTGTATGTTCTACATACTATCAAACACAAAATATAGCACAATGTATAATATGAAATGTCTACACATTTGTGCACAACTCCATTACATTTTTCAGCTCCATATTATGTACATTTAGGCCTTTCGAGAATCTATAACTGTACAGATGTTTGTGTGAAATCTGATTTAAGATTCTATGGAAGCCTGGAAATATTTTTGTAGATTACCCATGCTTTTTCCTATTCATGAAATGCAATGGCATTGCCTAAAGCAAATTGTAGCCAACACTATATTGGCATTCTTCCAGTTCTAACATTAGAGATAACTTATCATGTCAAACATCTTACTCTATTATAGTACAATATGTTTTAGCTGACCCCATGTCTATCTGAGGCACAATGCAGATTGAGATAAGAGACCTTTCTGTCTGGTCTAATATTTGAGATATTGCAATAATGGGATAATTAGTCAACATTCCCTTTAATAAAATGCCCACATCCGAAAATAATGAGCAGATTATTAATTTAGATATATCTAAAATGAGTTTGTTATTGAAATGTTATTTCTGCCCTCTGTTAGAAGCTAGCAAATACTTTAGATTAACCTATAGTGGAAATCACTGATAAAACATTATGGGCTAGAGTCAGCAACTAGCAAAGTCAAACAGTTGTAGTAGCTCCTTGTAGAAGGGAGGACTCACTGCTGCTCTCTCTATTTAGCTTCGCCTACACAGGTAGATTACACCTCCATATATTTACCAAGGTGTGTAACTACCGCAAGGCCCGCGACCTTAAAGGGCCCAATGGGCCCCTGCTGCTTTTTTTAAATAGATCATTACCTGCTGGAGTAACACTAGCCCTACTTACCAATCCCTGCTCCTGTTAGCGGCTGCCTCCACTTCCCCTTTTGCCCTCCAGGGGGCCCTGTGTGTCCCAGAGTTCTCCTGCTTCTATTTTCTTTGTGTCTCTGGGTATGTTTTGTATGTCTTGTCTATATGTCTATATGTTTCATGTATTTTTCTGTTTTGCGGCTTTCTCTTTGTATTCCCTGTTGATTTCCCCCACTGTCTGGTTTCTACATAGTTGGTACAATCCTGGGCAAATTTATGGAACTGGTGGAGGAGTTTTAGCCGGTGCTGCACAAGCTGTTTCAGGGTCTCTGGCTGGAGCCCCTTCTACATCCTCTGGTTTCCTTCATCTGGGCTACAACACGCCCCATATCATACTGCTGATGCTGAACAATGTCTGGAGATCACTGAGAGGGGAATGATATGGGGCGCACGGGGCCCCCTGGAGGGCAGAAGGAGGAGCCCATGCAGTTGTGAGCAGGAAACGGACCCACAGCAAGAGTATTTGTTGGGCAAACCCTGTGAGATTTATCACGCAAGATTTGCTGAGAGGTTCAGTTTTCACCAAATATGTCCCAACTGAAACTATACTTATTATTATACTCTGAAGTCTCTTCACACCCCGGTGTTTACTGATAGGAGGTACAGTGGAGTTGACAAACATAAAAAAGCAGTGTTATTCATCTTTCCTGGGCCCCAGCGTGACTTCTTGCTGTCTTTGGGCACCTCTTCAGACGTCACATGGGTCAGGCCAGCGTCACGATGCATATTGATGCTGGTGTGGGACGTCATTAAAGGGGTTGGCCACTTTAAGACCAATATTGACAAACAAATATACAATAAAAAGATGTACAATTTTCCAATATACTTTCTGTATTAATTCCTCGCGGTTTTCTAGATCTCTGCTTGTTGTCATTCATTCTTTTACTTCTAGAGGATAAATCTCTGACCATGGTCATGTGATTTATGGTCCATGGTCATGTGATGAGCACACAGGTGCACAGCTGATTACCAGGCAGATGTCTGATTACTGTGTTGTGACTTTAATGAGCGGCACCTGTGTACCCATCACATGACCATGGACCGTAAATCACATGACCATGGTCAGAGTTTTTTTACACTAGAAGGAACAGAATGAATGACAGCAAGCAGAGAACTAGAAAACTGTGAGGAATTGATACAGAAAGTATATTGGAAAATTGTATATCTTTTTATTGTACATTGGTTTGTCAATATTGGTCTGAGAGTGGCCAACCCCTTTAAAGAGAGCCGTAGACAGTAGGGAGTTGCTGTTCCAGTTGTGTTGCAATTGGAAGAAGCAATGGAGGGATTGTTTTTTTTATGTTTATTATACCGACAGAGTGGCAGTGGCATGTCTCACTGCCAATTATAAAATTTGAAGAAAAAATTGTGTACATTACCAGCATGTCTGGACTGTCAGCTGAAAAATCAATGATATCTGCTGAAATAGAAAGGATTCTGACCCTGAAAACAACACATAGAAATGAGAATAAAAACCTGGATTATCCTGTCAGTTATCCCTGTATGGGAGAAAATGCCACATCAACATTGTTATTGGTGGAGTGGCAATTTACAAAATTTCAAGAAAAATTCTGGCCACACTACCAGTGCGCCTGGCCTGTCAGCTGTAAAAGCTAAAATATCTTCTGAAGTGGAAAGGATTCTGACCCTGAAAATAACACTTGGGAGGAAGAAAGGAACCTGGATTATACTGCCAACTATGCCTGTATGGCATTAGAGATTGGTGAACTGTTTCTTCACAAACTGGATTTGAACCTAATCTTCTATATTGTTCATTTTTGTTAAAAAAAAAAATTGTGGACCGTTTTGGGCAAACTAAAATGGCCAGCCCTAAATGTTTGGGGCAGCAAATACAGAAGAGATGCCGAATAGTCAAATTCAAGACATTATACAAGCTGATTAGTGATAGAAATCTTCATAGGAGTGAAGGCATAGCTGCTGCTGTTTGAGCATTTCTACTCCAATACAGAACTACAGACACAAAGGCAGGAAAGTTAACCCTACCATTACCAATAATCTAATTTTGTTTAAGCCTATTGTGTCATACACAGTCTTTAAACATAGGTTTTACTGATTTTTTTAAAAAAAAATTTTAATGCTTTTTTAAGGATGTTGCTGTTTTAACAGCAAAGAGGTGATCCCATCTGCGCAAATCTGGAAAAATTCTTCATTGTTTAAGTGGTGTGTTGTTGTTCACCCAATATACAGTTTAGCCTGTGCTAATCTGAAAAATAACTCTTGATATTTAATGTTTTGTTTATTTTCTACTCTATACTACTCTATATACCACCAAATGCACAGTGTAATGTAGTATTGCTAATTTGAAATAAATTGAAATAATTGCCTGCTCTCAAAATCTCATGCCCTTGACAAGGGCATGTGACTAGCACTCCTACCTAATCGCACAGGTTTATCCAATCTGCCTATTTGGAAAATAGAGTGTACCCTACCCACTCTGTGTTCACACTGTAGACCTGTTCCAGGTCCGAGAGAGGTAGTTTGCCCTGTGTTCACACTGTAGACCTATCCAGGTCCAAGAGCGGCGGAGCTCTAACAACACGAGTGTGACCCGGCACAGGTGGGAGCGGAGCGCTGTTGCAGGAAGAGTGGAGTTTCCTTGCTTGGTCCTAGTATATTATTAGCTGGCTCTGCAGATGTCATTCATTTGTGAAGAATGTGAATGTTCCGGTCGCCATCACCTCCCGGCAGTCTAAGAGTTCTGTTTTTGCACTTGAAAAAGGGTTGTACTGACCCAAAACGTGTCATGCTATACTTCAATAAAATCATTTTCTATTGGACCATCTGGTTTCGAACATCACTTCTCTACCAGCGAGCGCAGACCCAACACGAACCTCGGTTCTTGGCTTCCACTATTTCTCCGGTCACTCGGTGTCTTGTTGACTCTGCTGCCACTTTCACCTGAATTCTGAACAAGTGTATATAGAGGGTGTGACTCCTCACAAACCGTATCAGGTGAGAGACCAACTGGTATAATTTCTACATCATTTCTACATCTTTTTAATATTATAACGAGAATACTACACTCAGAGCGCTCGGTGTCTCTCTTTTGTATTTACTGTGTGTTTGTTGGGTGTGTTTTCACTAGGTGCCAGTCAAAGGCCCATCCTGGCCAATCAATATTCCAGGGAGATTAGCAGCACTCAAACTGATTTATACAAAAGTTTTATTGAAGATAACAATAAGGACAGAATGAATCATCCAAGCAGAGGATGAGTTGCTCTTTTGTAATGCTGAATGTCTGGTAGATCTCAAACTCGCTATATCCAATTTCATTCTGAACCACTTGAGTGATACTACTGTGGGAGGCCCTGAAATATGTCCTCTGAGGGGTCCTGATAAAACATGGGGCTAGGCTCAAGAGGGAAGCAGGTTTGAAACTCAACTCCAAAACGTAGCTACCTTGCAGGCTCAACACAAGCAATTCCTTCAAGAATGCACTACAGCCTCTCTGACGGCTACTTATCAAGAGATCTAGTACAAGGAACAGCGACTTCGCTATTTGAGCCAATGCTCATTCTATGAATGAGGCAAAAAGGTGGTGCGTCTACTGGCACAAGTGGTTTGAGAGTGACAAGTCACTTCCCCCATAATGGCCACCAAATGCCCATTGGCTAATTCTTCTCTGCTGGGGCTTGTTGGCTCTATAGTTTTGACCCTATGACAGCTATATGGGGCAACCTGGACTTCACCACTGTCCTGCAATACACTTTCCTCTCCTCCCACCCTGGATCTGCTGCCTCTCCGCTTCCATCAGGTAATCTCGACCTCTTCACTCCTACCCCTCTCAGAGTTGGTCCCATTAAGCACCGCCACTAACACCTCTCATTAGCAGTATACCCAATTGTTCCACTTCTACACTTCTATTTAGAAATTGAATGATCTGCACAGGATACTGTTACCCTTTGAAAGTCATTGTCTCTCCTCTTTAGTCCCCTCCCATACCATCTCCCTTATCTATAGCATGTTATCAGAGGATTCTTCTGATCAACTGCCAGCATACATGGGGGAGCATTTTCAACTCACCTAGAGCTTATCATGCTACTGAAGTAACAATAGACTTCATGAAACTGAACATCAATTCTGTAATTCAGGCCTGTCACAGAGCTACTTACCCTTATCATTGAAACTTAACCTACCAATAAGCTAGAGCACTACAGTCACTTAAACAGAACAACAAGATAGTCATAAAACCTGCTGACAAGGATGGTGCCATTGTGGTTATGAATCATTCTCATTATGTGCAAGGGGCTTTACACCAATTATCCAATTCACCCATATACAAACCAGTCCAGTCTGAGCCCAACCACTTCATTATAAAAAAAACATTACAGACATTTTGGAAATTTAGCTATATAAGGGCATCATCAGCAAACAGGTTTTATACATCCTTGTCAATTTTTAAAGTTGTTTAATAAAAATCTATGTTTTATTTTTTGCATAAAATTTTGAGTATTGTGTCATTCTCCGTGTCTTCGCAATTCTTGTTATTTCTTGGAGAAACCTATACGTGTTTAATAGGGGTTATAGACAGGCTTGGTTATTTGTCACGTCGACATTACTATATTACGGACTCAGTCGTGTCATGTTGTTGTTGTGTTTTGTATCCTTACTATAATCTATAAGTCCATGGATAAACCATCAGGAGGAACCAATTTAGAACAAGATGCAATGTTTTTGGCTTGAAGCTCACCATATCACCCTACAGGAAAATTATTTCATGTTTGAGGATACCTTCTATGTTTGTGGATATTTGGGGAGCCGCTATGGGGTTTGACATAGCCCTCCATATGCAATTATCTATGTGGCAGCCTTTGAATGAGACCATGTGTATACTCCCATCTATTATAACCCCTAACTACCTAACAGTATATAGATGAATTGTTGTTAGTGGATTATGGTCTTATATACAGTACATACTTATTATAAGTAATATAAGAGTTTATCCTGAGTTGTGTACTGACTATGTATATGAATTGACTGACTATGGATATAATAAAATATCATGAGCCCTTATTAGTTATTCTGAACAGTCTTTACTATCTAAATATTCATCTAACATAGTTACACTTTGTATTTTCAGTAAGGATATGACAAAGCAAATAACCAAACAATATGTGACTTTGTAATAAAAGTAAATTTTCTCAGAACACGTCTTTCATTGTGATAATACAGTAATCGTTTGGCCATTATGAACTAGAAAGGGAAAATTTATAGGAAAACTGCATCACTAAGGTGTCATTTCCTAGCACATTTAACAAGGAAATCATGAAGGAAGTATGTTCACTTCTTGTTTATACAATAGAGCTTCTACTGTTAGATGATTTACTATAAAATGTGAAGGATGTGACACATATAACGGATGTTTTCTTACAAAAATATTGAATTAAATTCTTCAGGGTGGAAACAAAACTTCTCCTTCCTTTAGTTGCTATACAGTAAAGTGAAACAGTAACACAAGGGCAATAATAGTGCAGATCAGAACCATGACGTTAGATGTAGTAACTAAAAATTCATACTTTTATATGAATTAAAAACATATTTTTGTGTCATAATGGGTAATTTTTACTCTTTTAAACCAATGCTAAAAAATGTCAGCAGTAGCACATTGTAAATGAACCCAAAACTGTTATGTGTACTGTGGTAAAGACTGGGATAAAAGATAGCTGCATGTGCACAGGTGCCCCGCTGCATTACAGAAAGCTCTTATATTACAATGGGATAATACTTGATCCCCTGGTAGTTTTTAGAATTAAAAAATGTATATATCATCTCTACATTATTCTCTGTATATTAATATACACATAAAACCACTTCTAAGGAATTTATTTCCTTGGCTAATATTAGTTTCTCAACTTATTTTTTTATAATACAACTCATGTTACCAATTACGATTTAGTAATTTAGTTACCCATCTTTGAGCCTTTCCTGGCTCCTATTAACATGTGGAGCAAAGTATCCCATAATTTAGATTATTTAAATTCAGAGCACAAACATACACTGTAGGCATACAGCTAGAATCAATTGGCTTGTGCCCAAATATACATGTTATCATGCTACAAAACATTTAAAAAAAAAAAAAAAAGGTAAATAACTATTGCAAAGATAGAACATAATATAATAATTAGAGATGAGCGATTAGTACTCCATCGAGTAGGTATTCAATCAAATACTACGGTATTCGAAATACTCGTACTCGATTGAGTACCACTCGCTGTTCGAATGAAAAAGTTCGATGCAGAACCAGCATTGATTGGCCGAATGCTATACAGTCGGCCAATCAATGCTGGTTCTTCTCCTACCTTTAGAAGTCTTCTCCGTGCAGCTTCCCCGCGGCGTCTTCCGGCTCTTCATTCACTCTGCCAGGCATCGGGCCTAAGCAGAGCTGACTGCGCATGTCTGCTTGTAGTGCGGGCATGCGCAGTCGGCTCTGCCCAGGCCCGATGCCTGGCAGAGTGAATGAAGAGCCGGAAGACGCCGCGGGGACGCTGCAAGGAGAAGACTGCACGGAGGATCCAGCCCGACCCTCACTCGTGAACTTGGTAAGTATAATTTGATCGAACGTTGCCTACCCCTGAAACGAGCATTTTCCCCCCATAGACTATAATAGGGTTCGATATTCGATATGAGTAGTCGAATATTGAGGGGCTACTCGAAACGAATATCGACCCTCGAACATTTTACTGTTCACTCATCTCTAATAATAACACATCTGGTGAATCAATTCAAGTAGTGAAGCACTGAAGATAAGTCCAATGGTTATAAACTATATAGTCCAATTACATTGTAATAGAGGCAAGAGAGACATACATTGTTACAGTAAGCTGCATTCATAGGGTACAGATTCAAATTTTTTGTGAGGGGCATATGGGTAACACACAGACCCACAAGGAGGCTGCAAGCAGTGTCAGCAATCATCGATGGTGGGTTGTGATATCAGCCAAGTTCCACGGGTTCCATACTTTGTTGAATTTTGCATTTTCAATGTATATAAAGAAGATTTTCATAAGGAATAATTATATTCATAAGTTTTGGAATTGGAGTCGTTACTGATCCATCCATCCATCCATCCATCCAAGAACAATCACTTTTCTTGCCAAGAATAAAGTTTCCCGAAGCATTATTCTGGTATGGTGATGTCAGTGTTCCTTGTCTTGCAGACCCAGCAGACATATTTCTGGAGTAAGAGGGACTGGTCTGTCCAGAACTGTGGATAGTACCTCCACTACCTCCTTCCAGAAGTATTGAATAATTGGACAGATCATATGAGGAAAATCTGCAAGGAAGTGTGTACATCTAAAACATTGAGGTAAGATAGCACGACCCATTTTGTATAATTGTTGTGGGGTAGTTAGCTTTGGTAGAAGAGGTACAGTTGAATAGGTTTATTGTTGACTTCAGGTGAAACATATAAGTGGAATTCTAGTAGATCAGAAATGGATTCGGAATCAATTGTTGGAATCAGGGACTTCCATTTATCTAAAACTGGTAGAAGTTTATTGACAATCTTACTTGTGAGGAGACAGGAGTACGGTGATGAAATCAGGTCTCCGGGGTCTTGTGATAGAATTACACCTATGAAAGGGGCCACACGGTGGCTCAGTGGTTAGCACTGCAGCCTTGCAGCGCTGGAGTCCTGGTGTTCAAATCCCACCAAGGGGCATAAAACCATCTGCAAGGAGTTTGTATGTTCTCCCCGTGTTTGCATGGATTTCCATCCCATATTCCAAAAAGACATACTGGTAGGGAAAAAAATGTACATTGTGAGCTCTATGTGGGGCTCACAATCTACATTAAAAAAAAAAAAAAAAAAAAAAAATTACACCTATGAGTGGTTATGTGGTTACATTAATGTCTCCGAGAGAGGAAATTGAGTCCATAAGGCATGTTTTAAATGTAGGTGTCTGTAGAAGGCACAATGCAGGATTTCATATTTGGATTGAATCCAGTAGTTAGCATCAGGAAAGTGATGTAGTTGATCTACACCTTTATTAAGCCATATGGGTGTCTCCAGAGCTACGTCCACATGTTGGTTAGCTGCTGAGTACACTCTCTGAGATACTTTAAGGATGGGAAGCATACAGAATTTCACAATATTCAGTCTCTCCAGTACAGGCCATAGTTTCAGGAGTCCTGCCCAATCTGCAAGATGTTCCTCTAGAAGATTTGGTAAGTCTGAGATAACCAGGTCATAAGATGTTTTAGTTATTTCATTATGATCTACCGGCAACCCATACAATTGTAATCAGAATTCAGTCTAGGGTTTGGAAAAGCAAAAGAGGGATACAACAGATGATGTGTTGGAGAATGTACAGACATTTTGGTTGGATTAACCTGGGAACATCTGATATTCATTTAGGAAGGTAGTTGAAATCTCCCATTATAATAGCAACTCATTTGTATTATTGTTTCCAAAATGCTATATTTATATTTAACAAAACGTAGATAGTAATTTGCATTTAGGCTTTTTTCACACAACCACATTAAAAATTCTTTATTTTTCAGATAAACTCATCCACATTTGCACCAGTAGTCTCCCATATTTGCGGATCCACCAAAAACAGGGAAGACTAATACTGATGTCACTTAATAGTCCCAACCCTCTGAAATAGGTCACTTGATAGTCCTGACTTGGAATATTTGTGATTGTTTGACATGTTTGTTGGATTTCCCTCGTGTGGATCATGCTCTCCTGAACTGGCCTGGGTCTTAGTACTTTGTACAGCAGTATGCTATGCTGGAGGAGGAACTAAGAAGGAAGTATTGGGTTCACTCCATTATAACTCAAAGGCTCAGGAAAGGTCATTTCTATACCCTGTACTTTGTTTTGCAGTAGAATCAGGACAAGTTCCACAGCTACTGTCACATGACCATCCTGACTTTTGACCGTCAGCTTTTGGACTTGCGTCCTTTCCAGGAAATGAACATGCGATGGTGCATCTATTCAGAGAAACTCTCCAGAGGAACAGTCCCTGACAAATAATGGTCATGTGAATAGCTCCCATTCAGTGACATTGAAATCAATGCTGCTGTATGATATCTGTGAAAAAAAAGTCAGACAGTCATTACTCACTATTGTGCAAGTGTAGCCTAACTGATACAAATGAAACACTTTTAGATTAAAAAAAAGATCAGATCAGAACAACGAACAAAAAAACTTTAGTATGAAACCACTCTTAGGCTGAGGCCCCACGTTGTGGAAACGCAGCTTTTTTTTGTTGCAGGTTTTGCTGCGGTTTTTTGATCCAAAGCCAAGAATGACTACAAATGGAAAGGGAAATATATAGGACATTCTTATACTTCTCCCTTCTACTCAATTCACTCCTGGCCTTGGCTCAAAAAAACACAACAAAATCTGCAACATAAAAAAGCTGCGTTTCCGCAACGTGGGTCTTTAGCCTTAGGGTCCATTCACACGGAGGAAAATGGTGAGGAATTATGGTGCCATGAATATTTAACTTCCCTAGTCTCGTCAAATTCTGTCATTTTTCTGTGCCATTGACTATATTATGGAGCTGCATATAAATATCATAATTAGAGATGAGCGAGTAGTATTCGATTGAGTAGGTATTCGATCGAATACTATGGTATTCGAAATACTCGTACTCGATCGAGTACCACTCGCTATTCGAATGGAAAAGTTCGATGCAGAACCAGCGTTGATTGGCCGAATGCTATACAGTCGGCCAATCAACGCTGGTTCTTCTCCTACCTTTAGAAGTCTTCTCCGTGCAGCTTCCCTACGGCATCTTTCGGCTCTGAATTCACTCTGCCAGGCATCGGGCCTGGGCAGAGCCGACTGCGCATGCCCGCTTGTAGTGCGGACATGCGCAGTCGGCTCTGCCCAGGCCCGATGCCTGACAGAGTGAATTCAGAGCCGGAAGATGCCGCGGGGACGCTGCACGGAGAAGACTTCTCGGAGGATCCAGCCCCACCCTCACTCATGGACTTGGTAAGTATAATTTGATCGAACGTTGCCTACCCCTGAAACGAGCATTTTCCCCCCATAGACTATAATAGAGTTCGATATCCGATTCGAGTAGTCGAATATTGAGGGGCTACTCGAAACGAATATCGAACATTTTACTGTTCGTTCATCTCTAATCATAATCTCAACTCTGTTTTCAACAAGTGATATGTTTAAAAATAATATATAGCACTGCAACCTTAGTGTCAAGTGAACAAAGAAAATATGATACCAAAAGCCAGTTTCTACGTTTTATAACGCCCAAGATATAAGTATTTGGCCCTCCCCATGGTCTTTTTTCTCTACATTTTACACAGCCCTATATTCCAAGCCCGTACTCCATGCATAGTTTCTCAGTGAGAGACAGGAAAATCTCAAAATACAGAAGCCAGGGAAAAAATACAAAATTTGTGAATAAATTATATTACAAAATTTACTCATGATACAATGCTGCTAGAAAATCAAAACTTGTCCAAAAGTTTAGTTACACTTGAACCCTTTTCCGCCCTGGGCATTATTCGATTTTCATTTTTCGTTTTTGACCCCCCGCCTCCAAACCCATAACTTTTTTATTTTTCCACTCTCAGAGCCATATGAAGTCTTAAGGTTTGCAGGACAAATTTTTCTTCATGATGCTACCATTGATTATTCTGTACAATGTACTGGGAAGCTTTCTTATTCTATGTATTCTATGTTTCAGTATGATTCCAGGGATATCAAATTTATATGGTTTGATTTACATTTTAACCCCTTAACTAAAATACAAAACTGTGTTAAATTTTTTTTTCTAAAAGTCGCCATTAGAGATGAGCGAGTAGTTTCGATCGAATACCTCCATTGCATAGTTATTGTAAATAAAAGCGCCAGAGAGGGTGGGAGGGGATTTGAATATTTACTGCGTGGTATTCGACCAAGTACACCAATAAAGGGAGGTATGCGATCGAATACTACTATTCCATCGAATACTATTCTCTCATCTCTAGTCACCATAACTTTTTTATACTTCTGTGTACGAGGATGTATAGGGCATCTTTTTTTGCAGTACCAGGTGTACTTTTTAGTTATAGCATTTTGGGGAAATACTATTGCTTTGATCAGTTTTTACTCAAATGTTTATCAGAGGCAAAACAGCAGTTTGGTACTTTTGATTTTTTTTCCCCACGCTGTGGCGTTTACTGAACAGCAAAAATATTTTTCTAGATATGTAGAGCGAGCATTTTTGGACACAGGGATAATTACACTGTGTTCCACATTGTTATGCAAAAAGTGTTTAGGAGTGATAAGGTAAGAATTTTTTTGTTTGTCAGTTAAACTCATTGATGGTGATGTGTGTCAGGGCTCTTTATATCACTGAAAGCAATTGCAGACGCCTGTGCTAATTAGTTCGCCAATTGTGTCCAATTAAAGGCAAGACTACTTAAGAAGGCTGTCCCACAATATTAAGCAGCCTACATTTTCTGCCAAAATGGGAAAGAAAAAGGATGTGTTGCCTGCTGAAAAGCAACAAATTGTGGAGTATTTAGGTCAAGGAATGACTACAATCAAGATTGCCAAGACACTTCATCGTGATCATCGCACAATCAAGAAGTATGTAGCTGATTCACAGCACACACGTGTACGTGCTGATAAGGGAAAATTGAGGTCTCTTTCCAACAGACAATTACGTCAGGTTAAAAGAGCAACTGCAAAAATGCCTTGTCATAGCAGCAGACACGTTTTTGAAGCTTCTGGTGCCTCCAACGTCCCCCGAACAACAAGATGCAGGGTCCTTCAGAGGTTTGCAGCTGTGCGTAAGCCATCCTGTCAACCTCCTCTATCCACTGCACACAAGCAGAAACAGCTCCAGTGGGCCAAACAATACATGAAGACTGACTTCAAAACTGTTTTGTTCCCGATGAGTGCCGTGCAACGCTTGATGGTCCAGATGGATGGAGTGGAGGATGGCTGGTTGATGGACACCCCATGCAAATATGGCTACGGCACCAACAAGGAGGAGGTGGAGTAATGTTTTGGGCTGGAATCACGGGGAGAGAGATTGACGGCCCCTTTAGGATCCCTGAAGGGGTAAAGATGAACATCATAATGTATGTGGAGTTTCTCAAACAGCACTTCCTGCCATGGTTCAAGAAGAAGAACCGTGCATTCCGCAGCAAGATCATTGTCATGCATGATAATGCACCAATGTCTCATGCTGCAAATAACACATCTGCATCTCTGGCTGCTATGGGCATAAAAGGGGACAAACTTAAGGTGTGGCTCCCATGCTCCCCTGAACTCAACCCCATTGAGAACCTCTGGAGCATCAGCAAAAGGAGTGTGTATGATGGAGGGAGGCAGTTCACATCTAAGCAACAGCTCTGGGAGGGTATTCAGTCCTCATGCAAAACAATTGAAGCAGAAACCATCCAAAACCTGACAAATTCAATGGACAAGAGAGTTCAGAAGCTCCATTGGAATAAGGGGTCCTATGTGCAAATGTAACATCACCTAGAATAAAGTTTTGACTTGAAAACTGTTTGATTTCAGTTTGTAATAACCTGCTAATGCTTATAATTTCACAAATGACCATTTTTTTGTTCTTTATAAAAAGAAAAAGGTTGAAAACTCTGCTGTGCATAAAAATTTGGAACATGCATTTTGAGTGCATTTTGTGTTTATTTTTTTATTAAAATATACTGCTATCATAGGCAGTTTGTTCAAAAACCTTTCAATTCTACTCTAATAGTTGATGACTGGAAAATTACAATGACTGCAATTCATATATGTAATTTTTGAAAATATGAGAAAATATTATTTGCATAATAATTTGGAACATAGTGTAATGTGTATGTGTTTCACAGTATTTAAGTACTTTTATATGTGTTCTAGGGAAAGAGGGGTGATTTGAACTTTTTAATATTTTTTATTTTTTTCTATATTTTTTACATATGTACAACATTGTCATTTTCTAGTAACAGTCTATCTAGTCCAGAAAATGGTCTCAAATTGAAAAAAAAAAAACATGGAAGTTTTTGGATGAAGGATTTAGGGTCCATTCACACGGAGTAAACGTGCGCTCATTTTGGCAGAATACACATGTAAAGAATACACATGTAAAAATAAGACTCCCATTGACTTGAATAAAATTTTTTACATGTGCAAAAAACGTGCCAGAAAACGCGACGCATTTTTTGACACTTTTTTTAACATGTGTAAAAAATGTCATTGAAGTCAATGGGAGTCTTATTTTTACATGTGTATTCTTTACATGTGTATTCTGCCAAAATGAGCGCGCGTTTACTCCGTGTGAATGGACCCTAAACCCTTCATCCTGAAACTTCCATGTTTTTTTGTTTTTTTTTTAAATTTGAGACCATTTTCTGGACTAGTTAGACTGTTACTAGAAAATTACATGATTAGAAGGTCTGGGTTGTTGGATTTGTAGTGTACTGGGGGCCTCCTATTCCACAAATAGTTTGGCACATGAAGCTGCATCTAAGTAGGCCATGGATGTTGTGGAAAGCAGTTTGGCATTTCGGAGACCATTTTAATTTACATTTCACATAGAGTGAGTCCATTAGATGATTACCAGGTAAATAGTTATTTGCTTGTAATTATTTGCGTCTGATTGCTACACAACAAATTTTAGCCTTAACATCTTGCTGACATACACTGTACTAGTAAACCAGATGGTGACACGTTATATAATTAATATAATGTGCCAATCGTAGGTATAATTGACATATTGTGGTTTCCAAAACTTTTGGAAATCGCAGCATTTCCGCTGCACATATTTTTCTGCAATGTGTGGATGGGATTCACTAGAACTGTGCAGGGATGGTAAATTGCCACAGTTTTTGTCGTGGCATTTCTGCCATGGCCATACCACTGCGTTTACACCACGTGGGGCCCCGGCCTAAAAAAAGTTTTAAAAATATTTTAAAAATGTAAGAATACAAATTACTCCAAAAATGTCTGATCTGCATACATATAAAAATATATTTATAAATATTTATAAATAAATTCAAAACAGCTGAACTGCCATTTTTTTTCATGGCTATTTTGCCTTCTCCAAAAATTGCATAAAAAGCATTCAAAATATCAGACATCCCCCAAAATGATATAAATAAAAATAGAATTGGTCCCGCACACCTGCAGCCCCTTGTATCTACATTTTGGATTTTTTATGTCCGGAAATTCAAACATCACCACATGCCTCTTTCATTCAAGTTGTCCTAAAAGGGGTTAGTTTTTGTATCTATGTGTATATTAACTCATATACTTATATATGCAATATGAACTGTTTGTTTTTTTTGTAAACCCACTATTAATATGGAAGGTTTCTATGAAACTATCTGGTCTCAACCATTATATATGCTTCTTTTTATGTCTTCTTTTTAAGAATTTTCTTCAACATTCTTTTTACGTCTCTTTAAATTCTTCAGATAAGAAAATTCATTTTGCATTTTGGATTGCAGGATTGATCTATCACTACAGTCATTTACATAGCACTGGTTCTCCAAAGAGAAGTACAGGTAGTAATACAGTGGCATATGATAAATGTGCAAATTAAATAAAATTATCTGTAGAGCATTGTGTACTCTTTAAGTATTTTTTGCTTTTATTAAATACATAAAAAGTATACAATGCAATGGATATATGTAATAGTTAAGTATGATGATAACTTATACAAACGTACAGCTACACATACGCATATATATATATATATTTGTACTAACGTCTAACTCAGCAAATACCTACTGTCCTTAACTTGGCCCCAGTGTGAATGGTGCTAATCTTTAAAACTAAAACAGTTTACCATTCATGCCATGGTTTTCCATCTGACTGGCAAAAGATTCAAAGTCCTTTAAAAATAAACTGTAGAGTTCAAGAACCCATTGATGGTGCAACCTAAATAGGGCCTTGACATAAAGATCAGACAGAGTCAAGGACTTTACAGATCCAAAACATGTCCACCTGATCCATTCTTATTTGATCTATCCCTCTACTGATTTGAAGAAACAGCAAACACTGCAGCTGTAGACATAACAGCATCCCAGCGTGTAATATGTATTTTACCAAACATACAAGCGTAGCCTGATATCTTATAACCTTCTTTTCTAACTACACTTATATAATGAACTGCAATATGTACATTTATCACAAACTGCAGTATATTTACAAATGACAGCTTATAGAAAATGAAATGATCTGACATTACCATAAGCATAAAATATAACACAGATGAAGTGAACAGTTATTTCCTGCTGGTTGCTTATATTTCTATATTTCTTGTACTTTCATTAAAAAGAAAAAAGAATCCATGTGAGACTGGTCAGGAAATAATGCAAGGTCGCTTGAAAAAAAGAGGAAAACGGAGAAAGGTTAAAACGTCATTGCTCTATCCTTTGAAGGTCTCAAAGGCTCTTAGTTTAGGGAAGAAAATCCCCAAGTGGCATAGTAATACTCAGCTCCTTAAGGATGCTGCAAGGAAGGAATTGCTACACTAAAATATATCTCATAGCTGATCAGGAAATGAGCACAGATTGTACATATAAGCATGTTTCCTGCAGTACAAATAATTTATTGCGACAATATCTGTGGATTAAATACAATAAAAACTAGTTATACACCATAATATACTATTTGATGACAAACTTTACTAGTAATAAAATATAAATCAGAATAGAAAGAAATATTTTAGGTTCATTAATCTCTGGCCCCCCAATAAATATGTTAGAAGTTTATGAATTAATTGTTACAAATCCCGTAGATACTATACAATGTTTATCATTAGAATCCTTTCACAGCCCATTGCAAAGTGTTCGTCTTTTAGAACCCCCACTAGTCAGCTTCTATCTCTGGTGGCAGGTTCAACAACCTGCTGCAGGGGACTAGTAACTCATAATGTCACTTAGGCCTGGTTCACATCTGCGTTCGGTATTCAGCTCGAAGAGTCCGCGTATGTTAAATATATCCACAAATCCCAAGTGTGGCAATGCAAGGACGGAAATAAAAATGGCATTCCTACCACTGATATGGAAATTTCACTGTCAATGCCACTAAAACCTTTATAGTTAGTGGCAAAATATGATAATATACTACTACTAGAGACCCTATTTCAACAGAAATATATTCCTATTTATCCTGCAGTAGACACCGACTACAATGTACTATTGCTAAATCATGAGATACAGCTATGCTGCATGAGGATATGTAGATCACCATCTATAAAAATGGATGGAAGGAGATATCTTCATTCAAGCCAAATGGCTTTAATGTATTTAACCAGAAATTCCATCTGGATTCCCTTTAGAGGATCTTTCTATCAAAATTTTCCCCTCTTGGCAATGGAGTGACCACCTCCAAAACCTGGAATTTGATGTTAATCCGTATTCCTTGGTGTATTTGATTTATGTGATTTGCCACTGAGATGTCCTCTCTTCGATTAATAACCCCTACATGCTCAAGAACATGTCATCTCAGCTCTGTGACAGTTTTTCCCACATATTGTTTGCCACGCACAATAAAAGATGGACAAACCCTTTTGTGCGAGAATTGGCCTTAGATCGTAGAGTATGTCTAATATCTGTGTAGTTGTTGACATACGTCTTAGTGGTATCTATAAAGTCGCATGCACCAACTAAGTATCAATGTATAAATAACACAAAAAATTCTTTTGATTTTAAATCTAAATTTATTGTTACAAAAATTTCTTCAAATGTAAAAAATATTGGTATCAGGAAAACACAAATACATAAAAACATTTAAAAACACCAGATGTCAAACAACAAGAGTGGAGGTCGCACTGGACTGAGCAGCTCCAGCAGGTGCATAATCTGCTAGTGGTGTAGGGGATGAAAACAGCCACAATTAATGTGTGTATAGAAAGGCCCAGTATTTTGTATATATAAATGTAAATAGGCTCCTATTGCCCACAATATCACAAGATCAGAGCACTTAATTGAAAAGTATCTGTAGCATTGCAAAGATCATACCCACATCACCACTATATAGTAAGAGCATATAAGGTAACAGAAACAATGTAAAGTTACACACACATGCCAGTATTACATAAGCCAACCTACATAGGACAAAAAATGTAAAGTATATACATGAACCACTGCTCACCAGCTGCGACCTCCACTCTGAGCCCCAACGGACCGTTTCGCCCCCTGCTTCTTCAGGGAGCTACAGAATGGAGGCAGGAGGGGAAGCTTTTATAGGGTACACAATAGTAATTAATGGTGCCATTAATTCATTCAGGTGCGGCTCCCGCATCACAATGGTGCGAGAGCATCACATGACAATGCTTGAGCTAATCAAAACAATAGGAGTGTCCAAAGGAGACACACATACAGCGTGTATAGAAGGGAAACCCACAGCCACCGCACATATAAACCAAGAGCAATATCTTGTATCCGCCTGTGTATTAATTCCTGCATATAGCCACCAGAGAAACAATGTGAACTATAGATGATGTTGATATACACAAAAGGTTTTCAAAAAGATATGAACTATTGTTGCAATATTACATATAAAATAAAACAAACAAAAAAAAGGTAACCCAGCAAGGTTTTTTCAAGATCAATATGATAAAGGTGCAAGACAAATAGTGAAAAGTCAAGTGAAATATGCACTCGAATAAAACAAATGTGAAAACGTGAATTGAAGATGCCAATAAAATTTACAAGACGATGGCAATAAAGTGAATCAAATAAGTGACAATATAATAAATAGTGAAAATAGTGAAAGTGTGCAAAAAATAAAAAATAAAAAGTATGTCTCAGTTAAAAACAAAATGTTTAAAAAAAATAAAAATATTTTTTTTTTTATTATTTTTTATTACAAATATGGAGTCCATATGTAGAAGGCTCCGATGGTAGAGAACGATGGCTGCAACTCTCCACATATGTGATCCCTTCCGTCTCATGGCAAAAGCACTGAAAAGAATGTTTTATTTATTTACATGAGAAAAAACATAATATGTACACTCTACTGCATCAAAGTAAACTCCAAACAGACCCCAAATAAAAAGCCCCCCTCCCCAAAAGGTACGATACAAAACATCACAAATCATTCAAAAACAATAAAAGCCAGAGGATGAATAACCTATATTAAAGGAAGCATCCAAAGCCCACCTTATCATTTAATCCCTTAGGTGATACCGTTTGCAACATTGCTATCCACTTTGTTTCCAATTGTAACAACCTCTTCTTGATGTCCCCCCCACGTACACCCAAATGTACTTTGTCAATCGCCCTTACCTGTATGCGGACATCCCCCATGTGGTGGTCACGGAAATGTTTCGCAACAGGTTTTATATTCAGTTGCAAAGATACATCATTTGGATCCTGAGCCCTCCTGATGTCACGGATATGTTCCAATATTCATACACGTAATTGGCGTGTGGTCATACCAATATAGATTTGTCCGCAGGGGCACGTCAGATGGTATACAACACCCTCACTGCGGCAATTCATACTGTGTACTATCTTATATTGGCGAGATCCTTGTGAATCCTGAAAGGAGTCTGTTCTTATCATAAATTTGCATGCTGTACAGTGACCACACTCAGAGGAGCCCCATTTCGGACCTTTGCTAGAAAAGATAAATCTTGATGGTGGAGGAACATAGTGGCTTCGGACAAGGTGATCCCCTAGGGTTTTGCTACGTTTAGCCACCATTAGGGGTTCTGATGGCAAGATCTTTTCAAGTATCTTGTCCTGTTTTAGAATCGGCCAAAATCTGACATAGCATTACGTAGATCTTTCCACCTGTTATAGTAGTTGGTAATAAACCGTATCTGATTTCCTGCTCGTGGCCGTTTTTTGAAGTTGAGGAGATTACTCCTAGGTTCCTCCACTGCTCGGTTATATCCCCTTTCGATATCACTGGGTTGATAGCCCCGAGCCAAAAATCGTTGTCGCAGAAGGTTGGATTCTTCTTCAAATTTGTCAGGTAGGTCACAGATACGTTTAGCCCTGAGGAATTGTCCAGTCGGTATTGCTCTTATGACATGATAGGGATGAGCTGAATTAGCATGCAGGAACGCGTTCACACTGGTTTCCTTACGGAAGATAGTAGTATGTAGATTTCCTGTATCGTCTACACTAATTTTAAGATCTAAAAAATCAACTTCCTTCTGAGAGATATTGTAGGTAAGTTTAATGTTCAGCGTGTTATTATTTAGTTCCGTCAAGAATTCATCCAGGTGATGTCTGGTACCCTGCCAAACAAAGATGATATCATCAATAAAACGCATCCAGGACAAAACCTGTCCCCCATGCTGGTAAGTATGATCGACCGCCTCCCTCTCCCAGAATCCAAGGAAGAGATTGGCGTAAGAGCCGCCCCCATAGCCACTCCTTGGATCTGGAGAAAGAGGCGGTCCTTGAAAACAAAAAAAATTGTGATTGAGGACATACTCCAATAGTGTAAGGAGAAGGTCCATCAGCTCAGCTTCCATGCCACTTGATCTCAAATAGAACCTGATCGCTTGCATACCCAATCAAACTTAACTGAACTTGAATTGTTTTGTAAGGAGGAATGGTCCAAAATACCTTCATCCAGGATCCAGGAACTGACTAAAAGCTACAGGAAGCGACTAGAGGCTGTTATCTTTGCAAACGGAGGATCTACTGAATATTAATGTCACTTTTCTGTTGAGGTGCCTATACTTTTGCACCGGTCAAATTTTGGTTTAATGCATATTGCACATTTTCTGTTAGTACAATAAACCTCATTTCAATCCTGAAATATTACTGTGTCCATCAGTTATTAGATATATCAAACTGAAATGGCTGTTGCAAACACCAAAATATTTAGAACTAAAAATGATTAAGATTAATAGGGGTGCCCAAACTTTTTCATAGGACTGTAGATAGAAGCCTCCGTGTATACTACAGTAAATAAAAGCTCTGTCCTAAAAGCTACCTATAATTTTACTATTCATGTAGATAGAAACTTCTATCTATATTTATAGGAATTCTAACTAAAGCTAACAAAAAATGAGATTATTACAAAAGAAAAAGAGAACTGCGGCTAAAAATTGATCAGATGCTGGTCATAAATATACATCACAGACAACCACTCAGGACGCATACAAGCAGATGGTTTGTGTGCATGCTACAGAAGAAAAGGCTCTGTCTTAAAAGCTACCTAAAATTTTTTATTTATAGAATTTGTAGAAATTCTAACTAAATGTAACTAAAATTTATATTATAACAAAAATCCCCCACAATGGCTACAAATTAAGCAGGTGCTGGTTCGAAACGTATATCAATGACCATCGCTTAGTGCCACAGGGAACACACAAAAATATGGCTTGTGTGTGTATTACAGTAAAAAAGACCCTGTCCTAAAGACTATCTAAAATTTTATATATATATATATATATATATATATATATATATATATATATATATATATATATATATATATATAAACTTCTACGTATGTTTGTGGCAATTCTAATTATATCTAACTAAAATTTAGATTATAATAAAAGAAAAAAAAATCGCTGGCTAATAATTGAGCAGAAGCCGGTCAGAATAGTATATCACTGATCCCCTCTCAGCGCCGCAGGACACACACAAGAAGACACCTTGTGTGCATAGTACAGTAATAATGGCCCTGTCCTAAAAGCTATCTAAGGGTGCATTCACACTACGTAAACGGCAGCTTATTCTGAACGTAAAACACGTTCAGAATCAGCGGCGTATAAAGCAGTTCCCATTCATTTCTATGGGAGCCGGCATACGAGCGCTCCCCATAGAAATGAATGGGCTGCTTTTTTCACTACGAGCAGTCCCATTGAAGTGAATGGAATGTGCTGGCGTGTACAGCTAGCTCTGCTCATGCTGAGCCGTATACGCCAGCACTTCCCATTCACTTCAATGGGAGTGCTCGTAGTGAAAAAAGCTGTGTTTTACGTTCAGAATAAGCTGCCGTTTACGTAGTGTGAATGAGCCCTAAGATGCACATTTATTTTTCTATAAGAGACTTTGAGGATAGAAATGCTAAATAGGCCCCTTTACAAATTACCTGAGGGGAGAAATTTCTGAAATGTGGTTACTTTTCAGGGAATCATACAACCATAATTGCAAAAAAATGTTTTACGTTCAGAATAAGCTGCCGTTTACGTAGTGTGAATGCACCCTAAAATGTATATATATATATATATATATATATATATATATACAGTCCTATGAAAAAGTTTGGGCACCCCTATTAATCTTAATCATTTTTAGTTCTAAATATTTTGGTATTTGCAACAGCCATTTCAGTTTGATATATCTAATAACTGATGGACTCAGTAATAATTCAGGATTGAAATGAGGTTTATTGTACTAACAGAAAATGTGCAATATGCATTAAACCAAAATTTGACCGGTGCAAAAGTATGGGCACCTCAACAGAAAAGTGACATTAATATTTAGTAGATCCTCCTTTTGCAAAGATAACAGCCTCTAGTCGCTTCTTGTAGCTTTTAATCAGTTCCTGGATCCTGGATAAAGGTATTTTGGACAAACAATTCAAGTTCAGTTAAGTTAGATGGTCGCCGAGCATGGACAGCCCGCTTCAAATCATCCCACAGATGTTCAATGATATTCAGGTCTGGGGACTGGGATGGCCATTCCAGAACATTGTAATTGCTCCTCTGCATGAATGCCTGAGTTGATTTGGAGCAGTGTTTTGGATCATTGTCTTGCTGAAATATCCATCCCCAGCGTAACTTCAACTTCGTCACTGATTCTTGAACATTATTCTCAAGAATTTGCTGATACTGAGTGGAATCCATGCGACCCTCAACTTTAACAAGATTCCCGGTGCCGGCATTGGCTACACAGCCCCAAAGCATGATGGAACCTCTACCAAATTTTACAGTGGGTAGCAAGTGTTTTTCTTGGAATGCTGTTTCTTTTTGGACGCCATGCATAACGCCTTTTTTTTATAACCAAACAACTCAATCTTTGTTTCCAAAATGAAGTTGGCTTCTCCAAATGTGCTTTTGCATACCTCAGGCAACTCTATTTGTGGCGTACGTGCAGAAACGGCTTCTTTCTCATCACTCTCCCTGACAGCTTCTCCTTGTGCAAAGTGCGCTGTATTGTTACCGATGCACAGTGACACCATCTGCAGCAAGATGATGCTGCAGCTCTTTGGAGGTGGTCTGTGGATTGTCCTTGACTGTTCTCACCATTCTTCTTCTCTGCCTTTCTGATATTTTTCTTGGCCTGCCACTTCTGGGCTTAACAAGAACTGTCCCTGTGGTCTTCCATTTCCTTACTATGTTCCTCACAGTGGAAACTGACAGCTTAAATCTCTGAGACAACGTTTTGTATCCTTCCCCTTAACAACTATGTTGAACAATCTTTGTTTTCAGATCATTTGAGAGCGGGCTGTCCATGCTCGGTGACCATCAAACTTAACTGAACTTGAATTGTTTTGTAGAAAGAAATGGTCCAAAATACCTTCATCCAGGATCCAGGAACTGATTAAAAGCTACAGGAAGCAACTAGAGGCTGTTATCTTTGCAAAAGGAGGATCTACTAAATATTAATGTCACTTTTCTGTTGAGGTGCCCATATTTTTGCACCGGTCAAATTTTGGTTTAATGCATATTGCGCATTTTCTGTTAGTACAATAAACCTCATTTCAATCCTGAAATATTACTGTGTCCATCAGTTATTAGATATATCAAACTGAAATGGCTGTTGCAAACACCAAAATATTTAGAACTAAAAATGATTAAGATTAATAGGGGTGCCCAAACTTTTTCATAGGACTGTATATATATATATATATATATATATACCGTGTTTCCCCGAAAATAAAATTAAATAAAATTAAATACAGTGTTAGCCAAAAGTATTGGCACCTGCACCTGCAATTCTGTCAGATAATACTCAGTTTCTTCCAGAAAATGATTGCAAGCACAAACTCTTTGGTATTAATATCTTCATTTATTTTGCTTGCAATGAAAAAACACAAAAGAGAATGAAAAAAAAATCAAATCATTGATCATTTTACACAAAACTCCAAAAATGGGCCGGACAAAAGTATTGGCACCCTCAGCCTAATACTTGGTAGCACCACCTTTAGACAAAATAACTGCGCACAACCGCTTCCGGCAACCATCAATGAGTTTCTTACAATGCTCTGCTGGAATTTTAGACCATTCTTCTTTGGAAAACTGCTCCAGGTCCCTGAGATTTGAAGGGGGCCTTCTCCAAACTGCCATCAAGAGATCTCTCCACAGGTGTTCTATGGGATTCAGGTCTGGACTCATTGCTGGCCACTTTAGAAGTCTCCAGTGCTTTCTCTCAAACCATTTTCTAGTGCTTTTTGAAGTGTGTTTTGGGTCATTGTCCTGCTGGAAGACCCATGACCTCTGAGGGAGACCCAGCTTTCTCACACTGGGCCCTACATTATGCTGCAAAATTTGTTGGTAGTCTTCAGACTTCATAATGCCATGCACACGGTCAAGCAGTCCAGTGCCAGAGGCAGCAAAGCAACCCCAAAACATCAGGGAACCTCCGCCATGTTTGACTGTAGGGACCGTGTTCTTTTCTTTGAAGGCCTCTTTTTTTTCCTATAAACACTATGTTGATGTCTTTTCCCAAAAAGCTCTACTTTTGTCTCATCTGACCAGAGAACATTCTTCCAAAACTTTTTCGGCTTTCTCAGGTAAGTTTTGGCAAACTCCAGCCTGGCTTTTTTAATGTCTCTGGGTAAGAAGTGGGGTCTTCCTGGGTATCCTACCATACAGTCCCTTTTCATTCAGATGCTGATGGATAGTACGGGTTGACACTGTTGTACCCTCGGACTGCAGGGCAGCTTGAACTTGTTTGGATGTTAGTCGAGGTTCTTTATCCACCATCCGTACAATCTAGCATTGAAATCTCTTGTCAATTTTTCTTTTCCGTCCACACCTAAGGAGGTTAGCCACAGTGCCATGGGCTTTAAACTTCTTGATGACACTGCGCACGGTAGACACAGGAACATTCAGGTCTTTGGAGATGGACTTGTAGCCTTGAGATTGCTCCTGCTTCCCCACAATTTTGCATCTCAAGTCCTCAGACAGTTCTTTGGTCTTCTTTCTTTTCTCCATGCTCAATGTGGTTTCTGAGCATGTGCAGAAAATAAACGGACAGAAAATAATGGACTGTAACTGATGGCCATCAGTTACTGTCCGTTATATGTCCGTTGCCCATAGACCTCAATGTTAAAAAAAACAGACACTTTTTGTCCGTTTTTTCAAACGGATCAAAAAAATCCTGCATGTGTGATTTCTCTGTCCACTTGAAATAACGGACATGGTTGTTAATGGACCGTTACGCTAGGTTCACACCTGCGTTCAGCACTCCATTCTGTGCTTTCCGTCTTCTACATGCAAGAAGACGGAAAGCACAGACTGGGTCCGGCCGTGAGCAGTGGTTAGCGTTTTATTCTCTCCGCCACAAAACCGTTTTTTTAAATCCGCACACAAAGTACTGCATGTCTGACTCTGTGTCCGGATTAAAAAAACCCGGTTTCACGGCGGAGAGCGTAAAACGCTCACCGCCGCTCATGTTTTATGCAGGAAACGGAAACCTGCATAACGGAGTGCCGAGCGCAGATGTGAACGAGCCCTAAAGGACACAAATGGACACAAACGGACAACAGATTAAATCACATTGAAATGAATGGAAATTGTAATGGACACAGCTAGTGTCTGTTGCTAAAATCTTGAACGGACAGTAGCAACGGACACTGCAGTCGAACACCAACATAGAGGAAAATGGTGATGAATTTGGTGTGGAATTTCAGCGCTGAAAAAAAGCCTCCCATTGACTTCAATGGGTTCTCTTAATTAATTCCTCACCTTTTTCCTCTATGTGAAAGGACCCTCAGGCTCCACATTGCGGAAATGCACAGAGATGCAGAAATGTCAGGGGAAAAAAATTGTGTTTTAGGCCAAGGCCCCACGTTGCAGTAATGCAGCTTTTTTTGTTGCAGATTTTGTTGCAGTTTTTTAAGTCAGGAATGGCTACAAATGGAATCGGAAATATATAGGAAGCTCTTATACTTCTAACTTCTGCTCAATCTAGTCCTGGATTTGGCTAAAAAACTGCAACAAAATCTGCAACAAAAAAAGCTGCGTTTCCACAACGTGGGGCCCCAGCCTTACAGTAAAATAAATTAGATTTAATTTAATTTCATCTATATGTTGTGAAAAAAGAAAGATATAGAAATGTTGTGTTTTTGAAAAATGAAGATTTCAGCTGGAGTAATCATAAGTATTTTCCCTATATATTTAATAGGGTAATCAATAACTGTAGGAAAATAAACACATTGTGCTTATTTTGAAGGGAATTTTAAAACCTCTGCAAATTGTGATCATCTTCAGAACATCAGGATTATTAAGCCGTACTTAGGTATTATATACAGTATTATGGGTGTCTTACATTTCACCACAACAGAGGGTGTTTTTCCAAATTATGAAACACGGCTTCATTAAAGTAGGAACAACTTGAAGTTCACAAAAACATCCAATTGATTCCACCCTTATCTAACTGCACTAAACCAAAGTACACAGTGATTAAGTTCCATGTGTTACTCTTTGATGTGGAGCACAGATAAGATACTGATGGAGCACCAGAAGCCACATTGGAGAGTTTCAAACAAACATAAACTTTAAATCTTTCACATTCTTGCCTGACTTTGCTTATCTATTGTTTGTGTTCTTTAAACCAGAATCAAGGTCAGGTGGGAGTTGTAGTATTAGATAAACCGGAACATGTCCACGCACTAAAGTACTGTTCATTCGTAAACTAAAAGTGTTAAAGTTTTTCCATTATTTGCTTGTCTTGTTTAAAGGACTAGGCGGCTTTACAGCGGAAATGTTTTTGCCAGCATTGACATACCATAAAACAATTACGTGCACATAGTATAACCTTCTTCCCAGAAGTTAAGTTAGTTATGTCAGCTATCATTATTTTAATAATAATTAATACTAGTCAAATTTCTATAGTAATAATAAAATGCATCCTTCTTTTACTAAATATTATTTAAATATTGTATGAAAAATAAGCCTTGTTAGGCTACAACAATTTCTCCATGGCATTTTCTTTCTTTAAAAACAAAAACATAAAAACTTCCTGTATTATTTTGCATCTTTTAGGCTAAGGCCCCACAGGCCATATCCGCAGCACTAAAGCGCTGCGGGAAGAATCACTGCGTGAACGCATTGCAGTTCTTTCCACAGCGCTTTTAAGAGAAAGTTCACAGAGTTTTCCTCTGCGGGCTTTCTCTTAACATTATATCTCCGGGAAAGCCGTCGGCTTTCCCGTAGATATATGTAATTGACATGATGCGATTTGCAAAGCCGCAACGGCTTTGCAAATCACAGCGTGTCCGCGCTGCGATTTCTTCCGCAAAGTGGGGATGGGATCCACATGAATCCCATCCACTTTGCCTGCACTGTACAACGCCACGATTTTTCCCGCAGCGTCTCTGCTGCAGGCAAATCGCTGTGTATTCAGTCTGTGGGGCCCTGGCCTAAGGAATTTTTTTGCCCTTGGCATTTTTTTTATTCACACAGAGTTTTTCTGCATATTTTTCCTATAGGGAAATGCTGCATGTCAAAAAAACATACCAAAGAGCAAAAATACACTATGGAATGTGAAAAAGCCAAAAAAATCCCTCATTTATATAAGGTTATTTATAATTTCTTGAGCAACTTGTAAAGTCTGTCTACAGTGTTATTAAGGCTGAAGCTCCACCTTGTGAAAAAGCTACTGTACCTGCAAAGTGGATATAATTCTGGCTAACCTCATCTACACATTGCAGAAAAAAAAGTTTGCAGCCAAAAAGTTGTGTTTTAATAAAAACAAATAATGTTTTTGAAAATCGCAGCATGTCAACTATACCTACAGAAATGCTGGCTATTTCCGTATAGGTATAATATGGACAGAAAGACTGTAGAGGAAAACTCTGTGGACTTTCTGTCAAGAGCTCTGTAAATAAAAATGTAATGAGTTTCTGCTGCAGGCTTTTCTACAGTGTTTTTCGGCTATGTTTCGCTGGGCTTTAGCCTTAGACTAAGGTTCCACATGGTGTCCTGCAGCAAAAAAAGCACTGCGGGGAAAACCGCGGCTGCAATGCAACGCAGTTCTTCCCGCAGCTCTTTAGACAGAAAG
Organism: Leptodactylus fuscus; assembly: GCF_031893055.1. NCBI lineage: Eukaryota > Metazoa > Chordata > Amphibia > Anura > Leptodactylidae > Leptodactylus > Leptodactylus fuscus. The sequence goes on from NC_134268.1 coordinate 138,586,179, forward strand.
CTCACAGAGATTTCCTCTGCAGACTTTCTGTTTCAATTTTATCAATGGGGAAACCGCCAGCGTTTCCGTAGGTATAATTGACATGCTGCGATTGTAGCAAGTCCACAGAGTGGTTTTTACCGCAAGGGGGCATAGGATCTGCTATAATCCCATCCACTTCGCCCTGACTGTAAAACGCCATGATTTTTCCCGTGGTATTTCCGCCACAGGCAAATCATGGTGTTTACATCACCTGGGGCCCTGGCCTCAAAGTGTTGTTTGCATCACATTTTTTATTGCATGTTTATGTTTTTGGTTTATTTTTCTCCAGGAGTTAGGTTTATGGTGAAACATAAAATCCTCTACACATATTGTATTTTAGATTAGGGACTTTTGCTGGCATTTTTTAGGTCTGTGCTATTTTACAACCCTTATTTATTTATTTATTTTAAACTTGGTTTTACCACAGTGTTTAAAAACAGCAAACTATATTGCACACAACTTAGGATTTTTTTTATATTCATAGACCTTTTGCAGTATAAGGGTGAATTCACACTGAGTAAACGCTAGCTTATTCTGAACGTAAAACACGTTCAGAATAAGCGGCGTCTAAAGCAGCTCCATTCATTTCTATGGGAGCGGGGATACGAGCGCTCCCCATAGAAATGAATGGGCTGCTTCTTTCACTCCGTGCAGTCCCATTGAAGTGAATGGGGAGTGCCGACGTATACGGCAAGCTCTGCTCATGCCGGAGCGTACACGCCGGCACTCCCCATTCACTTCAATGGGACTGCACGGAGTGAAAGAAGCAGCCCATTCATTTCTATGGGGAGCGCTCGTATCCCCGCTCCCATAGAAATGAATGGAGCTGCTTTAGACGCCGCTTATTCTGAACGTGTTTTACGTTCAGAATAAGCTAGCGTTTACTCAGTGTGAATGCACCCTAAGGCTGCTTTCACACGGAGTAACACTCCGCTCATTCTGACACGGAAACACTTGTCAGAGTGTGTGGTGTAAAACAGAATCCCATTGATTTCAATGGGTTCAGTCTTACGCGTGCTACCCATTGAACTCAATGAGAGGCTTTTTTAACTATTGCTTTCAATGTGTAGCGCGCGTGAGCCGACACACATTGAAGTGAATGGCATCTGTCTTGAGCGCTCACACTCTGACACGTGTATACGTGTCTGAATGCACGGCGTGTTACATCGTGGGAACGAGCCCTTACTCCATGTGAAAGCGGCCTAAAATTTATTTTTAATTGCACCATTTTCAGGAGAATACAATGTATTGTAAAGCTAAGGCACTATTATTTCCTGCTGCTTTTCACAGTAAGTGAATTAGAAATTGGATCATTTCATCCACACGTTGCAGAAAAAGACACTGCAGAAAAGCTGCAATTTTGAAAAACACAACATGTCAATTTTAGGTTAATGCCCCTCATTGTGGAGGCACAGGTTTTTTTTGACTAAACGAATGGGATATATATAGAATGTACTTATACTTCTACCTTCTGCTCAATCCACTCCTGGCTTTGGCTCAAACGACCACAACAAAATCTGCAACAAAAATACTATTTCCCCAATGTGGAGCTTCAGTCTAACCCTTGGTTCACATCTGTGTTTGGTAATCCGTTCGGGTGAGTCCGCATGGGGACCCCCCTGAATGGAATACTGAATGCACTGGCAAGCAGTGTGCAGTGAAAGCACATGGACCCCATAGACTATGATGGGTCCGTGTGCTTTCCACGTGCTGCCCACACGAATCATGCAGACAGAAAAGTAGATCACAAAGTACTTTCATGTCCGCATGATTTGTGCAGTCAGTGCAAGGAGAGCACATGGTCCCCATTATAGTCTATGGGGTTTGTGTACTTTCAATGCACACTGCTGGCCAATGTGTTTGGTATTCCATTCGGCGGGGGGGGGTCCCCATGCGGACTCCCTGGAATGGATTACCAACGCAGATATGAATGAGGCCTTGAGCTGTGGAAACATAAGCATTTTTCCTATAGATTTCATAAGGGAAGAAAAGCCACAGAGAAAGACACAGCACTTTTTAGCTGTGTTTTATGTGGCGCCTTAGCATAAAACATTGATTTTGGTGGGTGAATCAAAAGAGCAATGGCTGTGCTGATTTTTGGGTTTTACTTTTAGGGTTTTTTCCAAGGGGTATAAATGATAACTCTCCGATATGATTTTCTTAAAATTTTACTTTTAATGATAATCCATAAAAAACAAATTCAACAGAAAAATGGATGAAACAAACAAAACAAAACAAAAAATACCCCCCCCCAAAAAAATAAATAAAAAAAAAATAAAACGGGGTTTATTTTTTGTTTTGTTTCATCAATTTTCTGTTGAGTTTGTTTTTTATGGATTATCATTAAAAGTTAAATTTTAAGAAGATCATATCGGAGAGTTGCTGGCTTTTCTACATTTTTTCAAGCTTTGTTCACTCCACTCAAGAAGTCCTGAGTGTTCCGTGCACCCCGAAACAATGAAGATGTGATGTAGAAGCATATGGAAAGGAGAGCTCAAAAAGGTCTTTTTTTGTATATTCATAGAATTATCATCATAGAGATACCAAATTTGTTATTTTTTACTGCTTTTGCACAATAAAAAATTTTTGAAAAAGCATTGCTTTTACCTTGTCACATTATCATTATTTTTCTGTTCCAATTATCTTTCTTTCTGTGTTTCAAACTGTGTGGATATTCCCATTAGAGCAATAAACCTGATACTGTAAGGATTGGAGTCAGGGTCAGGCAGTGCAAATTGACACAGCTGGGAAAGCAACACTGTGCAACTAATGACAAAAGGGGTCGTAGGCCCTGCAGCTATAACTATGCTGTAATATCTGAGATGAGGCAGACCAATGCACTTCCTAATTGAAGTGCGCCTACCACGACTCCTTACGCTTCTATCCCGGCGGCTAGGATAAGGGAAGAGGAGGCCCTGAAAGTCCTAGGGACTGGAGTCACGGGGGTCACACCTAAACAGAAAGCACAGTGTAAATGCAATGCAAAACAAAAGACTAAACAGCATGGAACCAGGGAGGACCACAAGTCCCAGCAAGACACAGAAGAGAAGGCGAGGTCAGACGAGCAAGAGGTCAAGCCAGGAGATATAATAAAGGTACCGAATCAAAAGACAAGGGATAGTCAAAAATACAAGCCGGGTATATAACCAAGGAACAGACCGAATACAAACAGACAGGGAAACAGACTGAGCAGGGGGACCAGGAAACCCAAAGTGAATGGCTGGCAAGGATCCATGCCTGGGTGGGGTTTAAATAGCAGCAGAGAACACACCTGATGGCTAATGACATGGAGACTGAGAGCAAGGAAAAGATTAACCCTTAATGACCTAAGCACACCCAAAAGAACTCCTAACACGTCTCCCAGGGAGACGCCGCGCAGCAAGGAGACCGCGGCGACTCCGTATCCTGACAGATACATTCTTTCCGGTCAAATTCCTCCCCTTTTTATATCCTCTCTAAGGGTCCGTACACACGGAGTTAACGCGAGCGCATTTTAGCATAATACATGTGTATAGAATACACGTTAAGGTTAACAATCCCATTGACTTCAATGAAATTTTTTACACGTGTAGAAAACGCGTCAAAATACAAGCCAGAAAACGCGACATTTTTTTTTTACACGTGTAAAAAATTTCATTGAAGTCAATGGGAGTGTTATTTTTCTACGTGTATTCTATATACATGTATTATACTAAAATGAACTCGCGTTAACTCCGTGTGCACGGGCCCTAAGGCTGAGTTCACATGGGGTATTTTGGTCAGAATTTTGAGGCCGTATCCACCTCAAAATCCTGACCAAAAAGACGGCTCCCATTGAAATAAATGGGAGCCAGTCAGTTCGTTTTTTCGTTTGTTCCGTCTCCCGGAAAAAGAACGGACATGCTCAGCAAGACACTCCCTGCTCCTGACTATGCCCATTCATTGGTCCTAATCCGGAGCGGAGTGCACGACTGGTTCACCAAGTTGCAGCTACCTGGATTTTGGTACGGAAACAGAGGTGGCCTCCGCCTCAGTTTCCAGACCAAAAAAAGCCAGTGTACACTTAGCCTAAGGGCCCATTCACATGGAGGAAAATGGTGAGGAATTTGATGTGAAATTTCAGCGCTGAAAAACTTCAATGGGTTACTCCTCCCTATAGCTCGAATGAAGGTAAATGGCCTCCACTCTAATCCATCCCCTACTTTCAATGGCACCAGGCAGGGATGCCCACTGTCCCTCTTAATATTAATTCTTTGCTTTGAGTCCTTTTTTATGATATTCCATCCAATCCAGATATCAAGGGTGTTCATGCTGGCATATCACACCAGAAGATCGTGGCATATTACAATAAGCTCCTTATCTTCCTCTGCCCTCGCATATTTCTACCCCAAACCTCATAGCAAAACTTTTCCCCTTCTCCAGCATTGATAGGTTTCTTTGCCATGGTCAGCAGTGGATTCCTTGCAAGCAAACTTCACCATTGAGTGAGCGGAGAGTGACATTAAGTCTTAAGGACTTTTTTTGTGCAAGAGTTTACATTTTTTCATTAAATACACACTGCTGGCTTAACAGCAAAGCACTGATTACACCTGTGAAAGTCTTAAAAATAATCTCCGTTATATGAAAGAGGTTTCTTGTTGTGTGTCCAATATACAGCCTAGACTGTGCTTATCTTAAAAAAAATCTTGTAATTTCATGTTTTGTTTTGTTTTCTTCACTCTAGTGACCATACACAGTGTGACAGAGCATTGCTAGTGTGAAAAATAGTCACTGCTTAAACATTTCTTTGTATGTACATACACAGTGGTGCAGCCTCCACTAAGTTTCAAGAAGAAATATACAGTCTAGCAAGCATTAATATTGAAAAAAAAAACATTTTATAATTGCATGGTTATTTTCCCGCAATGGTGACAATACACATTATGATGGAGCTTTGTTGTTAACTTGAAAAAAATATTAGTTGTTTAAGCATTTCTCTGTATGTGCAAGTGCACATATATCCATACACAGTAATGAAGCACTCGATGATCTAAAAAAAAAGTAATCTCCACTATTTCAGCATTTTTTTAGATGTGTTCATAGAATATACAGTCCAGAATGCACAAATCTTAAAAAAAATAGTAATTTCATGGGGTGTTTTCCTATTTTGTGACCAAATATACTCTGTGAAGAAATGTTATTATTTATCTGAACAAAATATTATTTATGAAGCATTCCTGTTTACGCACAAGTGTGCATATATACATACACAGTAGTTCAGCCATAGTTCAGCCACTGCTAATCTAAAAATAAATCTCCATTATTTCAGTGGGGTTTTTTTTTCTGTTCACCCAACATACCGAATAGTCTGTGCTAATCTAGTAAAGGCCTGCACTAATCTGAAAAAAAATAAAATAAAAATTGGTATTTAATATAATCTGACTGAAACAGTTGTAATGAGTGTGTCTAATACTCAATGACCAGGTAAACCTTTAGTAATTTTAGTGGTTTACCATTTTTCTTGAAATATTTTTTCTTGAAAAAAATAACAAAATAAAATTATGGCTAAATCACTAAGCACTGTGAAGTAAGATGACTTGAAAAACACAGCAGTATCTGTAACGAACACCGTAGGGGTTGCTATGGGACATAATATTGTGTGGAGGCGCCATAATGGGATAATATATATATATATATATATATATATATATATATATATATATATATATATAGTCCTATGAAAAAGTTTGGGCACCCCTATTAATCTTAATCATTTTTAGTTCTAAATATTTTGGTGTTTGCAGCAGCCATTTCAGTTTGATATATCTAATAACTGATGGACACAGTAATATTTCAGGATTGAAATGAGGTTTATTGTACTAACAGAAAATGCGCAATATGCATTAAACCAAAATTTGACCGGTGCAAAAATATGGGCACCTCAACAGAAAAGTGACATTAATATTTAGTACATCCTCCTTTTGCAAAGATAACAGCCTCTAGTCGCTTCCTGTAGCTTTTAATCAGTTCCTGGATCCTGGATGAAGGTATTTTGGACCATTTCTTTCTACAAAACAATTCAAGTTCAGTTAAGTTTGATGGTCGCCGAACATGGACAGCCCGCTCTCAAATGATCTGAAAACAAAGATTGTTCAACATAGTTGTTCAGGGGAAGGATACAAAACGTTGTCTCAGAGATTTAACCTGTCAGTTTCCACTGTGAGGAACATAGTAAGGAAATGGAAGACCACAGGGACAGTTCTTGTTAAGCCCAGAAGTGGCAGGCCAAGAAAAATATCAGAAAGGCAGAGAAGAAGAATGGTGAGAACAGTCAAGGACAATCCACAGACCACCTCCAAAGAGCTGCAGCATCATCTTGCTGCAGATGGTGTCACTGTGCATCGGTCAACTATACAGTGCACTTTGCACAAATAGAAGCTGTATGGGAGAGTGATGAGAAAGAAGCCGTTTCTGCACATACGCCACAAATAGAGTTGCCTGAGGTATGAAAAAGCACATTTGGACAAGGCAGCTTCATTTTGGAAACAAAAATTGAGTTGTTTGGTTATAAAAAAAGGCGTTATGCATGGCGTCTAGAGATGAGCGAACAGTGTTCTATCGAACACATGTTCGATCGGATATCAGGGTGTTCGCCATGTTCGAATCGAATCGAACACCACGTGGTAAAGTGCGCCAAAATTCGATTCCCCTCCCACCTTCCCTGGCGCCTTTTTTGCACCAATAACAGCGCAGGGGAGGTGGGACAGGAACTACGACACTGGGGGCATTGAAAAAAATTGGAAAAAGTCATTGGCTGCCGAAATCAGGTGACCTCCATTTTAGACGAATAGTGGATTTCAAATCCGGGTCATATGAGAATGTGAACTTTGTGACTATGAGACAGGGATAGCTGTACAGGCAGGGATAGCTAGGGATAACCTTTATTTAGGGGGGAATGTTATTAAAAATAACTTTTTGGGGCTCTATCGGGTGTGTAATTGTGATTTTTGTGAGATAAACTTTTTCCCATAGGGATGCATTGGCCAGCGCTGATTGGCCGAATTCCGTACTCTGGCCAATCAGTGCTGGCCAATGCATTCTATTAGCTTGATGAAGCAGAGTGTGCACAAGGGTTCAAGCGCACCCTCGGCTCTGATGTAGCAGAGCCGAGGCTGCACAAGGGTTCAAGCGCACCCTCGGCTCTGATGTAGGAGAGCCGAGGGTGCACTTGAACCCTTGTGCACCCTCAGCTCTGCTACATCAGAGCCGAGGGTGCGCTTGAACCCTTGTGCACACTCTGCTTCATCAAGCTAATAGAATGCATTGGCCAGCGCTGATTGGCCAATGTATTCTATTAGCCTGATGAAGTAGAGCTGAATGTGTGTGCTAAGCACACACATTCAGCTCTACTTCATCGGGCTAATAGAATGCATTGGCCAGCGCTGATTGGCCAGAGTACGGAACTCGACCAATCAGCGCTGGCTCTGCTGGAGGAGGCGGAGTCTAAGATCGCTCCACACCAGTCTCCATTCAGGTCCGACCTTAGACTCCGCCTCCTCCGGCAGAGCCAGCGCTGATTGGCCGAAGGCTGGCCAATGCATTCCTATGCGAATGCAGAGACTTAGCAGTGCTGAGTCAGTTTTGCTCAACTACACATCTGATGCACACTCGGCACTGCTACATCAGATGTAGCAATCTGATGTAGCAGAGCCGAGGGTGCACTAGAACCCCTGTGCAAACTCAGTTCACGCTAATAGAATGCATTGGCCAGCGCTGATTGGCCAATGCATTCTATTAGCCCGATGAAGTAGAGCTGAATGTGTGTGCTAAGCACACACATTCAGCACTGCTTCATCACGCCAATACAATGCATTAGCCAGTGCTGATTGGCCAGAGTACGGAATTCGGCCAATCAGCGCTGGCTCTGCTGGAGGAGGCGGAGTCTAAGGTCGGACCTGAATGGAGACTGGTGTGGAGCGATCTTAGACTCCGCCTCCTCCAGCAGAGCCAGCGCTGATTGGTCGAGTTCCGTACTCTGGCCAATCAGCGCTGGCCAATGCATTCTATTAGCCCGATGAAGTAGAGCTGAATGTGTGTGCTTAGCACACACATTCAGCTCTACTTCATCGGGCTAATAGAATACATTGGCCAATCAGCGCTGGCCAATGCATTCTATTAGCTTGATGAAGCAGAGTGTGCACAAGGGTTCAAGCGCACCCTCGGCTCTGATGTAGCAGAGCTGAGGGTGCACAAGGGTTCAAGTCTCCACCAGTCTCCATTCAGGTCCGACCTTAGACTACGCCTCCTCCAGCAGAGCCAGCGCTGATTGGCCGAATTCCGTACTCTGGCCAATCAGCACTGGCTAATGCATTGCATTGGCTTGATGAAGCAGTGCTGAATGTGTGTGCTTAGCACACACATTCAGCTCTACTTCATCGGGCTAATAGAATGCATTGGCCAGCGCTGATTGGCCGAATTCCGTACTCTGGCCAATCAGCACTGGCTAATGCATTGTATTGGCTTGATGAAGCAGTGCTGAATGTGTGTGCTTAGCACACACATTCAGCTCTACTTCATCGGGCTAATAGAATGCATTGGCCAATCAGCGCTGGCCAATGCATTCTATTAGCGTGAACTGAGTTTGCACAGGGGTTCTAGTGCACCCTCGGCTCTGCTACATCAGATTGCTACATCTGATGTAGCAGTGCCGAGTGTGCATCAGATGTGTAGTTGAGCAAAACTGACTCAGCACTGCTAAGTCTGCATTCGCATAGGAATGCATTGGCCAGCCTTCGGCCAATCAGCGCTGGCTCTGCCGGAGGAGGCGGAGTCTAAGGTCGGACCTGAATGGAGACTGGTGTGGAGCGATCTTAGACTCCGCCTCCTCCAGCAGAGCCAGCGCTGATTGGCCGAATTCCGTACTCTGGCCAATCAGCACTGGCTAATGCATTGTATTGGCGTGATGAAGCAGTGCTGAATGTGTGTGCTTAGCACACACATTCAGCTCTACTTCATCGGGCTAATAGAATGCATTGGCCAGCGCTGATTGGCCAGAGTACGGAATTCGGCCAATCAGCGCTGGCTCTGCTGGAGGAGGCGGAGTCTAAGATCGCTCCACACCAGTCTCCATTCAGGTCCGACCTTAGACTCCGCCTCCTCCAGCAGAGCCAGCGCTGATTGGCCGAATTCCGTACTCTGGCCAATCAGCACTGGCTAATGCATTGTATTGGCTTGATGAAGCAGTGCTGAATGTGTGTGCTTAGCACACACATTCAGCTCTACTTCATCGGGCTAATAGAATGCATTGGCCAGCGCTGATTGGCCGAATTCCGTACTCTGGCCAATCAGCACTGGCTAATGCATTGTATTGGCTTGATGAAGCAGTGCTGAATGTGTGTGCTTAGCACACACATTCAGCTCTACTTCATCGGGCTAATAGAATGCATTGGCCAATCAGCGCTGGCCAATGCATTCTATTAGCGTGAACTGAGTTTGCACAGGGGTTCTAGTGCACCCTCGGCTCTGCTACATCAGATTGCTACATCTGATGTAGCAGTGCCGAGTGTGCATCAGATGTGTAGTTGAGCAAAACTGACTCAGCACTGCTAAGTCTGCATTCGCATAGGAATGCATTGGCCAGCCTTCGGCCAATCAGCGCTGGCTCTGCCGGAGGAGGCGGAGTCTAAGGTCGGACCTGAATGGAGACTGGTGTGGAGCGATCTTAGACTCCGCCTCCTCCAGCAGAGCCAGCGCTGATTGGTCGAGTTCCGTACTTTGGCCAATCAGCACTGGCCAATGCATTTCTATGGGGAAAAGTTAGCTTGCGAAAATCGCAAACTGACAGGGATTTCCATGAAATAAAGTGACTTTTATGCCCCCAGACATGCTTCCCCTGCTGTCCCAGTGTCATTCCAGGGTGTTGGTATCATTTCCTGGGGTGTCATAGTGGACTTGGTGACCCTCCAGACACGAATTTGGGTTTCCCCCTTAACGAGTTTATGTTCCCCATAGACTATAATGGGGTTCGAAACCCATTCGAACACTCGAACAGTGAGCGGCTGTTCGAATCGAATTTCGAACCTCGAACATTTTAGTGTTCGCTCATCTCTAATGGCGTCCAAAAAGAAACAGCATTCCAAGAAAAACACATGCTACCCACTGTAAAATTTGGTGGAGGTTCCATCATGCTTTGGGGCTGTGTGGCCAATGCCGGCATCGGGAATCTTGTTAAAGTTGAGGGTCGCATGGATTCCACTCAGTATCAGCAGATTCTTGAGAATAATGTTCAAGAATCAGTGACGAAGTTGAAGTTACGCCGGGGATGGATATTTCAGCAAGACAATGATCCAAAACACCGCTCCAAATCCTCAGGCATTCATGCAGAGGAACAATTACAATGTTCTGGAATGGCCATCCCAGTCCCCAGACCTGAATATCATTGAACATCTGTGGGATGATTTGAAGCGGGCTGTCCATGCTCGGCGACCATCTAACTTAACTGAACTTGAATTGTTTGTCCAAAATACCTTTATCCAGGATCCAGGAACTGATTAAAAGCTACAGGAAGAAACTAGAGGCTGTTATCTTTGCAAAAGGAGGATCTACTAAATATTAATGTCACTTTTCTGTTGAGGTGCCCATACTTTTGCACCGGTCAAATTTTGGTTTAATGCATATTGCACATTTTCTGTTAGTACAATAAACCTCCTATATTTCAATCCTGAAATATTACTGTGTCCATCAGTTATTAGATATATCAAACTGAAATGGCTGTTGCAAATACCAAAATATTTAGAACTAAAAATGATTAAGATTAATAGGGGTGCCCAAACTTTTTCATAGGACTGTATATATATATATATATATATATATATATATATATATATATATATATTATACTGTCCGGAGGCTACTTTGGGACATTATTTGTTTTTTGAAGCCCAAATACAGACTGTTGGGATCTCATGACTCTGAAGATCCAGTCAAATGAAATTTATCTAGGGGTGTAGGGGTGTAGTGAGCATTTTGACCCCCAAGCATTACAATAATTTATTTTCCAAATATGAATGAAAAGCTGATGAACAGTGAACTGTGAAAATTGCAACTTTTCTAGAAATAAGCCATTTCAATAACCAATATGTTGCACCCTGCTTGTGTCAAAAGAAATGCACTCCAAAAATTGTTGCACTTAGGGTAACCCACTTAACAGTTTTTGAAGTGTGTGCCTCTGTCATCGCAAGCCTGGCACAAACATTGGACACTGAAATTAAGTATTTCTGGAGATGCAAGTTTTTCTTTTCTGCATAAGGTGTACATTCATTTTTCTATAAGAGACTTTGAGGATAGAAATGCTAAATAGGCCCCTTTACACATTACCTGAGGGGAGAAATTTCTGAAATGTGGTCACTTTTCAGGGAATCAACCATAATTTCAAAAAAATTGGGACACTGAGTAAAATGTAAAGAAAACAAGAATGCAATGATATAAAAATGTCATATAATCATATTTTATTCACAGTAGAACACAAAACACATACCATGGTGAAAACAAGTACTGAACACCCAGCCAAGCACCTGACCAATAGAAAATCTATAGAAGGAACTAAAGATCAGAATTCAATGAAGGCTCCCACAGAATCTACAGAATTTGAGTATTTGTGTTGAAAATGGGAAGAAAAAAAAAAAATCACACGTACTGTAATTTCTCTATGTAGGAGGCTTCTTGATGCTGACACCACCAAAAAAGACAAAAATACATACATTTGGAGAAGCAAGTGGAAAAACAGCTGACTGCGTGTGAAAAGAGCATGTTAGAGAGGTAAAGGCTATCAAATGCAAAACCTTTACCTAAAAAAGGTGTGTTACAATTGTGGAACAATTTCAGAAAAATGTTCCTCAACATAAAAATACAGACACTTTGAATATCCCACCATGTATAGATCATACAATCCAGAAATGCCACTGTCTTCTTTTTGGAAAAGCTGATTTAAAATGGACTTAGGAAAAATGGAAAACTGTTCTGTGGTCAGATGGATTAAGATTTTAAATTGTTTATGGAAACCATGGATGTCATGTCTTACGCACTCAAAAGTAGAGGGCTCAAGTGGCCTGTTATTAGTTCACACTTCAAAAGCCTGTATCTCTGATAGTATGGAGTTGCATTAGTGCCTATGTCATGGGCAGCTTACACTTTTATGTATTTGCTCCCATCCAGACAACGTCTCTTTCAAGGAAGGCTTGGAAATATGTAATAATGCTTTGGTCCAACCTTTGTAGGCAAGGTATGTTGTAGTTCTCACCGCACTATGACACATTGCCTCCACTTGAATTTTACTGGGGGGTCTGTATGAATGCAGGAGGGTCTTAAGCTTTTAGTAGGGATCAACTCAAGAATCCCCCACCTAATCTCAACTCATACTCACAGTTGGGGGTAAAACTACTTAACCAGTTTATTAGGGGAAGATAAAAGATGGTGAACTGAGTAAGAATGATGCTAACAGGAAAATAGTCCAGGAATTCACGTAACAATGCATGGGTACATACTGAAATAATATATAATTTAACCCCTAGCAGTGGGCATGGGCTATATATTAGTCCAAGCTAGTGTAACAGTATTGAAGTGTTCCCCTAATATATCAAATATATTAGGGGAACACTTAGAACAGTAAACAACAGATGATAATGGTAATGGCTGCAGCAATGAAAACATCACAGTCCAAGCATTGAGTCCTAATTGACGTGGACAAAGCAACAACCTTTCTGTAACTGCTCTATCTAGATTCCTACCAGTAGTCTCAGGTTCAGCAATATCTACTAATTTTCAGCAAATCTGGTGCCAGCCTGGAATCTCACTGGGTTCTACAATCATTATATAAGAGGATACTAAGGAAGTGGATCGCAGGAACTCCTTTGATATAGACTTGGGTTCCTCTTGGGAGTCTGATGGACCTTCGTAAGTGATGCTGCTTCTTTCCTCAGAATGGGCTGGTGGGCTCTCAGGACTTCTTCTATGTCCTGGGTTACCCAGTGCAGAATTATGTGCCAACCTTATTATGTTATATGAAAGGATTGAAGCCACTTGCACTGATATGTTTGAACTGTTTGAAGGCATCTGGCAACCCTGGCTGGACTATACAGCCAATCAGTGCTCTGTGATACTTACCATTCCCGGAAAGTATATTGAATGATGATATTGTAACTCTATATTCTGATGTCTTGATGTGGTCTATGATCCCTCTTCACGCGCTCTCCTTTGGCTCCTCCCCCTTCTTCTTTCCGATTTCCATCCCCTTTCCTGTTTCCCTCTTCTTTATTGTATCTCCGCGTACATCAGGTTTTACATTTTACTTTCTTTTTTACAAAAATGTACCTATCAAATGTGCCTTTTTAAAAATACATTCTTTAGCCCCCTCGTGAGGTTTCTCAACATTTGAGCCTGTACAGTATTTATAGTATCTCTTTCTTTCTGTAATAAAATCTGATTTGAAGGTAAAATCACTCGAGAAACTTAAAGAATTCCAAAGTTATAACCATACAAATTGAGACACATCAAATTTAGAAAACAGGACTGTGTCCTTAAGAGAAAAACTAGCTGTTGTCCTTAAGGGGTCAAGGTCTTCAGTCACTACAGACAGAAATATCTACTTTTGTGTTTTAATATATTTATTACAAATACATAACACATAAATGAAAAGTACTTTCTATTTGATGTATTAAAAAATTATTTATCATTCGAAACAGGAAGAAAATGTAGTAATACAATGGAGAACAACAACACCATCATCAAAAACAAGGGGATGAGTCAATATCAAAAGATCTTGCAGGGTCAGTATGTCAAAGTTAATTTACATACATGTTCAGTGACACGAAAACATCTTGTAAATGATTTAACAATCAAGTTTGATGAACAAACTGAAGTCACATCATTGTTTAAGTTACACTTTTGTACTACAATTATAGTCATTTACTCGAAATATGTTGATATTGCACAGCCATCACACCTCTCACAACAGTAACTGAATCAAGCAAATACGTTATCTTGCAATATCTGGATAGCATAAAAACAAAGATGAAATTTTTTTCACATATCGTAATAAACTTTGGAATGTTATATATTGGAAATGAATACAAAGTGAAATGCAATATATATAGTGTCAATGTAAATTAGGACTAGGGGGAGTCTGTCAGGTCCAAAATTCCTCCCAAACCAATAACAGTGACATGTTAATAGGATCAGAAACATAACATTGCGGCCAAAAATCCATCAATCCATCTTTTTCTACATGGATTTACACGACTGCTTTTATGTAAGTGAATGGTTATTTATGATTTGCAAATATGCCCATGCTGAGAACACAATAAAAACACCATGGAACACATTTTCTAATATTGTCTATAGTTAGTGTAAATTTAGACTATGCAGACCACCACATTTATCATGGTGGCTAATTCTAGATGATACATTTGGTGTTCTTACGTTCGTGTCTGAGTCCAGACCCAGATTCCGGATTGAAGGTTGCAGCGCTAAGGAAACAGGGAAGGGAGACTATCCCTGGCACTACGGTGGCTAGCTAGGCCCTGCCTACGGGTGGTGGTCAGCTGTCCCCAAGCTAGCCTTGGCCCCGACAACTCCTGGCTCTCTAGCACGATGACCTAGCAGACAGATAGGGCAAGAGCTATAGGAGAGCTAGGGACTGGGGTTTCTAAAGTGGTGAACCCTATAGAAATCCAGGAAACCATTTATCCATCAAATCCCCGTACACAAACAACCAGGTCATGACAGGTGTCTAGTCTAATTTTCCACCACCTATTATCAGTTGTTTACACCAATAAATGTGCCAAAATAATATTATGTTTTAAATTCTGTCTAATCTGCAGGCAGTATGTTATAGACTGGAAAGCGCTGATGAAATTGATAAATAGTTTAGTCAAAAAAGATTCAAAAAACTTGTTATTTATTTCTTTATTTTTCAGTTCTTTCTATGCTTAGATGGAGGAGTAATTGAGTCCAGTAGTTGGTCCAGTATCAGGTAGAGGTTCATTGTCACAATGGCTAAATTACTGTAAGGAAATTGCTGGAAGAGCAATTCCCCAGTAGCTGCTTGTGAACCCTGGGAGGGAAGGGACAACAAGACAGTGAGTCCTAAGCTAAACCCATCCCCTGTCCCTACCTACTGCCTCACTACCCTAAGTGGCAGAGGACAACTGGGTGGAAGTCCCTTTTTAGTATAAGTGATGACACAGAACACAGACAAGACAAACACTAATAAAATGGAGGTCAGCTAGCCAAGGGGCCGATACCAATTAAGCAGTGCAGTACAGAATCGGATTCCAAGAGAGTGGTCAGAAGAAAAGTCAATGGTCAGAAATATTAATGGAAACAGAAAAGAGTATAAAGCCAGCACGCACAAGGCAATAGCAAGTATATAAGAAAGTGTGATAAAACAATATATAGGAAGAAAGAACTCGCCCCAGACATGATTGGAAGATAGGTTGTCATTCACACAGGTAAGGGTAAGATTAACAATTTAAGAAGCAGAGGAAACAAAGGTGAAAAAAAGGTGTGGTGGAAAATCAATTATAGAGGTGAGTGACTAGGACAGTGCTCAGACAGTTCAAGAAAACAAGGACCAAAAGAAGGAATCATAGGTGGTCACACATCCTGCACCGTAGTATGCGGCCAGAGGATGGCGCGACGAAGTCTGAATGGGCAAGGATGTTACAATCACTCTTTCTAAGCATAAAAAGAGCAGAGAAATGAATACATAAATAAGTGCCAGGTTATACTGAATATTTTCCTATAACACTATACATCAATCTACTCAGCTCCTCTTGCTGTATAACATGCTACCTGCAGATTGCCAGATTCCTTTTAAACCACACTCTTCTTACCAGAAGTGATATCTCTTTTTGATACAAACACCCATTGTCAGATCAGGTGGTAAAAGTGTCCAGTGCATAATAAATGTGGTGTATTTACTTCAGAGTTTTGTCAAAAATTACACCAGAATTCTGGAGGATTTTCATTAATAAATATATCTTTAGTAAATATACCTAAGCATGTGAACTAATCCATACATGAGTCATACTAATCCAGATATCCATCTGCAGTCACGTGATGTCTCATGGATATACCAATGGTAAATTTAAACTACTAGGGACTACAGTGTTTAAGCAGCTTAGGAAGGGAACAGAATTAGTAAAATGGATTATTAAAAGGTTGTCTCATCCAGTGTTTGTTTTTTTTTTAAGTTAAATTTAGAGATGAGCGAATACCGCTTGTTCGAGTAGGTACTTGATCGAATATTTCGACATGTTCGATTTCAATTGAATACCACACGCTAAACGCAGTAAAAATTTGTATCCCCTCCCATTAAAAAAAAATAGGAAAAAGTCATTGGTTGGCTAAATCAGGTGACCTCGGATTTATAAGAATAGTGGCAGCCATATTCGTGCCAGATGCGGTTTGGTGAGATAGGGAGAGACATCGTAGTGAGGGTCAGATAGCAATTTTAGCTTCTGCTAGGCAGGAAAGCTGAAAACAAAAAGCTCTTTTCAGAGCTACAATGCAGGAAGAGTGTATATGCTGAACCGTATATACACTCAACCTGCCAAAACTTCACAAAAGCCCTTTTTATGGCTCAAATTTATTACAAGTGGTATATACTATATACCTGTCCCATAGGGGTGAGAAGAAAGCTTAATACTGTCGTCACCCTTTACAAATCTGAAAATGCGTCAGGGTATCACAAAAGGACAGGGATGGGGACGAGGAGGGGGACGTTGAAATCCAGCTGGGGATCCAGGCCGCAGTCGAGCTACTGCGGATCCGAATGGCTACTGGAGAGGGGCATCCAGCAGCGCCCTCATCCACAACATCAAGCAGGGTGCAGGGTACCCCGCTGACGAGGCCCGAGCAGATATTGCTTCCAGTGGCATTTGCACCAGCCAGTCAGCCACTACCTCCAGGTGTGTAGTAACACAACAGTCTGCCTCTCCTGGTGATGTAGTGGCTGTGGCCCCACAACCAGCATGACCAGTACTAATGATGAGACATAGTTCCATGTTTCTGTGCCAGCTCACAAGTTCCTCATCCTCCTCCTCTACCACCACCACCACCATTAAAAACTAATTAAAATAACCCCATTAAGGCTCACCCCAAGGGCCTTACAAATAATGTTTTAGGGCTCACCCCAAGGGCCTTACAAATAATGTTTTAGGGCTCACCCCAAGGGCCTTACAAATAATGTTTTAGGGCTCACCCCAAGGGCCTGAAAAATAATGTTTTAGGGCTTCCCCCAAGGGCCTGAAAATTAATGTTTTAGGGATCACCCCAAGGGCCTTACAAATAATGTTTTAGGGCTCACCCCAAGGCCTGAAAATTAATGTTTTAGGGCTCACCCCAAGGGCCTGAAAAATAATTTTTTAGGACTCACCCAAAGGGCCAAAAACACTGCTGGTTAAATGCTCAACTCACCCCAAGGGCCAAAAACACTGCTGGTTAAAGACTCAACTCACCCCAAGGGCCAAAAACATTGCTGGTACAAGGTTCAACTCACCCCAAGGGTCAAAAACATTGCTGATACAAGGCTCAACTCACCCCAAGGGCCAAAAACACTGCTGGTGCAAGGCTCAACTCACCCAAAGGGCCAATAACTAAAACTCTGCTGTTTAAAGGCTCAATTCACCCCAAGGGCCAAAGTCACTGCTGGTTAAAGGCTCAACTCACCCCAAGGGCCAAAAACTAAAACACTGCTGGTGAAGGGCTCAACTCACCCAAAGGGCCAAAAACAACTGCTGATGCAAGGCTTAACTCACCCAAAGGGCCTAAAACTCTGCTGGTGCAAGGCTCAACTCACTTTTTTGATGATACAAGCACTATATGACCGCTCCACGTAGGCTCAACTCACTTTAAGGGCCTAATACTCTGCTGGTACAAGGCTCAACTCACTTTAAGGGCCTAATACTCCCTAAGTTTGGGAAGGATCACCCCAAGGGCCTGAAAAGTAAATTTTTGTATGGCTCAGCTTAAGGGCCTCTAACTTAATTTGGAAGGGCTCACATGAAGGGCCAGAAAAGTAATTTTTGGAGGTCTCACCACATCACACACACATAAACAATAACAGTTAAGGTTGGAGGCTGTTGGATTTCCCATTGCTTATGCCATCTGTGGTTGTCATGGGCAACATGATTTAAAGGGGTGCATGCTAATGTTTCTTTAACTTAAATTTTGTGTTTCTGTCCATACTAATGTAGAGGAAAGAAGGTTTCCAAGTATTTTTCCACTTTCATAGAGGTTCTATTGAGTGTGGAAAGTGTATAGTTGATAGGCTGTGATAGTGGGGTAATCCTGGGACTTGGGCATGTTAGATGCACCCAGGCATGATTCCCCTGCTGTCCCAGTTGCATTCCAGAGGTGTTGGCATCATTTCCTGGGGTGTTATTGTGAACTTAGTGACTCTCCTTAGTCGAATTGTGGTTTCCCCTGAAGCAAGCATTTTTTCCCCATAGACTATAATGGGATTCAATATTCAGTCGAATCGTCGAATATTAAGGGTCTACTCGAAATGAATAACAAATATCGAACTTTTCACAACTCGCTCATCTCTAGTTAAATTAGATACTTCACCAATCCACAATGCTCCTCTCGTGATGCTTCCCTGATCCCTGCTGGTCTCTACTTCTGGGACTGTCTCAACACATAGGAAATAAGCTTTGAGCCAATTACTGGTTAAAGCAGGTCACCACCATTGTTTTATTGTTTTTGTCATGCAAACTGGCAGCTGAGATTCCAATAGTAAGCAATATTAATCCACAATTTTCGATTCAAATATACTTACTGTCAAAATGTAAAAACTGCATTATAGTCAGGCTGATTTTACATGATGCCATTCTGCTTTCAACTATTTTTTACTGCAATGAGATCATCATCATTGGAAATTGCATCATCCTCCCTGCTTTTTGAAACATCAAGGCCATGGGACATTCTCTGAATTCTCACCTCTAGCTTTCTCCCTAGCTCTCCTACCAGAACTACTACCAGTAGTAATTCTCCACCCTCTGCCCTACTAGCTCCACCACCAACAGTTATGTTTACCTCCTCTGTTTGCCCACACTGCTGAATGTTCTCATCCAGCTCATGAAAAACAGGATAAATAGATTTCTCAACTAGTGCCACCTGAGGCAGATGTCAGAAAGCCGCCCCCCCCCTCCGAGGAGGGGGCTGAGCGGAGGGGCGGGGCCAAGCGGAAGGGGCGGGGCTGAGCGGAGCAAGCCTCTTAACAGGCAGAGAGCAGGCAGGGAGAGGACCTCTTCTCTGCCTGAGCGTGAGGGGCGGCCGCTGGAGCAGCGCTGCTCCAGTGGCCTCCCTAATCCACCGCTCAGTGACGGTGACCCTAAACCAGTCTAGGACAGCTTGTCCTGGACTGGCTTAGGTCAGTAAAAATGCCACCCTCCCCGGGGCCCTGGCATAGCGCTGCCTGATGCGGTCGCTTCAGGCTGCCTCATGGGAGGTGTGGCGCTGTGCCAGCCACATCACTATAGTGTCAGTGAAGAATATAAAGGATAGATAGTTTACAGTCCAGAAAGGAGACACGCTTGGCCTGCACCTTTTCCCTCAGTTTCTTTAGCAAGACAGTGGTCATCTTGGAAGTGTTTGGCATCATTATCATGTTAGAATTATGCCCTATGGTCCAGTTTCTGAAGGGAGGGGATCATGCTCTGCTTCATTATGTAATAGTACATGTTGGCATTCATGATTCCCTCAATAAACTCCCCACAGCTGACAGTACTCATGCAACCCCAAACCATGACACTCCCATCACCATGCTTGACAGTAGGCAAGACACACTTATCTTTGTACTCCTCACCTGGTTGCCACTATACACGATTGGCACCATCTGAACCAAATACGTTTATTTTGGTCTCATCAGGCCATAGTATATTATGGTTCCAGTAATTCATGTCCTTAGTCTGCTTGTCTGCTGTTTGCGGGCTTTCTTGTGTAGCATTTTTAGAAGAGGTTTCCTTATGGGATGACAGCCATGCAGACCAATTTGTTGCAGTTTGTGGCATATGGTCTGAGCACTGACACCCCCCACCCCTGGCTGGCAGCACTAATATGGCTATTTTGCAAAGACAACCTCTGCATGTGACACTGAGCACAGGAACTTCTTTAGACGACCATGCTGAGGCCTGTTCAGAGTGGAACCTATTTTGTTAAACTGCTGTAAAGTGTTTGTCACTGTGCTTACAGTGTGAACGATATAGTAATGCTTTTGTACTTGCTTGTGATGAGATTGCTTTTATGGTTGAAGCTTCTGGAGTGTAAACTCTCTTGTTATAGGTGATGAGTGCCTGTATGGCAGCCACTTAGTTCTCTACTCCACAACATTTCCTGCCCTTTGAGTCCCTTGGTGAGTAAAGTGCATTACAAATGTTTGTCATTGTCATAGAGCCCGAGCTCTGTTGCGGTTCTGGATGAGATTTTAAGGTATGCTACAGTACGCACACAGTTACACCTCGCACTTGTTGCTTGGCGTTAAGTCACATCTTGCTACCCATTTGTTTCAGATCCAGTTTGACTCTAGTTCTATTCATTTATTCTGTTGTACTTCTCTGGCAATTGTCCATTGCTTTGTTCCTGACTTTGTCTACATCTAAGTTTATCCTGCTGAATACCATTGATAACACTTAAGGCTGAGTTCACACAGGGTATTTTGGTCAGGATTTTGAGGCTGTATTTGGTGTGGCATTTTCTACGCTGAAAAAAAAGCCTCCCATTGGTTTCAATAGGTTCAATAGGTTTTTTTCCAATCAATGGGAGGCTTTTTTTTCAGTGTGGAAAATTCAACACCAAATTCCTCACCATTTTCCTCTATGTGAATGGACCCATACTGCTTGTTGCCATTCAGGTGGAATCTATAGTGACATGTGCTACTCATTACTACAATTAAAAACTATAGCCAACAAAAAAGCACCATGTAAACCCAACCTTATACCACTTTAAGATGCAGCTGAATTCAAGACATTTGATTGCAACAAGCTCAGATGCCATACTTTCTGAGGAATGTAAAGTTCTGTCCTGCAGCCCTGTGCTCACAGGTAGGCTTATGAGGATATGTTCACATGGGATTATCTTTACATATATTTATCAAACCAAATGTACATCAATAAAACAGTCACTGAAATTTGTAATAAATAATTGCCATCTCTAAGCACGTAGGAGGATAGGAGGATAGTTGTCATGGAACATCAGGTGTGTAAAATGAATAAACTTTATGGTAAGCCAGATGGCAGTTTGGTGATTGTTTTATGCTATTGATTTTTTATTTCATGGAAAGAATTATTGGGTGTTTCAAAGATCCTTTTTTTTTAATGAAAGTATCATATTATTAACCATGTTTCACTGTTGTGTGAATGTGGCATAATTGACAGTGGTTTTTAGAATATTTTAGGAGCTGAATTTACTATCCCCTATGTAGTTTTTTTTTCGGTGTGGCCTGCTGGGGGGCAATATATCAACCATGGACAGAAACAGATTTGACAGGCTGATCAGGAGGGCCAGCTCTGTCCTGGGGAGCCCCTTGGACCCAGTATAGGTGGTGGGTGACAGAAGGATACTGTCTGTGGTGACCTCCATGCGGGAGAACAAATCCCACCCCATGTATGGGACCCTGATGGGACTTGGCAGCACTGTAAGCGACCGTCTGCTTCACCCCAAGTGTGAGAAGGAGCGCTATCGCAGGTCCTTCCTTCCAACTGCGACCAGGCTGTATAATCTACATCAGACCAAACGAAGAGCACTCCGCACAGAGAACTAATGATTATGAGGATGACCATGAGGTCTTCCTCTTTCTCTTCTGTTTTTCCTTAGCTGCCATGGACTCCTAGTATATCTTCTCTTCTCAGCTTATGTGTGTCTACGTCTGTAATATATTACTCTGTATTATCCTGTATCTGTATTACTATGCTGCTGTAACACACTGAAATTTCCCCAATGTGGGACTATTAAAGGATTATCTTATCTTATCTTAGTTGTATCACATCTTTGGCATATAGTCCTTATTTGCATTAAAGATGCATCTCCTGTTTGGCGTACAAAACATTAGTCTTGACAAAATGCAAAAGTGAAATTTCCTGATATGTGACCCCCATTTTGGAAAGAACACCTAGAGGTGCAATGAACGTTATTATTTTTTGTAAATAAATAATTTTATATATATATATATATATATATATATAATTATTTCTTTTTTTTTTAATGTAGATTGTAAGCCCCATATAGGGATCACATTGTACTTCTTCTTTTTTTCTTTTTTTTTTTTTCCTATCATTTCTTTGTAGAAAGGGAGAAAATCCATGCAAATTTTAAATATATTTTTATTGATTTTCAAAATATTAATACCAATACAAATACAGAACCTGGGGAGGAACAGATACCTAGGCAATGGAACCAAACAGAAATCTCGGATAGAGTCAGGGTGAGAATTAGAAACAAAATGTACAGGAGGATAGTTGTCATGGAACATCAGGTGTATAATTAAAAAGGAAAAAAAAAATCTACTCAGAGCCAAGTTAGGGTCTTGGGTGAAGGAGACCCACGTAGCCCAAATTTTTGAGTATTTAGGGTAGGAACAGAGCTCTAGATGCAAAAGTTCCTCCAATCTATCAATCTGAGAAACTTTCCTGAGAAAGTGGGGAATAGGGGGCAGGGAGTCTGAGGTCCAATAGAGAGGAATAAGGGCTTTGGTCATGGAGAGCAATTGTAGCCATTACTGTTTACAGGACCTGGGGGGAAAGTAGTCCAAATATTTAAAAGAATGTCCAGGAGAGTCAGGGCTATGTCTAGTCCACAAATGTGTTTCAGAATCTGCTGAACTTGCTCCCAGTAGGGATTAAAGGGCTTGTCCCATCACAAGGATCCTATCTATACTGCTTGTTAATGTGAATGTAAGACTTTTCCTAAATACATTGCTTCAGCAAAACTGCTTTGTTTGTCCACTATCTTACTTTATTCACTTTTTTTTTTTTTTGACACATCCCTTGACTTATCTGGTCATAAGTCAAGTGATGTATCTGCTGCTCTGAGGGAGGAGGGGCTAAGTGCACGGGAGCGAGCCTGGAGGGGGGGTAGTTTACCCTTTGGGGGGGAACGGGCCACCAATACAGACCCGGCATCCGCTGTAATGGAGAGGCGGATGCCGGGGAGTGTAGACGCCAGCACAGATGCTGGCAACATCGCTATGCTCCTGCCCTAAATGAAGCCAGCAGCGGTAGGAGCGATGCTGCTATTCCGGAAGGGGGGGGGGAATAACAGCATTGCTTCTGCCACTGCTGGCTTCATGCAGGGCAGGAGCATAGCGATGTTGCAGGCATCTGTGCATCTATGCCAGCATCTGTGCATCCAGCATCTGTGGACCAAATCCTGACTGATAGCAGTCCATTCTTGCACAATCAATGCTTGCATTTTGTCAGAATTTGTAGGTTTTTGTTTGTCCACCCGTCTCTTGATGATTGACCACAAGTTCTCAATGGGATTAAGATCTGGGGAGTTTCCAGGCCATGGACCCAAAATCTCTATGTTTTGTTCCCTGAGCCATTTAGTTATCACCTTTGCTTTATGGCAAGGTGCTCCATCATGCTGGAAAAGGCATTGTTGATCGCCAAACTGCTCTTGGGCGGTTGGGAGAAGTTGATCTTGGAGGACATTCTGGTACCATTCTTTATTCATGGCTGTGTTTTTAGGCAAGACTGTGAGAGAGCAGATTCCCTTGGCTGAGAAGCAACTCCACACATGAATGGTTTCAGGATGCTTTACAGTTGGCATGAGACAAGACTGGTGGTAGCGCTCACCTCGTCTTCTCCAAATAAGCTGTTTTCCAGATGTCCCAAACAATCGAAAAGGGGATTCATCAGAGAAAATGACTTTACCCCAGTCCTCAGCAGTCCACTCCCTGTACCTTTTGCAGAATATCAGTCTGTCCCTGATGTTTTTTTCTGGAGAGAAGTGGCTTCTTTGCTGCCCTCCTTGAGACCAGGCCTTGCTCCAAGAGTCTCCGCCTCACAGTGCATGCAGATGCACTCACACCTGCCTGCTGCCATTCCTGAGCAAGCTCTGCACTGCTGGTAGCCCGATCCCGCAGCTGAAACACTTTTAAGAGACGGTCCTGGCGCTTGTCTTTCTTGGGCGCCCTGGAGCCTTTTTGCCAACAATGGAACCTCTCTTTTTGGCCATGACTGTACACACCTAGAGAGGCCAAAGGAATGCCTGAAAATTGAGGTTTTAAGATAACTATAATGAGATCTGTAATTCCACTTTCCAGGTTCGTATGTTTGATGAGGTCTGTTTCCCGCTTATGTATTAGTTTAGAGTAGAAACTTGACAAGGACTTTTTCAGGGGGTGTCCCTGGAGAAACAGCATTTCCAACGAGGAGATAACACAAGTCGCTATGGACCAGGAACCCTCCATCTATGAGTAGGGATTCATATGGTATACAGTGTATCTCTTTTGGAAGTGAAGAGGAAGTATCTGCGAATTTCAATTCAGAGAGAAGCTAGTTTCCAACCAATATGAGTGGGAGGGTCCACTGTGGAGAGAAAGGTAGTACTTAATGTACAGGTAGCAGCACTTAGCTCCTTTTATGATGTCAGACTAGCTGAACAGATATCCATTAAATTTTTTACCTTAAAGTTAGCTTTTCTAGTGGTTATCCTCCAGGCGGATCCCGGGGATGCAGGTTCTCTCCATTTGCCTTTTATACACTATATTCTGGGCGATTAAAGTTATTCTTAGGCTAGTTCCAGAATTTATCCTCAAGGTTAACTATGAGTTCTACAGGTCCCAGGAGGTGGTCCTGCTATCTTTTTTCCCAGTCCTAAGACAGATTTGGATTATTCCTTCCACTGCTTAGATGTTAACTGATACCTAGTTAAATATCTAGAGCAGTGGTGGCGAACCTTTTAGAGTAACCATCAATGAGTTTCTTACAATGCTCTGCTGGAATTTTAGACCATTCTTCTTTGGCAAACTGCTCCAGGTCCCTGAGATTTGAAGGGTGCCTTCTCCAAACTGCCATCAAGAGATCTCTCCACAGGTGTTCTATGGGATTCAGGTCTGGACTCATTGCTGGCCACTTTAGCAGTCTCCAGTGCTTTCTCTCAATCCATTTTCTAATGCTTTTTGAAGTGTTTTGGGTCATTGTCCTGCTGGAAGACCCATGACCTCTGAGGGAGACCCAGCTTTCTCACACTGGGCCCTACATTATGCTGCAAAATTTGTTGGTAGTCTTCAGACTTCATAATGCCATGCACACGGTCAAGCAGTCCAGTGCCAGAGGCAGCAAAGCAACCCCAAAACATCAGGGAACCTCCGCCATGTTTGACTGTAGGGACCTAGTTCTTTTCTTTGAAGGCCTCTTTTTTTTTCCTGTAAACTCTATGTTGATGCCTTTTCCCAAAAAGCTCTACTTTTGTCTCATCTGACCAGAGAACATTCTTCCAAAACGTTTTTGGCTTTCTCAGCTAAGTTTTGGCAAACTCCAGCCTGGCCATTTTATGTCTCTGGGTGAGAAGTGGGGTCTTCCTGGGTATCCTACCATACAGTCCCTTTTCATTCAGACGTCGATGGATAGTACGGGTTGACACCGTTGTACTCTCGTACTGCAGAGCAGCTTGAACTTGTTTGGATGTTAGTTGAGGTTCTTTATCCACCATCCGCACAATCTTGCGTTGAAATCTCTCATCAATTTTTCTTTTCCATCCACATCTAGGGAGGTTAGCCACAGTGCCATAGGCTTTAAACTTCTTGATGACACTGCGCACAGTAGCCACAAGAACATTCAGGTCTTTGGAGATGGACTTGTAGCCTTGAGATTGCTCATGCTTCCTCACAATTTTGCTTCTCAAGTCCTCAGACAGTTCTTTGGTCTTCTTTCTTTTCTCCATGCTCAATGCGGTACACACAAGGACACAGGACAGAGATTGAGTCAACTTTAATCCATTTCAACTGGCTGAAAGTGTGATTTAGTTATTGCCACCACCTGTTAGGTGCCTCAGATAAGTAACAGGTGCTGTTAATTACACAAATTAGAGAAGCATCACATGATTTTTCAAACAGTGCCAATACTTTTGTCCACTCCCTTTTTTATGTTTGGAATGGAATTATATCCAATTTGGCTTTTTGACAATTCTTTTTGTGGTTTTTCATTAAATGAAGATACTAATACCAAAGAATTTGTGATTGCAATCATTTTCTGGAAGAAAATGAGTATTATCTGACAGAATTGCAGGGGCGCCAATACTTTTGGCCAACACTGTATAGCCTGATAAAACGAGCAAAAAATTAGTATTTTTTTTTTTGTATTTTAAGCCATGCCTTAAATTCTGCTCATGCCCCCTATGACCTTGCCCATTCCTCCTCAGTCCCTTTGTACTCCAACATATTTATAGTCTCTTCTTTCTGTAACATAATGATGATGCCTTCTCATTTACCCATACAATATAATGCCCCCTAGTGTCTCCCACACACTATAATGCCCCCATAGTGTTACCGACACATTATGATGCCCCAATAGTGACCCCTATGATAAACAATGAAATTGCAGTTTGCAATCCCGAAACTTTTATACTACTAGAGGCTGAAGTAATACTTCTTTTACAACCTGTCCTACGTAACAACAGCGAGTTGTATTGTTATATATTGAAGGTATATTTTCTAAAAACTACCGGTACTTAATATGGCTTGTTGAAATGAAATACTAGTACCAGTCTCTGGACTTGGACCGGACCAATTTAATATTTGCCCTCTACTCAGTGGGTAGTTAAGAAATATTTCTTTTTGGAATGCCCCTTTGAGTCAATCTAAGAAGTACATTAAATGTGGAAGATTAAAAGACGAGGTAAATTAGATGAGGACTGATGCACCCAGAATAGTTGTTAGCCATTCAGAGTTCTGACAAGTAAGTTTCTACTTCTTGTGAAAATCTTCAACTACACTTTCATGGTCACTGACTACAGTTATAAATGTGAGGTTCTTAGCACACAATTTGATAAATTGTGCGAGCCCATCTGCCACGTCACGGCGACCTCATTCAGATGGGTCCCTACTCTAAGACTTTACTTTTAGAAAAATAAATACTGCACTTCCCCTGTAGGTAAGAACCCCCCCCAGAGATCAAGTTCTTATAGACTGCACTGTAACAGTGAGAATATAAAAAGTTTATCTCCTGTCTATAAAGTGTTAGTGTAGGGACCCATCGTAATAAGGCCACTAAGTGGTTGATGGGCTCTATAAACATATACTGTAAATAGAAATTCTTATTACATTATTGACACTTCTTGTACACATGTGCAACAATGTTACCGTGTGGTACCTTTTGCTGAGCCACGTGTCCAATCCTGCGTTGTGTTGTACCCCGTGCTCAGCTGCTTGTCCAAACCTGTGATGTGTGGAACTGTATGCTCAGCCTCGTGTCCAATACTGCAACGTGTGGTACCACGTGC
Organism: Leptodactylus fuscus; assembly: GCF_031893055.1. NCBI lineage: Eukaryota > Metazoa > Chordata > Amphibia > Anura > Leptodactylidae > Leptodactylus > Leptodactylus fuscus. The sequence goes on from NC_134268.1 coordinate 138,613,659, forward strand.
AGAGCCCCATTTCCAACCCTGCATCGTGTGGTACCACGTGCTGAGCCGCGTGTCCAACCCTGCGACGTGTAGTACTGCGTAATAAGCTGCATGTCCAATTCTACGACTTGTGGTACAGTGTGCTAAGTTGCGTTTCCAATCCGGCCACATCTGGTACAGCGTGCTCAGCCACGTTTCAAATCCTGAAACGTGTGGTACCGCGTGTCCAAACCTTCAACATGTGGTACCACATACTGAGCCGCGTGTCCAATCCTGCAACATGTGCTGAGCCGCGTGTCCAATCCTGCGACGTGTGGTACCCCGTGCTCAGCCGCATGTCCAATCCTTCGACACGTGGTACCCCGTGCTCAGCCGCATGTCTAATCCTTCGACACGTGGTACCTCGTGCTCAGCCGCGTGTTCAATCCTTCGACATGTGCTGAGCCGTGTGTCCAATCCTGCGACATGTGGTACCGCGTGTGTGTGTATACATATACCATCCATGCCTGCATTAAAAGTAAAAACAACCTTCGTACTTACTTAGAGATTTGTCTGATAAGTTTATTCAGATTAATCTCTGGCACTCTCAGCTCCTGCACACTTATTCAGTAAAGAGAAAAACAAGAAGAACAAAGAAGAGAAAAACTAACTTTTTTTTTTGTCATTTATATGTTGGGTTTTCACTTTAACAGTTTCTTTTACAATTTTGGACTAGTACATTTCATATACTTATATTAATTTCACCTTTTATTCACTTATTTTGTGTTTTGCTGTGTATTTCACTTACCCTTATATATGAATTGAGGCATTATTATTACTTTATGATGATTATTATTATTATTATTGCCCCCTATGATTCTATTATGCATTTTTTTTGTGCACCAATTTTTCTCCGTATATTATTGCTTTCTTTTTCCTTATATACAATTACATTCTACACCACATTGTTTTCGAAATGTTTATTTTTCATTATTTTTTATCACTTCATTTTTTAATTTTATTGGTTTTATTTAGTTTTTTTTTATTATTTTGTTCCTTCATTTTCTTTCTTTCATTATTTTATAGTTTTATCTTGCTTATTGCTAAATCCTTTTTACTATATATTTTTCATTTGTTTTATCTTTTTAGTTATTTTTGGTAATTTGTTTTTTCCATCAGGTTTCATCTTCTTTTGTATATATACTTATCTTATATACTATCCAAGCTACAACTACTCTAAAAAATATTTCAATAATGTACTGCATGCCATACACTGAAATATAACTATAAATATATATACAGCAACAACTATAAATATATCTATACAGCAGCAGCCCCGCTGTGATTTATCCCTATAGTGGGACACACTCAAAGTACAGAGATAATAATTACATTGATACAGCAGTGGTCAAAAACTGAAATAATCGTGGTAAAGGCGCGCCCCTATTGGCCCCACTATGGGGGAACCCAATGACTAGGTTGCATCATAACAGGACCACAGTCTCTAATAGCGGCAGCAGTCCGGCTATGATTTATCCCTGTGTTGACACAGTGATGTCATAGTATAGGGATAATAATAATAATATTGGTGGGGCAGTGTTAAAAATATAATTCTAAAAATCATATACAGAGTAACAACCCCTGACACTGCTCTCTGCAGAGAAACCCCACTGGGAGGACACCTGAGCACTGGGGGCAGGGTAGGTTTTTAAATTATTTTTTTTTGCCTCTTCCAGCCTAATTAAAAAACAAAAATTAAGCCTGGCCAACTATTTTAAGTTTCATTATTTCTAGACATATCTTATCTGAAGAGGAGTCTGTTACTAGATCTCAGCATAATAATCCCAAAGTTACATAGGTTAGGGTCACCTGAATCAAACAGTGTTTTCCCCTTGTGAATCTTTGTCTCCATGACTGAGACATCACTTTTCTTGTCAATATGCAAATAAGCTCTTTGGACCAATGGCAACGCCCTAATTACTCCAATTAGCTAATCAGGAAAACCCTCATTGCTCCAAAAAGCTTATTTTCATTTTAACAAAAACTTTGATATCTTGGCAATGGAGGCAGCGATTCACAAGGGGAAAATACCATTTGACTCAGGTGACTCTAACCTATCTATCTGTATGACTAGGGTGATACGCTGAGTTCTGGTGACAGACTCCCTTTAACATAGATGCCTATTGCACACTCTTTAATACATTCATGACTACATGATTATAGGTGTAATACATATACATACATATGTATATACGGTATATAAAATGCATACCTTGCACATACTGGATATAAACATACATTTTACATCTAGTTAGAAATTCCTACAGACATGTCTAAATACACACACTACATGCATATAATAAACAGGCTGCTGACCGGCAATACTTACAGACATGACTACACATGTTATATATACTGTGTATAAGATGTATACTAGTGAATATAATTAAAAGGGGTGTGCCTTTAAAGACACTTAACCCCCACATGCACTACTTGTATGGATCCAACAAGACTACAATCTGTGGTGGCCCCATAGATGTGAGTGAAGCAGTCACACAAGCCCACAAAGGGGTTATGCTTTACGTGCTTTAATGGCATAACCCCTTTATGTGGACACTACTCAAAGACATGTCTAAATAAATATATATATATATATTTATATATATATATATTATATAAAATTTCACATCAACTTTTGTTATTCTCTTTATTCTCTCATATTTCACTGGGCAAGAAGAGTCCTGTGATGTTAGACTTGTTCTGCTATGGTGGCTCCTAATAGGACCTTCTACCCAGATATGAACCTAGCCTTATACATAATGTACATAGAAATACGTATTACATATGTGTACACTATTTACAGACATCTCTAACTATACAAAGAGATATATACATAGATAGCTACATACAATATAAACGGATATTACTGTACAGTATATACACACAGTACACATTCAGTATATAGAGATATCTTCATTACATGTGGTCACTAATTACAGATATTTCTAAACATAAATATATACAGTACATGACATAAATTTACATATATCACACATGGACATTACACATGTGGCACCTTGATATATATATACTGTACATGATTATATACATGACTTAGATTTACATATGAAAATGTTTATAATGTTTATAATAATGTTTATTTTACATTATTATTTTATTTAAATTATTTATTCCATTTACTTCCTTCCAGTTCAGCACTAGGGGTAATGATCTTAGACGTCAGGAAATCCTAATTATTGTTAATCTTATTGCCGACATCACTATTACCATTATTTTTACATTATTGTTCTTTGCTATTATTATAGTATTATTTTATTTACTACATTATTGTATTATATTGTTTGCACCTGTTCTGGTTTATGGGACTTTGGACTTCACTATTGTCACCTAAGATCCAGCGTATCGAGGTACGAGCTATGATCAGTTAGTTTCTGCCCAATATCAGAGCAGTGTCCCAATAACAATGTACATTGCTGCTTATAATCAGAAGATCTCTCCGTCTTGTCCATCATGTAATCTGTTATACATCTGATATGTTTTAAATCTCATATTGATATAATATAAACCATAAAGCTCTTATTTGTATAACTATGTGGAATAGCAGAGCTGAAAGTGCTATTCTGCTGGGCGCCATAGTAACCCAAACCTGACTGAGCGGAGCTAACAGATTACAATTGACGCCATAGGCCACAAGAAGAAATCTGATTAAAATAAGCAAAGACGTTAATGGAAATATTTCTTATATAAATGATGAGTCAGAATAATGTAGAGAGAACCTCATGTGAACTGTGACTAATAATGGACACTTAATAACAGTCGCCCCCTGCTGTTATCTGTAATATGTGCTGTCTAATGATCGGTCATGTCGTAAGATCCTCAGCAATATGATCAGGTCTCTCACCAAAGACGTCACCGTACAGTGATCACCTCCGCAGAGCCGAGCGCACAATGTCCATCTCCTCCAGCACTGCAGTAACTGACGGCACCAACTGCTTTTTCAAATGCAGATCCAGCAATCTTATTGGTTGGTGGCTGCAGTTACCATGGTAACAGATGCAGCTGAGGAATTAACTCCTTATGTGCCGATACTATTTTAGTAAAAAGGCCTTTTTAATTTACCATAGACATTGATATATAGGGGGATATATTGCAGGATTAGGTACATTGTACTTACTGATTAACTGCCACCATTCATCTTGTATTTTACATTTGGCATTTCTTTATAACTAACATGTTATTTTTATTCAATGGATCAGTACTAGAGATGAGCGAACACTAAAATGTTCGAGGTTCGAAATTCGATTCGAACAGCCGCTCAATGTTCGTGTGTTCGAATGGGTTTCGAACCCCATTATAGTCTATGGGGAACAGATACTCGTTAAGGGGGAAACCCAAATCCGTGTCTGGAGGGTCACAAAGTCCACTATGACACCCCAGGAAATGATGCCAACACCTCTGGAATGACACTGGGACAGCAGGGGAAGCATGTCTGGGGGCATCTAACACACCAAAGACCCTCTATTACCCCAACATCACAGCCTAACAACTACACACTTTACACACTCAATACCACCTCTCTGACAGTAGGAAAACACCTTGAAACATGTGTATTTGGCACTTGCAGTGAGGAGAGCTTGTCACCAGCAGTGAATTTGGCCCTTGTAGTAAGTTGAGGTTGGCACCAACATTTGTTTGAAAATCAGGGTGGATTGAGCCTCTAACCAGCAGAGTTTGGGCAAATTCATGGTGGAGGGAGCCTCTAAACACCCCAGTTTGGGCAAATTCATGGTGGAGGGAGCCTCTAAAAACCCCAGTTTGGACCAATTCATGGTGGAGGGAGCCTCTAACCAGCCCAGTTTGGGCAAATTCATGGTGGAGGGAGCCTCTAAAAAACCCAGTTTGGACCAATTCATGGTGGAGGGAGCCTCTAACCAGCCCAGTTTGGGCAAATTCATGGTGGAGGGAGCCTCTAAAAAACCCAGTTTGGACCAATTCATGGTGGAGGGAGCCTCTAAACAGCCCAGTTTGGGCAAATTCATGGTGGAGGGAGCCTCTAACCAGCCCAGTTTGGACCAATTAATGGTGGAGGGAGCCTCTAAACAGCCCAGTTTGGACCAATTAATGGTGGAGGGAGCCTCTAACCAGCCCAGTTTGGACAAATTCATGGTGGAGGGAGCCTCTAACCAGCCCAGTTTGGGCAAATTCATGGTGGAGGGAGCCTCTAAAAAACCCAGTTTGGACCAATTCATGGTGGAGGGAGCCTCTAAACAGCCCAGTTTGGGCAAATTCATGGTGGAGGGAGCCTCTAACCAGCCCAGTTTGGACCAATTAATGGTGGAGGGAGCCTCTAAACAGCCCAGTTTGGACCAATTAATGGTGGAGGGAGCCTCTAACCAGCCCAGTTTGGACAAATTCATGGTGGAGGGAGCCTCTAACCAGCCCAGTTTGGGCAAATTCATGGTGGAGGGAGCCTCTAAAAAACCCAGTTTGGACCAATTCATGGTGGAGGGAGCCTCTAAACAGCCCAGTTTGGGCAAATTCATGGTGGAGGGAGCCTCTAACCAGCCCAGTTTGGACCAATTAATGGTGGAGGGAGCCTCTAACCAGCCCAGTTTGGACCAATTCATGGTGGAGGGAGCCTCTAACCAGCCCAGTTTGGGCAAATTCATGGTGGAGGGAGCCTCTAAACAGCCCAGTTTGGACCAATTAATGGTGGAGGGAGCCTCTAACCAGCCCAGTTTGGACCAATTCATGGTGGAGGGAGCCTCTAAACAGCCCAGTTTGGACCAATTCATGGTGGAGGGAGCCTCTAAAAAACCCAGCTTGGACCAATTCATGGTGGAGGGAGCCTCTAAACATCCCAGTTTGGGCAAATTCATGGTGGAGGGAGCCTCTAAACAGCCCAGTTTGGGCAAATTCATGGTGGAGGGAGCCTCTAAAAAACCCAGTTTGGACCAATTCATGGTGGAGGGAGCCTCTAAACAGCCCAGTTTGGGCAAATTCATGGTGGAGGGAGCCTCTAACCAGCCCAGTTTGGACCAATTAATGGTGGAGGGAGCCTCTAACCAGCCCAGTTTGGACCAATTCATGGTGGAGGGAGCCTCTAACCAGCCCAGTTTGGGCAAATTCATGGTGGAGGGAGCCTCTAAACAGCCCAGTTTGGGCAAATTCATGGTGGAGGGAGCCTCTAAACAGCCCAGTTTGGACCAATTCATGGTGGAGGGAGCCTCTAAAAAACCCAGTTTGGACCAATTCATGGTGGAGGGAGCCTCTAAACAGCCCAGTTTGGGCAAATTCATGGTGGAGGGAGCCTCTAAAAAACCCAGTTTGGACCAATTCATGGTGGAGGGAGCCTCTAAACAGCCCAGTTTGGACCAATTCATGGTGGAGGGAGCCTCTAACCAGCCCAGTTTGGACCAATTCATGGTGGAGGGAGCCTCTAACCAGCCCAGTTTGGGCAAATTCATGGTGGAGGGAGCCTCTAAACAGCCCAGTTTGGGCAAATTCATGGTGGAGGGAGCCTCTAAACAGCCCAGTTTGGACCAATTCATGGTGGAGGGAGCCTCTAAAAAACCCAGTTTGGACCAATTCATGGTGGAGGGAGCCTCTAAACAGCCCAGTTTGGGCAAATTCATGGTGGAGGGAGCCTCTAAACAGCCCAGTTTGGGCAAATTCATGGTGGAGGGAGCCTCTAAAAAACCCAGTTTGGACCAATTCATGGTGGAGGGAGCCTCTAAACAGCCCAGTTTGGGCAAATTCATGGTGGAGGGAGCCTCTAAAAAACCCAGTTTGGACCAATTCATGGTGGAGGGAGCCTCTAACCAGCCCAGTTTGGACCAATTAATGGTGGAGGGAGCCTCTAAACAGCCCAGTTTGGACCAATTCATGGTGGACGGAGCCTCTAAAAAACCCAGTTTGGACCAATTCATGGTGGAGGGAGCCTCTAAACAGCCCAGTTTGGGCAAATTCATGGTGGAGGGAGCCTCTAACCAGCCCAGTTTGGACCAATTAATGGTGGAGGGAGCCTCTAAACAGCCCAGTTTGGACCAATTCATGGTGGAGGGAGCCTCTAACCAGCCCAGTTTGGACCAATTCATGGTGGAGGGAGCCTCTAACCAGCCCAGTTTGGGCAAATTCATGGTGGAGGGAGCCTCTAAAAAACCCAGCTTGGACCAATTCATGGTGGAGGGAGCCTCTAACCAGCCCAGTTTGGGCAAATTCATGGTGGAGGGAGCCTCTAAACAGCCCAGTTTGGGCAAATTCATGGTGGAGGGAGCCTCTAACCAGCAGAGTTGGTGGAAATCAGGGTGGAGGGAGCCTCTAACCAGCAGAGTTGGGGGAAATCAGGGTGGAGGGAGCCTAGTATTAGCAGAATTGTGCAACGCTTATGGTGGATGAGTATGAGGATGCGGAGGAATTGGAGAGGTTGAGTACAGACATGGAGTTTCATGTTGGGGTGCTTTACACAGGTGGGCACAAAAATGACGGCTCTACCCAGTGGTGGTTCATTTTTATCAAAGTGAGCCGGTCGGCACTCTCAGCTGACAGACGGGTGCGCTTGTCAGTGATGATGCCACCGGCTGCACTGAACACCCTCTCAGATAGGACGCTGGCGGCAGGACAGGACAGCACCTCCAAGGCATATAGGGCAAGTTCAAGCCACAGGTCCAACTTTGACACCCAATACGTGTAGGGCGCAGAGGGGTCGGAGAGGACAGGGCTGTGGTCGGAAAGGTATTCCCGCAACATGCGCCTATACTTCTCACGCCTGGTGACACTAGGACCCTCCGTGGCGGCACTTTGGCGAGGGGGTGCCATCAAGGTGTCCCAGACCTTAGACAGTGTGCCCCTCGTTTGTGTGGACCGGTGAGAACTTGGTTGCCTACTGGAGGAACTGCCCTCCCTGCCGCCAACGTCACATGCTGGAAACATCTCCATCATATTCTGCACCAATTGCCTGTGGCAAGCATTGATGCGATTGGCCCTCCCCTCTACCGGAATAAAAGACGAGATGTTGTTTTTATACCGGGGGTCAAGGATAGCAAAGATCCAGTACTGGTTGTCCTCCATGATTTTGACAATACGCTTGTCGGTTGTAAAGCACCCCAACATGAACTCAGCCATGTCTGCCACAGTGTTAGTTGGCATGACTCCTCTGGCCCCACCGGAAAGTTCAATCTCCATTTCCTCCTCATCCTCCATGTCTACCCATCCGCGCTGCAACAATGGGACGATTCGAAGTTGCCCGGAAGCCTCCTGTATCACCATCACATCATCGGACAACTCTTCTTCCTCCTCCTCCTCCTCCATTAAACGCAGTGAATCGGACAGATGTGTGGACCTACTCTCCAGCTGTGACGGATCGGATGCTATCCCTAACTCCTCTGTGTGATCTGAGTTATCCCTGATGTCAATCAGGGATTCTCTCAGAACACACAAGAGCGGGATTGTAAGGCTCACCATCGCATCCTCAGAGCTCACCCTCCTTGTGGACTCCTCAAAGACCCGTAGGATGTCACAAAGGTCTCTCATCCATGGCCACTCATGGATGTGAAACTGAGGCAGCTGACTTTGTGGCACCCTAGGGTTTTGTAGCTGGTATTCCATCAAAGGTCTCTGCTGCTCAACCACTCTATTCAACATCTGAAACGTTGAGTTCCAGCGTGTGGGGATGTCGCACAAAAGCCGGTGTTGTGGCACATGCAGGCGCTGCTGGAGAGATTTTAAGCTAGCAGCGGCTACTGTCGACTTGCGAAAGTGGGCGCACACGCGCCGCACTTTCACCAGTAGCTCTGGAACATTGGGGTAGCTCTTTAGGAAACGTTGCACCACTAGGTTGAAGACGTGGGCCAGGCATGGAACATGTTGGAGTCCGGCAAGCTCTAGAGCTGCTACCAGGTTCCGGCCGTTATCAAAAACGACCATGCCTGGGCCCAGGTGCAGCGGCTCAAACCATATTGCCGTCTCATCGAGGAGGGCATCCCTCACCTCGGAGGCAGTGTGCTGTCTGTCCCCCAAGCTGATCAGCTTCAGCACAGCCTGCTGACGTCTACCAACGCCAGTGCTGCAACGTTTCCAACTCGTAGCTGGGGTCAATCTAACAGCGGAGGAGGAGGCGGTGGCGGAGGAGGAGGCGGTGGCGGAGGAGGAGGCGGTAGAGGAGGAGGAGGAGGGGGGTGTTCTTCTCGTGTCCCTGCCAGGAATGTTAGGCGGGGAGACGAGGTACACCGGGCCAGTTTGGGAAGCAGTCCCAGCCTCAACTACATTCACCCAGTGTGCCGTCAGTGAAATGTAGCGTCCCTGTCCGCATGCACTTGTCCACGCGTCGGTGGTCAAGTGGACCTTTGTGCAAAGCGCGGAACTAAGGGCCCGCCTGATGTTGAGTGACACGTGCTGGTGCAAGGCGGGGACGGCACACCGGGAGAAGTAGTGACGGCTAGGGACGGCATAGCGAGGTGCCGCAGTTGCCATCAGGTCCAGGAAGGCGGGAGTTTCAACAAGCCGGAACGCCAACATCTCCTGGGCCAGCAGTTTAGCGATGTTGGCGTTCAAGGCTTGCGCGTGTGGGTGGTTAGCAGTGTATTTCTGCCGCCGCTCCAATGTCTGAGAGATGGTGGGTTGTTGTAAAGAAGCGCCTGATGGTGCCTTTGATGGTGCAGGAGAAGGAGATAAGACAGGAACAGGGGAGGATGAGGGAGAAGTCAACAAAGTGGCGGAGGCAGATGAAGTGGTGTCCTGGCTCGTCCTCTGGAGTGCATCGCCAGCACAGTCAGCAGTGGCAGTGGCAGAGGCAGAGGCAGTGGCAGAGGCAGTGGCAGTGGCGTGAACGGCAGGCGGCCTTTGTCCTGCCGTTGCTGCCTGCCACTGATTCCAGTGCTTGGATTCCAAATGACGGCGCATTGAAGTGGTGGACAGGTTGCTCTTCTCAGAGCCCCTAATCAATTTCGAGAGGCAAATTGTGCAGACAACACTATATCTGTCCTCGGCGCATTCCTTGAAAAAACTCCACACCTTCGAGAAACGTGCCCTCGAGGTGGGAGTTTTTCGGGGCTGGGTACGAACTGGAACATCTTGGGAGATTCCGGGTGTGGCCTGGCTTCGCCTAAGCTGCTGACCTCTGCCTCTGCCTCTAGCTACCCTTTTTGGTGCTGCACCTGCCTCAACATCCACACTACTTTCCCCGCTTGACATCCCCCCTGTCCAGGTCGGGTCAGTGTCCTCATCATCCACCACTTCCTCTTCCAACTCCTGTCTCATCTCCTCCTCCCGCACAATGCGCCGGTCAACTGGATGCCCTGACGGCAACTGCGTCACATCATCGTCGATGAGGGTGGGTTGCTGGTCATCCACCACCAAATCGAACGGAGATGGAGGAGACTCTAGTGTTTGAGCATCTGGACACAGATGCTCCTCTGTTAGGTTCGTGGAATCGTGACGTGGAGAGGCAGGTTGAGAGACAATGAAAGGAGCGGAGAACAGCTCTGGGGAGCAGGGACAGTTTGGGTTATTGTTCTGTAAAGCTTCGGAATTTTGGGAGGAAGGAAGACAAGACTGTTGGGTAATAGGAGGAGAGGAGGCAGAGTCTGACTGGCTGCTGGACAATGTGCTGTAAGCGTTCTCTGACAGCCATTGCAAGACCTGTTCCTGGTTCTCGGGCCTACTAAGGTTTGTACCCTGCAGTTTAGTTAATGTGGCAAGCAACCCTGGCACTGTGGAGTGGCGCAATGCTTGCTGCCCCACAGGAGTAGGCACGGGACGCCCTGTGGCTTCACTGCTACCTTGCTCCCCAGAACCATTCCCCCGACCTCGCCCACGGCCTCGTCCACGTCCCTTTCCGGGAGCCTTGCGCATTTTGAATTCCTAGTTAGAAATTGGCACTGTATACCAGTAGTAAAAATTGTGGGTGCACGTAACCCCAATATATTCTTTGAATTACCAGTCAGAAACTGGCACTATATGGCAGTAGCAAGAAATGAGGGTATTTGTATTCCCAATATATTCTTTGAATTCCCAGTCAGACAATGGCACTGTATACCAGTAGTAAAAATTGTGGGTGCACGTAACCCCAATATATTCTTTGAATTACCAGTCAGAAACTGGCACTATATGGCAGTAGCAAGAAATGAGGGTATTTGTATTCCCAATATATTCTTTGAATTCCCAGTCAGACAATGGCACTGTATACCAGTAGTAAAAATTGTGGGTGCACGTAACCCCAATATATTCTTTGAATTACCAGTCAGAAACTGGCACTATATGGCAGTAGCAAGAAATGAGGGTATTTATAACCCCAATATATTCTTTGAATTCCCAGTCAGACAATGGCACTGTATACCAGTAGTAAAAATTGTGGGTGCACGTAACCCCAATATATTCTTTGAATTACCAGTCAGAAACTGGCACTATATGGCAGTAGCAAGAAATGAGGGTATTTGTATTCCCAATATATTCTTTGAATTCCCAGTCAGACAATGGCACTGTATACCAGTAGTAAAAATTGTGGGTGCACGTAACCCCAATATATTCTTTGAATTACCAGTCAGAAACTGGCACTATATGGCAGTAGCAAGAAATGAGGGTATTTATAACCCCAATATATTCTTTGAATTCCCAGTCAGACAATGGCACTGTATACCAGTAGTAAAAATTGTGGGTGCACGTAACCCCAATATATTCTTTGAATTACCAGTCAGAAACTGGCACTATATGGCAGTAGCAAGAAATGAGGGTATTTGTATTCCCAATATATTCTTTGAATTCCCAGTCAGACAATGGCACTGTATACCAGTAGTAAAAATTGTGGGTGCACGTAACCCCAATATATTCTTTGAATTACCAGTCAGAAACTGGCACTATATGGCAGTAGCAAGAAATGAGGGTATTTATAACCCCAATATATTCTTTGAATTCCCAGTCAGACAATGGCACTGTATACCAGTAGTAAAAATTGTGGGTGTATATAGCCCCAATTCTATTGCTAGGGGACTTGCAGGGTATTTCTGGGGTGAAGGTGGGGGGGCACACCGTTGGAACGGGTATCGGGGGTATATATCGGGTATACGGGAATACACTGACAGTGTATTCCATTCAGGATCCTGGGAAAGCTGGGTTGCGGCGATTGAGCCCGTCAGTGCCACGTTACACTGACAAGCTTCTCCCTGGAATTTAGCTCTTACAAGAGCTGTTGTGGTTGTCTTCTCCTTCCTATCCTAGCCTGTCCCTGCCTACCCAGAATCTAAGCCCTAGCTAGCTGGACGGAAACCTCCGTCCTCGGTGAATTGCAAGCTCAGAATGACGCGAACCTGGGCGGCGCTGTTCTTTTAAATTAGAGGTCACATGTTTTCGGCAGCCAATGGGTTTTGCCTACTTTTCTCAACGTCACCGGTGTCGTAGTTCCTGTCCCACCTACCCTGCGCTGTTATTGGAGCAAAAAAGGCGCCAGGGAAGGTGGGAGGGGAATCGAGTAATGGCGCACTTTACCACGCGGTGTTCGATTCGATTCGAACATGCCGAACAGCCTAATATCCGATCGAACATGAGTTCGATAGATCAGTACAATTCTGTTAATACTAAATACATATGGATATTTTTTATTCACTGCTTTGGAAAATAATAGCAGATTAATGGAAAAAAAGCAATTTCACTGTAATTTGCAAATATTTATATAACATGCTAACTTTATTATATAGGTAGTGGTGAGGGTGGCATAACATACATACCATATGGTACATGGAATTGCTAGAAAAGCATTGGCACCAATACCCTATGGGTTTTTTCTGAGTGGAGGAAGGAGAAGAACCTCTTTCTTCAATTACAGAGGCCCTATAGAGGCCATTAAAGCTTCCACACCCTACTTGGCCAGATGAACAAAACAAGTTATTCATCTTACATATGTTTCATCGTCCTCAAATCCTCCTCAGAGGTTTGGGGTGCATGTAAGTAGGGCTATGGCAGCCTTCTTGAGAGAGAGCAGAAGCCTCCTTATCTCAAATCTGTACAGCAGGTGCATGGAGCTCTACTCCCACTTTTTTCAGACATTATAGACTTCAGCTGAACTCTGAGGACGGGGCAGGTTTCAGACAAAAAGTGCTCCAAGCTGTCGTTCCCTCCAGACTTACTTTAGTCTCGCAGGGGTGCTGGTGTGGGGGAAACAAGAATTCCTCTTACCAGTAATTGTTTTTTTTGAAGCCCATGATCACACCCTTTTATTTCTCTCCTGAAGTTGAGTTCTCAGTTCAATAAGTTTTAGTTATTGTTGCTAGGTAAGGTCCACCTAGAATAAGAATATGAGGGCATAATTTTCCAAATGTGGGTTTTCTCTCTTTTTCTAAATCTATAATGCAAGGAGTCCCTGCCTCCAAACGACATACTGTCCCATACTGATTATAGTGACTTTATGAATCTGAGAGGCAGAAACATATAGCATCATAGACTATAATGCTAGGAGTCCTCCTCATGTCATGATGTTCAGGTCAGTAAATCCAGCAAGCATACGGACCAAGTTTCATGGTTGAATCTTGGTCATGTGAATGCAGGGTAATCCCTTATCCCCTTCAGGTAAGGGGTCATGTGCAGTGGCGTAACTACCGTGGTAGCAGCAGTAGAAGCTGCCACAGGGCCCAGGCCATTAGGGGGCCCGGGGACAGCCGCTACAGCTGCGTTTTTTTTTAAATAGGCTGTTACGGGCCCTATTCACTTGCCGATCCTGGCTGGGCCGGGATCGGCAAGTGACACCGCGGGCCCCACAGGGGCTATCATTATACTCGGGGGTCTTTGCAGACCCCCGAGTATAATGACCGGTGGATCGGGAGAGGTAATAAACATAAACTGTTACTTACCTCTCCGCGATCCTGCCAGGCCTCCGTCCTACTGTTGTCTGACGTCTCTGACGTCACATGAACCCGGCATGCTTCCCGGGTCATGTGACGTCCGACGTCATTAACGAAGGACGCGAGTGGTGGTCAGCACAGGAGGACAGCACAGCACAGGAGCCGGGGAACAGGTAAGAAGCAACAGTGGTTTTTTTTTTTTAATGTTTTTATTCCCTGGGTCTCCGATTATTATACTCTGGGGTCTGAAAAGACCCCAGAGTATAATAATTGTTTATGGGTGTCCACAGAGGGACACTATTGGGGTTAATACTGTGTGCAGGGGACACTATTGGGGTTAATACTGTGTGCAGGGGCCACTATTGGGGTTAATACTGTGTGCAGAGGACACTATTGTGGTTAATAGTGTGTGCAGGGGACACTATTGGGGTTAATACTGTGTGCAGGGGACACTATTGGGGTTAATACTGTGTGCAGGGGACACTATTGGGGTTAATACTGTGTGCAGGGGACACTATTGGGGTTAATACTGTGTGCAGGGGACACTATTGGGGTTAATACTGTGTGCAGAGGACACTATTGTGGTTAATAGTGTGTGCAGAGGACACTATTGTGGTTAATAGTGTGTGCAAGGGACACTATTGGGGTTAATACTGTGTGCAGGGGACACTATTGGGGTTAATACTGTGTGCAGGGGACACTATTGGGGTTAATACTGTGTGCAGGGGACACTATTGGGGTTAATACTGTGTGCAGGGGACACTATTGGGGTTAATACTGTGTGCAGGGGACACTATTGGGGTTAATACTGTGTGCAGGGGACACTATTGGGGTTAATACTGTGTGCAGAGGACACTATTGTGGTTAATACTGTGTGCAGGGGACACTATTGGGGTTAATACTGTGTGCAGGGGACACTATTGGGGTTAATACTGTGTGCAGGGGCCAGTAAGGGACATAATAGAGTGCGGAGGAGGGGGTCGGTCGAGGTCTTTGGCGTCAGTTGGGATGGGGATGGGGGGGGGGCCCATGTCAAAAGTTCGCCACGGGGCCCCGCCATTCCTAGTTACGCCACTGGTCATGTGAATGCAGGGTAAGCCCTTAATTCCCTCAGGTAAGGGGTCATGTGAATGCGTGGTAAGCCCTTAACCCCTACCCGACATTTGCTGTAATGGTATGACTGATATAGAGTATTTTAAATAAGGCAGCTGCTTAGGAGCTGAGCAGCCACCATACAATAGCTGCACAGAGAGCACCACAAAAACGAAGCCCGTAATAAAGTTGCACAAACGCTGTTTTTCTTCAGTTATGAATTTTTTTTCTCCCTTCCCCCAGTACATTGTACAGAAGAATAAATGGTACTGTTATGAAGAACAATTTAAAATAAAGTTAGTGGGGTTTGGAAGGTGAAGAGTCGAAAATGCCTCCAGCTGGAAGGGGTTAATTACAGAATAAATGTTGTTGTTTCTCAATATTGCATGTTTGCCAAGGTTGAGTTTTGGGATATATATAATATATACATATACAATATATATATATATTGTGCAATTCATTATATAACAAATTAAATGTTGGCATTAAAAAAATACAATGTGTCCTGCACCAACTCTGACAATGTCCCACTTGGTTCTGGCAATGAGCTCTGACAGAGCTGAGCGGTAAGTGCAAATTGCACTTTCACTTACAGCTTGTAGAAGATCAGACCGCAGGGAGGGGTAGAGCATAATGTGGCACTGTACTGTATGGGGGAATTAGGGAATGGTTTATGTGGGAATGGGAAACTATTATATGGGTGAATAAAGGGTCAATTTATAAGGGACAATTGTATGGGGACATAAGTGGTTATTATATGGGGCATTAAGTGGTATTGTACTTTATAGACCAATATATGTGGAAATAGGGAGATACTATATGGGGTATCAGGGACCGTTTATATAGGGACGTTATTTATTTTGCTTGCTTGTATAGCGCCAACATATTGTGCAGCTCTTTTACAGACATTGTTGATCACTGTCCTATATAGGGCTCACAAGCTACATTCCCTATCAGTATGTCTCTGGGGCGTGGGAGAAAACCAGAGGAAACTCATGCAAACACAGGAAGAACATACTCCTTGCAGATGTTCTCCTTGGTTGGATTTGAACCTAACTACAGCGGTACTGTATGGAAATATAAGGGTACATTTTACTATATGGAAGTCATAAAGGGGAAATTGTACTGTATGGGGGTATAATTGACCACTGTATTGTATGAGGGCATAAGGAGGACATTACACATGCACGGTCACATCAATTATTGCTTCAAATTTCACCCTTGACTTTCAACTTTTGCAATGCAAAACTTGAAAAGAAAGAAAGAAAGAAAGAAAGAAAGAAAGAAAGAAAGAAAGAAAGAAAGAAAGAAAGAAAGAAAGAAAGAAAGAAAGAAAGAAAGAAAGAAAGAAAGAAAGAAAGAAAGACTGCTGCCACATGTGTGGTACCACAAAGGCGCCAAATGACATTCTGTCACCAAAGAGCTCATGCATACCTGGAGCCAGCCCTGTTCTTGTGTCTAGGTTTTGAAACTCTGTATGCTCTAGTTACATCTGTTTTACAACCTAAATATATCCAGGCTATGACAAATCTTAAAATAATGTATGCATCAGTATTGTATCAATTCCAATGCTACCAGTAAAAGGAACCCATTGAAGTCAATGGGAGGCTTTTTTTTCAGCGCTGAAATTACACACCAAATTCCTCACCATTTTCCTCCGTGTGAATGGACCCTAAGGCCTCACATTGCGGGAAATGCAGCTTATGTTGTTGCAGATTTTGCTGAGGTTTTTTGAGCCAAAGCCAGGAGTGGATTGAGATATGTCACCATTCTTCCTTCTTAGTTAAAGGATTCAGCATATGTGATTATGGCTCTCGCTCACATACAATGGAGACAATCATATTTGTGGGCCACCATTGATATGACGTCCCTTTAAAGAAATAATTACTCATGACAAAGGTATGAGGGCTATCTTTGCAGTTCTGGACAATGATTCGGCTATGTCAATGAAACAAAAAACTTTTGTTATTAGAGATTATAGTTATTAAAGATTATAGAATTCATCGTTACTCAAAGTTTTTTCAGTTTGAAGGGCACAAAATGTGCCCGGAGTTATGAAAATTTATACATGGGGCAATTTGAAGAGTCTTGCATCTATAGGTCCCATAATTGGTCCCATTGTATTATGTATTTCAAGAGGTACATTGATGGCTTCCTGTTTATTTGGGAGGGAGCAAAGGAAGATTTCTGGAATTTCACCACCTGCCTGAATATGAATGATTGGGGCCTAAAATTCTCCGATATGTGCAACAACCATGAGATTGAATATTTGGACTTATGTCTGATGGGAAAAGATAGTGTGTGAGTTTACACCACCTAAAGTGGAAGAATAATGTACCATTCAGACAATTCAAGAGAATTAAGAGAAACTGCACCGTAAATAGTGATTATTTTGTACAGAGTGACATATTAACCAAAAGATTTAGGGAAAGACATCGCACAGACATTGTCGATGACGTCATAAAAAAAGCAAGGAAGCTAACAGAACCAATGTCTAGTTATTAATACAAAAGTAGAAAAATCTGAAAAATATCAGTTAAATTTTTTTTAACTACATATAATGGACGCAATAATTCAATTAGAAGGTTCCTACAGAAAAATTGGCATATTCTTGGCGATGATCACTTTTTAAAATATGTTTTACATAGACGCCCATATATTACTTTTAGGAGAGCGAAAACCCTTAGAAATATTGCCACACCCAGTCATTTGAGAAAATCAGAAGCTAAAACAGTAGGGCATCTAATATTACACAAAAAACAGGTAGTTATAGATGTGGGCGTAAGAAATGCAAGTGTTGTGACCCCATCAAACATGGTGCCACTCGCTTAGTCATTCTACAGGATGTTCCTATTCCATTAAATATAAACTAGATTGCTCAACTTCTTTTGTTGTCTAATTGCTGGAGTGCCCTTGTGGCCTCCAGTACATAAGATGAACCACTGAGCCTTAGGGAAAGGTTAAACAAACACCGCTCTAATGTGGTTAATGGCTACATGAAACATAACATTGTACGTCATGCCCTTATGAAACATAATAAGACCTTCGAGGGATTCTCTGTTATACCGCTGGACCATGTTCCAGACATTCTAACAGGTTCAATGTTCTTAAAAGGAACAAAATGTACTGAATTTTTACGCTCAACACACTGAACCCAAGTGGCCTGAACAAGGCTTTGGAGGATGTCGACAATTTTTAACGGAAATAGTTTCTTTTCTTTACACAATATATCATGTAAACCTATATCCCCATATATATATATATATATATATATATATATATATATATATATATATATATATATATACACTCACCGGCCACTTTATTAGGTACACCTGTCCAACTGCTCGTTAACACTTAATTTCTAATCAGCCAATCACATGGCGGCAACTCAGTGCATTTAGGCATGTAGACATGGTCAAGACAATCTCCTGCAGTTCAAACTGAGCATCAGTATGGGGAAGAAAGGTGATTTGAGTGCCTTTGAACGTGGCATGGTTGTTGGTGCCAGAAGGGCTGGTCTGAGTATTTCAGAAACTGCTGATCTATTGGGATTTTCACGCACAACCATCTCTAGGGTTTACAGAGAATGGTCCGAAAAAGAAAAAACATCCAGTGAGCTGCAGTTCTGTGGGCGGAAATGCGTTGTTGATGCCAGAGGTCAGAGGAGAATGGCCAGACTGGTTCGAGCTGATAGAAAGGCAACAGTGACTCAAATAGCCACCCGTTACAACCAAGGTAGCCAGAAGAGCATCTCTGAACGCACAGTACGTCGAACTTTGAGGCAGATGGGCTACAGCAGCAGAAGACCACACCGGGTGCCACTCCTTTCAGCTAAGAACAGGAAACTGAGGCTACAATTTGCACAAGCTCATCAAAATTGGACAATTGAAAATTGGAAAAACGTTGCCTGGTCTGATGAGTCTCGATTTCTGCTGCGACATTCGGATGGTAGGGTCAGAATTTGGCGTCAACAACATGAAAGCATGGATCCATCCTGCCTTGTATCAACGGTTCAGGCTGGTGGTGTCATGGTGTGAGGAATATTTTCTTGGCACTCTTTGGGCCCCTTGGTACCAATTGAGCATCGTTGCAATGCCAAAGCCTACCTGAGTATTGTTGCTGACCATGTCCATCCCTTTATGACCACAATGTACCCAACATCTGATGGCTACTTTCAGCAGGATAATGCGCCATGTCATAAAGCTGGAATCATCTCAGACTGGTTTCTTGAACATGACAATGAGTTCACTGTACTCCAATGGCCTCCACAGAAGAATTGAGGCAGTTCTGAAGGCAAAAGGGTGTCCAACCCGTTACTAGCATGGTGTACCTAATAAAGTGGCCGGTGAGAGTGTGTGTGTGTGTGTGTGTGTGTGTGTGTATATATATATATATATATATATATATATATATATATATATATATATATATATATATATATATATAAATTTTATTTTTTTTTTCTTACCACATTATCTGGCATAACATCATTATTCTATAATCTATTTCATTTATACACTTGTAAGTTGTTGTTTTTTCTTCTTTCTAGTCTTTAATATACATTCATATTTAGTAGCCAATCTATCATATCTAAATTTGCATCCTTAAATAGTATTGCTATTGTGTTTTTGTTCTTTATGTATCAATCACTTGATCTGTTTTTATATTATGATTTATTAGTATTTCAGACTGACTAGCTCTCCATAGCTTCTAATAATACTAAGTGCAGACCAAAACGTTTAAAGGCAGCCTTCAAATTTCCTAAGGCCATCCTTAGCTTCTATATATTATGGTTCAAATGTAGATGTTTCAGGTCTTGAACCCAGCGCAGAGACCTTAATACCTACCAATCCCTTACTAAGTCTTTGTGCAGTGCCACTGCGCATACTCAGCCTCTTACTTCAGCTAGGGCTACAGTCTTGCGATACTTCAAAAATGGAAGGCTTGAGAATGCGCTCATGTAGTGCGAAATGGCTGTTGCCTCTACCATGCTCCTTGCTGTTTTCCCTTACACATGTTGTTATTGAAATGAAATAAAAGGACTGCATTTTATTTAATCCTCCTGATCGGGTGAGTGCCCCCTATTACTTTTTTCTTCCATTCCAGGGAGGAGAACACCACCCGTTGAAGTAAAAACCTGTTACTGATAGCTGGTTTAACTTTTTTGGGAACGGACTATACAATTTGGGACTACAACAGTGCTGCCGATTATCTACCCTCTATTAGTCTTGCGATACTTCCTTCCTGTGCAGACTCAGCTATACCCTGCAGTGCAGGAACATAACATGTCAAGGTTCAATTCTATTATCATTATTGGAACCATCTCCCTGCAGAATGGGAAGGAAAGATCTGAAACAAAGCATTTTTCCCCATAAACTATAACGGGGTTCGATATTCGTTCGAAAAGTCGAATATTGAGTGGCTATTCGAAACGAATATCGAATATTTTACTGTTCGCTCATCTCTAGCTGAGACCACACTTTGTGGAAAAAGCTGTGGGTTTTTTTTGCTGTTGAGGAAACATGGCAGAAATAGCACCTTACACTCCCATCAAAGTGAATTACGTTTAATTTAATCCCTTCTACACAAAACTGCTGCAGAAAATGCAACTTTTTCAAAAATTCATTCATTTATTTGAAAAGCAGTATGTTAATTTTGTAGTTCAGACATGAACCACAGGAGCATTGATTGTTCATTTAATACACACTAAGACTCCTGTACTGAAGTGTTATACTCCAGCACTGAACTTTAATATACATTTTGGTGTGTTACACTGTCATTTTGTCTATTTCTGCCTCAGAGGAAGCCGAAAAAATTTACATAGTCAGCAAATCTGAAGGTCATTGTCATCCCTCCAGCTGCCATAGTAACCATTGGTACCCTGCATTTGCATCATTGGGGGGAAGGGGGGGGGCGTGACAAAAATAACCACTTACCTCTATGAACCACTTACATGCTGTGGGCAGCCTGATGTACAAACTGCCTTCTGTTACACGTGGTCGTGGTCTTCATGGAACACCTGCAGCCAAAAGGCCATACTTTTAGTGTGGAAACAATACCAAACAAGTCAGTTATGCAGTAAAATGGCAGCATGTGCTTTGTACTGCTGAAATATATTTCTGAAACATAAGGCATTTAGTTTACTGAAGGGCTGAAGAGTCAGGCAATAGTGAAGCATGGTGGAAGCTCCTTGCAAGTTGGAGGCTGTATTTGGAGTTAGGGATTTAGTCAGGCTTAATGTTGAGATATACTGGTAGATACTATACTTATCTAATACGCAATTACATTAGAGATGCATCTGGCTCTAAATGTATTCTCCAGCTGGAAAATGACTCAAAAAATACAGTCTATATAATTACCAATCTTCAGTGTCACAAAAGTGATAATACCAGCCCGCACAGATCTCTGATTTCCGGATCATGAAATCTATGTGGGATTACACTAGGTTCACGCTAGTGTCAGAGGATCTGAACAATGGGTAGGTGGACCTCTGCAATAGCAGTTGTACACAGACGCTGGTAAACCCCATTGACTATAATGGGGTTCATTGGGCGCCCTGCATTTTAAAAATGAAACCAGCAGAGAATTCATGCACCAATTTTAGGCAGAGACTATGGTGCACATGTGAAGGTAGCCTTCTACGATGTTTGAAAAACCTCCCTGCTGAGGTTCTTCCAAAAACTGTGTGCAAGTGCACCTAGAAAAATTGATATTGTTTTGAAGGCAAAGGGTGGTCACACCAAATATTGATTTTGATTTAGTTAATTTTTGCTCATTCACTTTATTTTTATTAATTAAAACATACATTATTAAGGCTTCTATGTTTGAAACTGTTCTTATTTTACAGCATTTCTTTCCCAAAGCTGCTGCTGCTGGATAATATAATATATTGTGATCTAACTAGTATCAAAATTGTAATTTATCTTGCAGTAATTGATCATTATTTGTGCACTTACTCACAGGCATAAGTATTGTATCAAAGGAGTCAAATATTTGGTTATTTTGTCTTGTAAATTGCAGTGTCCTTTGCTTTATATGCTCACTTTCAAAATCTAGCAGTTTGCTAGAGGGATGCATTGATTTTAATGTTTTACTTTGGTTATGATTTAAAGGGGCTCTATCAGCAAAATCATGCTGATAGAGCCCCACATATATGTGTGAATAGCCTTTAAAAAGGCTATTCAGGCACCGTAAATGTTATATTAAACTACTACCCCCCCCCCTTTTTAAAATAATGACCTAAAAAAGAATGTGCTCTACTTACCGAACGTGCACGCTGGGCAGGCATTCAGGGAGTGGTTTATCTTCATCCACGCCTCTTCTTTCTCCGGTCCGGTCTTCCTTCAGCGCTCGCGAACGGACAGTGATAGCCGGGGCGCATGCGCAGTAGCCGTAGTAAAAGCCGCATGCTATTGCGCATGCGCCCAGGTCGTTTTTTCATATCAGTGTCTGCGAGCGTCGGAGGAGGACGGGACCGGAGGACATCGGAGGAAGAAGAGGCGGGGAAGAAGATGAAGACACACCCTGAATGCCCGCCCAGCATGCACGTTCGGTAAGTAGAGCACATTCTTTTTTAGGTTATTTTTTTAAAACGGGGGGGGATAGTTTAATATAACTTTTACGGTGCCTGAATAGCCTTTTTAAAGGCTATTCACGCATCTGTGGGGCTCTATCAGCATGATTTTGCTGATAGAGACCCTTTAAAGAGACATGTTATATACCATTTCAAAGCTGTTAGTTTGCTGAATTCAGTTTTGCTGCTATCTTTGCCCTGGTTCAGTGCCATTGGTGTTGCTATTTTCCATTACTTAATATCACTATACAGTTTGCGTGGTGGCCTTATAGCTCCACATTAGCGTTCCACACCTACCAGCAATGATGCTGAGCTATAAGGTACAGTGATATTGATAGCTAAAGTATGACAGCAACCATGACTCAAGCCAATCAAATAGTGATCGATGTAATGCCAAGGAGTGTAACATCTTTTTTTCGAAGTATAATTTTTCAATAAAAGGGAGCCTTTACACAATGTAACTCTGCGCTCATTCTGATCGTAAAAACACGTTCAGAATGAGCGCTTAAAAAGAAGCTCCCATTGACTTGAATGGGAGCCGGCATACATGCGTAATACATTAAAAGCATAGGGAAAAAAGCCTCCCATTGATTTCAATGGGGAGCGCACGTATGCCGGCTCCCATTCAAGTCAATGGGAGCTGCTTTTTACACGCTCATTCTGAACGTGTTTTTATGATCAGAATGAGCGCAGCGTTACATCATGTGAAGGCTCCCAAAGATTGTCATTAATAGAATAAATAAATAATCCCATGAATCTTTAACCAAGGAGTGTCAGGTTCTTTTCCATGACAGTTGAACATTTTATACACCCAGTAATATAGTTATTTATCTTTTCCTAGAAATACACATTTAATTGTGACACCTACTAAACATGTCTGATGAAGAGTACTCTTTTCTAAACATTCGAAGATCTACAAGAAAGGTTCATCTGACGATGAAACACAGCACTCCCTTAACAAAATTCTACACGAGTAGTTTACCTACAGTAGATGAGTGGGAAGAAGATTCCTATTTTGCAATCCACAATCATAAAATGGATCCACAACAAGGAAAACCTGCAAAGGCTATTTTGCCAAGGAATCATGAAGAAACTGATATCTTTTCAAAGAATGTATCTCCACTGCCAGAGACTCAAAGTCCTGCTGAAGATCAATGCTCCAGAGGGGAAGATTTAGCAAGAGAAATGAAGTTGAATGCAAAGAATAAAGATGCCAATCTGGAAATTTCTACAAACCTGTCAATGTTAAGGACGCCCAAGAAATATTATAAGAGGAAAACACTAAGAAAACTACTCATAGTAAGCAGACTAATATTACTTCGTGACATAATAGATAAGCATGGGTAAAGATAAGTCAATCATGTCCAACCTATACCTATAAACCTGCCCAATTCATCCAAGGGAAGGCCAAGCCCACTCACGAGACTGATGCCAACTGTCCAATCCGAGTAAAAAAAAAAAATACTTTCCCAATCCCAAATATGTCAATTAGACATCAATATCCTATCCCAAAAAATTCTAGCTTCAAAAACCTATGATCTTACCTTCAAGAAAGATATTGTCTCTTTTCGAACTTGTAGAAGTTATCAAATGTCATCACATCATGTGGCAGTGAGTTCCATAGTGTCCCTACTCTTACTGTAAAGACGCCAATGACTTTAGTTAAAGCTTTTTTTCCCTCTAGACATAGAAGATATTTTCATAGATACAGGCCTAGATATAAATAGATATTTGGAAACATCTCTGTACTGTCCCTTAAAGGGATTGTCCACTTTCCGACCAATATTGAGAGACAACTGTTATTGTTTGTATAATAAGAAGTTGTACAATTTTCCAATATACTTTCTGTATCAATTCATCACAGTTTTCTAGATCTCTGCTTGTTGTCATTCATTCTGTTACTTCTAGTGGATAAAAGCCTGACCATGGTCATGTGATTTACGGTCCATGGTCATGTGATGAGCACACAGGTGCACAGCTGATTACCAGGCAGATGTCTGATTATTGTGCTGTGACTATAACGAGCGGCACCTGTGTACTCACAATAGACAAACGGTTTGGAGCATTATAGGCATGTCCGTGTTGAAGGTACCTGGAAGGCAATGTAAGGAAGACTGTACTGGGCCCAGAGGTGGTAAAACTACACATATTGTCTCCTTCCTGTATAGAACTCAGGTAGACTGTAGTTATGCTAAAGTTGGATAAAAGATGTATGGCCCTTCTGCCCTAAGATCTCCTTCCCCTGGTCCCAAAACCTGTAAATTGAGGAAAGTGTTGGACATAAGGCTTGCCTTTTGACTTTAACCCCTTAGCGACCCTTGACGTAACTGTACGTCATGGGTCGCATGGGGATGTATGGAGCGAGCTCACACGCTGAGCTCGCTCCATACACGGCAGATGCCGGCTGTATAATACAGCCAGGACCTGCCACTAACAGCAGCGGTCGGTGCCCGAGCCGATCGCTGCTGTTAACCCTTTACACACTGCGGTCAAACCTGACCGCAGTGTGTAAACGGCGCCGGCGGCATGGGCGCCGCCATGTTTCGCCGATCGCCGCCCTCCTGAACGTCACAAGAGGGTGGTGATCGGTTGCTATGACAGCCGGAAGCCTATTGAAGGCTTCCAGGCTTGTCTCTGCACGAGATCTATTAGACGATGCCAGAGGCCAGAGGCATCGTCTAATAGAAGTGCTGCGATTTTCCTATTCACTGCAATACTGTAGTATTGCAGTGAATAGTATGAGCGATCAGACTCCCTAGGTTTCAAGGTACCTAAGGGGTCTGATCATAAATGTAACAGAAGAAAAAAAAAAGTTTTTAAAAGTATTAAAAAAATAAAAAAAATATAAAAGTTCAAATCACCCCCCTTTCCCTAGATTAGCTATAAAAGTAATTAAAGAACATTAAACATAAACATATTAGGTATCCCTGCGCTCCAAAATGCCTGAACTATTAGAATATTAAAACATTTATCCCGTACTGCGAACGGCGTAGCGGCAAAAAAAATAAAAACAGCCAAAAAGCGTTTTTTTCAACACTTTGCCTCCTATAAAAAATTGAATAAAAAGTGATCAAACCATCGGATCTTTCCCCAAATGGTATCAATAGAAACGTCATCTTGTCCCGCATAAAAAGACACCACAACCAGCTCCATACATGGAAATATGAAAAAGTTACAGGTGTTAGAACATGATGACACATTTTTTTTTCTATTTTGCAAAGTTTATCATTTTTTTAAAAGTATCAAAAAATTTCAAATACTATATAAATTTGGTATCACCGCGTTTGTACTGACACGTAGAACACAGGTAACATGTCATTTGTACCAAACAGTGAATGCTGTAAAAATTAAACCCATAAGAAAATGGCGCAAATGCATTTTTTCTCCAATTGCGCCTCATTTTGAATTTTTTTCCAGCTTCCCAGTACATTGCACAGCATATTGAATGGTGCCATTACAAAGTACAATTTGTCCCGCAAACAATAAGCTATCATGTGACTCTGTGAACTGAAAAATGAAAAAGTTATGGCTCTTGAAATGTGAGGAGGGAAAAACGAAAATGCGAAACCAAAAAATGGCCTGGTCCTTAAGGGGTTAATACATATGCTGGGACCTCCCAAAACACTATCTGGGCAACCAAGTGACCCATGATACGAAGTTCCTTCTGCTTCCCCCACCCTTTCAAATGCTGTAGCTGGGCTCCAAGGAAGTACACCCACGGAATGGATACCCCTAGTCCCCATAATAGCAATATTTTCCCCTAATCACAGTATTATCTTTTTACGTACAAACCATCCTTTAAGGTGGTAGAGTATCAAATGCCTTTGAAAAGCCCATATACACTACATTTATGGAGTTGCCCAGGTCCAGTTTAGCACTTGCCTCCTCATAAAAGCTGATCAAGTTAGTTTGAAGGGATCAATCCCACATAAACCAATGCTGCCATTGGGTTATAAGATTCAGATTGAGATTCGCCAGCATAGGATCTCTTAGAAACCTTTGAAATAATTTTCTCAAAACAGATAAAAGGGAATACAGCATGGGTGAGATAGAAACCCCCACCCCACAGGAAAAAGTTAGTATAACCATAACTAAGATATGAAGTATTACATTTATTAAGAGTTCGATTTATCAGCACAGGATAAGGCTAAGGTCCAGTGGCGTAACTAGGAATGGCAGGGCCCCGTGGCGAACTTTTGACATGGGGCCCCCCTGACACCAAAGATCTCGACCGAGTCCCTCCTACACATTCCTGCACGCTCTATTATGACCAATAGTGGACCCTGCACACAGTATTATGTCCCATAGTGGCCCCTACAGGACTAAATACTGTCACCTCACCCGCTGACCGCTATACCAGGACAATTGTGGATAAAA
The DNA here is from genome assembly GCF_031893055.1 of Leptodactylus fuscus. Lineage (NCBI taxonomy): Eukaryota > Metazoa > Chordata > Amphibia > Anura > Leptodactylidae > Leptodactylus > Leptodactylus fuscus. Next base: position 138,640,512 of record NC_134268.1, read on the forward strand.
AATCTGGACATGTGCATTACAATTTAGTAACTCCATGTGCCTCATATTAATAGAAGTTAACCCCATCATGTCCCTCACATTAACCCTTGTGTACCGCACATAAGAGTTACTGATATGTGAGAGACATGGAGGTAATAATAAAGTATCTTCATTATTATTACCCCCATATGTCTCACATATAAGTAAATCTAATGGTGAGGCACACGGGTTAATGTGAGGGACATGATAGGGTTAACTGCTATTAATATGAGGCACCTGGAGTTACTAAAACAAAAGTAATCCCCCCAAATGCCTGATATTAAGTATAGTAACCCCAGTATGTACCTGTGTACTTGTTTTCTTTAGTTTCATTTTCCTGGAGCAGCTTCTTCTTCTTCTCTTGTGTGCAGCTCGGCAGGGATAAGCCCCCCCCTCCTGGGCTCTCCTCAGCCCTCTCATTGGTGGGCAGAGGACAGGCAGAGAAAGAGAGGGGGGGAGGGGGGGGCATCCTGAAGCGCTGAGAGGAGCCAGCCCTGCAGCTCCTGTGTGTCAGCCGTTGCTGCAGCTTCAGGGCCCCCTGTTGGTGGAAAGTATTCCACCAACAGGGGGCCCCGATCATTATACTCGGGGGTCCGAAAAGACCTCCGAGAATAATGATAGCAGCGGTAGCAGCTGTCACCGGGCCCCTAATGTTCCAGGCCCTGTGGCAGCTGCTTCTGCGGTGGTAGTTACGCCACTGCTAAGGTCCTATATGCTGGTTAGAGTCTCAATCCACCCTAACCAGCCCTAAGGGTGGGTACTGTTGGATTTCCCATTGCCTATTCCATCTGTGGTTGTCATGGGCAACGTAATTTAAAGGGGTGCTTGTTAATGTTTCTTTAGCTTTAAATTTGGGTTTCTGTCCATCCAATTGGGGAGGAAAGAAGGTTTCCAGGTATTTTTCAACCTTCATAGTGGTTTTTTTGAGTGTGCAAAGTGTGTAGTTGATAGGCTGTGATGTTGGGATAAAACTGTGACTTGGGCTTGTTAGATGCCCCCAGACATGATTCCCCTGCTGTCCCAGTTGCATTCCAGAGGTGTTGGCATCATTTCCTGAGGTGTCATAGTGGACTTGATGACCCTGCTGAGTCGAACGGTGGGTTCCCCTGAAACGAAGCATTTTTCCCCATAGACTATAATGGGGTATGATATTCGTTCGAAGGGGCTATTGAGGGGCTATTCGAAAGGAATAATGAATATCGAATATTTTACTGTTCGCTCATCTCTAATATGTATATAACTCCTTGTAAATACAATAAGTTGAGGTTACATTGGGGTGTTTTAAGTTACAGTTTTTGTGCCCTATTTAAATTTATATAGGACCTTACCCTTACCCTTCTTTATCCTATCAATAAGATTTCAATGCTATACATCTATGGTTACACTAACTTTTCCCTAGGAGGGAGGATTTTGTGTCTGGGTTGTTTTTTCCATCTCATCCATATGGTAACTCCTTTTCTGTATATTTTTGAATGATAGATACATGTTATTTTTAATCTAATTTTAGTGTCCCTAAAATGGATATCATTTGAGGATATTTCTTAAGCTAGGTTCACATCTGTGCCTGGTCTGCACCTGGGTATTCTGTTCCCATTCCACTTGAAAAATGGGGAGAGAAAAGCACTGCTTTCTTTCCACAATTTTCGCCTTCTTCGGACGGAAACTTGGCAGACCCCATTATAGTCTATGGGGTCTGTGGGTTTCCAAAGTTAACCACTTTTTTAAGCTGCTTTGGCCATTTACTTTGTATATACCTGCTGTTGGCTGCTTCAGATGAACAGTTTGGGTGTCGGCTCCTATGGATAGGTCCTCAGTATCATTAATTTTTAGGACCTGGACAATTAATAACGTAGCCTAATTGTGGATTAATATTCCTGCAGTGACTAAAAACAGTACACAAATGAAATAAATTAAAATGTTACAATTGATCACTTCCGTTTATAATTAGAACTAGCATCTGCCTGCGACTTCGTCTGCGGGTTGTTTGTTTATGCTGACCTGCATATACATATGCAATGGGTGTCACTAATAATCCGCCTGCCCTGGCATCTTGGGTCTGTGACATCTAGGTATATGTGCAGTACAAGCAGGTGCGGTCCGGCCCCCCATCCCAATTCCCTTCCACTGATGCTCCGTGCGGCACTTACCTATTGCGCATTCTAGGCGGCCCACAGCCCTCTGAGGGCTCCCCATAATCCGCCTCCCGCGTCCACCCCCCTCTAGCGTGCCCCCCCCAATCCCCCCCCTCCACTTACCCACCACGTGGCCCCCACCTTTTGCGCGTCCTATGAGGCCCCTGGCCCTCTGAGGACCACCCACAACCCCTCTCCCACTTCTCCCTCCTCTCCAGTGGACCCCCACCGCCCCCTCACACCCGTGTGAAAGGTTTCAGAGCCAATACCCCCGCCGTACTCAGAGTATGTTGGGCCGATAAATGCTGCCGACATTTCCGCAAGATTCACTCCCCACCGGCAGAGGCTGAACAGTAATTAGCCAGGCCGTTCGCACACAGCCGGTACACGCTGGCTTATCCCACACCAAGGCTGCATAGTAGCATCAGGCCGGAGCAGTGTGACGGCATTTTCCTGAGCTTGCACACTGCTAAGAAAATTATCCTATAGAACACAAACAATAATTTGACCAAAAAAAAACAAACAAAACAATCCTATAAGAACTATTTTGTTGGACTTTAGACAAATGTGGGCGTCCTATCCAATGAATTCTGATTGATGGCTGAATGTTGACTGCCATCTTGTGGTCAGTTTACAATTTAAACTCAAGCAAATATTGTGAGGGATTGCAAAACGTGTATTACTTGTTTCATAGTTGCGAAACAATTGGTTATTCTAATTTCCCCTCTTAATTCTTACAAATCTCTTCCCTCACTTTTCTCATTTCACATCAGACAGTCTCATATATTTGTTACAAAGTTTAAAAAAAATAGATGTAGCCCTAAAACATTAGTTACTGCTTCTAACTATCAGCAATGATACTAAATATATTTAACATGTTCAACAAATGCAGAAAAGAGTAAATCGTGAAGTAAATGCAAATATCATTGTATTGTGATAAACAAAAATCTGTCTGATTATTTTATCTTTAGGCCAACATCGATTCCATAGGGATTTACATACAAACAAAAAAATGAGCACAATAATTAAGATTTGTTTAACTTTTTAATTTTATTTAGATTTTTTTGTGTATGAACATAGCAATGAATTGGTCCAGTGAGATAGAGGACTCTGCCCACTAGGGAAGGGGAATAGAAGTGAGGGTAAAGGCTGTTAAGACAGTGGGGTACTGGCTTCATGGTTGATTTAAGATTGGAGGCTTTCTTGCAGAGATGAGTCTTCAGGATTCTCTTGAAGCTTGTGATTGTGGCCGACAGTCTTGTAGTGAGTTCCAGAGAATGAGGGATGGAAGAGGTTATGTTTTGGAGGCAATCAATGCATTTGTCTTTGTCATATGCATGTACCTGCTGCACATGCATATTTTTGAATAGATTTTGTTTATTTAGACTTTATTTTTTTATATAGTACAAATAATTATCTGTGATTTTTTTAACCATAAAATATAGTTTTTGGAGATATAGTTGTTGCTGCTCATGTGCGAAGCATGTTTCTTGCGTTGAAGGCAAATATTTCCTGCAAATTTTTAAGTACCAGTTTACCATCGCCCCAATCTCTCAATAGAAATTAATAAACCACATACATACCTACCAACATTCAACGGACAGAAAGAGGGACAAAATGTGTAGTGCAACATGGCAAATTTAGCTCTACCCACTTCTAAATTGACTCCGCCTATTCCTATTAATTTCTCTTTGTGCCCCCACACAGTATAATGCTCCTACACTCACCCTAATAGTATATGCCCTCATTATAATCTCCTCAAATTGACCCCAGAGTATAAATGTCTACCTCCAGCTGCTCCATTTTAAACTGTAGGGGGACATTAAACCTGGGGGTAGCTGGAGGAGGACATTAATGTCCCCATCTAGTTGCCCCTAGTTTAATGTACTCTCAATCTGCCCCCCAGTTTAAAGTCCTTCTTCATCTGCCCCCACATTTTAATGTCCCCCTCATATGCTTCACCCAGTTTAATTTCGATCTTCATATGCCCCCCATCCCGCTGTGTATGTGAATCCTATGTTACTTTGTGTTAAACCATTGGATGGGATGACTAGGTTAGAGTTTTCTTTGGCCATAAAGCTACATAATCTATATGAAGTTAAACTAAAGGCTATAGGGAACTCTGCTACTTCCATATACCATCCTCTTATAGGTTTTAAAGAAGACAATCTCTATTTAAAATATGAATTATGGTTTATGTTTCTAATCATAAAAGCTAACATCCCAAATGTCTGAAACGTTTTCACCTTTTAACTGTTTCCTTTTCTAGAAAAAAAGAGTGGATGAGTGGGTAGTGCAACAACTTAACAACATCGAGGAAGCCGTCTCCCACAATCTGGTCATAGAAAATGTCTGAACAGTTTTCAGTTCAATCCCAAATTTCCAGAGTTGATCATTTTCAAATCTGTAAATACTAAAGGAGTTAATGTGAAATAAAGTTCTTGCATTTAGTTTCATGATTATACATTTTATATGTAATGTCTTTTGTATATAAAGTTGGCTGATGTAAGAAAAATATTCCAAGCACTTTCTAAACACCATTTTTTTTCTTCTGTAATAATCTCGATTTTCGTTAGAATTGCTATGGACACATTTTCAATAAAGGGTCAATAAATTAACGTTTCTTTACATGTGTAAAAACAAGACACACACACAAAATGTCCCAATGAAGAGGCCTATGCCTTACTGGCCTCCAACCCTGATACCACCAGTGAGGAAGAAGAGGAAGATACCTTATTCCTCTATTTACCCCCTCCCCCCTCCTACTCATTCAGTCATGAGCGTTCCCCCAAAAAATGCTGAGGTAGATTCCAAACTGCAGAATAGCTGTGGACCCCCAGAAAATTACAAGCCTCAGCTTCCTAACTTTGCAGGCAGGTCAGGAATCAAAATTGAGTCTGAAGGCTTTACAGAAATTGACTTTTCAAACTCTTTTTTTTTCTGAAGAGTTAATATATTTTATGGCGGTCCAAACAAATTTGTACATCCAATAATTAATATAACAAAATGCCACCTCTTACGGACGCACGGTAGGGCCCAAAAAGAAGGGAGCACCAACTGGATTTCAAGACACAAATTTTGCTTCAAAATCTTTCAGGCCCATTGCACATTCAAACAAGATTTGAGTTAAGAAAACAATTGAAAACCCCCATTTCCCTAGACTTCCACAACGGCAGTAAGCTGGAGGTATCCCCGCCCTCAGGGACAGGAAATGACACCATTTAAATAGATCCCTCCTAGAACCACCTTCAGTCATTTCCTGTCACTTGCAGGATGAAGACACCATCAGTTACTTACCGCACGGGTCCATGGAAGTCCCTGGGTAGCGGTGTGCTGCCGGGGAGACCGTGCGAGGCATCCGGCTCCCCGGGCTGTTGCTGTTGAACGGCCTTGCCGGTGCTAGATAGATGTAAATCCGCCGGTGGCGGTATTCTCCCGGGCTTTTCCTGGTCGCAGGCGGCTGCTGTAAGCCGGCCAGACGTCCCAGACCTTGCTGCTGCCTGCTGGAGCCTCAGGCAGTAGCAGGAGACACTGTTCCTTTCCACCGGCCGGCATATGGAGCTCGGCTGCAGCTCAAAGGTGATTAGGGGGCGTGGCCTAACCGGGTGGCGCCAGATTCAAAATCCCAGGTTGCAGTCTGATACTTGGTTTGCTGCTACCTTGTTGCTGTGTATATGCAGTGGTCTACAGTGGCTCCTTAAGGATCAGTGTGAGGTCTGATGGATTCTACCAAAGCTCCTAGCCCGGTGGGTCCCTCCTTCTCTTTCTGCTAGTTTGTTTGTGGTTTAAGTCACTTCAAGGAACTTATGTTAGTAGTTCTTTTATCTGTTTGTGTTTTCAGGCTAAGGAAGCGGCCAGCACAAAGTCGGCTTCCAAAAAATGTGCTATTTGCAAAAAGTCTTTACCGAGTCTTCACAAAAAACCACTTTGTTTCAAATGTACTGAAAAATTAGTGGCGGAGGAATCACCATCTCTTTTGGGTAGTATTAAGGCTATTGTTAAGGATGAGGTCCACTCAGCCATTGAGCAGAGGTTACCACAGGTCATAGGGCCTCCCACAGCCTTTCCATCCACTTCTTATGCTCCCCAGGCCTCACCTGCACTGGTAGTGTCGGATAGTGAGGGGGAAGGGGTGGAGTCTGATTCCTCTCTGGACGACTCTGGGAAGCCGTGTTGTTCTATCAAAGACTCGCAGCCCTTAGTAAAAGCGGTCCGGGCCACAATGGGCCTAGAGCAGTGATGGCGAACCTTTTAGTGACCGAGTGCCCAAACTGCAACCCAAAACCCACTAAATTTTCGCGGAGTGCCAACACGGCAATTTAAACTTAATACCGTGCAGATTCACAATTGTGGACGGTTACAGACCACAAATTGCAGTCATGTGAATGGGGCTTTACAGAGCTTTCAATAATACAAACAACTGTACTGAAATGTAAAGCTCTCTGCATTTTGTACTTTTAACAATTAATTTTCACTATTTATATTGCACAGGATCTGTTTTATAGTGACCGTGTAATGTTATTACATCCTGTACTAATACCACGTCTGCTATAAAACAGATACTGTGTGATATAAATAGTGAGGTGAGTATTATAAACTCTTTAGTATGCCCCCCCAGTATTATAAGCTCTTTGGTATGCCCCCCCCCCCCAGTATTATAGGCTCCTCAATACACATCCTCCCCGTCTTATATGTTCCTCAGTATGTATCCCCTCCGTATTATATACTCTTTAATACACCCCCCCCCCAGTATTATAAACTCTTTAGTATGCCCCCCCAGTATTATAAGCTCTTTGGTATGCCCCCTCAGTATTATATGCTCTCTAATACGCCCTTCCAGTATTATATGCTCTTTAATACGCCCCTCTCAGTATTATATGCTCTTTAATACGCCCCCCCCTCAGTATTATATGCTCTTTAATACGCCCCCCCCTCAGTATTATATGCTCTTGAATATGCTCCCCCCCAGTATTATATGCTTGTCAGTATCATATTCACACACACAGTCAGCCACACAGCCAGTCACACTCAGCCACATACTCTCATACTCACCCATGAAGAGCCGCCAGCGTCCACCTCCTTTTCACTGCGGGCGCTGATGACGTCATCGCGCCCGCGTCGGAGCAGAGGTCAAACTCTGCAGTCAGTGTAGGCCGCGGTCTACACTGACGGCTTTCAGCTATATGTGCATTTGCACGTACATCGCTCATCAACGGGGAATCCTGTACCGGATTTCCCATGGGTGAGCGATCTGGGTGACCACAGGCGTGCCGGTATGGAGGGCTCTGTGTGCCCTCTCTGGCACGCGTGCCATAGGTTCGCCATCACTGGCCTAGAGGAAGCTAAAGAACCCCTCAGCATTCAGGATCAGATGTTTCAGGGGCTGGGTCGTAGGAAGAATCATGTTCCCCTGGGATTTCCCCAGGTCCCAGGTGCAATTGGGACAGGTGGGTTTTTTTTCTGTCCTGTGTGACAGGACAGGTGGAGGAGGCTTTTCTAGCCTCCTGTAAGGTTTGTAAGAAGGTGTCTTAGAGCTTTCTTTCTTTCCTTTCCTTTCCTTTCCTTTCCTTTCCTTCCTCATTTTCTCAGCTGTGTGGCAGCTTGTTCATTACCAGCAGTAGGTTGAGCTGAGTCCTCTCCAACTTTCCTGTGTCCAGTGCAGAAACTAAAGCACTATTGCTATGTGCATTCTGTCGTTTGTCAGCGCCCGTGCGCACTCACCCGTGCTGCTTAGCTGTGTAAGTCATCTCACCGCCATTATGGTAAGATCCAACCAAACTTTTTATGTCTTGCAGTTTTTTAAGGTGCATTTAGTCCCTAAGTGGAGACCATATGCTGTGGACCTAGGTATAGCGGTTCACATATACCTGTGTATTATCACTGCTTGATAAATGCATATGTGTTTGTTGCTCACTTAATAGTGTATGCTCTAAGTTATATTTATTGGTGCCTATCTTCCAGCCTGCTGTTGCACACTCTGTGCGCTCACTTGGCTGATGGGCTAGGTTTCTCCGCTGCCTTAAATTGCAGCTAATGTGAACAGCAGCCTATTAATGCAGTGAGTTTAGGGCTCACTGGATTCTCAGCGGCTTGCATATATCCAGGTGAGGTAAGCTGAATGTGCGCCAAGTCTATTCTTGATATTAAGCAAATTTCATTAAAAAGGCAAGTTTTTGTGGTTCAGTCTGTGGGAAGCAGATTTTTATTTCTATATGCTCCGTATATGGTGTCTACCTGACTTTGGCTACTGGCCACCTGGATGGCTACCTGCCTGTTACTTGATTGTCAGCTACCGCCTGCTGCCACCTATGGTAGCAGTATATTATCTTGCCTTTTACCAGAGATATCTGGCCCCTCAGAGCAGGCCGCCTTTGAGGGAGAGATTTTTCTTCTCCTCCAGAAACAAGTTATTGTTCAGGTTCCGGTAGAAGAGCAGGGGAAAGGTTTTTACTCTCCTATCTTCCTAATCAAAAAGCCCAATGGTTCTTATAGGGCTATTATTAATTTAAAGCCTTTAAATAAATTTATTGCATACAAGAAATTTAAGATGGAGACTATCAGGTCCACTGTAAATCTGCTGTTCCAGGGCTGTTGGGTGGCGTCTATTGATCTCACTGATGCCTATTACCATATTCCTATCCATCCAGCTTACCAAAAGTATTTGAGAATTGCTATTTGTATTGGGTCTGCCATCCGTCATTTTCAGTTTCAGGCTATGCCATTTGGATTATCCTCTGCCCCCAGGGTATTTACTAAGGTCATGTCTGAGGTAGCTAGTTACTTCCATTCCAGTGGGATTCAGCTGATCCCTTATCTGGATGACCTCCTGCTGGTAGGGCCCTCTGAAGCCCAGTTACTGGCCAATATTGAGTTAGTCTGCGACATTTTGCAGAGACTGGGTTGGATTATTAATCTCCAGAAATCAGATCTCTCTCCTGCTCAGTCTCAGATGTTCTTAGGTTTTCATTTGGACTCCAACCTAATGATGTCCTTTCTCCCACAGGAGAAACAGTTGTCCTTAATTTCCCAGATCAGGACCTTCTAACAGTCAGTTCGTGTTTCTATAAGAGATATGATGGGGCTGTTAGGTTTCCTAACCTCTACCAGTCCTGAAGTAAGATGGGCTCAGGCCCACTCAAGGCCACTTCAAAATTTCCTGCTTTCCGTCTGGGACAGACAGCAGTCCTCTCTGTGCAAGAAGGTAAAGGTTCCAGTTCATATAAAGAACTCCCTAAATTGGTGGAAAATATCCACAAATCTACAGCAAGGAGTCCCATGGCGGCGTCCTCACCAGGTTATAGTTACCACCGACGCAAGTTTGCAGGGATAGGGAGGCATACATCCTCCTCCACAGTCCAAGGGATTTGGGACTCCAAGCTAAAGAACAGTTCTTCCAATATAAGAGAGCTTACAGCCGTGTGGAAGTCGGTTCAGGCCCTTCATGGAGAATTAAAGGGAAGGCATGTCAAGATCCTATCGGACAATACTACAGTAGTAGCTTACTTAAACAAGCAAGGGGGGACAAGGTCCCCAAACTTGTCCAATATCTCGGCAAGGATCTTCAGATGGGCAGAAAGCAATCTGTTATCTATCATGGCAACTCACCTTCGGGGCACAGAGAACCTAGTAGCGGACTTCCTCAGCAGGGAGTTACTGAAGGAATCAGAGTGGAGCCTAGACTTGGAAGTTTTTCACCTTCTGGTGGACAAATGGGGTCTACCTATGTTGGACCTTTTTGCTACCAGAAGGAACACCAAGGTTCAAAAGTTTTTTTTCCCTAAACCATTGGAACAGTCCATATGTAGTAGATGCCTTCTCCCAGACCTGGAACTTCGGCCTCCTGTATGCCTTTCCTCCCATTTCACTCTTGCCGAGGGTCCTAACAAAGATCAGGGATGAAAAGGCCAATGTGATCTTAATAGCTCCCAGGTGGCTCAGAAGGTCTTGGTTTCCCCTCCTATTACAGTTATCCAAGGGGGAATGTCAGCCACTTCCTCTCAAGGAGGATCTGCTAATGCAGGGCCCAGTAAAACATCCCTCTCCACATCGACTCCAACTAACAGCTTGGAGATTGAGAGGAGTTTATTAAGATCCAGGGGATTTTCAGATCCAGTTATTACCACACTGTTGGCCTCCAGGAAGCCTGTCACCAATAGGATCTATCTGAGATCCTGGAACGCCTTTCAGAGATTTTGTCAGGCTTCTAGGGCTCCAGAGGGTCCGGTGTCCATAGCCTTGATTCTGGAGTTCCTTCAGAGGGGGTTGGATAAGGGGTTCAGTCCAAGCACAATTAAGGTTCAGATTGCTGCTTTGAGTACCTTTTTAGACTGTAGGCTAGCTGAGATCCCTATCTTAAAAAGGTTTGTGAAAGGGTCCCTTAGAATTAAACCTCAGGTGCATTCCACTGTACCCCCTTGGGATTTAAATGTGGTCCTCTCAGCCCTCTCTGATAGTCCCTTTGAGCCTCTTAATGAAATTCCATTTAAGATGTTAACCTTTAAGTTAGCGTTTTTGGTCGCTATTACCATGGCTAGGAGAGTGGGGGAGTTGCAGGCTTTTTTTTTGTCAGCCTCCGTACCTCACTATATTGGAGAATAGGGTTTTGTTAAAGCACCAACCCTCCTTCCTTCCCAAAGTATTTCCCAGGTTCCACTGTTCGCAGGAGATTGTTTTGCCATCTTTTTGTCAGAATCCTAAATCTGAAAAGGAAGCCAAGTTTCACAACTTAGATGTCAGGCGCTGTCTCCTCTCCTATTTAAATAGATCAGCAGAGTTCAGAAGGTCAGACCACCTGTTTGTCCTGTTTCAGGGGAAGAATAAGGGCTTAGCAGCCAGCAAGGTCTCTATTGCAGGGTGGATTGTCCAGGCCATTTCTTTGGCGTATGAAGCCCAGGCCTGGGCCACCCTGGAGGGCCTTATGGCCCATTCTACTCGTGCTATGGCCACCTCTTGGGCCGAGTCGGCTCATGCTTCAATTGAACAGATCTGCAAGGCTGGTCTAATCCTGATACCTTTTTTAGACATTACAAACTGGATGTAGTTTCTAATACAGATTTGGCCTTTGTACGCAAGGTCCTCTCTGCTGTTGTCCCCCCCTGAGATTACTCTGGTATATCTCCAGCTTACTGCCGTTGTGGAAGTCTAGGGAATAAAGACAATTACACTTACCGGTAATCTGTTTTCCCTTGACTTCCACAACGGTAGGGGTTTAATTACCCAACCCATATATTCACTGAGGTGATAGTAGTTGTATATACTGTCCCAGACAGATTTCTTCTCTTTTTTGTTGTTAAAAAAAAAAAAAAAAAAAAATTTGTTGTGATAATGCTAATGATTGTCCTTGAGCGAAGGTACTCGGGTAGCGACTGAAGGTGGTTCTAGGAGGGATCTATTTAAATGGTGTCATTTCCTGTCCCTGAGGGTGGGGATACCTCCAGCTTACTGCCGTTGTGGAAGTCAAGGGAAAACAGATTACCGGTAAGTGTAATTGTCTTTATTTATAAACTAGACCCCTTAAATTATTCATTGAGGGTTATAGTGAGTATTTTGACCCTACAGCCGTTTAACAGATTTTACTCAACTTGGGATGCGTAAATTAAAAATTACTAAAATGTCCCTTCATCCCCAAAGTTTTCATTTTCACAAGGGGTTAAAGGAAAAAAATCCTCGCAGTTTGTTAAAAAAAAATTCTCCTGAACACGGCAATACCCAATATGTGGTCATAGTTTGCTGTATGGGTACATGGTGGGGCTCCGAATGGAAAGAACGCTATTTGGCTTTTGGAGGGTAGATTTTGCTGGAATAGTTTTCAGGTGCCATGTCGCATTTGCTGAGCCTCTAAAGTCAAAAGCGTCCCCATTTTAAAAACTATACCCATAAAGCAATGTATCAAGGGGTATTACCATTTTGAGCCTAAAAATGCTTCCCAAAAATTAATGTACAAAATGAAAATTGAAATTTTTTAAGAAATCTGCCATTTCGGTGCCCAATATGTTGCACCCAGTTTGTGTTGTCAGAGACCTGCACCCCTAAAATTATTAAATGGGCCATCCCGAGGGGCAAAAAATTATATATGTAGGCTTAAACTGCTGCTTGGCACACTGCAGGGCTCAGAAGGGAAGGAGCACTGCGCTTTTTAGCTTTTGGTGTACAGATTTAGAGGGCCTTTCTGGGCGCCATGTTGTTTTGCAGAGCCCTAGAGGTGCCAGTAAACTAGAATTCCCCAAGAAGTGACCCTGTTTTGTAGAGGTAATTTTAGAATTTCTGCAAATGTGACATGGTGTCCAAAAACCAACAATCTAAATCTGCTCTCCAAAAGCACATATCGCTCCTTCATATCTGCGCCCTACTGTGTACCCAAATGGCAGTGTATGCCCACATGTATGTCACTGGTGAACCCCAGATAATGTACCTAATGCCAAATATGGGTATAAATGGCTGTTTGGGCATAGCTGGGCAGAGAAGGGAAGGAGCACTATTTTGGTTTTTGGAGCACAGTTTGATTTTTGGACATCATGCCACTTTTGTAAAGCCCCTGAATTGCCAATAAAGTGGAATCCGCAGACATGTCACCCCATTTTGGGCACTAACCCACTGATGGGATTTATCAAGTGGTGTAGTTAGCATTTTTAACCCTCGAGTGTTGCATTTATTTAGTTTCCAGAAATGAATGCGCAGCTGATAATGAGAAGTTAAAAATGAAATTTTCCCAGAGATTTGCCACTTCAGTGCCCGATATGTTGTGCTCAACTTATTTCAGCAGAGATGCACACTCCAAAAACTGTTAAGAGGGTATTCAGGGCACAACAGCTTTTAGAGCGCTCATCTCTGATGCAAGTCGCGCACAACATATTATGAACTGAAATGACGTATTCCTGCAAATATTGTCATTTTCACCTCTCACAATTAGCTTCGTATTCATTTATGGATAATAAGTTACAGCAACTCTTGGGGGTTAAAAATGCTCTTTGTACTCCTGGATAAATCCTTCAGGGGTGTAGTTTCCAAAACGGGGTCATATATCAGGGGATTCCACTTTCCACTGGCGTTTCAGCTCTGTAAAAGTGTCATGGCATTCAAAAACCAAACTAAGTCTGTGCTCCAAAAACCCAATAACCCTTCTTCCCTTCTGTGTCTGGCTGTGCCCCAATATCAGTTTATACCCACATATGACATTACGTACGTTATCCTGGGTACACCAGTGTCATACATGTGGCATAATCTGCAGTTTGGGCGCACAGCAGGGCGCAAAAGGGAAGGAGAGCTATGCGGCTTTTGGAATACAGATTCAGATGTTTGATATCTGAACGCCATGTCATGTTTGTAGAGCCTGTAAGGTACCAGAAAAGTGGATTTCCCAAACGAGTGACCCCATTTTGGAAACTGCACCCCTCAAAGAATTTATCAGGGGGTTTAGTGAGTATTAGTATCCTAGATGTGACTGCACAGCGGATGGCGAAGAGGGAATATATAAGCTGTGTGGAGTACATTGCAAACACCAAATTCCCTACTATGTCCCAGTAGCTCCTATGATAGGGGGAGTCACTCTGGGGGTCACTTCTGGTGTATTTTCCCTTATAAGCTCTAAATATGGGGCGTCCCCTGATATCCGCTCCCACAGATTATATATTCCCTTTCTGCTGCAGCCAGTTGTGTTCTAATGATTTGGCGATTTGGGGAGTTTTTGTCTTCACATTACTAGATGCTATATTTTCTTTATTTTTCTGGTGATGTGGCCATATAAGGGCTTGTTGTTTGCGGGATGAGGTGCATTTTGTAATGACACCATTTTGGGGTGCCTACAACTTATTTTATTAACTTATTTTATTAACTCTTTTTGCTGTTTTCTTAATTTTTTTTAATAAAGTAAAATTCAATACTGGCATTGCGTTTTACCTTTTAATTTTTTTGCCATGCAGCGTACAGTATAAGTAACATGTGGCCTTTATACTGTGGGTCAGTACGATTACGGCAATACCTCATTTATATTATTTTTTTATGTGATACTAATTCTGCAGAACAAAAACACATTTGGGGACATAAATCAATGTTTTTTGCAATGCCGTCTTCTGAGAGGCGTAACGTTTTTATTTATTTACTGTTGTGGGGTACATAACTTTTGATCACTTTTTATAGCATATTTTGTAAGGTGAGTTGGCGAAAAATTACTACTTCCGGTGGGTGTTTCTGTTTTATTTTCACTGTGTACATTAAATATTGTTTCAGTTTTATTGTACAGTACAATATGCATTATTTTTATTAATTTTTAGGTTTTTTTTATAGAATTCATTTTCTTTAGAAAAAAGGGAATTTTGGGGCTTTATAACTATTTTTTTTTTTTCAAAGAGTTTAATTTCACTTTTTCATGTGTCCCTTTAGGAAACTTAATTCTGCAATGATTTAATTGCTGAATCAATATTGTACACTGCCAGACACTTCATACATGTGTCTGGCAGTATAGATGTATAGCCTGACTTCCAAAGATCCTGGCAAGATCACCAGGTATGTGGGGGCATCAGGAAGCTGGGGTCACTGACCAGACCCCAGGCTGCATATAACACATACTGGCACCCCCCGATCTCACTGCTTGGATAAGAACGATCACACAACCCGTTGGATGCAGCGATCATGTTTGATCACGGCATCCAAGGGGTTAAAAAAAACCATCGGAGCTGAGCTCTGATGGGGGGTTAAGGAGCGGGTTTTAGCTGTCAGATACAGCTAACACCAGCTCAATTACGTCGGCACTGACAGGGAAAACCTTCCCTGACTACCCAACGTAATTTTACTATAGGGCATTCAGGAAGGACCCATCAGTGCCGATGTAATTTTACTATGGGCCAGTTTATAAGGGGTTAATGACCAAAATTTACCGAAGGACAAGGTGTCACAAAAAACAATCTCAGAATCACTTTGATAACTCAAAGGGGTATTCCCAACTCGCCTGTTCACCAACTTGCAGGCTGTATGCTCTGTTCACTTCCTGGATTTCTCGGTGATTTGGTGGGCGGGGTTTCACTTGCTGTCTCACAGGCAAAGCCTAAATCCCTTGCTGATAGTGTGTGTTTAGGCGGTGACAAAGCCAGCTCTGCTCCCTCTTCATAGCAGTACATGTTTTCAGTCAGTAATGAGGGATGGTTGTAAATAAGGTATAACTGGAAGATGCACAATATGAAGCTGATCTAGCAGAGCTGGATTTGATAGGTGATGAGAATCCCAAATTTACATGCTACAGGACCAAGAGTCAGCTTGTAATAAACTCAGTTTTAGATCTGTGCTTACATACAGAGGTAACAGACTCCCTGTCTCAGCCCTTATCAGCAAAATTCAATTAGCAGACTGATATCTGTAAGAGGGAGATAAACCGCTCAGAAATACAAGCTGCTCCAAGCACTCAGCTCTCCCTCCCCTCCTGAGAGCAGGGAGCTACGTCTCTTGTCCTGGGTGGAGAGATAAGATCATCCTCAGGTTCTGGTTACAGAGATGCAGTGTAAACAATGAAGTGAACAATCTCAGATAGTAGCCAAACAAAGCAGTTTTGCTGAAGCAATGTATTTAGAAAAAGTCTTAAATCCACATAAGCTAGCAGAATAGATAGGATTCTTGAGATGGTACAACCCTTTTAAAGCGTCTCAAAGTTATTACCACATGAAGGGACACATGAATGGACACATGAGGCCTGGTCCTTAACATACTTTTGGGTTGCCTCCCAAAGGGTTTGATCCCCTTGTATTCAGATTAATATTGTGCCTAAATTCCCATGTGGTTTCTTTTGTGGTTTCAGTCATTATGTTCCTGCCTCCCATGCAAAAAAAACTGTGGGTTCAATGCCCAAATTAAACCTAAAGAAAATTTACATAGAATAAGACTTTAAAACAATCCCCCAGGCATCTCCTCATTAATTTTCACTGGGTTGATGTCAATATACATTGAGGGTATGTTCACACAAAGGAAAAAAAAAAAGCGACATGGCCTATCTTCAATCGGATTCTTCTTTGAAAAATCCATTAATATCAATGGGAGGCGGAAAAAACACAGCACTGGTTTTTGATGCGATTTTTGCAAAAATCGCATCAAAAACCACAAGTGCAAGGTTCTTACAGTGTGCTGGAGCAATAAACCATGGCAGCAACCATAACAAAAAAACGCAACAAAAAATTGTTAAAAAAGAAAATTGCCTACTTCTTGAAGCAGATTTTTTTCAGCCTGCAAAAAACTCCATGTGAACATACCTTGAGTACCAATAAGCTGGGTGAAAGTATATGGAGTCTGGGGGAGGAGGCCTGAAAAACAGTAGGAAGTGTTAGTATGTCTGCAGTCTCCTACCTATTCCTCATGAATCTTCTGCTTCCTCCTACTTCACAGAGGAAGATTCTCACCTACCCAGAGTTCAGTTTATACCATGAACTCAACTGATATTCTCCAGTGGTTTGGTCTTTTAAAATGCAAGTAAACATATGGCAATTCTCAAAGAGCATAAACACGCACATAACTTTTTTTTGTGTGTGTTTCCAGTAGGATACCACACACACAGACACACACACATATATATATAGTAGACACCTCATGACAGAATAGAGAAATCCTGTTGTTTTAAAGTTGGCGTGCCACAAATGTCCAGGCAAGAGAAATAATAAATGACATATGTATAGTAGAGATGAGCAAACAGTAAAATATTCGATATTCGTTTAGAATAGCCCCTCAATATTCGACTATTCGAACAAATATCAGACCCCATTATAGTCTATGGGGAAAAATGCTCGTTTCAAGGGATCCCACTCTTCGACTCAGGAGAGTCACCAAGTCCACTATGACACCCCAGGAAATTATGCCAACACCCTGGAATGCAACTGGAACATCAGGGGAAACATTCCTGGGGGCATCTAACATGCCCAAGTCACTGTATTACGTCGGGATCCCTGTCAGCTTGTGATATGCGGGAGCAGACTTTTTCCCATAGGAATGCATTGACCAGCAATGATTGGCCGAATGCCATACAGAGTACAGCATTCGGCCAATCAACGCTGGTTCTGCTGGAGGCTCGTCTGTAAGGAGGCGGAGTCTAAGATCGGACCAGAATGGAGACTGCCGAGGACTGATCTTAGACTCTGCCTCCTCCGGCAGAACCAGTGTTGATTGTCCGAAAGCTGTACTCTGTATGGCATACGGCCAATCAACGCTGGTCAATGCATTCCTATTGTCGTAGTTCCTGTCCCACCTCCCCTGCGCAGATATTGGTGCAAAAAAAGCGCCAGGGAAGGTGGGAGGGGATACAAATTTTTAGTGCGTTTGCCTCGTGGTATTCGATTAGAAACGAATACCTCGAACCGCCTGATATTCAATCAAATATCTATTCGATCGAACAGTGTTCGCTCATCTCTAATGTATAGTTAAGACAAGATTTCTTTTTCTTTTTTTTTATGTATTTAATAGCAACATAAAGGATGCTTGAGCATTTGCAGCATGCAACACTATTGGACACCCCCTTACAAATTTTACATCTGAACTTTATCATTGTGCAGTATTGTGCATTTTCAATGTTGTTACTGTACTGTACTGTACTTCTACTGTGCTGTTGACTATGTACACTAGGTGTCACTGTTGGATAGTGTACACTGTAACCTTTTGTCTTGAAAAGTGGTCTAGTCTCAAGCTATTATGTATAATATATGTGTAAGCATGACCGGGGTGAGCTTCCCAGAATACAGTGAAGGCAACAACACAAAAGACCCACGACACAAAAAACGAGTTCAGCTATAAACTTATTTTACGAAGACCACGGTAAAAGAACCACACAGAATGTCACACACACTCGACTGGATAGCCGAGACCCCAGTGCTGTATAACCTGGTAGGGCTCTATATGTCCAAACTATCTCACTATAGTTTGCTTACTAACGGGCCCATGTAGGAGAGTGGCCCAAATCACCTATTAATACCTCTGATAACGTAGGAAGTTTTTGTGTGTAAAGCCGGTTTACCGATGATTCAGTATGAGGACTAACAAACTTATAGACACCTCTAAACCCAGACCTCCCTGCTCACCCCTAGTGAATATCAGTATCCAGTCCTGAGCAAGTGGAAACAGGCAATTTGATGGACTTGGCAATATCACAGGATCCTCTGAGGTTAGATTGCAATAGAATATGGTGAAGAATCCAGAGTCCTTAATGCAAGTAATTATTAAAGGGGTTGTCCAGAATATTTTGAAATCCCTACAATAATCTAAACACTCCCCCCCTTCTACTTTCTAAATATTATTAATAAAAAGAAAAATGTATATTTCCCCATTTCCAGAAACAGACCGTCACTACTACTCCCCCCATCCACTTCACTCATACTTACCTATCCAGCGGCTTCTTCCCGCGAGACGGGTCCTCCTCCTGTACTGGCAGTGTGCGCACACTGCTGCCGGTAAATCACCTCTACTGCGTATCTATGCATTCTCAGTAGGTGACGGTGGGAAAAGAGCGCGCGCACAGTACAGGAAGAGAAGAAGCCATGTCACAGGAAGAAGGGTAAGTATGTAATATGGGTTGAGGTTGGGCTGAGTAGGTAGGGTAGGACATATAGGATAGCTAGGATAGGAAAGATAACTAGACAGGGAGGGAGTGTATGGGGGAGGGGAGTGAGGAAGGAGGGAGAGATAAGTGAGAGGGTTTAGGAAGTTACATAAGAGGAAGCAGAAGGAAGTAAACAAAAGTAGGAGACACTTGGGGCCCCCAGAGACACCCAGAAATCACTCAAAACACACTAAAAAATATATAGGTACATTTATTAAAGAGGACCTTTCATGTCCTCGGCCACACGCGGTTTTATATACTGCTAGAAAGCTGACAGTGCACTGAATTCAGAGCACTATTGGATTTCCCATTCTGTTCCCCTGGTGAAGTTATCGGAGCCATCACTGTCAGAAAGACATTTATACATACCCGGAAAGCTTTCTACCAGTATATAAAACCGCATGTGCCTGAGGACATGAAAAATTTTTGCCTGGAAAACCCTTTTAACTGAAGACGTCTTTAATAGCAACAGGCTGAACTGAGTGTCCATAGAAAGTGCTAACACCCTAGTCCTACACTTTGGTGCCAAAGCTCAGTATTGTTGCGTGCACATTGTAGACTACCGCCGTGGAGCTGACCTGAGCTCAGGTTTTCTGGATGAAACAGCTTCTGATGATGCAGGGTCTCCTCCACTGCGACCAGCGCTGCCTCTGGACTTTCACATGTTCGGTCGCAGTTCCCAATGGGCCTCCTTGCGAGGCCCGGCTTTCGTAGCTCCCCAGTGGCACTCTTCTGCACGATCTTCTCCCATCTAAGGTGTGGAATATAGAAGAAGTTGTGTCTATTCATCTAGAGCATTTCTCAGTTCTGCCAGAACATTCTCCATAGTTAATGGCGACAGATTTTATCCCAGCATCTCTGCTTTTTACAGATGCTAAGAGACTAACTAAGCATGTTCACATCAGAGCTTCCTGTGAACAACTTCCTTATCAACAAGTCTGTGGAGGAATAACAGGGACGAAACAGTGGCAACTTGTGACCAAAGGGCACTAGTCCATACAATAATATGTAATCAGCATACATTGTGTAACTATATACAATGGTGATTACCATAGGTTTTAAAACTTGGGCGAGTGTGGTATATTTTCCTGTCTCTCACATATGGTGGAACTGAAATGACAAAAATTCAAGGTTGGATAAGGGGGTGGTCTTCTCGAAGAGGTGGTCTATTGAAAAGGATTCACTATATAAGACCTTACAGTTGGTAACAAAGAGAAGTGTGCAGTTAAAGCCATGTAGAGTATAAGACAGGTGCAGCCATGAGACACCACAGCATACCTCCCAACTTTCAAAGTACAGAAGGTACCAATTTAATGTCCCCCTGCAGTTGCTCCCACAATATTATGTCCTCCATCTGGTTCCAAACAAACATAAAAAACCACTAATACTTTCCTTTCCACATCCCCCTGCTGTTTGGTCAGCTATCTCTGGTACCGGTGGCTTTAGGGAGTTGCAGGTGTGATGTAAGTGACGTCACCACATCGCGTCTACTTCTCCCGAAGCAGAGACAGGGGTTGAAGGGTGAGGCAGGAAGCGGAAGGCTCCCTGCTTTACCATTATATTCAAGTAAGATAAGTTGAATCTGTGAAATACCTCACACGAGTAAGGACTGTCCCGCTGAATCCAGGATGATTGGGAGGTGTGCCACAGAGGACGGATTGCTGCAGCAAAGGACTGGACCGGACTGCGTGTAGCATTAGGGCCGGCCAGTAAACATTGCTGCTGAGCCTGAGATCCTGGGATTCTGCTGAGTGGTCATGTACTGTAGTTAAATCATGACTTCAAGCACTGGAATCACTGCAGCAATGGTGTAACAGATTATAGCACATGACCACTGAGGCCAGTGATTGCCTGTAGTGGCCACATGAAGAAATTAATACTGCCCGGTCAGAAATGGTGAGTAACCATTTAATTCCTATCTTAGAACAATCCTTATTCTCAGCTAATTGCCCCCCGTAGATTTAATTAACACGCTGCGATTTTCAAAACCGCAACGTTTTTGGAAATCGCAGCATGTCTGCGCAGTGATTTTTTTCCGCAAAGTGGGCATAGGATTTGCATGAATCCCATCCACTTTGCAAGTACTGTAAAACTCCGCAATTTTTACCTCGGCGTTTCCGGCTTGTGGGGCCCTGTTCTTAGGCTAAGGCCCCATGGGACGTTCCGCAGCTCTAACGCGCTGCAGATAAAACCACAGTGGGAACGCATCGTGGCACTCCCACAGCGCTTTGAACAGAAAATTCAGTTTTCCTCCGCAGACTTTCTCTTACCATTATATCTACGGGAAAGCCACCAGCATTTCTGTAGATATAATTGACATGCTGCGATTTCCAAAACTGCGCTGATTTTAGAAATCGCAACATGTTCATGATGCGGTTTTTACTGCAAAGTGGGCATAGGATTTGCATGAATCCCATCCAATTTGCAGATACTGTAAAACGCCACGATTTTTACACCTGCCATCAACTGAGGGGAAGATGAGACCCTAAGGACTATTATACTCCAAATTACCCACCCACCATCCATCTACCCTACATGTGCTTTACAGAGATATTGCCAATACTGTACCAAGTAGGGTTCACAAATCAGTTCTCTATCAGAATGTCCTAATCTGAGGAGGATAGTAAAATATCACAGTGGGAGGAGATGCAGAGTTAGAAGCATAGGTTTAATGTAGACAAATGGAATGAATAACAGGTAAGGCAGCCAACAAAAAAAGACTTGGAGATTTTGGTGAATAGTAAGCTGAACTATATTGACCAGTGCCAGGAAGCTGCTGTCAAGGCAAACAAATATGATATTCATCAAAAAAAGGTATAAGTGCTCGTGACAAGGATGTCATTATGCCTTTATACAAATCACTAATTCAGATCGTTGTGGAGTGAAATGTTCACACAACGGAAAACGTTTCCGTGACCTTTTCCTTCGTGTGAACATACCTTAACACTGACTGACAAAACCATCTACAAACTATCACCACTATACATCTCTGACCTAATTGTCCATTGCCTACCCACAAGTGGCCTCCTACTACACTCTGCTCTTATATGCTCTGCACACAATAGTCTCTAAGACTTCTCCTGTACATCCACTATAGTCTGGAACTTACTACCATGACATAAGGCTCTTCCTCACAATCATTAGATTCAAGAAGACCTTTAAGACTCAACTTTTCAGAAAGGCCTACAACCTTCAATAACACCACCATCTCAACAGCCTCTACCTTCACCTACTGTCTCTATGCCTTTAGATCATACACCCTTGTAAACAGGACCCTCTATTCACTGTTCCAGTTGGTGACTGTTAGTATTGTATGTGTGTTTTATCTATTATATCAATTGTATATTGTAAACCCTCCAATGTACAGCACCATAGAATTAACCCATTCCACTCTGTGCAGCACTATTACAAGCATATAGTTAATGCTCAGCTCCATAATATAATAGCTCAGTGCTGTAATGCCGTGGCCACAGGCTTATGGCAATACTTCCAGCACCAGCCTTTGCAGTCGGTTTTCTGACTGCCTATGGGGAACCAATGTGTGATGTACTGCAATACTATGCAGTACTATTGCAGTACATTGCACTAGAGATTTAAGTACGGTATGTCCTGCCAGAACTGGACGTACTACAGCCGGAGCTCCCAGAGAGATGGCAGGGAAGGTTTATTCCCTTCCCTGCCTTCTCAATCGCTGTGTATACAGCGCTCAATGAGCGCTGTATACGCAGCTATGGGCGCCGCCATGATGCAGCCACCCTAATGTACCAGCCCCAGTTATAGGAGAAATCAGCCTCCTTAACAAAGAAAAAAGTGATCAGATGTGCCCAAAGGTCTCTTATGGCCTTATGGGGACACAGTCTGAAAGAAAAAATATATATTAAAAAAAAAAAAAAAAAAAAAAAGTTACATTTAATAAAAAAAAAAAAAAAAAGTAAAATAATACGCCAATAAAATGCCGTTATATTAAAGGTTATATCCCCACCCCCTAACAACACCATACAAAATAAAAATTACCACAACGGAGAGGAAAAACTATTTTATAAAGTTTCTCAGTTGCACTTTGTGTTATTAAATAAAAAAAAAGAAAAAAAAGAAAAAAAGTGAAAATCAGACACAATTTCCCTCCTATTTTGTTTATATTTTCCTGGATAAAAAAATAAAAAATTAAAACCCATTCGAAAATAAAAACTACATAAAAATAAAGCCCTATGTGTCCCTGAAAAAAGACACAAAAATTAGTTGAATGAGACATATGGGAAAAAACGTTGCAGCCCACAAAACTTCACATACAAAATAAACTTAAAATGTGTCTGGTCCTGGACCACAAATTGGCCCGGTACTGAAGTGGTTAATATACTTTAGTGTAACAATGGAGAGCCGTGATTGCCTTAAAAGGACCTTTGATCATGTCAAAGATCCTTTAGCAACTATAAATCCTGTGTACTTTGTGTGCATTGACAATATACACAGATGATACTTACACAATGACAAACATTAAAAATGTTAGTATTCCATAATGCTTGAAATGCCAAAGAAATGTAAACGTAATAAACAATAATTTTCATGACTGATTTTTGGTAAGACATTCCCTTTAAACAGAAGTCCCAAAGTGTGATGCTCTTAAACTTAATTCTATTCACGTGTCCACAATGTACAAATGCTGACATTTTCCATATAAGTATAATAGGGGAAGAAAGTACGCAGCGGAAAACTGGTGTGTTTTGTTATGTGGGGCCCTAGCCTAAACCAGGATATACAGTAGGGCATGAAATGATACAGGTTCCTTTTATGTCCTGTTGCAGAAGTATACTAAACCACACAAGAGGTACAAATAGTTTTAATATTGACATGTTTAGCCTCTTATCTATGGTTGCAATATTTGGATATCCTATAAAATAGAAAGTTGGCATGAGCTTTGTCTGTGCATGGGAGATTTGCCTAAATTATTAAGACTGGTATACAGAATGCTAGTATTAATAAATTCATCCTGGTGTTGAGTAGGTTTTAACCCCCAACAGTGAATTGCTCCAAAATTATAAATTCTATCATGATGTCCTTGATATCATTTTAAAGATGAGATGATTATCTTTAAAATGAATTTTAAAGCATCAAGATATTATCAGGCAGTCCAGAGATATCGGCATTAGTAAGGAGGACGTTTTAGCTACGTCCTCCACTACTGAAGTGCCACTCTGGGAGGACATAGAGCTGACATCCTCGGCTAGAAAAGGGTTAAAGGGGAATTCCCAACTCACATGCTTTAAGCTCTGTTCACTTCCTGGTTTTCTCGATGAATTGGTGGGCGTGGTTTCATTTGCTGTCTCAAAGACAAAGCCAGCTCTGCTATCTCTCTTCATAGCACTACATGTTTGCAGTCAGTAATGAGGAATGGTTGTAAATAAATTAGCACAGTATCACTGGAAGATGCACAATATGAAACTGATGTATCAGAGCTGGATTTGATAGTTGATGAGAATCCCAAATCTACATGCTACAAGACAGCTTGCAATAAACTCTGTTTTAGGTCTGTGTTTACATATAGAGGTAACAGACTCCCTGTCTCAGCCCTTATCAGCAAAATTCAATTAGCCGACCTGATAACTGGAAGCAGGAGAAAAACGGCTCAGAAATACAAGCTCGCTCCGAGCACTCAGATCCCCCTTCCCTCCTGAGAGTAGGGAGCTATGTCACTAGTCCTGGGTGGAGAGATAAGATCATCCCCAGGTTATGGAAACGCTGTGTAAACAATGAAATGAATAATCTCAGATAGCGGCCAAACAAAGCAGTTTTGCTGAAGCAATGTATTTAGGAAAAGTCTTAAATCCACATAAGCTAACAGTATAGATAGTGCCTTTGAGATGGGACAACCCCTTCTGTCTACTTACTGTATGCAGGGTTCTTCTGTCCGCTTGAGAAGTCGGACATCTTCACTTGCGGACAGGGAAGGACGGGCACGGAGTGCAAAACAACGCATCCGATGCCCATTGAAATGAATGACAGGTGTCACGGACACAGCTAGTGTCCGCTCCTAATGTCCGTGACAGATTTTGAGCGGACACTAGGAGCGGACACTACCTGTCGGACACCAACGGTAGTGTGAACGCTCCCTTATGTGTAATATAAGGCTTATTTTCTCCATCACATGATGTATTTTAAAGGACCCACAGGAACAATATAAATATAAATGTTTAATAATGCCACACAGATAGTGCTATTGCATTTAAGGGTGCAAAATCTTGGTTTTAATTCCATTGTACACAGAGGAATCTGTGCTTAATTTCCCACAATTACTATAAATGAAAAGGCTTTAAGGGTCAATAAAGTATAATTTATGTTTAAAGTTTATATAAAAATATATTAAATACAGACTAACAATATTCATAATATATTTAGACAGAAAATGGCAAATTCTCGTAAGACAAAAAAAAAAAAAAAAAAAAGTTACCCGTGCAGATAAATTTCCCAAAAAAATTTACTGAAAAGGAGAAGGGAAAGAAAAAAAAAAAAGAAGCTTCATCCACATGTAAAAAGATCCAGTACATTGTAAAACTGAATTGGTCATAGGTGTCTTTTTTCCTGAATCCATAATGAAGTTCTTTTTTTAACTCCCCAGGTCACTTTTTAGGGTCAATAGTGCATAACAAGGCAAGTCATAGCTGAAGCTGCAAGATTATTCAGTGGCAAGTTTCAGCTGTGATGTCCACAATATAAAATATTCAACCTCGATGTAAAGTTAAGTTTGCAGTTTCAGATCAAGTAATGGTTTGTTTTTCTTTTCCTTCCAATAGCATTTCTACATACGTCCTTTTTTCATCAATGATCCAATCCGGTAACTCATTTGGTTTCCAAGTTATAGCAGTTGGCATCTCCCTTGTTATTCATATCATATCCTGGAAGAGGTTGCCCATACTTATCCACACACCAGCAATTTCCTCTTTTTCTGCCTTTTGATGGACGGCACTGCAGAATAAAAACATTAAAATGTAAAGAGACGGTAAAATCACAGCTAATACCCTAGTATTCTTAGATATGAGGTTTACACACTCATGTACTTATTCCAGCAAGTGGTTAAAGCTCATTTCACCTTGTGAATTATTCTGCCCCATATTCTGTTTAGAAACTGCCTGTGTTGTGGTGTTTGGCTTTTTACAAACTTTTTGGTGTTCAAAGTACTCACACAAAGCGGAGCAAGTGGTTAAGACAGCAAATATAGATATTGAAGTATATAAAATAATTTCTTTGAGTACTACTTATCAGAACAATTAGGCCGGGGGCAGGGGTGAACCATAGCTTTCTGCCGCCTGAAGCGGATGTCAGAAAGCCGCCCCCCCCCCCTCCCGGAAGAGGGGGCCGAGCAGGCGGGGCCAAGCGGAAGGGGGCAGGGCTGAGCGGAGGGGGCGGGGCCGTGCAGAGTGATCGTCTTTAGCAGGCAGAGAGCAAGCAGGGAGAGGACCTTCTCTCTGCCTGAGCGTGAGGGGCGGCTGCTGGAGCAGCGCTGCTCCAGCGGCCTCCCCAATCCACCGCTCAGTGACGGTGACCCTAAACCAGTCCAGGACAGCTTGTCCTGGACTGGCTTAGGTCAGCAAAAATGCCGCTCTCCCCGTGGCCCTGGCATAGCGCCGCCTGAAGCGGTCGCTTCAGGTCGCCTCATGGGAGGTGCAGCACTGGCCGGGGGCCCACGTGGCGTAAATGCTGTGGCTTGCCAAATGGCGATGCATTGCCACTACAGTTTTTCCAGCAGTGCTTTATTGTTGTCACCCGCTATGTGGGGCCTTAGCCTCATGGTATATACAGACACCAGAGATGGGTATAGCATCGAGGGGAAAAAAATTGCTTATGGTTTTCAGGTTTGCTTTTAATTTTACAGGTGAAACATGAAACAAACGTTTCACATGTAAAACACAATCATAGCAAAAACACATTCATGTAGTTGATGTAGATATAGGATGTAAAAAATTGCAACCAAATCTTAAAGGGGCCTTTAAACATAAACTAATACAGGCCTTTTCCTAGGACTCTGTTTCCACCCACCGCCAGCAGCTCTGTTATTCTGGTCGTTTTAGGGTCCATTCACGCGGAGGAAAACGGTGAGGAATTTGGTGTGAAATTTTCCACGCTGAAAAAAATAAAAGCCTCCCATTGATTTCAATGGGTTCCGCTAGCTTTTTTTTTTTTCCACTAGAAGCTTTTTTTTTCAGAGTGGAAAATTCCATACCAAATTCCTCACCACTTTCCTCCGTGTGAATGGACCCTAAGAGGTGACCGGTGAGGCAGAGATTGGTAGAAATGCCACTTCACAGCACTCACATGCTATTTGTGAGGAGGTCTCTGCTTAGGCTTATGATTGGCTGCAGAGGTCTTCTACAAAAAATAAGACATCACTGCTGATGGTAGTCAAGGGACCTGAATGGAGCTGCTGCCACTGGAAGCTATAGCCAGAGGGGAGTAATAGTTTAAGTTTAAAGGGTCTGCCTCAAAATCCTTCTACAAAAAACATCTGACATTTTTTCCCCCCAATCGTTTCAGTGGGAGTCAGATTTTTTTTTCTCCAAAGAAACAGACTCCGTGGGAATCTTCTAAACATTATTTCTAATTGTGAGGCTTAGTGACCAGAATTAAATATATAGTGACATACAAAATGGAAAACACACACACAGAAAAAAAAAAAATAAAATCCTTATTATGTCTAATAAAAGTTTATTTCAAGATATGTTAAAAATAGCAATGATGTATTGCCAAGATTTTTTTTGTCAAGAGTAAAATGGCACATTGTCCATGACTAGGTAAACCTATATACCCAAGTTAGTTGCCAAGTATGCAGCCAAAAAGGTCAGCATGTCTTGAGGATTTGAAATGTCTGTTTAATGCCAAAAATGTGTATTGAAGGTTTATGTATGAAAAAAATCTTAACATTTGTGTGAGGATATTTTATGTTATCAGGCTGACAGACAGTATGGTGGGTCCCATTATTAAATCAGTGAGGGTCCAACTTCTAGTATGAACAAATGCAACGAAAAGTTCAAATCTGTGTCTAGTAAAGAATGAAGAGGACACAGCACTTGCTAGAGAACTGCAGCTCCTTCATACAGCTGACTGCCAACTGAGTCGGACCCCACTGATCTAATAATATTGAAATTTATTTTAAAGACCGCCATCAATTTGAAACAACTGCATAACATCTTAAAGGCTATACTCACTGTGGCAAAATCTTTATTCTTGAATGGTTTGTGTCTTGGGCTTTATTTATTTATTTTTTTATCTGAGTTTAAAAATATTGGTCCTGACTATGTAGCATAGCTACCTATAGTGGGTTAACAATAATGGTGGGAGTTCTCGTAATGCCCCATTGGATATTCTTGGAGCATTAAATAGTTACTCTTCCTAAAAGTATGTAAGCAACCAAATGCTAGATACATATATATAAAGCGTGTGGTGGTCCCAGCGAAGTGTATTATAAGGAATGTATAACCAAGATCCCTTTGCTGTCCTCAAAGATAAATGAGGGGAAAACATAATATATTGTAGTTTCAACTGCCCATAGAAATCCCAGATTTTTCAACTCTGTGGTAGCATTAGCCATCTTCTTCGGAGTGGCCTGCTGGGGGGAGTAGCATACTAGCCAGGGACAGAAATAGACAAAAAAAAAAAAAAGCAGCCAAGAAGTACGTAGTACAAGAAGTATATAGTCTTAAAGCCCAGTTTGGGTATTGGGCAAGCTGAATATGGGATTTTAAAGTTAGGACAGTAATCCCATGGTGAAGAAGTGACTCACAGAATCAAGATAATTGATACTTTGGGTCACAGGGCAATTTGCTGTCCAAAGTCAAGAGTCTGACCCCCAGGCCCCCAGCCAATCAGTTGTTTGAAGAGGCTGCAGCAATTCCAAGAGCCCAGCAGCCCCTTCAGCACCAAGAATGGTGCTGTACATTTGTGCATTGTTCAAAACATAGAAAAGTAGACTGTTTTCTTACCACATCACCGAGCATAAATCTTCGAGGTGCCAAACCTTCCCTCCGGACTATAGGAGGGCTGACCATAGGTACGATGAGATAGAAGGAAATCGGCTTGCAACACTCCTTAGGTACTCCTTAATTTAATCCATTAAAAAACAGAGTTCACACAATAGAAAAAAGTGCCAAGAAGAAAAACATATAAAGGGAGTGCATTAAAAGAAAACTGTGTGAACTCTGTTTTTTAATTAAATTAAAGTTGGACTTTTAGTATCTAAGGAGTGTTGCTAGCCGATTTCCTTCTATCACATCGTACTTATTCGTGCAGGAGATGTTCAGTTGCCGTTTCTATCCAAATAAATGTAAAATTAAATGCAGTCTTAGCTATGGCCGCTATTGAACTGACAGCAGCCATTACCAAGTTTGAGACTTAGTATTACTCTAGTTTCACACGTGAAACTTGGTCCATGTGTTTGACAGATTTACTGGCCTCAACATCATGCCAGGAGAAGGGGTCCTAGAATTATACTTAGCATCATCTTAGGGCTAGTTCACACGTGGGCAAAGGGGAGGTTTTTGACAGCGGAATTCGCTTCAAAAACCTCTCCTTTAACATGGTGGTCTATGTAGACCACTAGCTTTTTTTTTCCTCCTAGCGTTTTCCGCCTGAAGAAGCGACATGACCTTTCTTCAGGCGGAAAACGCCTGAAGAATTGCATAGAAGTGAATGGGAGGCGAAAACCGCGCGGTAAAAAACCGCGCGGTTTTTTGCACACAAAACCGCGCGGTTTTTTGCAAAAAAACGCGCGGTTTTCGCCTGCAGTTTCTATAGCACATATAGGAAAAAAAAAACCCTAGCGAAAACCGCTAGCGAAAACCGCGTCAAAAACCTCGTCAAAAACCGCGTGGAATGCAAAAAAACAGCATAAAAAAAACTCCTCAAGGTTTTTTACCTCGCACAAATAAGCTAGGCGGTTTTCACGTGTGAACTGACCCTAAGAGTTCATGTCTCCTAGTGAAATACCGTTCCATATAGATTATACTACAGGACAGGATGTCGCTGGGAGGCAGGCACTTCTAGCATATCAAACATTTTTCTAGGTGGTATACAACTGAAGATCCAGCCATTTGCAGTGACCATCCACCCTGTGGTATTCACAGCACATATGTACTTTCCCTAGTAATAGCTCAGTTAGAGGGTTGCTAAGGAGAATGCTGCAACCAGTTTTCTATTTATAAGGAAGTTAGATAGGATAATAAAATACATTACAAAAATGGTCAGCAAAACCCCATCCAGCAAAATAACAAAATGGGAGTTACAATCTAAAGCCAAAAATCACAATTTGTGGCTGTGAGTGACTGCATTACATCAGGTGGTTCGGTTCAGTATTACGTAAGTTTAATGGCCTACTTTTGAACATGGACTAATTATAAACTGAAGTAACCTCAGACTACCCCATGTAAAATAGTCTGTCACAGTTGCAAGCTTTAGGCTGAGCCGTCAGCAATTCTGGCACTTAAAGGGTCCATTCACACGGAGTAAATGCGCGCTCATTTTGGCAAAATACATGTGTGTGTAAAGAATACAAGTGTAAATAAGTCTCCCATTGTCTTCAATAACATTTTTTACACGTGTAAAAAACTCATCAAAAAACGCACATTTTTTAATGCGTTTTTTTTACACATGTAAAAAATGTCATTGAAGTCAATGGGAGTCTTATTTTTACACTTGTATTCTTTACACGTGTATTTAGCCAAAATGAGCGTGCATTTACTCCATATGAATGGACCCAAAGAAGTCACCCTGCTTGCATGCTGTGACTACGTTGGTTGTTGAGCTTGCTACATCTGTATAGATTTTCTTTGTAAAACTCTACAGCTACAGTATGTGTAAACATATGAGAAAGAGGAGATTAATTGCTATAATTAAGAGAGTCTTTATTAACTGCTTAATGACTAATCCATTTTCCAGTTTCCTGTCATTTCATACCAAGAGCCATAGCTTTTGCTTATTTTTTGTTTGCAGTACAAGTTGTTGTGTTTAATGGCACCAATTTTGGAGTATATTTCATTGATTAACTTTTATTAACTCAGAGAGGGTAAAAATACAGTCCTATGAAAAAGTTTGGGCACCCCTATTAATCTTAATCATTTTTAGTTCTAAATATTTTGGTATTTGCAACAGCCATTTCAGTTTGATATATCTAATAACTGATGGACACAGTAATATTTCAGGATTGAAATGAGGTTTATTGTACTAACAGAAAATGTGCAATATGCATTAAACCAAAATTTGACCGGTGCAAAAGTATGGGCACCTCAACAGAAAAGTGACATTAATATTTAGTAGATCCTCCTTTTGCAAAGATAACAGCCTCTAGTCGCTTCCTGTAGCTTTTAATCAGTTCCTGGATAAAGGTATTTTGGACAAACAATTCAAGTTCAGTTAAGTTAGATGGTCGCCGAGCATGGACAGCCCGCTTCAAATCATCCCACAGATGTTCAATGATATTCAGGTCTGGGGACTGGGATGGCCATTCCAGAACATTGTAATTGTTCCTCTGCATGAATGCCTGAGGATTTGGAGCGGTGTTTTGGATCATTGTCTTGCTGAAATATCCATCCCCGGCGTAACTTCAACTTCGTCACTGATTCTTGAACATTATTCTCAAGAATCTGCTGATACTGAGTGGAATCCATGCGACTCTCAACTTTAACAAGATTCCCGATGCCGGCATTGGCCACACAGCCCCAAAGCATGATGGAACCTCCACCAAATTTTACAGTGGGTAGCATGTGTTTTTCTTGGAATGCTGTTTCTTTTTGGACGCCATGCATAACGCCTTTTTTTATAACCAAACAACTCAATTTTTGTTTCCAAAATGAAGCTGCCTTGTCCAAATGTGCTTTTTCATACCTCAGGCAACTCTATTTGTGGCGTACGTGCAGAAACGGCTTCTTTCTCATCACTCTCCCATACAGCTTCTATTTGTGCAAAGTGCGCTGTATAGTTGACCGATGCACAGTGACACCATCTGCAGCAAGATGATGCTGCAGCTCTTTGGAGGTGGTCTGTGGATTGTCCTTGACTGTTCTCACCATTCTTCTTCTCTGCCTTTCTGATATTTTTCTTGGCCTGCCACTTCTGGGCTTAACAAGAACTGTCCCTGTGGTCTTCCATTTACTTACTATGTTCCTCACAGTGGAAACTGACAGGTTAAATCTCTGAGACAACTTTTTGTATCCTTCCCCTGAACAACTATGTTGAACAATCTTTGTTTTCAGATCA
The DNA here is from genome assembly GCF_031893055.1 of Leptodactylus fuscus. Taxonomy (NCBI): domain Eukaryota; kingdom Metazoa; phylum Chordata; class Amphibia; order Anura; family Leptodactylidae; genus Leptodactylus; species Leptodactylus fuscus. The sequence goes on from NC_134268.1 coordinate 138,672,462, forward strand.
TTTGAGAGTTGTTTTGAGTAGCCCATGATGCCACTCTTCAGAGGAGATTCAAATAGGAGATCAACTTGCAATTGGCCACCTTAAATACCTTTTCTTATGATTGGATACATCTGGCTATGAAGTTCAAAGCTCACTGAGGTTACAAAACCAATTTTGTGCTTCAGTAAGTCAGTAAAAAGTAGTTAGGGGAATTCAAATCAATAAAATGATAAGGGTGCCCATACTTTTGCACCGGTCAAATTTTGGTTTAATGCATATTGCACATTTTCTGTTAGTACAATAAACCTCATTTCAATCCTGAAATATTACTGTGTCCATCAGTTATTAGATATATCAAACTGAAATGGCTGTTGCAAACACCAAAATATTTAGAACAAAAAATGATTAAGATTAATAGGGGTGCCCAAACTTTTTCATAGGACTGTATATAAGTTTTGCTTCATTCACATTGTGGCCCCCAGTGAAGAGCTATCGTTGCCGGTACCATAGCTCTTCACTGTCAGAAGGGCGCTTCAGACAGTCAGTCAGGAACGCCCTTCCTCACATTAGCATCTATAGTGCTGTACTGTGAGAGGGGGTGTTACTTACCGCCCAGCCATGACGCTGAGCTGTGTGTTCCTCACTAGAGATGAGCGAACACTAAAATGTTCGAGGTTCGAAATTCGATTCGAACAGCCGCTCACTGTTCGAGTGTTCGAATGGGTTTCGAACCCCATTATAGTCTATGGGGAACATAAACTCGTTAAGGGGGAAACCCAAATTCGTGTCTGGAGGGTCACCAAGTCCACTATGACACCCCAGGAAATGATACCAACACCCTGGAATGACACTGGGACAGCAGGGGAAGCATGTCTGGGGGCATAAAAGTCACTTTATTTCATGGAAATCCCTGTCAGTTTGCGATTTTCGCAAGCTAACTTTTCCCCATAGAAATGCATTGGCCAGTGCTGATTGGCCAGAGTACGGAACTCGACCAATCAGCGCTGGCTCTGCTGGAGGAGGCGGAGTCTAAGATAGCTCCACACCAGTCTCCATTCAGGTCCGACCTTAGACTCCGCCTCCTCCGGCAGAGCCAGCGCTGATTGGCCGAAGGCTGGCCAATGCATTCCTATGCGAATGCAGACTTAGCAGTGCTGAGTCAGTTTTGCTCAACTACACATCTGATGCACACTCGGCACTGCTACATCAGATGTAGCAATCTGATGTAGCAGAGCCGAGGGTGCACTAGAACCCCTGTGCAAACTCAGTTCACGCTAATAGAATGCATTGGCCAGCGCTGATTGGCCAATGCATTCTATTAGCCCGATGAAGTAGAGCTGAATGTGTGTGCTAAGCACACACATTCAGCACTGCTTCATCAAGCCAATACAATGCATTAGCCAGTGCTGATTGGCCAGAGTACGGAATTCGGCCAATCAGCGCTGGCCAATGCATTCTATTAGCCCGATGAAGTAGAGCTGAATGTGTGTGCTAAGCACACACATTCAGCACTGCTTCATCAAGCCAATACAATGCATTAGCCAGTGCTGATTGGCCAGAGTACGGAATTCGGCCAATCAGCGCTGGCTCTGCTGGAGGAGGCGGAGTCTAAGGTCGCTCCACACCAGTCTCCATTCAGGTCCGACCTTAGACTCCGCCTCCTCCGGCAGAGCCAGCGCTGATTGGCCGAAGGCTGGCCAATGCATTCCTATGCGAATGCAGACTTAGCAGTGCTGAGTCAGTTTTGCTCAACTACACATCTGATGCACACTCGGCACTGCTACATCAGATGTAGCAATCTGATGTAGCAGAGCCGAGGGTGCACTAGAACCCCTGTGCAAACTCAGTTCACGCTAATAGAATGCATTGGCCAGCGCTGATTGGCCAATGCATTCTATTAGCCCGATGAAGTAGAGCTGAATGTGTGTGCTAAGCACACACATTCAGCACTGCTTCATCAAGCCAATACAATGCATTAGCCAGTGCTGATTGGCCAGAGTACGGAATTCGGCCAATCAGCGCTGGCCAATGCATTCTATTAGCCCGATGAAGTAGAGCTGAATGTGTGTGCTAAGCACACACATTCAGCACTGCTTCATCAAGCCAATACAATGCATTAGCCAGTGCTGATTGGCCAGAGTACGGAATTCGGCCAATCAGCGCTGGCTCTGCTGGAGGAGGCGGAGTCTAAGGTCGCTCCACACCAGTCTCCATTCAGGTCCGACCTTAGACTCCGCCTCCTCCGGCAGAGCCAGCGCTGATTGGCCGAAGGCTGGCCAATGCATTCCTATGCGAATGCAGACTTAGCAGTGCTGAGTCAGTTTTGCTCAACTACACATCTGATGCACACTCGGCACTGCTACATCAGATGTAGCAATCTGATGTAGCAGAGCCGAGGGTGCACTAGAACCCCTGTGCAAACTCAGTTCACGCTAATAGAATGCATTGGCCAGCGCTGATTGGCCAATGCATTCTATTAGCCCGATGAAGTAGAGCTGAATGTGTGTGCTAAGCACACACATTCAGCACTGCTTCATCAAGCCAATACAATGCATTAGCCAGTGCTGATTGGCCAGAGTACGGAATTCGGCCAATCAGCGCTGGCCAATGCATTCTATTAGCCCGATGAAGTAGAGCTGAATGTGTGTGCTAAGCACACACATTCAGCACTGCTTCATCAAGCCAATACAATGCATTAGCCAGTGCTGATTGGCCAGAGTACGGAATTCGGCCAATCAGCGCTGGCCAATGCATTCTATTAGCCCGATGAAGTAGAGCTGAATGTGTGTGCTAAGCACACACATTCAGCTCTACTTCATCGGGCTAATAGAATGCATTGGCCAGCGCTGATTGGCCAGAGTACGGAACTCGACCAATCAGCGCTGGCTCTGCTGGAGGAGGCGGAGTCTAAGGTCGGACCTGAATGGAGACTGGTGTGGAGCGATCTTAGACTCCGCCTCCTCCAGCAGAGCCAGCGCTGATTGGCCGAATTCCGTACTCTGGCCAATCAGCACTGGCTAATGCATTGTATTGGCGTGATGAAGCAGTGCTGAATGTGTGTGCTTAGCACACACATTCAGCTCTACTTCATCGGGCTAATAGAATGCATTGGCCAGCGCTGATTGGCCGAATTCCGTACTCTGGCCAATCAGTGCTGGCCAATGCATTCTATTAGCTTGATGAAGCAGAGTGTGCACAAGGGTTCAAGCGCACCCTCGGCTCTGATGTAGGAGAGCCGAGGGTGCACTTGAACCCTTGTGCACCCTCAGCTCTGCTACATCAGAGCCGAGGGTGCGCTTGAACCCTTGTGCACACTCTGCTTCATCAAGCTAATAGAATGCATTGGCCAGCGCTGATTGGCCAATGTATTCTATTAGCCTGATGAAGTAGAGCTGAATGTGTGTGCTAAGCACACACATTCAGCTCTACTTCATCGGGCTAATAGAATGCATTGGCCAGCGCTGATTGGCCAGAGTACGGAACTCGACCAATCAGCGCTGGCTCTGCTGGAGGAGGCGGAGTCTAAGATCGCTCCACACCAGTCTCCATTCAGGTCCGACCTTAGACTCCGCCTCCTCCAGCAGAGCCAGCGCTGATTGGCCGAATTCCGTACTCTGGCCAATCAGCACTGGCTAATGCATTGTATTGGCTTGATGAAGCAGTGCTGAATGTGTGTGCTTAGCACACACATTCAGCTCTACTTCATCGGGCTAATAGAATGCATTGGCCAATCAGCGCTGGCCAATGCATTCTATTAGCGTGAACTGAGTTTGCACAGGGGTTCTAGTGCACCCTCGGCTCTGCTACATCAGATTGCTACATCTGATGTAGCAGTGCCGAGTGTGCATCAGATGTGTAGTTGAGCAAAACTGACTCAGCACTGCTAAGTCTCTGCATTCGCATAGGAATGCATTGGCCAGCCTTCGGCCAATCAGCGCTGGCTCTGCCGGAGGAGGCGGAGTCTAAGGTCGGACCTGAATGGAGACTGGTGTGGAGCGATCTTAGACTCCGCCTCCTCCAGCAGAGCCAGCGCTGATTGGTCGAGTTCCGTACTCTGGCCAATCAGCGCTGGCCAATGCATTCTATTAGCCCGATGAAGTAGAGCTGAATGTGTGTGCTTAGCACACACATTCAGCTCTACTTCATCAGGCTAATAGAATACATTGGCCAATCAGCGCTGGCCAATGCATTCTATTAGCTTGATGAAGCAGAGTGTGCACAAGGGTTCAAGCGCACCCTCGGCTCTGATGTAGCAGAGCTGAGGGTGCACAAGGGTTCAAGTGCACCCTCGGCTCTCCTACATCAGAGCCGAGGGTGCGCTTGAACCCTTGTGCAGCCTCGGCTCTGCTACATCAGAGCCGAGGGTGCGCTTGAACCCTTGTGCACACTCTGCTTCATCAAGCTAATAGAATGCATTGGCCAGCACTGATTGGCCAGAGTACGGAATTCGGCCAATCAGCGCTGGCCAATGCATCCCTATGGGAAAAAGTTTATCTCACAAAAATCACAATTACACACCCGATAGAGCCCCAAAAAGTTATTTTTAATAACATTCCCCCCTAAATAAAGGTTATCCCTAGCTATCCCTGCCTGTACAGCTATCCCTGTCTCATAGTCACAAAGTTCACATTCTCATATGACCCGGATTTGAAATCCACTATTCGTCTAAAATGGAGGTCACCTGATTTCGGCAGCCAATGACTTTTTCCAATTTTTTTCAATGCCCCCAGTGTCGTAGTTCCTGTCCCACCTCCCCTGCGCTGTTATTGGTGCAAAAAAGGCGCCAGGGAAGGTGGGAGGGGAATCGAATTTTGGCGCACTTTACCACGTGGTGTTCGATTCGATTCGAACATGGCGAACACCCTGATATCCGATCGAACATGTGTTCGATAGAACACTGTTCGCTCATCTCTATTCCTCACCTCTCACAGTACAGCATAATAGACGCTACTGTGAGAAAGGGCGTTTCTGACTGACTGTCAGGCAAACAGGTGACAAGGCAAAGTGCTGGAGTCCAGATATATCTTCCCCAGGTTTCTGATATATATGTGTTCCAGGGCGGATCTGGAGTAGGCCTCAGCCCAGTTATAAATCCTTGCAGAAAAAAGTGCTGCGGGAACAACCACAGCTTGAAGACATTGCGGTTCTTCTCGCAGCACTTTGAAGATAAAGTTCAGAGTTTTCCTCCGTGGACTTTCTCTTACTCTCTCTACGGGAAAGCCGCTGGCGTTTCCGTAGATATAATTGACATGTTGCGATTTTCAAAACCGTGACGGTTTTGGAAATCAGTGTGTCCGCGCTGCGATTTTTTTATGCGAAGTGGGCATGGGATTCGCATGAATGCCATCCACTTTGCAAGTACTGTAAAACGCTGCGATTTTTCCTGCAAATCACTGCGTTTCTGCCCCACGGGGCTCCAGCCTTAAACAGTTTTGTTAAATATGGCCCACTGACTTATTTAATGGCATAGCCATAAATACATACATCTCTGAGTAAGGAAAATTTTATTACAAAACAATCTACAGCTAACAGTTTTTAACTATGAAGATGTTTGAAAATTTTTTTTTACTTGTATACAAGTAAATGGAATATTTTAAAGATATATACAAAGATTAACAGCTCGCTGATGTTCTTTTGGTAATGAGATACAACTGAGTTCTTCTAGGAACTCTCAAACAGCCAGTTATAATTTAAGGAACTGATCTATCTTGGTCTTAGCCTCCTGATTCTTCATAGAGAAGCTTGGCTTTTTTTAAACGAATGAAGACTAGTATTAAAGTTAGTGCCAACAATGAGTGATGGTGTATGATGAAGTTCTTTGCTTGCTAAGCTGTTGTCAGGAATGCCACAGCACATAAAGCACTGTCCCCAACTGACATTTGTAGATTAGTTGCAGTCACTGCTTGTTACATTTATTTTCCATTTAAATAAAATATCAGATTTAACCACATTTTTTCCCTAAATTTCATTCAACACTATGCAATAAGTGTAACTCACCTGCTTTTTCTTGTAAAATCCTTTTTTATCACAATTTGGTATATGAAATCCTCTAGGGCTCAAGACATTCATGATCTTTAAGTGATTTAATATGCTTTCCATTTCTCTTCGACATGGACCCTGTAAAGACAACAATGTAGCATTCATTTATATAAGAATTGCTCTAATAGGCTGCTAAAGTGTACAGTAAACCATTGACAGTATTTAACATTTTAAGTACACTTGTGTGGGATTTTTTTTTTGTTTGGTTTTACCTCTACGGTCACATTTTAAAAGACAAAACTTTCTCATTTTGATGCCGAAATAGTAATGGCTTGCTTTTTTGCAACATTGTACTTTTTTTTTTTTTTTTTTAAATAAACAAATGTTACCTTCTTATCAGTATGATTATTGGGTTCAAAGTTTGTACAGCTTTAGGTTTTACTACTTTTGTAAAATAAAATCACTTCTTTCCGCCCCCCCCCCCCCAAAAAAAAAAAAAAAATGTATTAATTATTTTTCTATTACAAAAAAGAACTATAGATTTTTTTAAAATTGGGTTATATGCAAAAAATTTACAGATTTAGTTTTTTTTTTAAACATTTCAACTTGGAGTCTGTTCTAAGATGTAAATCATTGTAGAGATGCAAATATCCGATGTACATCAGACATTCATAGCCAAATTGTAAGGCCTTGTTCACATCTGTATTGGTAATCCTTCCGAAGAGGTCCACATGAGGACATCCTTGAACAGAATACCGAACGCAACTGCAAGTGGTGTCCCAGTGAAAGCACACGGACCCCATAGACTATAATGGGGTCCGTGTGCTTGCCGCCAGATCTCCGCAGGGTTCATGCGGACAGGAAAGTAGTTCACAATCTATTTTCCTGTCCACATGATTCGTGTGGATAGTACACGGAGAGCACATAGACCCCATTACAGTCTATGGGGTCTGTGTGCTTTCACTGCACACCACTTGCAGTTGCGTTTGGTATAACGTTCGGGGGTCCCCATGCGGACTCCCCGAACGGAATACAGAGCGCAGATGTGAAGAAAGGGTAAGGATTTGTACGTCGCAAATGTCAAACGACCGGATACCCTAATGATTTATGAAAACAAACAGGAAAAATAAAGTGTCCTATTTCGCTCTAAGTGAATTTCCACTTTTTACCATCATAACATTTTTTGGTTCCCTTTTATAGTAGCTACAGCTTTGTTTCTGATACTAATACTCTATATGCATTTAAAGAAGAGTTTTCACCACCTCAAGTTAATTGCCCTTTACAGGGGCTTAACTAGCACACATTGGGCCCTATAGCAAACTTTTGCCCCATGCCACTTTCCTGGCCCCCTTCGGTATACTAACCACATTTACACACACTATAATATCCCATAGCGGCCACTCCACACAGTATAATATCCCATAGTGGCCCCTACACAGAGTATAATGTCCCATAACAGCCCTTGCACACAGTATAATATGGCTGAGGGGGGTGACAAACATAAAAACCTGTGTTACTCACCTCTCCTGGGATCCGGTGCAACTCCCTGCTATCTTCGGTCCTCTTCTATGACGTCACAGATGAGATTACACTAGCATCATGCCGGCCTGAACCACGTGACATCTGTGACTAAAGAGCCCTGAAGACAGCAGGGAGTTGTGCCAGAGCCCAGAAGAGTTAAGCAACACTGGTTTTTAACTTTTTTTCACCTCCCCTTGACCTCCAATCATTATACTTCGGGGTCTGAAGAATCCCCAGAGTATAATAGCATTTTCTGTTCAGACGTATTTGGGCCAAATAGAACCTACAGGTGAACCTCGTAATCACCATGATTTGCCCAACAGATACTCTTGCTGTGGACTTACAGATCCCCGCTCTTGCCATGACCACTTCTGCTTCCCGTTCAGCCCTGCCAGAGGGCCTTATGCATTCCATATCATGTTCCAGTCAGTGGCTTCCTGATGCTGACATGATACGGGACACATAGGGAGCCCTGTTGAATAGAAGAGGAAGTGGCCGTGAGCAGAAATGAGGACTGGTAAGTAAGTAGGGCCCTAACTTCCCCATGTTACTCCAGCAGTTAACAGCCTATGTAAAAAAAAAAAAAAAAAAGCAGTGGCCCATTAGGTTGAGGGCCCTGTAGTAGCCAGTTTGGCTGCTACAGCGATAGTCATACCACTGGCCTTTTCTTTTTACAAGTGTCACTCTACTGATTCAACCGAACCCTATGCAATCACCATTTGTTTCTGCATTCAATATGCTAATTAGGCTCTCTGAAGTGAGTTCTTTTCTAAAGCAAGAAGTTTCAAGCTCAGCTGTTGTGGAAACTGAATTACAAAAATTTTAGAGCTATTCCGTTCTGGTGACCACAGAATTTTTTTTTTAAATTATTTTAATTACTATGAAGATGGTGGTTATATTATGTAATTTGTTTATCTGTTGAACTAGTTTAAATTTTAAATTTTGACAGTCTTATACAAAAAAAAAACCCCCAAAAAGTATATGCATACACATTAGGTATCCTTGGGCTCAAAAAAAAAAAAAAAATCACCCAGTCTACAAAATTATAAAAACATTTTTATGTTATTGTGAATGTCAAAAAATCAAAACACTGAACCAAACTGATGTTTTTTTTCGCCTCCCTTAACAATTTGGTTACAAAGTGATCAATGCAATAGACATTCCACCAAATGGTATAATTAAAAGCCCCTGGAAGTTGTGCAAACGCAGTATTTCTCCTATCCCCATTTTTTTTCCAGCTTCTCAGTACATCATACAGAATATAAAATGGTACCAATAAAAAGTATAATTTGTACAGTATAGCATAGCATTAACCCCTTATATGGCTCTGTGAACAGAAAAATAAAAGTTATGAGGTTTGGAAAGCAGATGTCAAACAAAAATCGCCTGTGGTATGAAGCGGTTAAAGCATGCTTGAAATTCAATTCTACATATAAATTAGAGTAACTCTACAAATACTTTCCTGTCCCACTTTTCTCCACTCCTATAAAAGACATTTAGGAAAGACTTAAGTTGTTAATAACTATTTCTGAATTCTCTTGCTATTTTGGATTTAACAAGCTGAATGTGGAGTGTCATCAGATAACTACAACTGTAGTAAAGCTCTAACATTTCTGCTGATCAGTTAATCCTCTTGAATTAGAAGTTGACCCAATATCTTTTCTGTCCCAGAAATAAATCATGTTATTTTTAGCTCCATATTTAATTGTTGATTTATTTATAGTGTTAGTGGGTCGCCTATTTTTTCATTATAGCTTCAAATCTACCAAAGATTTATTACATTAATATTTTGGTTGTCTGATTTTTACCACTAGAGGAAGCTCACTGCAAAGTATTTATACAATGAACTTAAGGCTGTTTTCATTTTATTCTTACATGGCAGGGTTTGGGGGTTTTTTTAGGGGTTGTCTTGCCCAGTTTCAACTAAATGTTTGTATATGTCCTTAGAGTGAGATATTTGCTTCAGTGTTCTTAGCGTTTAATAAATTTGTAAATTTATTGACGAATACCGCTGGGTGGTCCCCAGTGCTCAAACAGCACTGGGGGCGTCCCCAATGCTGTGAGAGAACTCTCCAGCGAAGCCTCTATCTTCTTCTGAAACGCCCTCTCCCTGTGTCTTCTTCCGTCCTGGCTTTCTATCTTCTAGACTCGGCGGCCTCAGCAGCCATTTTCTTGTGGCCCGGGCATGCACAGTCGGTTCTGCCCGAGGCCTAGAAGATTGAAAGCCAGAACGGAAGAAGACGCAAGGAGAGGGCGTTCCAGAAGAAGATAGAGGTGTTGCTAGAGTTTTCTCGCAGCATTGGGGACGCCCCCAGTACTGTTTGAGCGCTGGAGCCCTTTTGCATACCGAAGAAACCCCGATTTCTACCGAATGGCAGCGCGGAGAAGACATCTAAAGGTAGAAGAATAGCCTTAAGGCTATTCCTACGTGTTGGTCAGAAAAAAAAAGGGTATCCAATGATAAGATCCCTTTAAGTTTTGGGTTCATGGCAAAGAAATTCCAGTGTTTTTTTTTTTTTTTCACCATTTGCTTATCACTTTTGTCTTGTGACAAGGTTCTTGATCATGTTGGAAAAATGTATTGTTCATCACCAAATTGTTCATGGAGCACTGGGAGAAGCTGCTGTTGGAGGATGTTTAGATACCATTCATTATTACTAGAAGTGATCTTAGGCAAAACAGTGAGTGAGCTCGACTCTCTTGGATGAAAAGCAATCCAATACATGAATAGTCTCAGGATACCTTACTGTATTTACTGTTGGAATGACTTATGACCCATGATGGTGCTCTTCTCTTCTTCTCCAGGTGATCTTTCCTTCAGAAGCAATGAACTTTGTAAAAACTCAAACTTGGTTTCCATCTCAAAACGTTTGGCCACTATGGTAATACTTCTTGTATCATTCCCTCAGCGTTTCCTAGATCTCTGCTTACTGTCAATCTTGGTTTACATCCAGTGAATTTAAAAAAAAAAAAGCCCTTGGTCATATGAAGGATCACATGACCATAATGACTATAGACCTTTTGTTGACCGGAAGTTATGAGGATGACAGCAAGCAGAAACCTAGAACTGTGACAAATTGATACAGACTGTATATTGGAAACTGAATAATCCCTATAGCAGTGGAATATGTGGGTCTTCGGTTATAAGGGTCATATTTATACCTTTCATCTGTGTTAGTTTTATTTTTGTTTAAATTGATAGGAAATTGTTAAGAAGTGATACATTCTCATAGATATAACAAGTTAGAGTACTCCCTCTCTTCTAAATCGTTACAAGGTCAGAAGAACAATCATACTTACATACTCCATATCCTGCTTGGATTCTGTAAAATAATTTAAGGTGTCTGTGCTTTGTGGATCATAGTCTACTTTATATCGCTGAGTATTTTTGGCTTGTTCCTTCCTGATGATTTCTATTTTGGTCTGAGGATTACTATACAACATTCTTTGTGTGTTAGATGGTGCTTGAGTGTCACTGCTGTCAGGAAGCATATCCTCCTCAGATTTGCTGAAATTCCCTATCAATACAAAAAGTATACATATTTGATATTGCAATAACTTTTTTAGCCAGTATGATTGGCTGCAATATTTTTACAGTTTGACAAAGCATGAAAAGTATATAAATATTCAATACAAATCAATAATTGTAGTAAAATATTTGGACCCACGTTTCACCAGTGCAATGGCAATATATGGCCATATACAGCAAGCATAATAAACATATCAGAACAGCAATTTTAATTTTATAGCTATACACCTCCACCTCCAATAAGTCCAGCTCTTTACTGCAATAGGCGCTGCTCCACCGATTCCAGCACAGTTAGAATTTTTTCTCTAACCCCCACATTACTGAGCAAATAGTGCAGTTATTTTTGGTGTCTAATGTTCTATTTAGGCTCCGTACTGTCATGAGGGGCGATGTCTGGCAGGAGCAGGTAAGGGGTGTGTTTCTTAGCTCTGACACCGGCTGGCATTGATTGAAGCTCTGAATCGCACCCCTTGCCTGACACTATCCTTCTAACATTACACAATTTAAACAGCACATCAGGCACCAAAACTAACTGCACTTGTTACTCAAGAGTGCTGTGGTCTACAGAAAAAATTCCAACTGTGTTGAAATCAGTGGAGCAGCGCCTATTAACAAATGCTAAGAAATAGGTGAAAGGTCCTCTTTAACAAGACAAAAACTTGATCAAAATATGAGCAGCCATGTTTTCGAAGCCTGCCACTGTCCCATTAAAGAAAACCAGGTCAGGTGTTTTTTCCACCATAAACTGGCCCCATCAAGTGCAGGATGATGTAATTCTGCTTCTAATAGTTGCCCCTCTAATCTTTCTGTTACAGTAAAGTAAAGTTATAAATGTTTGGAAACACAAAAATTCACTTAAAGAGGACCTTTCATCACCTGGGGTACATACGGTTTAATACACCGCTAGAAAGCCGACAGTGCGCTGAATTCAGCGCACTATCGGCTTTCCCGTTCTGTGCCCACGGTGAAGAGCTGTAGGTACCGGTACCATAGCTTTTCACTGTCAGAAGGGTGTTTCTGACAGTCAGTCAGGAACGTCCTTCTTCACAGCAGCGTCTATCTTATGGAAGGCATTCAGAACGGCTGCCTTAAGTAACAAATAGGATTTATTAATCTCAAAAACTAATCAATCATAAAAGAAAATGTAGGATTATTGCCAAGTTTGATGATGCACACTCTGGAGTGAGACATTTTTGAGCGACATTTGGATTTTCTTTTACAGGGTGAGGACTTTAGTGAGATACGGACTCCCACAATCACATATAGAAGAGGCAGCAGGAACCTTAAGGACCAGCTAGTTCATTTTACACAACCATTGAATAATGATAGTTGGCTCAACAAGAAACAGATATTTTTGTATATCTTCACCTACAAGGGATCTGCAGTAAGTTATTAGGATCCTTATTTAGGCCGGGGCCCCTCATGGGAGAAACATGTTGTTTTACAGTCCAACCCAACCACACATTGCAGAAAAATACACACAGATGTCACGCTGCGATTTCCAAAACTGTTGCAGCAATTATACCTATAGAAACATGGGTGGTTTCCCTATAGGTATACTTGAAACCAAGTCTGCAGAGGTTGAAAAGCGCTGTGGGAATGTTTGCATGGATTTCCATCCCATATTCTAAAGACATACTGATAGGGAAAAATGTACATTCTGAGCTCTATATGGGACTCACAATCTACATTAAAAAAAACAACAAAAAAAGCGCTGTGGGAAAAACCACAATGCGCTGCCACTGTGGTTTAGGGTAAGTTCACAAGGGGTATTTTGGACTGGAACCTGAGGTGGAGGTAGCCATAACTGAATTGCACCAGCAACCAGTTGCGCGCTCCGCTCCAGATTGGGCTTAGTCGAGAGGAGGGAGTGGCTTCAGACTGAATCGTGAAGTGAAACGGCCTGAAGAATGAGCATTTCGCTTCTTTTTCCGGGAGCCGGCTTGTTTCAGAAAAAACACCTGACCTGACCTGTCTTTTTGGTCAAGATTTTGAAGCGAACACAGCCTCAAAATCCTGACCAAAAAACCTGCGTGAACTTACCCTCAGCCTTATGTTTACTAGCTGATTATCACCATTACTTGCACAACTTTTTGACTTTCTAATCAAATTTGAAGTGACCGAAAGCTGGCCAAATGTATCAACTAGAGTCAGGAGGAAAAGCACAGATTTAAAGATTTTTGCCTGGCATGTCTGGAGCATTTTAAAAATTTTATTAGTTCTGAGCCTGTTAATAAATTTGGTGCAAATTTCACCATACTTAGGAAATAGCATTCTGACAAAGGGATCTGTAAAGTAAAGGTATAGACCCACCTCACTGCAGCTCTATTGTGTACATAATGTTGTGAATCTGAGAGAATGGGAAGTAGTATCTTAGATATGCAACATATATTCGGAAGAAGAGGTGAAACTACCAGTACATCGTGTGTTGCAAACATTTCATTTAAGACCTCTGCTGATAGAATAGGTTAGCACTCAGCTATAGCTTAACAGATCTCAAGGCTTACAATTCAAAGTAAAATGACTTCAGGATTATTTTCACACACCATCATTTACAATGGGGTGTGCTTTGCTGACAACTTTCTTCATGGGTATCTGCTGTTAGTGTCATGCGATAAGATCAGAATCTATCCTGGGATGACCTCGTTGGCAAACCAAGTCCTTCTGTTACTAATTTTCTTAGCAACTTTCACAAAGCCACACCATATATAATCTAAGCCATCATATAAATTGCAATATATATTACAGTAAAAAGGTTATTTAGATAGTAGAATTAAACTTGTACTAAATCTGTTTGTCTTATCGATCTGCACCATAGTACAGTTTTTACAAAGACATGATCCTTCATCAAGTTCAATTATTCACTAATACCTTGGCATTATGCAGATGATGGCTTTACCCAGAGTCTGGCATTACCCATGACATATACAAGAGTACATATTTATATCCTATAAAACTGGTGATGACTTTACCTTAAAATACCTTTTGTAAAACTCATGACTCAAGTATACTGAAGGCTTAATAACAGCATCTTATACGGGAGGCTCAAAGCAAATAGCAGTGGCATAATCTCAGCAGAGAACATTGTCACATAAAGTAGCATTCCATAATATTGTAAAATGCAATCATTTAAACTTGAAGGAACAGAGCATTTATTTATTTTTTTCATATTTAAACTGGCTAGATATTCCAGAATACAGACTTAGCCTGATGCAATTGTAAACCTAGCCTATCTGTCATTCAGGTCCGCTAGAGGACCCGGACAGTGGATAGCCCGTCCGCCAAAACAGTGGTTACCTGTGGACAGCATATATAATGCTGGTATCCATCCATTTTCATACTGAAACCTTCGGAGAGAAAAGTCCTCCAAGCAGGATTTTTCTCTCCGGCAGATTCCTACGGAGACTCTGATGCAGAAGTCAACCTAGCCGTAAACAGTAAACATACTCTGCAGTAGATAGCAACGTATACTTTGTACTTTCCTTACTTTAACAAACCCAATATATGAGAGGCGGTAAACAGAATTGCTACACTTTATGAATTTGGGTTAGCTACGATTTGCTGACCTTAGTCTAAATCAGTGCATAGTTCCATTAAACATTTTAAAGGGAATCTGTCAGGGCATCTTTGACTCTAAGTCACCCACAGGTATTTATGGATCTTGGGTTTAGTGTCCCAAATCGCCCTGTTATAATGCAATTCATGGCTACATTAAAAATAGCTTTATAGTCACCCTACCTCTGTACTCCTCACATCAGTTCTTCAATGAAGCCAGAGGAGTACACCTCATTTAGAGTGTGAATGCCCTGAAACTCCGGCACTTGCACAATGAAGCCAGCGTGTACATCCCTAGAATCAATGAAGAGCAGCACAGACGCCGGGAGCAACAGAGAGGAGTCTCATGAGACTAAGTGTAAAAGTTTATAACTTTCACTAAGAATTGTATACGTATTCGTGAACAAGAGTTACCTTCAAAAGTAGCAGGACAATTATCCATTATGTGACACTCAAATGTCTTTTTCCTTTACAAACAGTAAGAAATTTTTATATATATGTTGTTATACATTTAATGTCTGGATATTAACAAGATGCAACAAACAGCTATGCATTTATTTGCATTATGGCAAACTTCGCTCTGGAAATCGTGATACCTGAAGAAAAGCAATAAGTATGTACAGAACACTTCCATATTATTGGAATAATGCCATAATAATGCTAGGCAGCCATAGGCCCGGTTCACATCTGTGTTCAGGCTATTCTGTTCCCCTCTCTGCATGAAAAATGCAAAAAAAAAAAAAAAAAGTCCTGCAAGCAGCACTTTAACTGCTTAACTTATTCCCGTATCTAAAAGTGTATTTCTGCAAGCATTAGGTAGAATAAAGACCTACTGTACAGGAAAGCAATCTGCCTTAATTAATTATTTTCAGCTAGAAAGAGTTTTCAAAAAGTTTACATTGAGTTCTGTGAACTGGATTATCTATTTTAATAAATAGCTTTTCTACAACTTTTTGGTAAATGCTGCACAACACTGGTTTAGTTACTTAAATGGAGTCTACCACCTCCCTTCTGCCCTGCTCAAGTAGGATGGGTGATGTCGTAGCAATCGGAAAATGAACACACACTGCACAGGGTGAAGTTAAGCAAGAGATATTAGGGGTCTGGTAAGGGAGCAAGGGGCAAGCATGTTACGTGACTTCACTTTGTTCAGCCTTCAGCCGGATGGTCCCCATCATGCTATACCTGGGGAGTTTTGTGGACCTTTCAGGCAAAGGCAAAACAAACAGCTATAAGGGTCACAGCAGTCGCCCTTGCAACCATGCGCCTAAACAGGAGGCTTCATAGGCCCCTTCACCACACTACTGTCTTCACATGCAGGGAAGTGTATGCTTACCTCTTCTTCCTGCAAAGTGCTGAAGTGGCGTCCATCTGTGCTCCTCTTCTAAAGTCTTTATCATACAGTTTGCAGTACCAGAGTGCAGACAGGGTAGCCGGGAACACAATAAAAGAGATGCACAGTTGGGCAACACATCCAAACTTTGCAGGAAGAAGAGGAAAGTGGACAATTCACCAGAACTGTGTATCCTGTACTGTATGTAATGTAATTTGGAGTGGGATTGAGAGAACTATTTCCTATGGGGGGGGGGGGGCGTTACCTGTCGGGGAGAAATAATTGGGACACTATTACCTATGTGTATTAAAAATATGTTAACATCAGCCTTATGGCCTTTCTTAAGGCTATTCTGACGGGATAATAACTGAAAAAGGGATTCTAATTATAGAATCCCTTTAAAGTGGCAAAGAACATAAGGAAGTGCAATATGTACCACCACTTTGGTCACAGGATAGTTACAATGGAAATAAGTTCCTGCTTGAGGATGGAGCAACGTTCATTTACCCCGGGAGCAGTCCATAGTCAATGTCACTTTAAACAGGTCTAATTCCAGTGTTTAAAATGAGATTAAGAGCAGGTCTGTAGCCCACATAGATTTAGAGATGACTTAACACATTCATACTCACTTTCTATTACCTCTTTTGGGCCGCTCTTGGTGACATCATTGGCACGGGCTCAGAGCTGTGGTCTATGATTAGGCTTCAGCAGTGTCCTGGTTACCGAGGGTCATGGAATGCCCATGTGACTGCTGGTGGCCCAATCACCAGCCTCAGCTGTGGCCGCTGTATCTATGACTTTACAAAAGAGCACGAATGCTGTGAGGAGACCCAACAGAAGTAATGTGAACACAAAAACAAGTACAGCACCGAGCTGTATATGGTGAAGTATTGTTGGGTGAAGGAATAATACGATAAATACAGAGTTGACTCTCACCCGAGGGAGCTTTGATAAATTCACAATTACCAACAGTGCCTTAGAACACAGGGGGTTCCTCCCTGGGTGAACAAGAGCAGCAGAATCCGTCCCACCAGTGGTGTCAATCGGAATGCCAGAGTACCAAAGTAAAGGATAACGGCGCTTCACCTGGTAGATGGACATCAAACCTTCTTTATCATAGTTCAGAACACAACGCGTTTCGGGCATCAATTGCCCTTTTCAAGCCACCCAGAGCAGTTCATTTACACTTGAAAAAGGGCAATTGATGCCCGAAACGCGTTGTGTTATTCTGAACTATAATAAAGAAGGTTTGATATTCATCAACTAAGTGAAGCGCGGTTATCCTTTACTTTGGTCCTCTGGCATTCCAACAGAGGTAACGGCAGAGTATGAAGAGACCCTACAGAATATAATAATGTCACTGTAACATCCGCATCTGTTCAAACTTCCGCACTTTCTTCCAGTCGCATGGTATAGCGCAGGAGGTGCACCTGGCTAGGATTTTCATGCTTTTCAGTTTCTTGTACTCTGTCTGAATACAGCTCTATCCCCTCACTTCAGCTATTCATTCATCTCACACATCTCTTCCACTGTTTGTTTATCTGTGCTCCTCAAAGAGTTATCCTTATTCTTGCTTATGTGATTGACATCCTTCCTTTCCAATCAAGTCTGGGGCAGATTCCAGATGTCATATACACTATGTGATCAAAAGTATCCGGACACCTGGCTGAAAATGACTTACAAGTTTGTGGCACCCTCCATCGGTAATGCTGGAATTCAATATGGTGTTGGCCCACCCTTAGCCTTGATAACAGCTTCCACTCTAATACGTTCAATCAGGTGCTGGAAGGTTTCTTGGGTAATGGCAGCCCATTCTTCACGGAGTGCTGCACTGAGGAGAGGTATCAATGAAGGTCAGTGAGGCCTGGCACGAAGTCAGCGTTCCAAAACATTCCAAAGGTGTTCTATAGGATTCAAGTCAGGACTCTGTGCAGGCCAGTCCATTACAGAGATGTTATTGTCGTGTAACCACAGGCCGTGCAGTATGAACAGGTGCTCGATCGTGTTGAAAGATGCAATCGCCATTCCTGAATTGCTCTTCAACAGTGGGAAGCAAGAAGGTGTTTAAAACATCATTGTAGGCCTGTACTGTGATAGTGCCACACAAAACAACAAGGGGTGTAAGCTTCCTCCATGAAATACACAACCACACCATAACTCCACCGCCTCCGAATTTTACTGTTGGCACTACACACGTAGGCAGATGACGTTCACCGGGCATTCGCCATACCCACACCCTGCCATCGGATCGCCACATTGTGTACTGTGATTCGTCATTCCACACAACATTTTTCCACTGTTCAATTGTCCAATGTTTACGCTCCTTACACCAAGCGAAGCGTCGTTTGGCATTGACCTGCGTGATGTGTGGCACCCAATCACCTGACCACGTTCGAAGTTCGTCAGTTCCGCGGAGCGCCCCACTCTGCTCTCTCACGATGTCTAATGTCTACTGAGGTCACTGATAATGGAATACCGGGCATCACAATGCACCTAATATGAAAAACGCATGTCTTTGGGGATGTCTGGATACTTTTGATCACATAGTGTATATGGTTTTCTAACCCACACCTGAGAGCTTGCTATTAGTCTCTGTGGAGCATGATAGCAGTTTTCCCCGGTAACTATGTTTTTGCAGAGCCGTATTCCTCCCATATTTGTTTTGTTCCTGCTGCCTGACTGTTCAGACCTTTTAATATTTCTCTACCTGTTCTCATTTGTTTGTCTTGTCTGCATTTGTGTTTGCACTTGTTACATAGGAAGGGACTGTCGCCCAGTTGTCCTCTACCGTTTAGGGTAGCTGAGGCAAGCAGGCAAGGACTTCATGGTGGGTCTAGTATTAGGGATCACTGTCCGTGTCTTCCTTTGTTCTGCTGGGACATTCGCAACAAATGAAACCTAACAGGTTTCGTAACTGTCACTCTTCACTTTGACATAACTTTGGCTGTGTTTCTTTCAGAGAGCTAGAAATAGGATGGCTAGGTTACTAGGTGCTCTAAGTATTCTACACTATGTTTTAACAAAGATAGCTGCAGCCATAATCTATAATAGGATCACCTCCTCAAGGTTATAGCAGAAATGCAAAGTTTTCAGTGAATCAATGAAAAGTTCTACCAAATCTTTTCCCACAAAGCTATATATCAATTTCAGTTAAAACTGCTCTAGAACATAATCCCTTCTGAATCCACTGTAGATCCCCAGTGACAGGTTCCATTTAAGCAGCCAAGACTGGTTGACCTCTCCTTTTTGTAGGGATGCCCATGGTAACTAATCAGATTACAACTCTTTTGCCACAGGCCCTTTATAAAAATCAACAACCTGGGGATCCAAACGTAGCCTTTGATCACATGACCTGGGGGTTGTGACATCAGCAGACCCACTCACCCCACTCCAATCCATCCAAAGCTGCACCAGATAAATAAATACTCCCGGGAAACCCTTTAATAAAAGCTAATCAAAACATTATATGTACCCCCCAAAACTATCTCAAATAAAAGTACAACTTCCCAGGCAAACAATTAGCCCGCCTAAATATGTTGACAGAAAGAGAAAAAAAAAGTTCTTAAAGAACTAATCACTAAGGTCTCTTCATACAGCTAATTGGCTATATAAGATCAATTTCACATCATGATATTTGCAAGCCTGTACCAACCAACCAAAGTATCCATTAAACAGTCACTGGACTAAAACATAAGAAAAAGAAACCTCAATGTAATGATAAAAAAAAAAAAATCATACATACGCATATATTATACGCTCACTGTATAGAGTTTACACCATAACATATCACACTGTATTTTATCAATGATCGCCTCTTTAAGGGTGACTTTACACGGAGTATCCCACCAGTCCTTTAGACATGTATACACGTGTCCGAGCGCAGCGCTTCAAAACAGAGCCCATTGATTTCAATGGGTGCCGATATATGTGCGCTACCCATTGAAATCAATCGGAGGCTTTTTTACCTATTGATTTTCAATGGGTAGCGCGTGTCTATCGGCACCCATTGAAATCAATGGGCTCTGTTTTGAAGCGCCGCGCTCGGACACATGTATACGTGTCTAAAGGAGCGGCGAGCTACGCCGTGTGAAGGCACCCTAAGTTGTAACAATCTGATAGTTACTCCTTATACAAATATTGTGGTGCACATATTAATTTGATAGGGTTTTTAGTTTTGTTTTTTAAATCCATCCACCAATCCAAAAGATATCCCCCTGGAAGGTTATATGTAACGCTGGCCTTACACGAACGTAAGTTAAATCTGCAAATGGTCCTCAATTGTGGGTTCATAATTGCGGACACATTGTATTCAGTGCGGCCTCTTACACCACCGAATAGTTTATTCATGGTGTGCCGGTCCGTGACCAGGGTCTGCACTGAATACCGCAGGTCTGCAAAGTCACGGACATCATGTCACAGACTGTCTTTGACATTTGCACTTTGTGCATGGACACAGACGTCTGCAGAAGAGTGAATTTTGTGTTGCTGATCAGCAAATTGCGGACCTCAAAAACCACTAGTGTCATGTAAGACCAGCCTAAACCATCTCTGCTTCTCCATGTGGGCGGGAACAATTTGTATTTCTCTGAGCAACTGAAAAGGTTCCCACCCACATGGAGAATCAGAGCTAGGTCACATATAACCTCTCAGGGACAATGTCTTTTCAATAGATGGACAGATTGGAAAAAGGAAAACGCCAGCTAGTTCAGGGACACATGAATCAAATAATGTATGGTATTTAGCATTTCATACTTGGTGGTAGGTTCTTTTAAGACTTAGTAAATTTTCCCCCATTTAGTTTATGCACTGCACATACATTCAATGTATCTGGAGGTGAATTTACGAAGTTCTGCATACCAGAATTCTGCCGTTCAAAAAGTTGCAACATTTTAGACTTTTACAACACTTCTGAATGGGGACGCGGACAGTAGATAAGGTTGTGGTGGGTTCAAACTACTGTTATTTAATGTCTGTTGCTCTCATTGGTCAGAGGATGAGTGCAACAAAAATTAACAGACATATGCAAATCGAACCCCTCTGCATAACCCCCATATAAAAAAAAAAAAAAAAAAAAAATGAACAAAGTTTTCCTCTCTCTCTCTCTCTATATATATATATTACACACATATCTAGAAGGTGGCAACTCACACACACAACTCCGGAGGCATAACATGAACTATGAGCCCCAACGTTATCTGTGGTCCACTACACCCCCCCCCCCCCATAATATACTGTTTACTGTACAGGTCTCCTCATATTGCAAAGAGAGACCTCATGGGCTCCTGGGTATGGGTGTAACATTTGCACATTTCCAAATATTGTAAGTCTCTCAGTCACACCCTATTAATGTGGAATCCACGGGTAATATTTTAACAAGCAAGTAGATACAGGAAGTGTCAGACTGGGGTGCTTGGGGCACACCAGAAGGATTCATTTTTGGAGTCCACTTCACAGATAAACGACCTGTCTCCTATTTTATTTGAAGGCTAGCTTGCTACCCACTCCTCTCCTTTAACTAGGACCACCCCCCAGCTCTGTGAGCAATATGATTGGTGGCGGAGGCCCGACAGTGACAGAGGCATGATACCCTGTTTCCCCGAAAATAAGTCATCCCCCGAAAGTAAGACATAGCAGAGGTTTTGTTGAATTACCTAATATAAGGCACCCCCTGAAAGTGAGACATCCCCCAATGATAATAATCTTTCTGTGTAAAGATTGTAAAGAAAAACATTGCAGCCGGTTGAACACTGTGCACGATGTTCTGTGTGCACAGGTGTGCCGGCTGCTAACGCCACTGCGATACATAGATGAGCTGGGAGATGCCTGCTGTGCATACACTAAGCATCATATGCAATGTGGAGTCCACTCTCCCAGCTCATTCCACAACAGCTGGAACAATGGATACAACATACGGTATCACAGCAGCCTGATTTCCCATGCACACGTAGCACTGCACACAGCATTCAGCCGGCTGCAATGTTTTTCTTCATACAATCTTTACGCAGCAAGCACATCTCAGCAAAGTGCAGTGGTGGCAGCAGCACACAACAATAAAATAAGACATCCCCTGAAAATAAGACATAGCATATCTTTAGGACCAAAATTTAATATAAGACTATCTTATTTTCAGGGGAAAAACACGGTAGCGCCCAGCCTGGCTTTGTGCCTATATGCCATCTCTGCCACCCAAACAATCGACATATAATAAACTGGGTAGTTTGTTAGAGGTTGTACTCAGTTTATTATATGGGCACATAGGCTGCTGTATGCAGTGTACTATGGCATGCAGGACTCTGGCCAGGGACCCTCCTGGGGATTTACCTGGTCACAGGTCCCAGTTCTAGGACTACATTACTACTCATCATCTATTACAGACTTACCTTCTAGCGAGTGACTCCTGTCCCTGCCTTTGGTGACATTTACACAGACTCCCCGGCCCATGAGCAGCGCCTGGATTGGTGTGGGCTCCTCAGGTTCGGGTCTACACTGGAGCCCAGAGCCACACTTCTGGCTATACACCCCGCACTTGCTGCCCTCGGGCAGGGCACAGGTCAAGCAACAGCCGCACAGGGTCTCCGGCACCAACTCCTCGCAGTCAGAGCTCAGGGGCTTGCACTGCTCCAGGGCTTTAGAGTCACACGGCTCGCACTGGACTACCGGCCCCACTGCCATAGCCAGCTGGCTCAACCACAACGCCAGCGCCGCTGAACACCACACGTACATAGTAGCCGAAGTGTAGAGACCAGGACAAGTATATAAGGGCAAGCCACGGATGACAGGAGCTGCGGGGACACAGAGGGAGAGCAGCAGTTATTACATCATCTCACCCCATAGAGGCACATGTGTCCGGCCGGGCAGTGTGGCTGCAGGTACTCACCTGGTCACATGCACATGTTGCTGCGGCTACACACAAAGTCTCAACAATCACGTGATGTCACCGAACACCTTCTAGACTCCGAAAGGTCCCGCAGAGAAGCTTAAGCCACTCGCTGTGTCCGCCCCTCTTGGTGAAGGCAATATACACGTTCCTCCTGCCTGTGTACAGCGCTGCCACGCTAGGCCTGTTACTTGCCCCTTCCTCAGGTTCTGTTCCCCATCTGTTCTCTCATTCAAGTTCTGACTATATAGAGAGTGAGCTCCAGACACGCCCCGGCATATGCATAGTAAATAACGTCCGGCCGGCGACTACAGGCTGAGAGGCGGAATCCAGGATTCGGTGATACGAAGAGGAGGAGGAGAAGGGGAGTCTCTGAATCTGATTTGTGTTCAAGTGCACCTCAGAGAACTCCCATTAATGCGGTGGGAGAGGAGAGGGGGGCACTGGCTTCTTTTGTTTCAGCACATATTTCTTGGGAAAGTGCGGGCAGTCGGTGAATGCGTCAGGTTATGGCACTTCACATGAGGAGCTGGAGTAGTCACTGTGTAGACAGGTGGTGCAGGAGAGGAGTCCCACATTACATAAGGACTCATTCTAATCTGCATGTTACTTAAACTTTCTTATGACTTCACCTCAAGAAATACAATAGAAAATGCAGAGTACTATGAATGACATTGAGGCAGTGCTCCATGTTCTGCCTGCTGAGGGGCAGCTGCCCTAAGACACCACAATATACCCACAAGTGGTCAACACTGTTTGTAGGAGACTAGAGTCCATTCATGGTGAGCAGAGCAGGTTCGAAGTCACTTGGTAAAATGTTTTGCGTCTCACACACTTTCAGGGACATAAATATCACATTCATACCACAAACCACATTGATCGCCGTGTTATGTCTGCATTGGTGTATTATATCGCTATGCCTAAATATGTATTCCATTATTCCTTTCCATATTGAAGGTTTTGAGCTTTCATGGGTTGTCATTAAAGACAAACATTCAGTGAACACAGACCCTGTAGGTAGCGAAAATGTCAGTATTACACTCCTACAAACACAGAGTACACTAATACAATTGATCCTACAATCTGTTCCTGTGGCCTAGATTGCTACACAGTGTACATTGTAAAGTTATTAAGCCCCCATTAATAAAGCTACGTTCACAGTACCGTTATTAAAGTCCTCTCATCCAATACAGAATGACAGTAATGGACACAGACGGAGCCCCTCCGTCTGTATCCGTTCCCATTGACTAATGTAAACAACATGATAGACTCTGTGTTCTTTCACGTTTGTTTACTTTTGTAAAGTTCTGCGTGCTGAAAAGTGAAAAAACATGATGGGAGAAAGCTTCAATCATGTGTTTTTTTACATTTGGGTGAATGTAGATGGACGCCTGACAAAGGGGGCTCTCTTGGTATCTGTTATTCAATGTCTGCTGCTCTCATTCTGTGATGGACACCCACCCTAACTGTCCTGCTCTCGGATAATCCCTTTAAGCTGGCCATGCACATTAGACGTTAGACCGCCATTGCTCATCTGAAATGAACTCTAGTTGGTCGGTTACATGACCAACTCTCCTAAACACATGAATAAGCACAAACCTTTCAACGAGCATTCGACTATCTCAGATACTTGAAAAATTAATAGATGAATGTCATTTAGTGCTAATGAAGTAGTGAAAATAGCTGACGGCCACTTTGTGAGTGTGTCAGTAATACAAACGGACACAGAACAAAAATCTCCCCCAAGGCTAAGGCCCCATGGGCCGTAATCGCAGCGCTAAAGTGCTGCGGATAGAACCGCTGCATGAACGCATTGCAGCTCTTTCCGCAGCACTTTGAAGAGAAAGTTCACAGCCGCAATGGCTTTGCAAATCGCAACGTGTCCGCACTGCGTTTTTTTCCGCAAAGTGGGCATGGGATTCACATGAATCCCATCCCCTTTGCTTGCACTGTAAAACGCCACAATTTTTCCCGCAGCATCTCCACTGCGGGCAAATCGCGATGTTTACGTCCTGTGGGGCCCCGGCCTTAGTCTGTCTTTCTAGCCTATACACATTGGATCACAGCAGAAAACAAAAGTAAAAAATCCAACAAGACTTTGGTCTTGATCAACTTTAGTTCATTGATTGTCTGTATGGGACATCCTACTAATATTATAAGTGTGAAAGTTTGTGTGTTTGGATGTTTGTGAGTTTGGATGTTTGTTCCTCAATCACGTTAAAACGCCTGGACGGATTTGCGTGCAATTTTCCACAAACATAGTTTTCCCTTTGGATTGAGTCACAGGCTACTTTTGGTGCCACTAAACAACATGGCTTCCTAGCAGGAGACTCACAAAAGCAGGACTCCTAGCCCCAGCTATAGACTCACACACACTGCCTGGCATTTCCTGCCTCAACCTGCCTGCACACTCCTTACTGTCACCTCAGGAGTAGCCCTCACTCACATTTACATATAGCTGTCCACTATATAACACATCACATTGTCTGTATCACGACATACACAATACAACACATCACATTGTCTGTATCACGACATACACAATACAACACATCACATTGTCTGTATCACGACATACACAATACAACACATCACATTGTCTGTATCACGACATACACAATACAACACATCACATTGTCTGTATCACGACATACACAATACAACACATCACATTTGCTAGCCCACCAAACTTTTTAAAGCACTTTTACAGTTTCACACGTCTGTGTCCGCCCAATTCTCAAATCACCGCAGACGAAGTCGCGGGTAAAAGCTAGTACTGTCATAGGTTTATGTACGAACAACCAACAGCAGACAGTCTAAAATATGCCATTTCACCAGTCTAAATTTCAATGTGTATGGCCAGCTTTAGTACTTCTATAAGGGATTTATTCCTATAGTAATGCTAGACACACATTAGACAGTGATCAGATGATTTATACCTCGTGCCCTGCCACCTCCTACACATGCACACTTGGCTCAGATCGGCATGCACACCTACTCTATAAAGATAGGGGAGAAAACTGCTGACAGACAACCTCTTGTAGCAGTCCATTGCCAGGCAGATGTCTGAATGACAGCAAGCAGAGATCTAGAAAAATGTGAGGAATCAATACAGAAAATATATGGGAAAATTGTATAACTTTTTATTATACAAACAATATAGAACGGGTTCACACCTGCGCCTGGTCTCCGCTTTGCAGGTTTCCATTTCCTGCCCGAGAAACTGAACAGGAGATGGAGATCGGCAGGCAGTTTTCAAACCCATTCATTTGAATGAATGCCCATAATGTGTCTCTTAACACTGGTCTGAACTGGACAGTTCTTCTAAGGTTGCAAATTCTATAAACACCAGACTTCTGACCCAGCACTATGTGGGCATTACAACTCAACTCCATTGACTTCAGTCGCACTGTGTTGCACTTCTCTCTGCACAGCTCTGGGCACATGTATAGGTGTCACAAAGGTCATGCCCTCATTGATTATTATCATTATTATTATTTATTTATATAGCACCATTAATTCCATGGTGCTTTACATTTGGGGGTTACATACAGTACACAGAATATATAGGTAGATATAATACTAACAATGACCGACTGGCACAGTGGGGTAGAGGGCCCTGCCCGCGAGGGCTTACAATCTATGATTATAAATTGATGCCAAATGCAAGCAATATGCCATCATATACAACACTTTGAAAAATTGCTGAAACATGAGCTATGATGCACATGCACTACATGGTGAAAGTGGTTTATTTATATTGGAATACATACTTTTTTTTGTGAAACTATAATGAACTTTTACCAATGCTTATATACTGATAAAGTAACTCATTTATGGCCCATGTACATGTATGAGTTTTTTATTATAGACTATAAAAGCACAGTGTTCTTTGCTTTACCTTCACTTTGCAGCATCCTTTAGATAATACATCCATGGCTGTTGGCATCTTGATTGTCAGTGAACTAAGTACTTGTCACATTATATCTCTGACTATGATTATTGTGCCTCCCTCTAATGCCACAGGTCTCTAAGCTTCTAGGGGTTCCAGAGTTTGTGGGATATAATTTATATCATTAAAAGTGTATTGTAATGAACATAATTATATTTACATTTATAAACAATTAAAAGTTACACATTTTTCCAAATAAAGTAATAAAAATATCTACAAAGTTTTAAAAATTTTGAGCCGTCTTAGTGGTGACAGTATTAGTCTTGATTCATTGGCAATGGATACGACCATGAACGCAGAAACTTTCTTTGCTCTGGGATTTGTCAAAAAATCCAGTCATGATTTCCTTATAGTAGCCACATTGTCAAGCAGATACACTATATCCATGAGAAGATAACCCAGCTACAACTAGGAAATCATGGGTGGTTTTCCGACGGGTACCAGACCATAAAACATTTCTACGTTCATGGTTGAATCCATTGAAAATCTATCAATACAACATACTTTTACCATTAAGCTGATTCGAAAAAATCCTGAAAACTTTGTAAAATTAATAATTTATATTTGCAAAAATGTTTAACTACAAATTTAAATATTTATATTCACGAGAAAACCCCTTTCCCAAGATTTCAGTCTTCCTAACATAGAGTTTAGTTCCATATTATTGGGACTGTTGTTGCAGTTTGGAGTATTGTTTATCTATGTGTAAATCATTTACAGAGTGAACTAGGTAAACATAAAGCTCAACAGGTATAAGTATACATATTGTTTATCCTTATATTCACCAATATGGATGTGATTGACTCTCCTCACTAGTTGAGGGTAGATTCATAGAAGTCTATGATCCCTTCTCCAGTTAATGAAGAAAATCAAAAAGAACTGTTCACAGAGAAATGGGCTCAGAGCTCACACAGCTGAATGTGTCTGGCCCTTCACTTTAGTGATCAGTAAGGATCGCAACATCTGGACTTTGAGTTTTTATGGCCTTTCCATGAGTCAAAATTTCACATCTTAGGCCTCGTTCACATCTGCGTTCGGTATTCCATTCAAAGATCCGCATGGGGACCCCCCCGAAACAAAATACCAAACGCAACTGCAAGCGGTGTGGCAGCGCAAGCACACGGACCCCATAGACTTTAATGGGGTCCGTGCACTTGTCAAGTGCTTCCCGCATGAATCATGTGGGCAGGAAAGTAGATTGTGAACTACTTTCCTGACCGCATGATCCCTGCAAAGATCTGGCAGCAAGCACACGGACCCCATTATAGTCTAGGGGTCCGTGTGCTTTCACTGGCACACCGCTTGCAGTTGCGTTTGGTATTTTGTTCGGGGGGGTCCCCATGCGGACTCCCCTTGATGGAATCCAAATGCAGATGTGAATGAGGCCTTAGAAAGGCCACTGATTCAGTGAAGTTCAAGTGGAATGGAGTTCCTTAGGGTATCCAACTATAATTAAAGTAAATCAAAGCTACCTACATACAGCCAACCCGGAATTAAAATATCAAATGTCAGCTGGCTAAAACTGCTAAGATTATTGTTGGTATTCCTGGTCTAATCTATTTTATAATTTGCCATCACTAGTTCCTTACATTGAGTGTCTAGACATGGCCATGCATGTTGTATGACCAGTTGCCAAAAACTTGTTGTTCATAGTTTAGAGACTGAATCACATCGCAATTGCGTACAGTTATTAGAATTTTAGACTCATTTACACTGGGTGATTATCACCATAATGATCATTCTAGACTGAGGGGCAAGATACTTGTTAAGTGTATGGAGTTTCTGAAGCTAAAACCAGGAGAGGATCGTAAAACCGAGAACCTATAATTGGTCAGATTGCACATCTTCGATTTTTTTTTTTTTTTTTATTATCCACTCCTGGAATTAGTCTAAAGAAATTG
Organism: Leptodactylus fuscus; assembly: GCF_031893055.1. Taxonomy (NCBI): domain Eukaryota; kingdom Metazoa; phylum Chordata; class Amphibia; order Anura; family Leptodactylidae; genus Leptodactylus; species Leptodactylus fuscus. The sequence continues at coordinate 138,701,088 of NC_134268.1, forward strand.
CCATTCAATTGTTGGATATGTTTAGGGCGAAGACACAAATTCAAGTTTTGTTGATGCAAAGTATAGTGTGCTTATTTGCACTTGACCACATCTTTCATGTTGACCAAAAAAATCATTCTTGGTTGGCAGCATGTGCCATTGTGAAAAAAATGCATCAACCTGCACTTGTACTGAAAGCATAATTGGGAGGGGGAATAAACATTTGTATGTATGAACAACATAATGGCAAGTTAAAGTTTGCTGCATCTGTACATATGAAAAACATGCTTGGGGCGCTTTCTTTTTAATAATTGAACTTTCAATATAGTTGCCACTTACCATGCTGCATCATATAAAATATTCTGTGCAGGTAGATTTATTTCTACTGAATATGATCATTATAATGATAATATAATTGTATTTTGTTCTTGTGTTAGGTATAAAATTGTGTTTACTTTGGCTTTCAGTGCATTGCAGAATGTTGCCAAAAGGGGTCGCCTTTCCTCTAGATTTCATCCTGATAATGCTGCACTCATTGGACAAAGAAGGTACTGATTAACTTCTTCAGACTGAGTGTATTTTGTTTAGGTCATTACAGTAAAATTCTGCAAAGAAGGGGATCATTCAAGTACATTCTGAAGCTCAATATTTTAGGTGTCTAGCAAAACTACGTACATTATTGCTTGTAATTTCTTGTAGTACAAAAGGCTTGCAATCAGATAACAATGGATTTTATTATATTCATATTTATTATATTAATATTATATTCATAGTAAATTTATTTTTTCAGTTACGCTGCCTATTTTTAGTCGTACAAATCAATACACACATATACACACACATATATATATATATATATATATATATATATATATATATATATATATACAACCGTGCACTTTTGTGATTTATATATGCCACATGTTGTGTGCTTTTACTGTATATAATGAGTGCATGTGTATTACTATACTTGTATGTATGAAAATCTTAAAAGGGAACCTTGTCAGGTGTTTTTTCCTCCCTAAACTAAACCTCATCATGTGCAGCATCAAGTAGTTACTGTACCTTCCCATTGGTATACATAATTAAAGTTTCTGTTGCTGAAAAGTTAAGTTCTTTTATCCCTATGCAAATTAACAGAAAACGGTTTTAAGGGCGTTGCTTTCCATCAATGGGCTTTACTATTTGTTGCTGATAACTGCTGCTCAGTGCCTCCCACTAAATGTACTGTGCATGTGACTCGGTGGTTAGCCCTGAATCCTTGCAGCGCTGGAGTCCTTGGTTCAAATTCAACCAAGAGACCACATCCATTAGGAGATTGTACAGTGGGGCAAAAAAGTATTTAGTCAGTCACCAATAGTGCAAGTTCCACCACTTAAAAAGATGAGAGGCGTCTGTAATTTACATCATAGGTAGACCTCAACTATGAGAGACAAAATGAGAAAACAAATCCAGAAAATCACATTGTCTGATTTTGTAAGAATTTATTTGCAAATTATGGTGGAAAATAAGTATTTGGTCAGTAACAAAATTTCATCTCAATACTTTGTTATATATCCTTTGTTGGCAATGACAGAGGTCAAACGTTTTCTGTAAGTCTTCACAAGGTTGGCACACACTGTTGTTGGTATGTTGGTCCATTCCTCCATGCAGATCTCCTCTAGAGCAGTGATGTTTTGGGGCTGTCGCTTGGCAACACGGACTTTCAACTCCCTCCAAAGGTTTTCAATAGGGTTGAGATCTGGAGACTGGCTAGGCCACTCCAGGACCTTGAAATGCTTCTTACAAAGCCACTCCTTCGTTGCCCTGGCGGTGTGCTTTGGATCATTGTCATGTTGAAAGACCCAGCCACGTTTCATCTTCAATGCCCTTGCTGATGGAAGGAGGTTTGCACTCAAAATCTCACGATACATGGCCCCATTCATTCTTTCATGTACCCGGATCAGTCGTCCTGGCCCCTTTGCAGAGAAACAGCCCCAAAGCATGATGTTTCCACCCCCATGCTTTACTGTAGGTATGGTGTTTGATGGATGCAACTCAGTATTCTTTTTCCTCCAAACACGAAAAGTTGTGTTTCTACCAAACAGTTCCAGTTTGGTTTCATCAGACCATAGGACATTCTCCCAATACTCTTCTGGATCATCCAAATGCTCTCTAGCAAACTTCAGACGGGCCCGGACATGTACTGGCTTAAGCAGTGGGACACGTCTGGCACTGCAGGATCTGAGTCCCTGCCGGCATACTGTGTTACTGATGGTAGGCTTTGTTACATTGGTCCCAGCTCTCTGCAGTTCATTCACTAGGTCCCCCGCGTGGTTCTGGGATTTTTGCTCACCGTTCTTGTGATCATTTTAACCCCACGGGGTGAGATTTTGCGTGGAGCCCCAGACCGAGGGAGATTATCAGTGGTCTTCTATGTCTTCCATTTTCTAATTATTGCTCCCACAGTTGATTTCTTCAGTCCAAGCTGGTTGCCTATTGCAGATTCAGTCTTCCCAGCCTGGTGCAGGGCTACAATTTTGTTTCTGGTGTCCTTTGACAGCTCTTTGGTCTTCATCATAGTGGAGTTTGGAGTCTGACTGTTTGAGGGTGTGCACAGGTGTCTTTTTATACTGATAACAAGTTTAAACAGGTGCCATTACTACAGGTAATGAGTGGAGGAAAGAGGAGACTCTTAAAGAAGAAGTTACAGGTCTGTGAGAGCCAGAAATCTTGATTGTTTGTAGGTGACCAAATACTTATTTTCCACCATAATTTGAAAAAAAATTCTTACAAAATCAGACAATGTGATTTTCTGGATTTGTTTTCTCATTTTGTCTCTCATAGTTGAGGTCTACCTATGATGTAAATTACAGACGCCTCTCATCTTTTTAAGTGGTGGAACTTGCACAATTGGTGACTGACTAAATACTTTTTTGCCCCACTGTATGTTCTCCATGTGTTTGCATGGGTTTCCTCCAGGTACGTCAGTTTCGTCCCATATTCCAAAGACATACTGACAGGGAATGTAGATTGTGAGATTGACAACATCTGTAAAACACTTTCGAATATGATGGTGCTATATACAAGAAATAAGCACTCCACAAACTGAAGTCAAACCAGAACTCACAATATGTTACAAGGCGGTTAAGAACCATGAGGATATATCAGGAGAATGAAAATCCAAGCCAAGAGTCAGTCTGTGAGGTAACAACAGAGCCAAAATAGGGAGACATACAGATTTCCAATGACAAGCCAAAAGTCAAGTTAGAGAAGTCCAGTACACTTGATCAGGATATGAAGTCACACCACATACAGCCAAACAGCTGGCACCTGGCTGAAGAGGAAGAGGGTATAAACATCTCTCCTCAGATGCTAATTGGATAAGTCTAAGAGTTCTCTGAACACTGCAGAAGCTTCCCATGTCAGCACACTAACTTTAAAGAGGTTGCCCAGGATAAAATTTTATTTTTAGTTAGTCTGTGGAAGGTGAAATTAAAAAAAAAAAAAAACTTATTCCCCTGTCCCTGCTGCTCTGGTGTCCTATCAGCACGGTGTGGTCCTGCTGCTCAGCGGTCTTCTTTTGTGGAAGTCCTCACCAGCAGTGAGGTCTCAGTCCCTTCTGCTGAGGTTGCTGATTGGCCTCAGTGGTCATGTGTGGCGGGGAATTACGGAGGCAAGAAACGGTACTGCATTGGTGGACTGTGCTAGGAGGCACTGAAGCACCAGGGACTAGGGAGTATGTTTTTTTTTTTACCTCCCTCGGACTAGTTTAAAAATAGAATTTCAGTCTGGACAACCCCTTTAAAGCAACAGTAGCTCAACCGAGACTCCTAACATTCATGTGTACATATTTAAATTATGTACTGCGTGCTATGACTAAGAGATAGGGATCTCGAAACGCGTCAGCCAGGATGCGGTTTTAATTCATTATTTTTTCTTTACTTCATCACGATGTCTGTATCACCGCTTTTAAGCATAATGGATTAAAGGTTATGTTTTATACATGAAGTCTGGTCGAGCCAATCCTTCTATCGTTGTTCATACCATTTAAATTATATGTACAGTTTCAAGGAAAAGTTAGTCAATTTTTTGGGAATACCTGGATTTTTGTATTGATTAATAACACGATGTGGTCTGATTGTAATTTAGGCGAAAAATTATAGCCAAGTAACATCTAACTAAACTGATCGCAAACAGGTGTTACTGGTTACCAGGAAATCTGTTATTCTCAAGAAAGATTGGTTAGTATGAATCATGTCTCAAGGCAAGCAACTTTGAGAAGAAATGTGATAGAGCTGAACGAATATGGAAAATGCCACAGTTTGCAAAAATCATGATGTTAGTCAGTGGCATAAGTAGGAATGGCAGGGCCCCATGGGGAACTTTTGACATGCCCCCCTCTCATACTGTAACATCTTTGCCCATCTGGGCTTTGGCATCATCATCTGTCCGCATGCTGCGGCGCAGGAGATGTGTTCGGTTGTGATTTATTCCATTGGGTTCTCCTTGCACTGTCTGAACACTGCCCTATTCTTTCACCTTGGTAATTGATTTTCCACCACACCCATCTCCTTCACCTTCAATTTTCTCTGCTCCTCTAAAGGTTAATCTGGCCTTGCCCTGTGATTGACAACCTGCCTTCCTGTCAACTCCATGGGCGGGTTCTTCCTCCCTATTTAACCTCGGTTCCTATTCACACCAGCGCTTGCTATTGCCGTGCGCATACCTGCTCTTACTGTCTCTGTTTTGATTACTGTATTATACTTGACCTTTGGCTTTCCTCACTGACTTCTCTTTTTGGACTCCGATTTGGTACTGTATTGCCCGACTGTTACTGACCCTTGGCTAAGTTGACTTCCCATTGTTGTTGTTCGTCTTGTCTGCGTTTTGTGTGTCACATACTCAGGGAGGGACTGTCTTCGTGGTTGCCGCCTATTACGTAGGATAGGGCATGGCAATAGGAAGGGACAGTAGGGGGCATAAGCTTAGGGCTCACTGTCTCTTGTGTCCCCGTTCCAGGGTTCCCTAACACTGCCTAACACATACACAGTATGAGAGGGGGCGTGTCTCGCCCCCTTGCACGTATCACATTGAAAGCAATAGGTAAAAAAGCCTCCCATTGATTTCAATGGGTAGCGGACGTATTCCGGCACCCATTGAAATCAATGGGATCTGTTTTGAAGCGCCACGTTCTGACACGTGTATACGTGTCTAAATGAGCGGCGCGTTACGCCGTGAGAACGGAGCCTAAGAGCTTCCTATATATTTCTTTTGTAGCCATTCTTGTCTTTGGCTCAAAAAAACGCAACAGAATCTGCAACAAAAAAAAGCTGCGTTTCTGCAAAGTGGGGCCTTAGTCTTATATTTATTTCAGCCATAAATTCTAAATCTACAACAAAAAAGTGACAATTTCAGGAGGGCTTTTGTAATTTTAAGGGGGTTAATATGATATTTTTTCCCATCCATGTGACAACAAAGCATCTGGTTGTAGTGCATCAAGACTGTACGTCAAATGACACCAAAGGGACACAGCCTTCTGCACAGTCAGTGTATGTAATCTCACTTCACGAATTTGGAGAATTTACTGTCTCCTTCCTAAAAATACTACACCAATGTAAATGTGTTGATCCATGAACAGGGATGCATAGCGTGTCTTTTTTTGCAGAATCCGATTGTACTTTTTAGTTATACCATTTTGGGAAATATCTATTGTTTTGATCACTTTTTAAAACATTTTTTATCAGAGGCAAAACAGCAAAAAAACAGCGGTTCAACACTTTTTTTTTTTTTTATCCCACTTTGGGGTTCAACGTATTAGAAAAATGTCTCTATAGACTGGGCATTTTCAGACATAATGTGTATGCGTTTCACAGTATTGAATTGCTTTTATGTGTGTTTTAGGGAAAGGGGCATGAGTTGAATTTTTTTATTTTTTTACTTTTTAAAAATTCTTTTAATAGCACTTATTGCATTTATTAGACTTTTGCACAATGAATGCCGTAAAAAAGAAGTAAGTAAGAAAGTCGCATAGCGTTGTGTAATGCATTGCATTAGTGATCAGAATCCCTGTTGTTGAAACCCCCTAGGGGTCTAATAAGTACAGTATTGAAATAACGAAACTATATAAAAAAAATACCCTTTCCCTAGAATACATATAAAAGTAGAGAATTACTATGAAATAAAATTAGGTATCCCTTTGTCCAAAAATTCCTGGTCTACAAGCTTATAAAAATATTTTTCCTGTACGGTGAACACTTTTTTGCTGTTTTACCTCTAAAAAATTTTTATTAAAATGTGATCAAAGCAACAGACACTTCTCAAAATGGTATAAATAAAAACTACATTTGAACCCACAAAAAGACACCCTATGTATCCTTGTACATGGAAATAGAAAAAAACTACAGGTGTAAGAATATGGCAACTTTAAGAAAAAAAAATTTCTTTTGCATTTTTGGATTTTTGTTAAGGGTTAAAATGTAAATAAAACCATATAAATTTGGCATCCCTTGAATAGTACCTAAACATAGAATACAAGTGACATGTCATATTGGCTGCGCAGTGAGCTAAGCAAAAATGTAGCCCGTAAGAAGAAAACAAAGGCACTTTTTTCTCCAATTCTGCCCTATTCAGAACTTTTTTTACAGCTTCCCAATACATTGTACAGAATAATAAATGGTACCATTATGAAGAACAATTTGTTCCACAAACATTAAGTCCTTATGGCTCAGTGAATGGAAAAATAAAAAAAAAGTCATGGGTTTTGGAAAGTGGGGATTCAAAAATGAAAATAGAAAAATGCCTCCAGTGGGAAGGGTTTAATTACCCCCCTCCCCCAACAGTTCACAGTTTATTTATTACACCTCCCTCCCCAAATGAAGCTCACCATCTTCCATTAATTGGCCTTGGTCATTCTTTAGATTATTATTACAGGGAGCCATTTTGCCATCTGCAGCTCTGCAGTGTACAGAGCTGGAGATAGACAGCACCTTACACTGTATAGGGGCCATGCTATTACAGCGTAGCTCCCTTGTGGGGTGCTGAGAGTTAGAACTGTCCATAAATATCCAGGTCTGACTCCCTGGACACTTTAAATGTTGCTCTTATTCAAAGCAACATTATTATTTGCCTATAAATGTTTGTTTCCCATTATTGCTATAGAAACATCTGTTAATTTTGACTGTATAACAAACCTTTCAGCAATGGAATATTTAACATCTTATGACTGTATAATGTAGAACAGAATGTTTTCCATTGCTCAAGTTAAAACATAATAGAATGATATAAAAAGAAATAAAATGGTTGTGAGTGTATAAAGAATAAAATGGGCATGTTACTAATTACATAAAAATACATACAAATTTTAAGGCTGAAATAAAAAAAATATAAAAATTCTTACTGTCAAGCAACAAAAATGAAGCAAGAGTATGCAAAACATCCACTGAAATCAGTGGATAAAAATGCATATGAAGTCCATTGTTTTCTTGTGCCATTTAAATTTCTATAATTTTTATAATGGTGGAATGCATTATAAAAAAATTAATATTCTTGAAAAATTTTTTACAGTATTCATCACGGCATTACCTTATTGTACAAGTCATTCTGTATGTGCAAATGCAAAACATGTCTGTTATTTGTTATGATTAGTTTTTGTTATTGGCTTTCATTTACTAAAATAATATATTAATATGTATTATTATTATTATTATTATTATTATTATTATCTACTCTATTGCACACTCACATTAGTCATACTTTTTAGATACTGAATTCATTTGTTGCATCCTGTTCCATGGTGCTCTTGAAGTGTAAAAGTTACTGTATACTCACCAATAGCCTCAACCCTCCTCCAGCATATAAAGAATAAAACAACATTTGTGCATGAACAGTAGAGCAATACCAATGATATTTTCCTTAAAGGGAGTCTATCAGCACCAAAAACATTATCAAACCAATCCCAGTAACTTATAGTGCTCAAAGCAGTGAATGCAGTGCTATAACACCGCACAACCATGATTTTGCTACTGAGAGAAAAACATGTGATTTATACTAAAATAATTCCAAATATGAACTCGGAATTTGCCTCACACGTCTAGATTTTAAGTTATACAAGCACAGCCTATTCAGTTATAATATTAATGCATTATATATTGGAAATATTCCAATGGTCATACCCAGACCTGTCCGGCACCAAAATTTCGCACTTTTGTCATCAACACACCAAGTTAGCTGCATACTATGCAATGAAAAGCAATGTCTGTTTCTGTACTGATGTAAATGGTGTTATGATGGAGTTAGATGGTGCACATGTTCCTGATAAATGGAGGCTAAATGGAAATGATCAAATACTCAGAACATAAATTGACAATTTGTGCTGATCTGACAGTGGTAGCACTGCTGCTTGGCCTACAGTTAGGGTACACAAAGGATATGTGTTTTTTGTGCCTATGGAACAGTCGTGATGACAACAATCATTACAAAATGAGACAGTGGCCTCTCAGAGTCGAGCACACAGTTAGTCAGTACAATGTACAACACAAATCATTGGTCGATCCACTTCACATTTATCTTCCGCCACTTCATGTTAAACTTGGTTTGATGAAAAATGTTGTAATTGCATTTGATCGAGATGGAAATGGTTTCCAGTTTTTGGAGGAAACGTGTAGCACACTGAAAACTGAAGCTAAAATAAAGGGTGGAATTTTTATTGGGCCTGAAATTGACAAACTAATGCAATGACACATTCAGAACAAAAGTCAACCCTCTGTAACTTGCATCTTGGGATGTAATTGTGCTAGTAGTGCAGAACTTCCTTGGGAACAGACGAGCTGAAAACGCTGCTGAATTAGTAGACAACATGCTTACAGCATAGAACTTGGCTGCCGAATGTTATTGCAAATGCATTTCTTACATTCCTATCTTGAATTTTTTCCACCCAATTTGGGAAACATTGAGAGCGGATTCATAAAGATATTTCTACAAGGGAGAACAGATATCAAGGCTGCTGGAATCCCAACATGATGGGGGATACTGCTGGTTTTTACAACGAGAAAATATGATCATTCACAAACACAAAAACAGATGTCTGAAGCACTTTTAACAGTCCTAGGCCTTGCTCAAGTAAGACTTTTAAACTGAAAAACAAGATTTTTTTAAATTTTGTTATTCCATTAAATTTTCATACTCTGTTTACTATGAAAACTTTGATGTAGATCTGTTATGTCAGTCCAGGTAGCTGCAACGGGGCTAAGGAATAGCAGTAGGGAATCTCGCCCTGCACTACTCCCACTAGCTATCCCGGTCCCTGCCTCACGGGTGTGGGTCGGCTGTACTCAGGCTAAGCCTGACCCCGACAGCTCCTCTCTCACTGATACCGTAGGCCTAGAGGGAAGTGGGAGAAGGAATGCCCTATAAGATCTCTAGGGACTGGAGACTAAAGGGGGTCACCCCTAACGAACAAGTGAAGCTGCTACTGACAGGGACTGACAAGGGTGTGCGCTGACTAACTACACAAGCAGCACACAGGAAAAATGTGGGAAAGGATATCCCCAAACCAATATGGGAAGGAACCTTACACTAGGAAACAAACACAGGGAAACTGAGTAGAAATCAAAGGATAAGGCAATTCACTCACACAGTCAATTATACACGGAGGGAGGATTGGTGAACACAGAAGGAAAAACACAAACACCAACTCGTTCACCCAAACCTCCCAAAAACCAACCACGGAACTTCCTCTATCCAAGATAACCACCTACTCCTCCTGCTAAGGCCTAGCTCTGTAAAAGCGACACTCAGCACAGAACCATGGGAGGCATGGGTTTAAATACAGAGTAGAGACCACTCCTCCCAGGTGCAAATGGGAGGACAGACTAATCAACCAGGAAATAAAGCTGCCTACCAGCAGTGCGCACGTGCAAGTCAGAAGGTGTGCACCAATACCCACGACAGGACAACCCCGCAGCGCCAGGATGCCACCCCAGACACTGCGCAGCCAAAAACTCCCTAGGTAAGAAAAATAGAAAGTAATGAACCTAAATACTCCTAACAGGATCCTCCCCTCAAGGAGAAGACTCCGGATTCTCTAGGAGCATCCTTCTTCGGGAACTCCTTGTGGAATTTCTCCACGAGTCTGGGGGCTGACATATCCGACTCCAGGACCCAAGAATTATCCTCAGGACCGTATCCCTTCCACGCCACCAGATACCGTAGCTTCCCCCGAACATATTTGCTATCCAGAACTCGGGATATCTCATACTCCCCGGACTCAGAAACTGGTGGAACCTTAACTGGAGACGTTCCCTTCTTGGCCTTCTTTAACAAGGAGACATGGAACACCTGGTTTATCTTCCACCTTTTAGGTAGTTGCAGCTGCGCCGCCACTTCATTTACCATCTTGATGATCTTAAAAGGACCCACAAACCTGGGACCCAGCTTCTTGCTAGGAACCTTCAACCTGATATTCTTGGTGGACAACCAAACCATCTCACCAGGGAAGAACTGCAACTCTCCTCTCTTCCGATCCGCCTGGAACTTAGCCTGGTGCGACGCCCGCACCAGATTCTCTCGGATACGGGACCATACCCCTTGCAGCTTTTTAGAAAATAGCTCCTCCTCCGGAACTGGGGAAGAAATGGAAGAAAATACTCCGAAAACAGGATGTCTACCACCGGAGCAAAAAAAAGGTGTGGTACCTGTGGCATTGGAATCATGGTTGTTTAGGGAAAATTCTGCCAGGGGGAGAAAGGCAGCCCAATTATTCTGGTTCTCTCGAACAAAACACCTCAAAAACTGTTCCACATCCTGATTCTTCCTCTCTGTTTGTCCGTTAGACTCTGGGTGAAACCCGGAGGAAAACGACAGTGTAACTCCCAACCTGCTGCAAAAAGCCCGCCAGAATTTAGCCACAAATTGCGGTCCCCTGTCCGAAACGATCTCCTCAGGAAGACCATGCAACCTTACAATTTCTTTAATAAATGCCTCTGATAGTGTCTTGGCACATGGCAGCCTGGAAAACGGGATCAAATGGCACATTTTCGTGAAGCGGTCAATGACTACCCAAATGACCGTGAAACCCTTAGACACCAGAAGGCCCGTGATGAAATCCATAGACAGATGAGTCCAAGGTGCCTTAGGAGGTTCCAATGGATGTAGAAGACCGTGGGGACGGGTATGCGACGCCTTGGCTCTTGCACAGACTGAACAATTTTGAACAAACTGCAAGACATCCTTACTCCACCCTGGCCACCAAAAATTCCTAGACACCAATCTCATGGTCTCTGAAACCCCCGGGTGACCAGCAAGAACCGACTCGTGACACTCCCTCAGGAGACTTTGTTGGAGAGTAGTTGGGACAAAAAGCTTGTTTTTAGGTATCTTGGAAGGTGCAGCGTGTTGCGCTTCAATCAAGGCCTTCTCCAATTTCGCGCCCAATACTGCTAACACCACTCCATCCCCAAGAATAGTGGCAGGCGCCTCTCGTTCCTCCTCAGTCGACATATACCGGGATAAAGCATCAGCCTTAACATTCTTTGAATCCGGCACATAAGTCACGGTAAAATGGAACCGCACAAAAAATAGAGCCCATCTGGCCTGCCGTGCATTTAATCTCTTCGCCGACCCAAGATAAACCAAATTCTTGTGGTCAGTAAATACCTGGACTGGCCTTCTGGCCCCCTCCAGGAAATGACGCCAATGTTCGAACGCTAGTTTTATTGCCAGTAGTTCCCTATCTCCGATGTCATAATTCCGTTCAGAGGCAGAGAATTTCTTAGAAAAGAAGGCACAGGGATGCGTACCCTCCTCGAACTCCTGAGAAAGTACTGCTCCCACCCCCACCGAGGAGGCATCCACCTCCACTCGGAAGGCCAACCTCTCATCCGGCTGTCTCAAAATGGGAGCGGACGAGAATCGCTTCTTCAGTTCTTCAAACGCAGCTAGCGCCTCTGGCGACCACTTAGCACAGTCAGCCCCCTTCTTAGTCAAGTCCGAGATAGGTTTCACAACCTCAGAAAATCCCTTGATAAACTGGCGATAATAGTTGGAGAACCCCAAGAACCGTTGGACCGCCTTTAGGTTCTCGGGTCGCGGCCACTCCAAGACTGCCCTGACCTTCTCAGGGTCCATCTCGAATCTCTTGTCCGATAGGATATAGCCAAGGAAACATAATTTATTGACCGCGAACACACATTTCTCCAGCTTAGCACTTAATTGGTTAACCCTCAGGAGATCTAAAACCTCTCTCACTCTCTCCCAATGAGTCTCCAAATCCGGGGTGTAAATGAGTATATCGTCCAGATAGACCACAACCCCCCTCCCTATGACGGCACTTAGTACATCATTAATAAAATTCTGAAAAAACGCAGGCGCATTGGTTAGACCGAAAGGCATCACAAGATTCTCAAAGTGTCCTAGGGGTGTGTTAAACGCTGTTTTCCACTCATCCCCCTTCTTGATTCTCAGCAAGTTATACGCCCCACGTAAATATATTTTACTAAACCAGCGGGCTCCCGTAATCTGGCTGAATAGATCTGAGATCAACGGAATGGGATAGGGATTCCGCACCGTGATTTTGTTAATCTCCCTAAAATCCAAACAAGGGCGCAACCCTCCATCTTTCTTCTTTACAAAGAAAAACCCCACTGCTACTGGGGACTTAGATGGGCGAATATGCCCCACCTCTAGACTCCCCTCAATATACTCTTTGAGCGCCTCCCTCTCCGGAATAGTGAGATTGTACAACCGTGTCTTGGGTAGCACTGCATTTGGTATAAATTTAATCGAGCAATCATAGGTGCGATGTGGTGGTAATGTCTTGGCTGCCCTTTCCTCAAAGACCTCCCTGAACTCACATATCTCTTGAGGCAAATTGTCTATAGACAAAGACATAACGGATATGGGCAGACATCGACCATTACACCCCTGCCCCCAAGAAACTACTGACTCGGTCTCCCAGTTGATAATAGGGTTATGCTGCTTCAGCCAGGGCCACCCCAACACTACTTGTGCTGGTAACTTAGACAACAAGAACAAGTCAATCTCTTCCCTGTGGCCACCCACAATAAACTCCAGACCCTCCACCTGTTTGGAGATGACAGCTTGCTGTAGAGGGGTCTTATCAATAGCCCACACCGGTATCTGAGACTCCAAGACCAAAGGACTCACCCTTAATTGCTCACAAAACTCTGAGTCAATAAGGTTGACTGCCGAACCACAATCAACCAAAATCCGGCACTTCTGCCCATTTACCCATCCTTCAAGGGTCAACCCGGCAGTCTGAGTACAGGAAATATGCACACCTCCCTCCTTAGTAGGTTTTCTCCCTTTACCCTCAATAGACCTGGGGTTATTACTCTCCTTGGCGAACCATTCTCTGGAGGGGCATACCCTTGCTACATGTCCCATCCCTCCACACACAAAACAGCGTACTGTGCGGGACCCTTCACTCTTGGGTCTAGCACTTCGCACAGTGGCCCCAACCTGCATGGGTTGGTCCCCCGGGTCCTCTCTAAAAACAGAGAATTGAGGAGGGCTAAGCCCCCCAGGACTCTTGTCTCCACGCTCCCGGAGGCGCCGTCCAACTCTAATTGCCAGCTGCATGGCCTCATCTAGATCTCCCGGAACAGGGTGAGAAACTAGATGGTCTTTAACCTGGTCCGAGAGCCCTGTCTCAAACTGACTAAGTAGAGCGGGGTCATTCCAGTGTACTTCTGCTGCCCACCTACGAAACTCTGTGCAATATTTCTCTATAGCGTGATCCCCTTGCACCACACGTCGTAGGTTATACTCAGCCGTGCGTACCCTGTCTGGGTCGTCATACAGTAACCCCATTGTGGAGAAAAACGCCTCTACAGTTAGTAAGCAAGCTGAGTCGGCTGGTAACGAATGTGCCCAGATGAGGGGATCATCTCTCAATAAAGTAATAATAATCCCAACTCTCTGTACCTCAGAACCGGAGGAAAACGGCCGTAGCCGGAAATACAAAAGACAGTCCTTTTGAAATCGGAAAAAATCTGACCTCTTACCTCGGAAGGGTTCAGGTAAGCTGACTTTTGGCTCCAGAGGCCGACCCACAGGGGCGCTACTCACCTGCCTCTGTATGCCCTCCACCTGAGAGGCTGTGTGTTGAGCCAACTGCTGTAACTGAGATACGCCAGAAGCTTGGATGGCATCCATTCGTAGCTTGATCCCCTCCATCTCAGTGGAAATCTGCTGCACCGCCTGGTACAACTGTTTCAGGTCCGTCATAATGCAAACGAACCTTTTTTTTTTTTTTTTTTTTACCGGCTGAGTGTACTGTTATGTCAGTCCAGGTAGCTGCAACGGGGCTAAGGAATAGCAGTAGGGAATCTCGCCCTGCACTACTCCCACTAGCTATCCCGGTCCCTGCCTCACGGGTGTGGGTCGGCTGTACTCAGGCTAAGCCTGACCCCGACAGCTCCTCTCTCACTGATACCGTAGGCCTAGAGGGAAGTGGGAGAAGGAATGCCCTATAAGATCTCTAGGGACTGGAGACTAAAGGGGGTCACCCCTAACGAACAAGTGAAGCTGCTACTGACAGGGACTGACAAGGGTGTGCGCTGACTAACTACACAAGCAGCACACAGGAAAAATGTGGGAAAGGATATCCCCAAACCAATATGGGAAGGAACCTTACACTAGGAAACAAACACAGGGAAACTGAGTAGAAATCAAAGGATAAGGCAATTCACTCACACAGTCAATTATACACGGAGGGAGGATTGGTGAACACAGAAGGGAAAACACAAACACCAACTCGTTCACCCAAACCTCTGAAAAACCAACCACGGAACGTCCTCTATCCAAGATAACCACCTACTCCTCCTGCTAAGGCCTAGCTCTGTAAAAGTGACACTCAGCACAGAACCATGGGAGGCATGGGTTTAAATACAGAGTAGAGACCACTCCTCCCAGGTGCAAATGGGAGGACAGACTAATCAACCAGGAAATAAAGCTGCCTACCAGCAGTGCGCGCGTGCAAGTCAGAAGGTGTGCACCAATACTCACGACAGGACAACCCCGCAGCGCCAGGATGCCACCCCAGACACTGCGCAGCCAAAAACTCCCTAGGTAAGAAAAATAGAAAGTAATGAACCTAAATACTCCTAACAAGATCAGGTAATTGTTGGAGTAAAATTAATTCAATTCAAAATTATTCAGGGCTTTCCAAGTGCTTAATTCATTTATGCATAGCAAATGCATAGCATTCCTGACGTGTTACAACAATTCTGACTTCGGATTTGAAATCCGCACATTTGATTTAGTATAGGACAAATGGTTTTTGTTGTGTGGTGTAATTTTTTGGCAGAATGTCTGGTTAATTTTCATGAAAAGCTGCTCCTTGGCCGTAGCAGATAGGTTGTAGCAAAAACCGCAGTGTTTTACAGTCTTTACAATCCCTTCTGGGATTTTCTGTAAAAAGTGCTGTGCGAAAAACCACATTGCATTGCCGCCAGTGTTTTTTTTTGTGGTTCGCCTCTTTGGGCCTTAGCCTAAATGAGCTAAGAGTGCATTGGGGAAATGTTCTGGGTTGGCTGAGCATCGCAGCAAGATCTTCCCCTTAGGGAGGTGGTAGGGGAAAGATCCAATTATGTCAGTGCTGCTGGGAGCGGTATTGAGCAAGAAGATCTTGTTGCAATGCACTGCTCTAGAACACACCCTTGATGTACTCTTAGTTCATTTGCATAGGATTAAAAAGCGTTTTGTTTTTTTTTTGTCAAAATCAAACCACCATTCTTCAAACAAAATATAGCACTGTGCTCATGTAACACTCAGGAGGGCCAGGGCTGGTATCATGGGTAATATATCAGATGTGGCCGGCTTTCAGGGGGTCCCTGGGTCCCAAATGTGCACAAAATCTCCTTTTTGATGTCCTCGACTACCCACCCCCACGTGATATCTGACAATGACAACAGACAACCAGGTCTCGGGGGTAGTTGTTGCTCTTTTACTAGCAGGACAAAGTAATACAAATGTACATATGGAGTAATTACATACAATACAGCGATCTTTGTAGGTAGTGTCCAGTTAGCAGGTGATGGAGTTTGGAGCAGGAATGCTTTAGATAGTTTAATTAGTAGTTGCTTGGGTAGTTAAACGTGTATATACTTGTATCCAGGGGGTTAGTCCTCAACAAACTGAGTACACGTATGTAGGGGAGGAACTAGAATTTGTCCGCAGCAGGATTAGCTATGGGCTTCTTAAATATAGATTTGTCTCAAAGACTTACTTGAATAGAGAGATACGTGTGAGGTCCCAGATGTATGGATAAGCAGGTCCGTAAACTTTAGTGCTTGTAGGCTTGGAGCTTCAGAGGAAAACACTCTCTGAGGAGAATCTTGAGTACAGAGGAAAAGACATTTCTGCTTGGAGTGCCCTGAGACTTGGCTGCCATTTTCAGCTCCACATGTCTGTGTCTACAGCTAGCTCCACACAAAGGACCCAGACAAAAGGTCCCCAACCCCCTTAGAGGGGGCTGTAACTCCTCCTCCTCCAGGCCAGTCAAGGAAGCTTGATTGGTCCTGAAGGTCACCTGATCATACTGGACATTCCCTCACACTGGCAACTCAAATTACAATGGCAAGTATAGGCAGGTGTAGTTCACAAAAACATCCACAAGATGGCGCATTAATAGACCCCCTGTGTGCTGGTAAAATCCTATTATAAGGTGAAAGTTTGTGAGTTTGGATGTTTGTGGGTTTGTGTGTTTGGATGTTTGTTCCTCAATCACGCAAAACCCGCTCCACCAATTTGGCTGAAATTTTCCACAAACATAGTTACTACACTCGATTGCACAATAGGCTACTTTTCGTCACAATAGCGCACATACGTTTTTCCCAGGACCCCCAAAAAAAAAACAAACTCACATCACTATCTCTGCAATCTCACACACTTTGGACCATAGCAAGCCACAAAATTCATATTACCCTCTACAGCAGAGGTCAGCAACCCCTGGCACACGTGCCAAGAGTGGCACTCCTTCCATATTTCACTGGCACACCAGCAGCACAGGACCTGCAAGAGTTACATGAAGTCCGAGGTCCCTTCAGTGCTCTGCTAGAGCTGAGGCATAAGGACACTCCCCTTTGAGAGGGGTGCAGGAAACCCAGGGGGTGGAGCTTAATCGCTCAGGTCTGTGCCTGCTATAGTGGTCTGCATCCTGCAAAAATTCCCCGAGGAGGAAAGGAAGCTGCTAGCAAAGTGAAACTGAAAAACACACAGGTACATAGGATTACTGTTCTTATTAATGTCAGGCATTTGGGGTTATTAGTTTAGTCTTAGTAACTCCATGTGCCTCACATTAATAGGAATAAACCCCATCATGTCCCTCATATTAAC
This sequence comes from Leptodactylus fuscus, assembly GCF_031893055.1. Classification (NCBI taxonomy): domain Eukaryota; kingdom Metazoa; phylum Chordata; class Amphibia; order Anura; family Leptodactylidae; genus Leptodactylus; species Leptodactylus fuscus. The sequence goes on from NC_134268.1 coordinate 138,718,404, forward strand.
CCCTGTGTGCCTCACATTAATAGGAATAAACCCCATCATGTCCCTCATATTAACCCCTGTGTGTCTCACATTAATAGGAATAAACCCCATCATGTCCCTCATATTAACCCCTGTGTGCCTCACATTAATAGGAATAAACCCCATCATGTCCCTCATATTAACCCCTTTGTGCCTCACATTAATAGGAATAAACCCCATCATGTCCCTCATATTAACCCCTGTGTGTCTCACATTAATAGGAATAAACCCCATCATGTCCCTCATATTAACCCCTGTGTGCCTCACATTGATAGGAATAAACCCCATCATGTTCCTCATATTAACCCCTGTGTGCCTCACATTAATAGGAATAAACCCCATCATGTCCCTCATATTAACCCCTGTGTGCCTCATATAAAGGTTACTAATATGTGAGACATATGGAGGTAATAAAAGACCTCAATAATGAAGATACTTAATTATTACCTCCAAGTCTCTCACATATCAGTAACTCTTACACAGGGGTTAATGTGAGGGACATGATGGCGTTAATTGCTATTAATAAGAGGCACATTGAGTTACTAAACTGTAATGCACAGAGACAGACTTTATGTGGCTTGCTCAAGAGTATCCTGTGCCCAAAACTTACATGTACTGGCGGAAAATAACAAATCATACAATGTCGTATATAAGAAGTATATTAACTTGAAAGACCTCTGTCCCAAAGACACTATGTACAGTTTATACCAACACCGTATAGCTGCTGAAATACTAATTACATTCAACACAAAAGTCTCACGTATTCTCTGAATTACAGCAAAAACAAGATACAAAGTTACATTTCATATCCCATACCTTATACACAGTACGAAAACCTTACCCACGCCTACGTACCCACTTCTATAATCACCGCAGACGAAGTTGCGGGTACCAGCTAGTAGAAATATATAGAAGGAATGAAGGGGGAGGAATCTCTTTATCTTATATGCAAATGTCCATACCATCTCGGTCTGCAAGGACTATTAAAGGGAATTGGACGAGCAGTAGCGGGACATTACACTCACAGCTATGAGTGCTATAAGGTACTGGTGCTGTTTTAATAACGTTTTTGGTGCTGAAAGACTCCCTTTAAGTGAAGTCTGTCATGTGCCAAGTATTTATTAAACTAAGCATATAGGCTAGTTGGGGGCACATAAGCACAGCCATTGTTATTTCATGCCCTCAATCCACTGAAATTCAAACCTTAGGGCAGGTTCACATCTACACAAAACACTCACAGGCAATCACGGCCGGACACTTTCCAAACCCATTCAAATAAATTAGTGGGCAGTTATTGGGTGGAAATCGTAAGGTATTTCATTCACAAAGTTGTTGTATGGTGTTCCAGATTGAATATGGAAAGGCCAACTATAGGGACCATCCGTTATGGATTAAAATAGGGTTATGTAACTCTGCAAGTGTAAATCAAAAGACGTGAAGGAACATTAGCTATGTACTCTTATAACTCGCAGACTGGAGCAATATGTTAAGTTGGTAGCAGATGAAAGAATCTTAGTTCACAACAGGTTTTTATCACCTGCTTATCTGATAACATGCTAAGATGTAAGCAGATACCAACAGATGGACATCCATTTGTATCCATTTTACGTAGCCTTCAAAGCTATTTTTTTATGTTCTGTTTTTTTTTTGCTAGGTACCAAATCATGTTAGAATTCTTTCTGGCAAAGAAGAAACGCCATTGTTTCTGTAGATATAATTGACTTCCTGCGATTTTCAAAAAACGCAAGTGTTTTTGAAAAAGCAGTTTTTCCTCTAACTGTGTGGAAGGGATTAGCAAGAATCCCATCCACTTACAGCTAGTGTAAATGCAGCATTTTTGCCATGATGGAACAAAATGCTACATTGTCGCAAGTAAGCTTTTTGCTATAGATGCTAGCAAGTTTTCGTTTCACATATGCCATGCTTGTTGACTATTGGTAGTGTAGAATGTTTCCAATGATGGAGGTTTGTGAGGTCCTCACTTGCAGACACTGAAATTCCAAAAGTTAATAACCATCAGTATGGAAGTTGTTAGTTTTTCAGTTCAGTGGTGAAAGTCTTCAGTAGTCAATGTTTGTTCAGTGCCATTGTGGCTAGGTCTATATGGAAAGTTTTAAAGGTTTTTATGGACGAGCCTTTGTATGTGACATTCCTTGTTTCTATGGAATTTCATTTGATGCATTCCTTCATTTGCAAATAAGATCTCTTAGTGTTTCTGGTGGTTTGTATTTTGGTTGTAGAGACCAGGGACCCCTCCAGTATAAAAAAGTAATACATATTCCTGGTCTACACTTTGTGCTTTTCATGGTTTTGGATTATTCACTCCACTTCTGTGAAGTTTTCTGTAATAGAGCCTGGATATTTTCTAAAGATTTAAAACTGTGACACATTTAGTGGATTTTTTGCTATATCTGTCTGATCTTAACAAGTATTTTGAAAGATTTTGAGCCTCCCCTCCCCCCCAGCATAATGCTCCACATGGTATTTAATGCTCCACAGTGGCCCACATACAGTATATTGTGCTCCACAGTGGCCCTTGCACTATACAATACGTTCCACAGTGGCCTCTACATAGTATAATGCTCCATAGTGGCTCCCGCATAGTATAGTTCTACACAGTGGCCCCGGCACAGTATAATATGTATTGTGCATTGCTACATGCCATTGTGACATGTTCTGGCTGGCACCTCCACTTTAACCCGACCCCACTCTTTGTGACATCGATTGGTGCATGCTTAAGCAGCCAGCACATGTCACAAAGAGGAGGTGCTGGTGGCCAATGTTGTCCTGGATCCAGAGCTGCCAGGAGGAACAGCTAAGTATAATGGGGCTGGGGGGCGTGTTCTTTCCACTGACATTGCAGGTGTGAATATCGAGTAGACTAAGCTTCTGCAACATCAGTGGAAAGGCAAAATATGTAATATACAGTGAGGGAAATAAGTAATTGATACACTGGTGATTTTACAAGTTCTCCCACCTACAAAAAAATGGAGAGTTCTATAATCTTTCCATAGGTACAATCAGTGGTGAACCTAGCCTTTCTGCTGCCTGAGTTGGACGATCAAAAGACACCTCACTACCCCCAGACTGAAGACTGGGGGGGGGGGGGGTATGGTTTGCCTTTTGATCATCTGCATCAGGCAATGGGGTAGGGGGGCGGGGGTGCTAGCAGTAACATTAAAGTGAATCCAGTGCGGTAATATTTTGTTACTTACAGGAGACGTCTTCCCACATTCCCAGGCTTTTCCCTTTGGACCGCCATGACCACTTCTTTCAACTGTGACTTGACTCTGTAAAGTTTGCAACACAGACATCTTTGACTCCTCACAGTGGCACAATAGACTGTGGGACATAATAGGGGTTGCAGGGGCCACAGTGGACCTATTATGGATCTATTATGCCCCACAGTAGCCCACTCAATTCTATGATGCCCCATAGTGGCCCACCCCTAAACTATTACTATACTTAGGGGTCTTTTCAGACCCCTGAGTATAATAATCAGAGACCCAGGGGAGGTGAAGAAACGCAATAAACACTGTTACTTACCTCCTCGGGGGTCTGATGTTACTACTAGCAGGCTTTGGGCCTTTAAGATAAGATAATCCTTTAATAGTCCCACAGTGGGGAAATTTCAGTATGTTACAGCTGCATAGTAATACAGATACATGATAATACACAGTAAATATTACAGAAGTAGTAGACACACATATGCTGAGAAAGATATACTAGGAGTCCATAGCAGCTAAGGAACAGAGAAGAAAGAAGGAGGACATTCATAGTCATTTAGTTCTCTGTGCGGAGTGATCTGGGATCTGGGACATTACCATACAAGTCCGAAGCCTTCTCGGAGTAATACCAGATCGAGGAGAGGTGAGTAACATTGTTTATTATGTTCCCTTACCTCCCCTGGGGCTCCATATATTATACTGAGGGGTCTGAAAAGACCCCTGAATATAAATTCAAAATCACGGCCACAAAATAACGTGGCGTATATGCTCCTAACTCCTATTGAAATGAATGGGAGCATTTTGAGCACGTCATCTGCCGGCACGTGAATACGTGCCAGATTGCGCTCCACTTTGCTCCGTGTGAACTCCCCCTTAGACAACTCTTTGGTCTTGGCCATGGGAGAGAGGTTGGAGTGTAAATGAGTGTGTGGACCGTTGTCTATTACATACAAGTACCGAGTTCAAACAGATGCAATTAATACAGGCAATGAGTAGGAAATACTAACAGGTCTGTGAGAGCCAGAATTCTTGCTGGTTGGTAGGTGATCAAATACGTATTACATGCAATAAAATGCAAATTAATTATTTAAAAATCTTACAATGTGATTTTCAGGATTTTGTTTTTTAGATTCTGTTTCACACAGTTTAAATTTACCTACAATAAAAATTACAAACCCCTCCATTCTTTAAAGGTGGGAAAACCTGCAAAATCACCAGCATATCAAATATTTATTTTCCCCACTGTATGTAGGTCACATGACCTATATATAATATGATAAAACAAAATAAAATTGGTAATAAATGTCATTTAGAAAGTTGGGGGGGAGGGGGGACATGGGGAGCTGATGTTTTAAATAATCATTTATCCGGGACAACCCCTATAAGCATTTGGGATCAGAGATATCTCTAATCATAGGCTCCTGTATGTTACAGCTGACATAGCACAGTAGAGAATGGGGTTAATTATGTCTGCCAGTGTAATCAAAATATCATTTAATTTGTTTTGATGAATTGAATTTTGTTATATCAATTTCCTATTTTGTAATATAGATCTAAAAAAAAAAGGATCCTTAAATTCGAAACATGAGCTTTCCAAAAATGTAAAAACACGTGTCATTAAGGCCAGAATGAAAGGCGTCCTTAAGGGGTTAAAGTAACAACAAATGCCTATATTAACTTTTGCTTTACAGAATAGTACAATATTACATTTGTCTGATATTATGAACAATGATTGGAAATCAAAGTGTAGTTAAGTGATAACTATTTGAATAGATTTCAAAATGTACATTTTCACAAACTGACTGAACTGACTGGCACGTAAACACAGACAGACATTGAAAACGGTTGGCACTGAGACACAGACCTACTTTCATAGTTAGACAAGCATAAAGAAACACACAAAAACAGACTGGCAGTGGACCCAACTCAAATTACATACGGGTGCACCTAGTTAAGGCATGTGAAGTCACAATCTATGTGCTAGCTATTTATTGCAAAGGGCATAGATTGATGAAACTCTTCAAAATGTTATTTAAAATGAATCCGTTCTATGATTTGTGATGTCATGTCCAGTAACTTCTGATGTTCATTGTGAAAATATAATAAACCGGCTCCTGTAATACAAAAGTGTTTTAAACTCATTACAAGGATTCTATATAGCATTGGAACTGCTTGGGGACCTGAAAAATGGAAACCCAAGCTTCTTAAAAAGCAGTTAACTGCAGAAACCTATGGACGAAGTCCCTAAACGGTCACCCAATGCAGGTGTAACCAAAATCTTTGAAAAAAGTTACTGCATCTACTGTGTCTGCTTATTTATGAGCTCCAAGGTTAACAAAGTATTCTGAGTGAAACATAACCATTATCCCCAAAACAAAGACTAACTGTTAGGAGCTCAGATGCAGGTACAGAGTAGTCAGAATAGAGAGAAGCAGCAGAACTGAACCTGAACGACCGCTAGCGGAGAAACCATAACCAAACTTCTACACACCCAATATAAGCCAAAGTCAATCTCAGGAGATTTTAACCAGAGCTCCAAGTGGTGGAGATGGACTTGACAATCCCAGACCAGAGTTTACAACACAGAGGAATGTGCCACAAATTGATTAACCATGAGCAGAAACCAGAGAGCAGAATCCAAGCAACTCACCAGACGATGAGTAAACAACAGAGTAGGGGCGGGTGATTGAAGGAGTGGTTGAGGTACGTAGCCATAGTCAAATGCCAGAGTGGGTAAGTTGCAATATAAAGAGAAGCCCAGGTACACAGTCCGATGGTCAGAGCCAGAGAAACGCAAACGGCAATCAAGAACAGGAAGCAACAGGTATGGGAAACCAAACCAAGGTGAAACCAATAGGCAGCATGGAAGAGAGAAATGGAGTGGATTATAAAGACTCAGACCAGCACATAAATTAAAGCACTGTTTCTTAAAGGGGAATATTTACCTTAACCCTTTCACTGCCAGGCACATACACTATACCTGCTCCCAAGGTGGCACTTCAGTAGCCGAAACTGTAGCTACTACGTCCTTGCTACTGAAGCCCATAACTCTGTCAAAAATTGGGTTATCTTAACAGTTTTGGTGTCATTTTAAAGCCAAGAATCTTGACTTTAAAATGGCAAAACGATCTGATGACCTAGAGGTCACCGATCAATCCCAAAACTGTTAATATAGGCAGATTCTGCTCCCTGTTTTTTCTATAGAAATGTAGGGGAGGCCCTATAAAAAGTAGTATAGTGAGCTGAAAATGGCAGCGAGCGCTGCCATTTTCAGCTTATATGAAAGCCAAGAGTCTGCCCTTTAAAATAAGCTAGCGATCAGCTGACCAGGGGGTCGCTGATCGCAGCTGTCAACTAAAAAACACAGCGGTACTGCTCCGTGACCGGACATTAGAAGGGGAGGGGGAGCGCTCACATAAAGCTTTACAGTGAGATGAAAATTGCAAGCAGAATTGCAATTTTCATATCATTTGAAAGCTAGGAACATGGGCTACAAAATAAGCCAATGATCAGCTGTCCAAGGGGTTGCTGATCACAGCTGTCAACTAAAGAAGTCAGCGGTACCGCACAGTGTCGGCACTATTGAAGGGGATGAGGGAGAGCTCACATAATTTGTTACAGTGAGATGAAACCTGCAAGTAGATTCACAGTTTCCATCTCATCTGAAAGCTAGGAACATGGGCTATAAAATTAGATAAAATTGTGAATCTACTTGCAGTTTTCATCTCACTGTAACAATTTATGTGAGCTCTCTCTCATCCCCTTCAATAGTGCCGACACTGTGCGGTACCGCTGACTTCTTTAGTTGACAGCTGTGATCAGCAACCCCTTGGACAGCTGATCACTGGCTTATTTTATAGCCCATGTTCATAGCTTCCAAATGATATTAAAATTGTGACACTATTCATAAGATTCACATCACAGTAGCACTATATACGATCCCTGCACGATCTCGGCACCATAGATAAGAGGCACATAATGCGTCTTTTTTATGTGATAGCTGTGATCAGGGACCTTTTGTTCAGCTTATCACTGGCTTATCTGAAAGCTAGGAACATGGGCTATAAAATAAACCAGCAATCAGCTGAACAAAAGGTCACTGACAACAGTGATCAGATAAAAAAGACAGCGGTACGCTCCCTCTGTTGCTCCCTTGTACATAGTGCTGAAGAAAGGGCAACCCTCATACAAACTACTACTGTGTAGTTACTGTGTACTGTGTCTGAGCTTCAGAGTAAGCTAATGATCTGGTGACCAATAGGTCACCAGATCGTTCCTATCTGCATAAAAACTGTCCTTACCTGTCTGTGGAGCTCAGGAAGCAGTGGTGGAGACAGCATACACACAGGGAGCTTTCTATTCATGTGACAGCTCCCTGTGTGACTGAATCAGAGGAACAGCAGGGGTAACAAGTGCAGGGGGCACCCAGTGTATTGGGAGCTCCCTGCATTTTAGTATTGAGCAGTATTTGCAGATACAAAGTCATGTCCCTGCATACCCTTTCCATGACCTCAGGAGGTGTGTTCTTTTTTTCTTTTTCTTTTGTTCTATATATAGCACACTTCTTGTAGTTTGCCTGGAGCTTTTTTTTTTTTTTTTTTTTTTTGCATATTGAAATAGCCCAATCAGGACTATTCTGGCATCTTTTATTTACTATAGGGCGTGGTGAAAGGATGAACTTTTGTGTAATTTTTGCAAAAAATCAATGTTTGCTAAAAAGTTGCATGAAGGTGGCTGTGAGTATAATAAGGTAGATGGTATTTTTATGATCGCCATGGTGTCTTCTGTTTGGAAATATATAGTTTTTTGGGGGTTATTCATTGTTTCTGGTGTGTGTGGCATGTTTTATTCATGTCACTACTACTTTCAGATTTGAGGACAAAAAGTAGATTTTGAGTGTTTGTGATTTTTGCAGTTTTGAGAATGTAAATAGTGTCCAGGTGTATACACATGTGGTATGTATAAACTCCTCACACCCTGGCCTTTTAGTTTTAGGAAGTATTAGATGAACATAGTTCAAACTGTCTCAGAGTTTTAGTCTCAAAGATGAACTTTTGTGTAATTTTTGCAAAAAATCAATGTTTGCTAAAAAGTTGCATAAAGGTGGCTGTGAGTATAATAAGCTAGATGGTATTTTTATGATCGCCATGGTGTCTTCTGTTTGGAAATATATAGTTTTTGGGGGGTTAGTCATTGTTTCTGGTGTGTGTGGCATATTTTATTCATGCTACTATTTTTTTCACATTTAAGGCCAAAATCAAGATTTTGAGGCACACTTTTTTAGGGTCTTAAAGGGAGTTTAGTCACATATATGTAGTATTAATGAATTAAAGGCACCTTAGACTTTAGTATACTAGAGGAAATTATGTCAGTATATCCCTGCATGTGGTAGAGTTTAGGTCAGAAATTTGGAATTTTGGATTAAAAACAAAAACAAAAAACTTTAACTCAAATGTATACAAGTATAATGTAGCATTCCAAGATAGAACTATTCAAGATATATTCCCCTGGCTCCCTGCTTTCAGAAAATATATCGGTAGGGTTTTTTTTGACAAACATTTAATTTAGAAATATGGGATTTATTCAGACATGTCAAAACTGTGAAAATTGCTCTGGCTACTGGAGGTGCAAAATTTCCAGAGACCCTTGGCAGCGAAAAGGTTAAATAACCATCACTGCATTTTGTCTAGCGATGCTATGGCTCCACCATCAATACCTAGGGAATGGGAATTTGTGTCCATAATAAAAGAAACCAACTGATAGTCTATCTGCACAGAAACCCTGGAAACCCTGGAAAAGGGGCACAAGAGACAGTAAGCCCTAAGCTGAAACCCCCCACTGTCCCTTCCTGCTTGCCTGGTCCTATCCTACGTAATAGGCAGCAACTGGGCGACGGGCCCTTCCTATATACGTAAAAACAGAAAACACAGAAAAGACAAACAACAACAATGGGAGGTCAGCTAGCCGAGTGTCCAGTAACAGTTGAGCAATGCAGTGCCAAATCAAAGTCCAAAAGAATAGTTAATAGGGAAAGCCAGAGGTCAGGCTAAGAATACAAGTAACTAAACAGCAAGAGAAACGCCAGCAAGCACGAGGCAATAGCAAGCACCAATGTGAATGTGAGCCAAGAATAAATAGGGAGGAAGAACCCGCACTGAAGTTGATAGGCAGATAGGCTGTCAATCACAGGGCAAGGCTAAACTTAACTATTAAAGGAGCAGAAGGAAATGAAGGTGAAGGCAAACTGGTGTGGTGGATCAAATCAATTACCAAAGTGATGGAATAGGACAGTGTTCAGACAATGCAAGAAGAACCCAAAAGAAGAAATCACAGCCTCCTGTGCTGCAGCATGCGGCCAGATGATGACGCCAAAGCCCAGACGGGCAAAGATGTTACATAGTGTTATCTAAAATAGTGAATAATACTGAATGTCGTCTGCAATGTAGCAAGCTTAACATAAAAAATAAACTAATATTAATAATATTAAATATTCTTTACACATTACAAATAAATTACACATCAATATTAAAACTACCCAAATTCTATTTTAATGGCTACCACATGTGAAAAGGCCAACACTGAGCCACCTTTTAAACACAACCAAAAGAAACAATCTTTTAAAGAATATTACAGATTATTATTTGCAAGAATTATAGAGGGTGAGACTTTGAATAAAACTAACTGTTATTTTTTCTTTAGAACACATTGTCATCCTAATGGGGGGGGGGGCAGTATTATATATGGGGACTATTACAGGTGGGGGAGGTAATTAGGACACTATTAACTATATTTATTATTAACAATAACTTAACATCAGCCTTATGGTTGCTTTCAACTGACTATAAATATAAGTACACCTAACTGGCGTATCTACATTTATGCAGTTGCTGAAATACTTTGAAGACAAGGCTGTAGTGACCCTCAGCAAAAATGAGCTTGAGACCACTGTGCAAAAGTGTCAGAAAGAAAGGGAGTCATGTATAAGATAATAACCTCGCTGGGGCTGGGTGGGGGGTTCTTTTGTTACATTTCTATGTTACATGTTGTGTTTAGGATTAGTAATATGTAACTGCATAGACATGGTTGTTGGTTTTTCTACAGTCACATGGGAAACAAAACCATCTTAGTCTTGGATTATAGAGTTGTAGTGGGAATTCCAGCAAACTAATCAGGAACATATAGAAAACCCACAACTGTATTGGGAAACGGCAAAGGCTATATTAATGGATAGATTAATTACACATGTTGCAGGACTATGGAGAGCTATGAAAGAGCAAGCACAATGTATGTCAGGGCAAGCACAATGACACACCTGGCAAATATGGCCTTTCTCTCCTCCCCATTGCAGGACAGGAAGGGTTGGCAGTATAAAGGAGTTTGAGATCTGGGCAGAGAGTACAGAGAGAGTTTATTCACTCTCAACAGGAGGTGAATTTCCATTGTTTTGGAGATAAGATGGCTTCGGGCCAAGGGGTAAGAAGGTGGTTCATCATAATTCATAACATTAAAACGACTAAAGGGGATATCATAACTGTGCAGGAAGGTGGGACAGGAACTATAACAACGTATGCATTGAAAAAAAAAATTTAAAAACCCATTGGCTACCGTAAACATGTGACCTCGGATTTATAAGAATAGCGGCCACCATCTTCGTTTAATTTTGCGGCTTGGAGACATAGGGACAGACATGCTTCTGAGGGCTAGATAGGTATTAGCTTCAGCTAGGCTGGGAAAAATTGAAGAACAACAACAGCTCTTTTCAGAGCTATACTGCAGGGAGAGGAGTCGATAGATGCTCAATCCAGCTATCCATGGTGTATGCCCCCAAACGCCAAAGTGGGATACACAGCAATTCAGTCCGGCTATATACGCTCAACCCAGCTTTCCACTGTATGTACCCTCAAAACCTAACAGGGATACACAGCAATTAAGTCAGACTATATACGCTCGACCCAACTTTCCACGGGGTGTGCCCCCAAGAAATAACTGGAATACACAGCAATTCAGTCCGGCTATATACGCTCAACTCAGCTTTCCACTGTGTGTACCCTCAAAACCTAACAGGGATGCACGGCAATTAAGTCAGACTATATACGCTCAACCCAGATTTCCACGGGGTGTCCCCCAAAAAAATAACTGGGACACAAAGCAATTCAGTCCGGCTGTATATGCTCAACCCAGCTTTCCACAGGGTGTTACCCCAAAAAATAACTGGGATACACAGCAATTCAGTCCAGCTATATACACTCAACCCAGCTTTCCACGGGGTGTCCCCCCCCCAAAAAAAAAAAATGGAATACACAGCAATTCAGTCCAGCTATATACGCTCAACCCAGCTTTCCTCGGTGTATAGACCATAAAATCGCATTACTATACATCTAAAAATGTGTAAGGCTAGCGCAAAGGGATGGGGACGAGGACGGGGGCATGGAAATGCAGATGGGGAGCAAGGTTGTGGTCAACCAACAGCATCTCCCGTGCCTACTGTTCTGCGGCAGCAAGCATTGCGCTTCGCCAAAGCCCCTTGGCTTGATGGCTACATTAAGTAGGGTGCAGGGTACAACACTAACCAGGCCCGAGCACTAGGAAGAGGTGTTACAATGACTGGCGGATAATGCTTTCAGCACATTCTCCACCAGGCAGTCAGCCTCTACCTCAACTCCTCCTCCTACCCAACAGTCTGGTCTACCTTCCTCACAACATTCCCAATCTTCCCAGCAAAGTAATCCCACCTTTCCCACCTCCCAGGAGCTGTTTTCTGGTCCATTCACTGTCCCTCTCTATGTCCCACTACTTCCAGAATCACAGGAGCTACCAGATGAGTTTCTGTGTCCTGATACCCAAACACTGGAGCATGCGCCATCTCCTGTTGTTGTTGTTGACCAGCAGTGACGACGATGATGGGACACAGTTGCCATCAGGGCAGCTTGTTCCCATGGTCGGTGTGCAGGAGGAGAAGCCGAGAGAGGAAATGGAATTGGACAACCAGGACACTGACCCGACCTGGACAGGGGGGATGTCAAGCGGGGAAAGCAGTGTAGATGTGGAGGGAAGTGCAGCACCAAAGAGGGTGTCTAGAAACAGAGGCATGTCCAGAGGCAGAGGACATCTGCTTCACCAAAGCCAGGCCACAGCCAGCAAGGCACAAAATGTTCCCTATTCTAACCAGCCTAGAAAACTCCCACATCGAGGCCACGGTCTTCGTTGGTGTGGAGATTTTTCAATGTATGTGCGGAAGACAAATATAGTGCGGTTTGCGCACTTTGCAACTCAAAACTGAGTTGGGGCTCTGAAAAGAGCAACCTTACGGCCATGTGCCATCATTTGGAAAGCAAGCACTGGGCTCAGTGGCAGAAAGCAAATGCAGGACAATCGTCGTCCGGCGTTGCCGCCACTGCCTCTCCCACTATTGCAAGTGCTGGCGCTGCAGTCCTGACCAGCAGCCAGGACACCTCCACATCTGCCTTCACAACTTTGGAGACTTCTCCCTCATCCTCCACTTTTCCTGCCTCTGCTCCTTCTCCTGCACCATTATGTGCCTCTTCCCAGCAACCCACCATCTCCCAGACGTTTGAGCGCAGGCAAAAATAAAGCGCTACCCACCCACATGCACAAGCCTTAAATGCGCACATCTCTAAACTCCTGGCCCAGGAGATGTTGCCGTTCTGGGTTGTGGAAACTCAGGCCTTCTGTGACCTGATGGCAAGTGTGACACCTCGCTATGAAGTCCTTAGCCGTCACTACTTCTCCCGCTGTGCCGTCCCCACCTTGCACCAGCACGTGTCACGCAACATCAGGTGGGCCATAAGTTCCGCGCTTTACACAAAGGTCCACTTGACCACCAACGCGTGGACAAGTGCATGCGGACAGGGATGCTACATTTCACTGACGGCACACTGGGTGAATGTAGTTGAGGCTGGGACCGGGTCACAAACCGGGGTGGTCTACCTGGGAGGGCCAGTCGCATTAGTGATTGCCACAAGCAACTGGTGCAAAATATGATGAAAATGTTTCCATCAACTCTCGTTGGCGGCAGAGAGGAGAGTTCCTCCAACAGGCTAACAACTGCCATCTGGTCCACTCCCAGCAGGGGCACACTCTCCAAGGTCTGGGACACGTTAATGGCACCCCCTTGCCAAACTACCGCCACTGAGGGGCCTAGTGTCACCAGGAGGGACAAGTATAGGCGCATGTTGCGGGAGTAACTGGCCAACCACAGTCCTGTCCTCGCCGATTCCTCTGCGCCCTACACTTATTGGGTCTCCAAGTTGGATTTGTGGCTGGAACTTGCGCTGTACGCATTGGAGGTCCTTTCCTGCCCTGCCGCCAGCGTGCTATCGGAAAGGGTCTTCAGCGCAGCCGGTGGCATAATTACGGATAAGTGTAGCCGGCTGTCAGCTGACAGCGCTGACTGGCTGACGCTGATCAAAATGAACAGCCACTGGATAGACCCATCATTTTCATGTCCACCGGTGTCAAGCACCCCGACATGAAGTTTCATGTGTGTGCTCACCCTCTACAATTCCTCCTCCTCCTCATACTCCTCCACCATCAATCCACCCTGATTCCCCCCAAACTCTGTTTGTTACAGTCTCAATCCACCCTGATTCCCCCAAATTCTGCTGGTTAGAGTCTCAATCCACCCTGATTCCCCCAAACTCTGCTGGTTAGAGTCTCAATCCACCCTGATTCCCCCAAACTCTGCTGGTTAGAGTCTCAATCCACCCTGATTCCCCCAAACTCTGCTGGTTAGAGTCTCAATCCACCCTGATTCCCCCAAACTCTGCAGGTTAGAGTTTCAATCCACCCTGATTCCCCCAAACTCTGCTGGTTAGAGTCACAACTAACCTCAAGGGCCAAAAACACTGCTGGTGCAAGGCTCTACTCACTCCAAGGGCCAAAAACACTGCTGGTGCAAGGCTCAACAAACCTCAAGGGCCAAAAACACTGCTGATGCAAGGCTCTACTCGCTCCAAGGGCCAAAAACACTGCTGGTGCAAGGCTCAACAAACCTCAAGGGCCAAAAACACTGCTCGTGCAAGGCTCTACTCACTCTAAGGGCCAAAAACACTGCTGGTGCAATGCTCTACTCACTCCAAGGGCCAAAAACACTGCTGGTGCAAGGCTCAACTAACCCCAAGGGCCAAAAACACTGCTGGTGCAAGGCTCAACTAACCCCAATGGCCAAAAACACTGGTGGTGCAAGGCTGAACTAACTTAAAGGGCCTAAAACTCTGCTGGTAAAAGGCTGAAGTCACCTAAAGGGCCTCAATCTCTCCTGGTAGCTCAGCTTAAGGGCCTGTAACTTAATTTGGAAGGGCTCCTGTTAAGGGCTAGAAAAGTGAATTTTGGAAGGTCTTACCATATCACACAGACACACACACACACACACAAAATGACAGTTAAGGGTGGGTACTGTTGGATTTCCCATTGCCTATTCCATCTGCGGTTGTCATGGGCAACATGATTTAAAGGGTTGCTTGTTAATGTTTCTTTAGCTTAAAATTTGGGTTTGAGCAACAGCAAAAAAGCTGAGGAAGCAAATATTTTTTTTAGATTAACGCTTCGTCACTGTGTATTGCTGAACAGAAAAAAAATTACATACAAAGAGATTTTTTTTTTAGATTAGCATAGGCAAGTGTTAGACAGTATATTGGGTGAATAACAACCCAAAAATGGCTTAAATATAAGATTTTTATAAATTTTTAAAAAATTTGTGCAGGTTGCTATACTGTATATATGAGTTTGAGCAGCAGAAAACATCAGAAAGCAAAAAAAATTTCAGAATAAGGCAAAGCACATAGCAGACTGCAGTGAAAAAGTGCTGTGGGAAAAATGCATTGTGATAGATTTTTTTTCTGCGGTGCATTTGTATTACTGAACTACTGACACAATTTTAATTCGGTTACAGACGAACGTTGCCGTGTTCAGTGTGCTATTCATGTATTTCACAGATAGCACACTGACTCATGCACTTCAATGGGCCCATGCACACAACTGTGAACATGGTACCGTGTGCCGGCCAACAGTCCAAGCCACATAATATAGAAAAGGTCCTATTTTGCGGCCCTTGCTTCCATGGCTCCTATTCATTTAATGAAAGGAACTGCAGAAGAACGGGCCATGCACAAGTGGCACATCGGGACATCCACACATCCTCCGTGTGCTGCCCGTGCTTTTAATTCACGGTTGGTTGGTCTGCAACCAGTCTAATACCTTTTTTTCCCTTTTCTTTCCACCTAATTGAGGGGATGAGTATTTGTACACAGTTGCTTTAAATAGAAGCAAGGGATTCACCGGCTGAAAAATGATCGGAAATCGGATTTTAAAATCGATCTTGAAATCTCAAGATCGGCTCAACCCTGCTCTCTACATTTACTGTTGTAATTTGGATAATGGCTAGCAAGATTGGACATTTACTTCAGTGCACAGTCTGTTAGGCTGGGTTCACACAATGTTTTTTGGTGATGATTTTCAAGAGGAAAAAATCTGCTTCAGGAATTAGGAAATGGTTTTTTGAAGCGTTTTTTTACATGAGGCGTTTTTGTAGCATTTTTTGGAGTGTTTTTTGGAGTGTTTTTTGAGGCGTTTTTAGTTTTTGTTTTTTTCCTCCAGTACAATGTGTGGACCTTGATTACAGCAGATTAAATAGGACCCTATTGTGAGGTGGTTTTTGGAGGTGGATTTTGAGGCGTATTCCGCGTCAAAATACTGACAAAAAAAACTCTGTGTGAACCCAGCCTTATATGTATGCACTACTGGAGCAAGAATTAAAGGGTGAATACTAGAGATGAGCGAGTACTATTCGAAACGGCTGTTTCGAATAGCACGCACCCATAGGAATGAATGGAAGCGGCCAGTATGCAGACTTTGCTGGCGGCCAGCCGCTTAACCCCCTGCATGCTGGCTGCGTCCATTCATTCCTATGGGTGCGTGCTATTCAAAACTGGAGTCTCTAGTGAATACAACTGTTGTAGAAGTTAGCATGTTACCTATCAGTTCATTTGCTTAGATAACTTATTTGACAACATTCAGCCGGGTTCACACAGCGTTTTTTGGTCAGGATTTTGACCCTGAATCTGCCTCAAAATCCAGCTCAAAAAACTGAAGACTCGCTTCTATACTGCAGCCCACCATCAGGGCTGCAGGAAATGTGGTTTTAACCGCAATTCATTATTTTTCTTTGACGCTCTATTTACTATCTTGATATTACTCTCCTGAGGAGTACATAACGAAACGCGTAGAGAGGGATACATTGTTATATATTGTTATATTTAGTTAACCCCTAGTGGTGTGTAGTGCCAGGGGGCTTCCCTACCCATGAAATCTACTAGCAATTTTCCCCAAAAGAGAGAGCACCTACTAATGTAGGGGTTTATCAGAGAGCTCTCAGGGGCTTAGTATATGAGGTGTGATGGGATACATTGTTACAGCCCAAGAAACAATACCAGGGTTAAAAACTATCCATGTTAGTATCACCTCATACTGACCGACCAAATCAATACAAGCTAGGAGTGTAGTTTCGGGTGGGGCAGAACCGAGTGTCAGTGGGGTAATGGAGTGAGGGTTTTCTATGAGTTCTAATGTTTAGAGATCGCTAGTGTGGCAATAACATAGGACCAATTAAAGAAACCCGTACCATCCCCTCCTATTTAATAACCTATGTGTGATTTAGGGTGGGAGCATGGGTGAGTGTTTATCCCTACCCCCACCCTTTGTTTGGTTTTTATTGTATGTCTAAAGGGAACGAGTTCCTATTTTTAGTCAGACTATTAAAAGTTATGTTTTAGTACATTTTTGTTCCAGGAGTACCAGTTTATGTGTTACGAATCAATTTAGTTTGGTGCTACCAACCCAGTGTGTACAGCCATTCATTTGGGCCTAATCCAGAGTGGAATACCGCAACTGGATGCCGATGCACTATGCACACTGCACCAACATCCAGTTGCGGCTAGCCGTTTTTTAGACTGGGTTCTGAGACGGCCTCCTTGTCAAAATACAGTCCAAAACACCCCTGTGTCAACCCAGCTGTACTGTGGTCTTGAACTATAGTAATTTCCATTTGTTTTAAAGGTTGTACAGTGCAATTGAGGTACGCAATCACCAATGCAAGACTCTTGGGTCCTGAACAAAAAATACTTTGTCTTTGACAACAATACAATAAAAAATAGTATTTATTGTTATAGAATTACTATTGTCAAACAAGAAATAAATATTTCTGGGTTATTGGCTATAAAACTGTGTATTTTGTAGCCAGTCTTTTATGTTCAAAATCTTTCATCTTGCCTAGTATGTCTTAGAAAGACTACATTGACTTTCTTGTATCCCTTGTTCCTGTTTTTAGTTTAACTCTTCTTAACTACCTAACTCACAGTAAACTCCATACATGCCACAAAATAGCTAGTTACAGATGCACAACATTCTTCAGGGAAAGAATTTTAATTCCTGGAAAAATGAAACACAAAAATAATTCTGACCATGACTTTTAAATTAATTTGTCCATTGTAAGCATCACAGACTGGAATGTTTCATGAAAGGGCACATAATCCCATTTAATTGATACTAACTGAAAATAATAAAAATGTGCTACATTACTGTAGACTATACAAGGCCAAACAACACTTTTTGTTTTCTTTCTCAGCAATTCCTTTGCTTAGATATTAAAGGGGTCGACAGGGTTATGAATATTTTTAATTCCCTGCACATGGCATTAAATAAACAAATATATATCCTGTCCATTTCCATGGCAATCCAGCACTGCCTCTGCTTGCAAATTAGTGGCTGCAGTAGTCATTCACCATATTACTGGCATTGTAGCTTTTTTCACATAGCTACAATGCTATTACCATAGCAAATGAATTCTGCAACCACTGGTTCCCCCTGTAATGGTCACATGACATGTATATGTGAATAGATATCATGAGTACTAGGTGAGAGGCAGCACTGGATTGGCAGGGGAACAAACAGGTGAGGGGTTTTTTTTTGTTTTTGTTTTTTTTTTTAAACTGCTACAAATTTTTATAAACTGCTACATATTAACAGAATAATTTCCCTAGTGATGTTGTTGTTGCAAGAAGGGAAAGACAGAGACAGTGAGCCCTAAATTTGACCCAGCCCCTACCTATGTCAGGACTTGAACCCATGGACATCAGTAAAACACACAGTCTTCAGCACAAGAAGGTATTACTTTAAAACATAATATTTATTTCAAAAAACTTTTTTTTAAAAATAGTACCAGATGTAGAAAAAATATGCATAGCACTTACATGGTAGATTCCATAAATGAACGCATGTTTTTGAGAAAAGTCAACCAGCCTACGCGTTTCAGGACATCCGTCCCTTACTCATGGCGATGTACTCAATGCCCAAACCCTCAGGGCCATATAAAGTTTAACACACAGGTGTCAATACTACAAGTGATTACCATTTAATTAAAAACAAACTAAAACCAAAACAAAACAAACAAAAACAAATATAAACAAATGCAAAATATCAAGAAAATATGAAAGGATGATCCTGCAAGGAAATATTGACCCAAGAGATATAGCAAAAAAAATAAAAAAAGAGAAAAAGGGAGAAAAACCACACACACAAAATTCGCACTCACAATATTAAATGGTCACCTATATGACATGTGAGTAACTAAAGAAAGAAATAAGCCAAATCGGAAAAAAGAAAAAGGAAAACAAGACATAATCCATGATCCGTTAAGTAAGTGACCATGGGCATGTAAATAAAATAACCCATGAATATGTATTTATAAGGGTAAACCCCAGAAAGGTACTCACCCCAGCACGTAGAAACAGAGAGACGCCTAAGACTGCCCCTCCTGGCACTATAGAGTCGAAAAACACCACAAAGACAGAGAAAGGCGCAATTCAGATTCCTTCATAGTAGAGAAACAAAGAATTACCTAGACAACGGTCACATGATATATCACATGACCGGGACCCAACCTTTGTATCAGAAGGGAGTATGCCAATGAAACCGGTCACGTGACACACCACATGATCGGAATCTGACTATTACATCCAAGACAAGCATACCGGTAAGAAATAGATAAATAGAAACTTCTTAAATTGAAAATCTCAAAAAGAATATAATAACACTAAGAGCAAATCTCAAAAATAGATATAAAATAGATAACAATGTAGACAAACCAAAGTTTCATAAACATCACAATTGAATGATATATTAATAAAAGTAAATTAAATCAGATTTAAAGTTTAACCCCTTAGGTGTCCTTGTACCAAGCTCAAAGATCCAATAAGCCTCTCGTTTAAGCACTTTTCTACGCCAGTCACCACCTCGAGCTGGGCATTCAACACGTTCGATTGCACAAAAACGAAAAGAGGAAGTATTACCCTCATGATGAGTAATAAAGTGCTTGGAAGCCCCAGAGGTGTTACTGGTAGTGGTCTTGCTACAGTCTGACAGATGTTCCGAGATTCGAACTTTTAAAGGTCGAATTGTACACCCTACATAAAACAAATGGCAGATATTACACCAAACCAAATAAATAACGTGATCAGTTTTGCAATTAAGAAAGTGCTTAATACGATGCTTCTTATGAGTGTGTATGTTCTCAAAGGAGGCGGATTTCTCAGCAAAACGACACACTTGGCACCTTGGTGCACCACACTTAAAGAAGCCCTGTACATCAAGCCAGGTCTTACTACCAACCACATTTGAGTCAGTATACATGCTTGGAGATAATGTACTGCCCAAGGATCTCCCACGACGCGAAATAAACCTACACCCCCTTTCCAAAATCCTAGTGGCTATATCATCCTGCCTCAAAATGGGAAGGTGTTTTTTTACTATCTTTACAACCTCATCGTAATCCCTACTGTAGCTGGTACAAAAGAAGATACTATCCACAAATTTACCATTCTCCACGCCCCTGATGTTGTCTGATAGGAGGAGGTCCCTGGGTTTTTTATCTACAATGGCAGAGGCTCTCTGTAACTGCCAGTTACGATATCCCCTATGTTTCAACCTGGTGTGGACTTCCCGTTTTTGTTTTTGAAAATCAGTGTCTAGAGAACAGGCTCGTTTAGTTCTGAGAAGCTCTCCCACTGGAATTGACCTGATAGTATGACGAGGATGACAACTGGTCGCGTGTAGGACCGTATTTCCTGATAAATCCTTCCGAAAAACTTTGGACAGGACCAAACCTCTTTCCAAGTCACCCACTAGGGAGACATCTAAAAAATCAATAGAGACCCTTTCCACTCTGTAGGTGAATTTCAAGTTCATAGTGTTGTTATTAAAGTGTTCCATCAGCGCTGGTACGGCCGCCACACCGCCCGACCACACCATAAGTAGGTCATCAATGTAGCGGCCGTACCAGCGCAGATGCCCCCCATGTGGATTTGTACTGTTGTAAACAAAAGTTTCCTCCCACCATGCCATATATATATTGGCCAGGGTGGGTGAAAAACGGGACCCCATAGGGGCCCCGCGAACCTGTAAATAAAATTTTTTATCAAATTTGAAAAAATTATGTTTCAGTAAATAGTCCGTCAAAAGAACAACAAATTCACACAATTCAATCGAAAAATTGGAATATTTACGTAGATGACTAGAAAGGGCTGATAGAGCCAGGTCATGTGGAATAGACGAGTATAAGCTCTCCACATCACAGGAAATCCACACCAGATCTGATTCCCACTTAAAGTTCTGAAACGTTTTCAAAACTTGTTTCGTATCTCGCAGGTAGCCAGGGATTTTTTGGATCAAGGGTTGGAGTAATGAGTCCACCCACTCGCTAACACGCTCATTAAGCGAGTGGATGCCCGCTATGATTGGGCGTAATGGAGGGGGACTAATGTTCTTATGGACTTTTGGTAGGCCATGGAAGATGGGGATTACCGGGTGATCAACAATAAGTTGATCTTTCTGGTCTTCCCGAATAATCCCCATCTTCACACCCTCTGATAATAAATTCTCCAAAACCTTTGAAAAAGTCAAAGTGGGATTCGAATTAAGAACCCTATAAGTCAAAGGATCACCCAATATAGACATGGCACTGTCACAATAATCTGTTTTATTCATTACAACTACCAGACCCCCCTTATCTGCCATTTTTATAATCAAAGAATCATTACGTGATAACAAATCAAGTGCAAGTTTCTCTCTCCTAGACAGATTGCTTTTCAAATCTGTATGCCTGGCTGAGTTAGCCAAAACCCTTAGATCCCTTTTCTACCGCATGCTGAAAAGTATCAAAACAAGATGTCCTAGACATGACCTGGCTCTATCAGCCCTTTCTAGTCATCTACGTAAATATTCCAATTTTTCGATTGAATTGTGTGAATTTGTTGTTCTTTTGACGGACTATTTACTGAAACATAATTTTTTCAAATTTGATAAAAAATTTTATTTACAGGTTCGCGGGGCCCCTATGGGGTCCCGTTTTTCACCCACCCTGGCCAATATATATATGGCATGGTGGGAGGAAACTTTTGTTTACAACAGTACAAATCCACATGGGGGGCATCTGCGCTGGTACGGCCGCTACATTGATGACCTACTTATGGTGTGGTCGGGCGGTGTGGCGGCCGTACCAGCGCTGATGGAACACTTTAATAACAACACTATGAACTTGAAATTCACCTACAGAGTGGAAAGGGTCTCTATTGATTTTTTAGATGTCTCCCTAGTGGGTGACTTGGAAAGAGGTTTGGTCCTGTCCAAAGTTTTTCGGAAGGATTTATCAGGAAATACGGTCCTACACGCGACCAGTTGTCATCCTCGTCATACTATCAGGTCAATTCCAGTGGGAGAGCTTCTCAGAACTAAACGAGCCTGTTCTCTAGACACTGATTTTCAAAAACAAAAACGGGAAGTCCACACCAGGTTGAAACATAGGGGATATCGTAACTGGCAGTTACAGAGAGCCTCTGCCATTGTAGATAAAAAACCCAGGGACCTCCTCCTATCAGACAACATCAGGGGCGTGGAGAATGGTAAATTTGTGGATAGTATCTTCTTTTGTACCAGCTACAGTAGGGATTACGATGAGGTTGTAAAGATAGTAAAAAAACACCTTCCCATTTTGAGGCAGGATGATATAGCCACTAGGATTTTGGAAAGGGGGTGTAGGTTTATTTCGCGTCGTGGGAGATCCTTGGGCAGTACATTATCTCCAAGCATGTATACTGACTCAAATGTGGTTGGTAGTAAGACCTGGCTTGATGTACAGGGCTTCTTTAAGTGTGGTGCACCAAGGTGCCAAGTGTGTCGTTTTGCTGAGAAATCCGCCTCCTTTGAGAACATACACACTCATAAGAAGCATCGTATTAAGCACTTTCTTAATTGCAAAACTGATCACGTTATTTATTTGGTTTGGTGTAATATCTGCCATTTGTTTTATGTAGGGTGTACAATTCGACCTTTAAAAGTTCGAATCTCGGAACATCTGTCAGACTGTAGCAAGACCACTACCAGTAACACCTCTGGGGCTTCCAAGCACTTTATTACTCATCATGAGGGTAATACTTCCTCTTTTCGTTTTTGTGCAATCGAACGTGTTGAATGCCCAGCTCGAGGTGGTGACTGGCGTAGAAAAGTGCTTAAACGAGAGGCTTATTGGATCTTTGAGCTTGGTACAAGGACACCTAAGGGGTTAAACTTTAAATCTGATTTAATTTACTTTTATTAATATATCATTCAATTGTGATGTTTATGAAACTTTGGTTTGTCTACATTGTTATCTATTTTATATCTATTTTTGAGATTTGCTCTTAGTGTTATTATATTCTTTTTGAGATTTTCAATTTAAGAAGTTTCTATTTATCTATTTCTTACCGGTATGCTTGTCTTGGATGTAATAGTCAGATTCCGATCATGTGGTGTGTCACGTGACCGGTTTCATTGGCATACTCCCTTCTGATACAAAGGTTGGGTCCCGGTCATGTGATATATCATGTGACCGTTGTCTAGGTAATTCTTTGTTTCTCTACTATGAAGGAATCTGAATTGCGCCTTTCTCTGTCTTTGTGGTGTTTTTCGACTCTATAGTGCCAGGAGGGGCAGTCTTAGGCGTCTCTCTGTTTCTACGTGCTGGGGTGAGTACCTTTCTGGGGTTTACCCTTATAAATACATATTCATGGGTTATTTTATTTACATGCCCATGGTCACTTACTTAACGGATCATGGATTATGTCTTGTTTTCCTTTTTCTTTTTTCCGATTTGGCTTATTTCTTTCTTTAGTTACTCACATGTCATATAGGTGACCATTTAATATTGTGAGTGCGAATTTTGTGTGTGTGGTTTTTCTCCCTTTTTCTCTTTTTTTATTTTTTTTGCTATATCTCTTGGGTCAATATTTCCTTGCAGGATCATCCTTTCATATTTTCTTGATATTTTGCATTTGTTTATATTTGTTTTTGTTTGTTTTGTTTTGGTTTTAGTTTGTTTTTAATTAAATGGTAATCACTTGTAGTATTGACACCTGTGTGTTAAACTTTATATGGCCCTGAGGGTTTGGGCATTGAGTACATCGCCATGAGTAAGGGACGGATGTCCTGAAACGCGTAGGCTGGTTGACTTTTCTCAAAAACATGCGTTCATTTATGGAATCTACCATGTAAGTGCTATGCATATTTTTTCTACATCTGGTACTATTTTTTAAAAAAAGTTTTTTGAAATAAATATTATGTTTTAAAGTAATACCTTCTTGTGCTGAAGACTGTGTGTTTTTCTGGTTACATTATTGCCCTAGCCGGGGGTATATCTTTCGTGCACATTTAGGTTTAGCCAACTCTGTTTATTCTGGGTGAGCTGTGAACCTTCTACATTTTTTCTAGTCATGGACATCAGTGTTCCAGGCTGCAGCTCTTCCAACTGAGCTATTCAGCCTCCTGGACAGCTCCTGTGCTGATCTGAGCCTAGTTCCCAGTACTTCTAGTTTCAGTTCCCGCCTCTCTGGTTTGCTCCACCCTGTTCTCTGATTGAACGTCCTATATAAACCCAGCCTTGCACTTCCTGCCTTGTGAGATTATTGTGCTCTCAGCCTGTAATCTAGCTGCTCTCTCCTGCTCTGCTGCAAACATTGATGCTTATCTTGTGCTTTGTCCACTGGCTTCCTCCTGACTACGTTACCAGCCTTGCAAGTAAGTCACTTTCTAAGTAGTAGCAACTTAAGACTCCGAACCAGACCCAGACCATTAAAGATTAATCTCTGTAGTGACTAACTTGAGGTAACAAATGGCTGTGCTTCAAGAATTTGGTTCTACTTACCAAGAAACATTTTGTAAGTTACAAACCCTGGTGCTGGATAAACAACGAGAAATAATTGAACTGCAAAGACAACTGGAAATGCGCAACTCAGGCTCAGATTTAAATACTCGTATGCCTCTGCCAAGTTCAGTGGGGATCGTCACCATTACCGAGGGTTCCTTAAAGGGGCTCTATCAGCAAAATGATGCTGTATGAGCCTCACATATGCATGAATAGCCTTTAAAAAGGCTATTCAGGCACCGCTAATATTATTTTAAATCCCCCCCCCATCCTGCACTATGGACGGTCATGCACAGTCCGATGTCATCTTCTGGCACGCCTTCCTCTTCTTTCAGCGACGCCCTCCGGTCCTGGCTTTTCCCTGGCTTCATCGTCCTCTTCTTCTGGCGGGATTGGTTCAAATCTGGCGCGTGCGCAGTAGTGCTCCTTCCGCACGCTCCGGTGCCATTTTTCTCAATGGCAGTATGCTTGCATCCTTGAGGCAAACAATACTGCGCATACACTGGATTTGAACCAATCCTGCCGGAGGAAGAAGAGGACGATGAAGCCAGGGGAAGAGCCAGGACTGGAGGGTGTCGCCGAAAGAAGAGGAAGGAGTGCCAGAAGATGACGTTGGACCGTGCATGACCACCCACCGTGCACGATAAGTATCATTTGCATATATATTTTTATGGTTTTATTTTAAAAACGGGGGGGGGGGGGGGGGTGTATTTCAAATAACATTAGAGGTGCCTAAATAGCATATGTGGGGCTCATACAGCATAATTTTGCTGATAGAGCCCCTTTAACCAATGTCGCATATACTTCCAAATACAACCTGCTCCTTTTACTTGTGACAGGAAAAAAGTGCTATTTATCATTAACCTGCTCAAAGATGAAGCTCTAGCATGGGCCTTCCCTTATGTGGAAAAAACCTCTGACCTCCTCAATGATTTTGATAACATTATCACTGCTATGGATCAAGTTTTTGATGACCCAAATCGTTGCGCCACAGCTGAGACCAAATTGCATGACCTGTGTCAAGGACGTCACTCAGTTGCTGAATACACAGTGGAATTTCAATGTTGGGTAGCTGACACCACATGGGTGAACCTAGCAGCCCAAAAAAGTCAATTTCGACAAGGTTTATCAGAGTTTGTAAAGGATGAACTTGCCAGAGTTGAGGCTTCTGATGGTCTGGAGGATTTTTATACAACTATTAGAGATGAGCGAACAGTGTTCTATCGAACTCATGTTCGATCGGATATTAGGCTGTTCGGCATGTTCGAATCGAATCGAACACCGCGTGGTAAAGTGCGCCATTACTCGATTCCCCTCCCACCTTCCCTGGCGCCTTTTTTGCTCCAATAACAGCGCTGGGTAGGTGGGACAGGAACTACGACACCGGTGACGTTGAAAAAAGTAGGCAAAACCCATTGGCTGCCGAAAACATGTGACCTCTAATTTAAAAGAACAGCGACGCCCAGCTTCGCGTCATTCTGAGCTTGCAATTCACCGAGGACGGAGGTTTCCGTCCAGCTAGCTAGGGCTTAGATTCTGGGTAGGCAGGGACAGGCTAGGATAGGAAGGAGAAGACAACCAACAGCTCTTGTAAGAGCTAAATTCCAGGGAGAAGCTTGTCAGTGTAACGTGGCACTGACGGGCTCAATCGCCGCAACCCAGCTTTCCCAGGATCCTGAATGGAATACACTGTCAGTGTATTCCCGTATACCCGATATATACCCCGATACCCGTTCCAACGGTGTGCCCCCCCACCTTCACCCCAGAAATACCCTGCAAGTCCCCTAGCAATAGAATTGGGGCTATATACACCCACAATTTTTACTACTGGTATACAGTGCCATTGTCTGACTGGGAATTCAAAGAATATATTGGGAATACAAATACCCTCATTTCTTGCTACTGCCATATAGTGCCAGTTTCTGACTGGTAATTCAAAGAATATATTGGGGTTACGTGCACCCACAATTTTTACTACTGGTATACAGTGCCATTGTCTGACTGGGAATTCAAAGAATATATTGGGAATACAAATACCCTCATTTCTTGCTACTGCCATATAGTGCCAGTGTCTGACTGGGAATTCAAAGAATATATTGGGGTTACGTGCACCCACAATTTTTACTACTGGTATACAGTGCCATTGTCTGACTGGGAATTCAAAGAGTATATTGGGAATACAAATACCCTCATTTCTTGCTACTGCCATATAGTGCCAGTTTCTGACTGGGAATTCAAAGAATATATTGGGGTTACGTGCACCCACAATTTTTACTACTGGTATACAGTGCCATTGTCTGACTGGGAATTCAAAGAATATATTGGGGTTATAAATACCCTCATTTCTTGCTACTGCCATATAGTGCCAGTTTCTGACTGGGAATTCAAAGAATATATTGGGGTTACGTGCACCCACAATTTTTACTACTGGTATACAGTGCCATTGTCTGACTGGGAATTCAAAGAATATATTGGGGTTATAAATACCCTCATTTCTTGCTACTGCCATATAGTGCCAGTTTCTGACTGGTAATTCAAAGAATATATTGGGGTTACGTGCACCCACAATTTTTACTACTGGTATACAGTGCCATTGTCTGACTGGGAATTCAAAGAGTATATTGGGAATACAAATACCCTCATTTCTTGCTACTGCCATATAGTGCCAGTGTCTGACTGGGAATTCAAAGAATATATTGGGGTTACGTGCACCCACAATTTTTACTACTGGTATACAGTGCCATTGTCTGACTGGGAATTCAAAGAGTATATTGGGAATACAAATACCCTCATTTCTTGCTACTGCCATATAGTGCCAGTTTCTGACTGGGAATTCAAAGAATATATTGGGGTTACGTGCACCCACAATTTTTACTACTGGTATACAGTGCCATTGTCTGACTGGGAATTCAAAGAGTATATTGGGAATACAAATACCCTCATTTCTTGCTACTGCCATATAGTGCCAGTGTCTGACTGGGAATTCAAAGAATATATTGGGGTTACGTGCACCCACAATTTTTACTACTGGTATACAGTGCCATTGTCTGACTGGGAATTCAAAGAGTATATTGGGAATACAAATACCCTCATTTCTTGCTACTGCCATATAGTGCCAGTTTCTGACTGGGAATTCAAAGAATATATTGGGGTTACGTGCACCCACAATTTTTACTACTGGTATACAGTGCCATTGTCTGACTGGGAATTCAAAGAATATATTGGGGTTATAAATACCCTCATTTCTTGCTACTGCCATATAGTGCCAGTTTCTGACTGGGAATTCAAAGAATATATTGGGGTTACGTGCACCCACAATTTTTACTACTGGTATACAGTGCCATTGTCTGACTGGGAATTCAAAGAATATATTGGGGTTATAAATACCCTCATTTCTTGCTACTGCCATATAGTGCCAGTTTCTGACTGGTAATTCAAAGAATATATTGGGGTTACGTGCACCCACAATTTTTACTACTGGTATACAGTGCCATTGTCTGACTGGGAATTCAAAGAATATATTGGGGTTATAAATACCCTCATTTCTTGCTACTGCCATATAGTGCCAGTTTCTGACTGGTAATTCAAAGAATATATTGGGGTTACGTGCACCCACAATTTTTACTACTGGTATACAGTGCCATTGTCTGACTGGGAATTCAAAGAGTATATTGGGAATACAAATACCCTCATTTCTTGCTACTGCCATATAGTGCCAGTGTCTGACTGGGAATTCAAAGAATATATTGGGGTTACGTGCACCCACAATTTTTACTACTGGTATACAGTGCCATTGTCTGACTGGGAATTCAAAGAGTATATTGGGAATACAAATACCCTCATTTCTTGCTACTGCCATATAGTGCCAGTTTCTGACTGGGAATTCAAAGAATATATTGGGGTTACGTGCACCCACAATTTTTACTACTGGTATACAGTGCCATTGTCTGACTGGGAATTCAAAGAGTATATTGGGAATACAAATACCCTCATTTCTTGCTACTGCCATATAGTGCCAGTGTCTGACTGGGAATTCAAAGAATATATTGGGGTTACGTGCACCCACAATTTTTACTACTGGTATACAGTGCCATTGTCTGACTGGGAATTCAAAGAGTATATTGGGAATACAAATACCCTCATTTCTTGCTACTGCCATATAGTGCCAGTGTCTGACTGGGAATTCAAAGAATATATTGGGGTTACGTGCACCCACAATTTTTACTACTGGTATACAGTGCCATTGTCTGACTGGGAATTCAAAGAGTATATTGGGAATACAAATACCCTCATTTCTTGCTACTGCCATATAGTGCCAGTTTCTGACTGGGAATTCAAAGAATATATTGGGGTTACGTGCACCCACAATTTTTACTACTGGTATACAGTGCCATTGTCTGACTGGGAATTCAAAGAGTATATTGGGAATACAAATACCCTCATTTCTTGCTACTGCCATATAGTGCCAGTGTCTGACTGGGAATTCAAAGAATATATTGGGGTTACGTGCACCCACAATTTTTACTACTGGTATACAGTGCCATTGTCTGACTGGGAATTCAAAGAGTATATTGGGAATACAAATACCCTCATTTCTTGCTACTGCCATATAGTGCCAGTTTCTGACTGGGAATTCAAAGAATATATTGGGGTTACGTGCACCCACAATTTTTACTACTGGTATACAGTGCCATTGTCTGACTGGGAATTCAAAGAGTATATTGGGAATACAAATACCCTCATTTCTTGCTACTGCCATATAGTGCCAGTTTCTGACTGGGAATTCAAAGAATATATTGGGGTTACGTGCACCCACAATTTTTACTACTGGTATACAGTGCCATTGTCTGACTGGGAATTCAAAGAATATATTGGGGTTATAAATACCCTCATTTCTTGCTACTGCCATATAGTGCCAGTTTCTGACTGGGAATTCAAAGAATATATTGGGGTTACGTGCACCCACAATTTTTACTACTGGTATACAGTGCCATTGTCTGACTGGGAATTCAAAGAATATATTGGGGTTATAAATACCCTCATTTCTTGCTACTGCCATATAGTGCCAGTTTCTGACTGGTAATTCAAAGAATATATTGGGGTTACGTGCACCCACAATTTTTACTACTGGTATACAGTGCCATTGTCTGACTGGGAATTCAAAGAATATATTGGGGTTATAAATACCCTCATTTCTTGCTACTGCCATATAGTGCCAGTTTCTGACTGGTAATTCAAAGAATATATTGGGGTTACGTGCACCCACAATTTTTACTACTGGTATACAGTGCCATTGTCTGACTGGGAATTCAAAGAGTATATTGGGAATACAAATACCCTCATTTCTTGCTACTGCCATATAGTGCCAGTGTCTGACTGGGAATTCAAAGAATATATTGGGGTTACGTGCACCCACAATTTTTACTACTGGTATACAGTGCCATTGTCTGACTGGGAATTCAAAGAGTATATTGGGAATACAAATACCCTCATTTCTTGCTACTGCCATATAGTGCCAGTTTCTGACTGGGAATTCAAAGAATATATTGGGGTTACGTGCACCCACAATTTTTACTACTGGTATACAGTGCCATTGTCTGACTGGGAATTCAAAGAGTATATTGGGAATACAAATACCCTCATTTCTTGCTACTGCCATATAGTGCCAGTGTCTGACTGGGAATTCAAAGAATATATTGGGGTTACGTGCACCCACAATTTTTACTACTGGTATACAGTGCCATTGTCTGACTGGGAATTCAAAGAGTATATTGGGAATACAAATACCCTCATTTCTTGCTACTGCCATATAGTGCCAGTTTCTGACTGGGAATTCAAAGAATATATTGGGGTTACGTGCACCCACAATTTTTACTACTGGTATACAGTGCCATTGTCTGACTGGGAATTCAAAGAGTATATTGGGAATACAAATACCCTCATTTCTTGCTACTGCCATATAGTGCCAGTGTCTGACTGGGAATTCAAAGAATATATTGGGGTTACGTGCACCCACAATTTTTACTACTGGTATACAGTGCCATTGTCTGACTGGGAATTCAAAGAGTATATTGGGAATACAAATACCCTCATTTCTTGCTACTGCCATATAGTGCCAGTGTCTGACTGGGAATTCAAAGAATATATTGGGGTTACGTGCACCCACAATTTTTACTACTGGTATACAGTGCCAATTTCTAACTAGGAATTCAAAATGCGCAAGGCTCCCGGAAAGGGACGTGGACGAGGCCGTGGGCGAGGTCGGGGGAATGGTTCTGGGGAGCAAGGTAGCAGTGAAGCCACAGGGCGTCCCGTGCCTACTCCTGTGGGGCAGCAAGCATTGCGCCACTCCACAGTGCCAGGGTTGCTTGCCACATTAACTAAACTGCAGGGTACAAACCTTAGTAGGCCCGAGAACCAGGAACAGGTCTTGCAATGGCTGTCAGAGAACGCTTACAGCACATTGTCCAGCAGCCAGTCAGACTCTGCCTCCTCTCCTCCTATTACCCAACAGTCTTGTCTTCCTTCCTCCCAAAATTCCGAAGCTTTACAGAACAATAACCCAAACTGTCCCTGCTCCCCAGAGCTGTTCTCCGCTCCTTTCATTGTCCCTCAACCTGCCTCTCCACGTCACGATTCCACGAACCTAACAGAGGAGCATCTGTATCCAGATGCTCAAACACTAGAGTCTCCTCCATCTCCGTTCGATTTGGTGGTGGATGACCAGCAACCCACCCTCATCGACGATGATGTGACGCAGTTGCCGTCAGGGCATCCAGTTGACCGGCGCATTGTGCGGGAGGAGGAGATGAGACAGGAGTTGGAAGAGGAAGTGGTGGATGATGAGGACACTGACCCGACCTGGACAGGGGGGATGTCAAGCGGGGAAAGTAGTGTGGATGTTGAGGCAGGTGCAGCACCAAAAAGGGTAGCTAGAGGCAGAGGCAGAGGTCAGCAGCTTAGGCGAAGCCAGGCCACACCCGGAATCTCCCAAGATGTTCCAGTTCGTACCCAGCCCCGAAAAACTCCCACCTCGAGGGCACGTTTCTCGAAGGTGTGGAGTTTTTTCAAGGAATGCGCCGAGGACAGATATAGTGTTGTCTGCACAATTTGCCTCTCGAAATTGATTAGGGGCTCTGAGAAGAGCAACCTGTCCACCACTTCAATGCGCCGTCATTTGGAATCCAAGCACTGGAATCAGTGGCAGGCAGCAACGGCAGGACAAAGGCCGACTGCCGTTCACGCCACTGCCACTGCCTCTGCCTCTGCCTCTGCCACTGCCACTGCTGACTGTGCTGGCGATGCACTCCAGAGGACGAGCCAGGACACCACTTCATCTGCCTCCGCCACTTTGTTGACTTCTACCTCATCCTCCCCTGGTCCTGTCTTATCTCCTTCTCCTGCACCATCAAAGGCACCATCAGGCGTTTCTTTACAACAACCCACCATCTCTCAGACATTGGAGCGGCGGCAGAAATACACTGCTAACCACCCACACGCGCAAGCCTTGAACGCCAACATCGCTAAACTGCTGGCCCAGGAGATGTTGGCGTTCCGGCTTGTTGAAACTCCCGCCTTCCTGGACCTGATGGCAACTGCGGCACCTCGCTATGCCGTCCCTAGCCGTCACTACTTCTCCCGGTGTGCCGTCCCCGCCTTGCACCAGCACGTGTCACTCAACATCAGGCGGGCCCTTAGTTCCGCGCTTTGCACAAAGGTCCACTTGACCACCGACGCGTGGACAAGTGCATGCGGACAGGGACGCTACATTTCACTGACGGCACACTGGGTGAATGTAGTTGAGGCTGGGACTGCTTCCCAAACTGGCCCGGTGTACCTCGTCTCCCCGCCTAACATTCCTGGCAGGGACACGAGAAGAACACCCCCCTCCTCCTCCTCCTCCTCTACCGCCTCCTCCTCCGCCACCGCCTCCTCCTCCGCCACCGCCTCCTCCTCCGCTGTTAGATTGACCCCAGCTACGAGTTGGAAACGTTGCAGCACTGGCGTTGGTAGACGTCAGCAGGCTGTGCTGAAGCTGATCAGCTTGGGGGACAGACAGCACACTGCCTCCGAGGTGAGGGATGCCCTCCTCGATGAGACGGCAATATGGTTTGAGCCGCTGCACCTGGGCCCAGGCATGGTCGTTTGTGATAACGGCCGGAACCTGGTAGCAGCTCTGGAGCTTGCCGGACTCCAACATGTTCCATGCCTGGCCCACGTCTTCAACCTAGTGGTGCAACGTTTCCTAAAGAGCTACCCCAATGTTCCAGAGCTACTGGTGAAAGTGCGGCGCATGTGCGCCCACTTTCGCAAGTCGACAGTAGCCGCTGCTAGCTTAAAATCTCTCCAGCAACGCCTGCATGTGCCACAACACCGGCTTTTGTGCGACGTCCCCACACGCTGGAACTCAACGTTTCAGATGTTGAATAGAGTGGTTGAGCAGCAGAGACCTTTGATGGAATACCAGCTACAAAACCCTAGGGTGCCACAAAGTCAGCTGCCTCAGTTTCACATCCATGAGTGGCCATGGATGAGAGACCTTTGTGACATCCTACGGGTCTTTGAGGAGTCCACAAGGAGGGTGAGCTCTGAGGATGCGATGGTGAGCCTTACAATCCCGCTCTTGTGTGTTCTGAGAGAATCCCTGATTGACATCAGGGATAACTCAGATCACACAGAGGAGTTAGGGATAGCATCCGATCCGTCACAGCTGGAGAGTAGGTCCACACATCTGTCCGCTTCACTGCGTTTAATGGAGGAGGAGGAGGAGGAGGAGGAGGAAGAAGAGTTGTCCGATGATGTGATGGTGATACAGGAGGCTTCCGGGCAACTTCGAATCGTCCCATTGTTGCAGCGCGGATGGGTAGACATGGAGGATGAGGAGGAAATGGAGATTGAACTTTCCGGTGGGGCCAGAGGAGTCATGCCAACTAACACTGTGGCAGACATGGCTGAGTTCATGTTGGGGTGCTTTACAACCGACAAGCGTATTGTCAAAATCATGGAGGACAACCAGTACTGGATCTTTGCTATCCTTGACCCCCGGTATAAAAACAACATCTCGTCTTTTATTCCGGTAGAGGGGAGGGCCAATCGCATCAATGCTTGCCACAGGCAATTGGTGCAGAATATGATGGAGATGTTTCCAGCATGTGACGTTGGCGGCAGGGAGGGCAGTTCCTCCAGTAGGCAACCAAGTTCTCACCGGTCCACACAAACGAGGGGCACACTGTCTAAGGTCTGGGACACCTTGATGGCACCCCCTCGCCAAAGTGCCGCCACGGAGGGTCCTAGTGTCACCAGGCGTGAGAAGTATAGGCGCATGTTGCGGGAATACCTTTCCGACCACAGCCCTGTCCTCTCCGACCCCTCTGCGCCCTACACGTATTGGGTGTCGAAGTTGGACCTGTGGCTTGAACTTGCCCTATATGCCTTGGAGGTGCTGTCCTGTCCTGCCGCCAGCGTCCTATCTGAGAGGGTGTTCAGTGCAGCCGGTGGCATCATCACTGACAAGCGCACCCGTCTGTCAGCTGAGAGTGCCGACCGGCTCACTTTGATAAAAATGAACCACCACTGGGTAGAGCCGTCATTTTTGTGCCCACCTGTGTAAAGCACCCCAACATGAAACTCCATGTCTGTACTCAACCTCTCCAATTCCTCCGCATCCTCATACTCATCCACCATAAGCGTTGCACAATTCTGCTAATACTAGGCTCCCTCCACCCTGATTTCCCCCAACTCTGCTGGTTAGAGGCTCCCTCCACCATGAATTTGCCCAAACTGGGCTGTTTAGAGGCTCCCTCCACCATGAATTGGTCCAAACTGGGTTTTTTAGAGGCTCCCTCCACCATGAATTTGCCCAAACTGGGCTGTTTAGAGGCTCCCTCCACCATGAATTGGTCCAAACTGGGCTGGTTAGAGGCTCCCTCCACCATGAATTTCCCAAAACTTGGCTGTTTAGAGGCTCCCTCCACCATGAATTTGCCCAAACTGGGCTGTTTAGAGGCTCCCTCCACCATTAATTGGTCCAAACTGGGCTGGTTAGAGGCTCCCTCCACCATGAATTTGCCCAAACTGGGGTGGTTAGAGGCTCCCTCCACCATTAATTGGTCCAAACTGGGCTGGTTAGAGGCTCCCTCCACCATGAATTTCCCAAAACTTGGCTGTTTAGAGGCTCCCTCCACCATTAATTGGTCCAAACTGGGCTGGTTAGAGGCTCCCTCCACCATGAATTTGCCCAAACTGGGCTGTTTAGAGGCTCCCTCCACCATTAATTGGTCCAAACTGGGCTGGTTAGAGGCTCCCTCCACCATGAATTTGCCCAAACTGGGCTGTTTAGAGGCTCCCTCCACCATGAATTGGTCCAAACTGGGGTGGTTAGAGGCTCCCTCCACCATGAATTGGTCCAAACTGGGGTGGTTAGAGGCTCCCTCCACCATTAATTGGTCCAAACTGGGCTGGTTAGAGGCTCCCTCCACCATGAATTTGCCCAAACTGGGCTGTTTAGAGGCTCCCTCCACCATTAATTGGTCCAAACTGGGCTGGTTAGAGGCTCCCTCCACCATGAATTTGCCCAAACTGGGCTGTTTAGAGGCTCCCTCCACCATGAATTGGTCCAAACTGGGGTGGTTAGAGGCTCCCTCCACCATGAATTGGTCCAAACTGGGGTGGTTAGAGGCTCCCTCCACCATTAATTGGTCCAAACTGGGCTGGTTAGAGGCTCCCTCCACCATTAATTGGTCCAAACTGGGCTGGTTAGAGGCTCCCTCCACCATGAATTTGCCCAAACTGGGGTGGTTAGAGGCTCCCTCCACCATTAATTGGTCCAAACTGGGCTGGTTAGAGGCTCCCTCCACAATTAATTGGTCCAAACTGGGCTAATTAGAGGCTCCCTCCACCATGAATTGGTCCAAACTGGGTTTTTTAGAGGCTCCCTCCACCATGAATTTGCCCAAACTGGGCTGTTTAGAGGCTCCCTCCACCATGAATTGGTCCAAACTGGGCTGGTTAGAGGCTCCCTCCACCATGAATTGGTCCAAACTGGGCTGGTTAGAGGCTCCCTCCACCATGAATTTGCCCAAACTGGGGTGGTTAGAGGCTCCCTCCACCATTAATTGGTCCAAACTGGGCTGGTTAGAGGCTCCCTCCACAATTAATTGGTCCAAACTGGGCTAATTAGAGGCTCCCTCCACCATGAATTGGTCCAAACTGGGTTTTTTAGAGGCTCCCTCCACCATGAATTTGCCCAAACTGGGCTGTTTAGAGGCTCCCTCCACCATGAATTGGTCCAAACTGGGCTGGTTAGAGGCTCCCTCCACCATGAATTTCCCAAAACTTGGCTGTTTAGAGGCTCCCTCTACCATTAATTGGTCCAAACTGGGCTGGTTAGAGGCTCCCTCCACCATTAATTGGTCCAAACTGGGCTGGTTAGAGGCTCCCTCCACCATTAATTGGTCCAAACTGGGCTGGTTAGAGGCTCCCTCCACCATGAATTTCCCAAAACTTGGCTGTTTAGAGGCTCCCTCCACCATTAATTGGTCCAAACTGGGCTGGTTAGAGGCTCCCTCCACCATGAATTTGCCCAAACTGGGCTGTTTAGAGGCTCCCTCCACCATGAATTGGTCCAAACTGGGTTTTTTAGAGGCTCCCTCCACCATTAATTGGTCCAAACTGGGCTGGTTAGAGGCTCCCTCCACAATTAATTGGTCCAAACTGGGCTAATTAGAGGCTCCCTCCACCATGAATTGGTCCAAACTGGGTTTTTTAGAGGCTCCCTCCACCATGAATTTGCCCAAACTGGGCTGTTTAGAGGCTCCCTCCACCATGAATTGGTCCAAACTGGGCTGGTTAGAGGCTCCCTCCACCATGAATTGGTCCAAACTGGGGTGGTTAGAGGCTCCCTCCACCATTAATTGGTCCAAACTGGGCTGGTTAGAGGCTCCCTCCACCATTAATTGGTCCAAACTGGGCTGGTTAGAGGCTCCCTCCACCATGAATTTGCCCAAACTGGGGTGGTTAGAGGCTCCCTCCACCATTAATTGGTCCAAACTGGGCTGGTTAGAGGCTCCCTCCACAATTAATTGGTCCAAACTGGGCTAATTAGAGGCTCCCTCCACCATGAATTGGTCCAAACTGGGTTTTTTAGAGGCTCCCTCCACCATGAATTTGCCCAAACTGGGCTGTTTAGAGGCTCCCTCCACCATGAATTGGTCCAAACTGGGCTGGTTAGAGGCTCCCTCCACCATGAATTTCCCAAAACTTGGCTGTTTAGAGGCTCCCTCCACCATGAATTTGCCCAAACTGGGCTGTTTAGAGGCTCCCTCCACCATTAATTGGTCCAAACTGGGCTGGTTAGAGGCTCCCTCCACCATGAATTTGCCCAAACTGGGGTGGTTAGAGGCTCCCTCCACCATTAATTGGTCCAAACTGGGCTGGTTAGAGGCTCCCTCCACCATGAATTTCCCAAAACTTGGCTGTTTAGAGGCTCCCTCCACCATTAATTGGTCCAAACTGGGCTGGTTAGAGGCTCCCTCCACCATGAATTTGCCCAAACTGGGCTGTTTAGAGGCTCCCTCCACCATTAATTGGTCCAAACTGGGCTGGTTAGAGGCTCCCTCCACCATGAATTTGCCCAAACTGGGCTGTTTAGAGGCTCCCTCCACCATGAATTGGTCCAAACTGGGGTGGTTAGAGGCTCCCTCCACCATGAATTGGTCCAAACTGGGGTGGTTAGAGGCTCCCTCCACCATTAATTGGTCCAAACTGGGCTGGTTAGAGGCTCCCTCCACCTTGAATTTCCCAAAACTTGGCTGTTTAGAGGCTCCCTCCACCATTAATTGGTCCAAACTGGGCTGGTTAGAGGCTCCCTCCACCATGAATTTGCCCAAACTGGGCTGTTTAGAGGCTCCCTCCACCATGAATTTGCCCAAACTGGGCTGTTTAGAGGCTCCCTCCACCATGAATTGGTCCAAACTGGGCTGGTTAGAGGCTCCCTCCACCATGAATTTCCCAAAACTTGGCTGTTTAGAGGCTCCCTCCACCATTAATTGGTCCAAACTGGGCTGGTTAGAGGCTCCCTCCACCATGAATTTGCCCAAACTGGGGTGGTTAGAGGCTCCCTCCACCATTAATTGGTCCAAACTGGGCTGGTTAGAGGCTCCCTCCACCATTAATTGGTCCAAACTGGGCTAATTAGAGGCTCCCTCCACCATGAATTGGTCCAAACTGGGTTTTTTAGAGGCTCCCTCCACCATGAATTTGCCCAAACTGGGCTGTTTAGAGGCTCCCTCCACCATGAATTGGTCCAAACTGGGCTGGTTAGAGGCTCCCTCCACCATGAATTGGTCCAAACTGGGCTGGTTAGAGGCTCCCTCCACCATGAATTTCCCAAAACTTGGCTGTTTAGAGGCTCCCTCCACCATTAATTGGTCCAAACTGGGCTGGTTAGAGGCTCCCTCCACCATGAATTGGTCCAAACTGGGGTTTTTAGAGGCTCCCTCCACCATGAATTGGTCCAAACTGGGGTTTTTAGAGTCTCCCTCCACCATGAATTGGTCCAAACTGGGGTTTTTAGAGTCTCCCTCCACCATGAATTGGTCCAAACTGGGGTTTTTAGAGGCTCCCTCCACCATGAATTTGCCCAAACTCTGCTGGTTAGAGGCTCAATCCACCCTGATTTTCAAAACAAATGTTGGTGCCAACCTCAACTTACTACAAGGGCCAAATTCACTGCTGGTGACAAGCTCTCCTCACTGCAAGTGCCAAATACACATGTTTCAAGGTGTTTTCCTACTGTCAGAGAGGTGGTATTGAGTGTGTAAAGTGTGTAGTTGTTAGGCTGTGATGTTGGGGTAATAGAGGGTCTTTGGTGTGTTAGATGCCCCCAGACATGCTTCCCCTGCTGTCCCAGTGTCATTCCAGAGGTGTTGGCATCATTTCCTGGGGTGTCATAGTGGACTTGGTGACCCTCCAGACACGGATTTGGGTTTCCCCCTTAACGAGTATCTGTTCCCCATAGACTATAATGGGGTTCGAAACCCGTTCGAACACACGAACATTGAGCGGCTGTTCGAATCGAATTTCGAACCTCGAACATTTTAGTGTTCGCTCATCTCTAACAACTATACATCTGAATTGATCAGAGACTTACAGAATGTAGGAAAGAGAGACTGCGGATATTTGGAAACCAACCCAGCTACTCCTTCAGTCACTCAGAATTAAACACACCAAAAGACTGAACCCTTACCAGAACCTATGCAGATTGATGTAATCCGAAAACCTCTTAGTGCAGTAGAGAAAGAAAGGCGCCATATAGCAAATCTGTGCCTCTATTGTGGAGGCTCAGGACATTATGCCATTAACTGTCCCAACAAGTTTCAAAGGTCTATAGCCTGCACCAGTGCTAAGGCAGACAGCAATTTTGAACTTTCTGAACTGCCAGATTCATTTATGCAGACCATCTCATCTGTGACCCAAAACAAAAACAAAATGTATTCAGCATTTTCTCATTTTGTCATTCCAATACAGGTCATGGTTGGTAGCCATAAATTGCAGTGTTCTGCCATGTTAGATTCTCACACGGGGAAATTTTATGGACTTACAATTTGCGCTTGATAATAACATTGGGCATAGAACAAAATCTGTGCCAATTGATATGGAAACTGTTGACTTTGTCATCTGGACCTGTAACTCATGAAACAATTGAACTTGGAAGCTGTATAGAACCTGCTCATCATGAAACTATTAGTTTTCATTTGATTTCTTCTCCCAAGTTTTCAGTTATTTTAGGAATTCCATGATTTGCTGTCCATAGTCCTCCTATCAACTGGCAATCAAGGACTGTTACTTTTCCTTCTGAATTCTGTAAGGACAATTATCATATGAGTTTATCCATCTAAGAGCAAATAAAAGTTTCCAAAATTCCTCATCAGAGTTATAAGTTGCCACCACAGTATCAACAGTTTCGTGATGTCTGCAGCAAGTAAAAAGCTGATCAACTACCTCCTCATCGTCCCTACGATTGCCCCATTGAGTTGCTTCCTGGAGCCACTATTTCTTTCGGCAGAATTTACAATCTCTCTGAACCAGAATTAAAAGGTCTCAGAATACTTGGATGAGAATTTAAAGAAAGGCTTCATTCGACCCTCCTCATCCTCAGTTGGGGCACCTTTTTCTTTGTAGAAAAGAAAGACTCAACCTTGAAACCATGTATTGACTACAGAGAACTACATAAGATGACTATTAAAAACCGTTACCTTCTTCCTCTGATTCCGGAGTTGCTGGAAAGACTCCGTTCTGCTAACATTTTTACCAAACTAGATTTAAGAGGGGCCTATAATTTTGTACGCATTCGTCCTGGGGATGAGTGGAAGACTGCTTTCAGAACTAGATAAGGACATTTTGAATACCTGGTTATGCCATTCGGTCTCTGTAACACCCCTGCAACCTTTCAACATTATGTGAACGATGTGTTTTGGAATTGCTTAGACCAATTTGTTGTAGTGTATCTTGATGACATCCTTATATTTTTAGACACCTTGGAGGAACATCGCAGACATGTTCAATTAGTCTTGGAACGTCTATTGGAGAACAACCTTTATATCAAACTGGAAAAATGTGAATTCGAACAAACAAAAATCCAATTTCTTGGATATATCATCTCCCCAGAAGGTTTGAGTATGGATCCTAGTAAAATCAAAACTGTAATGGATTGGCCCATTCCAAGAAATCTTAAAGGGATTCTACCATTAAACTACCTTTTTTTTCTAATTACCACGTCGGAATAGCCTTAAGAAAGGCTATTTGTCTCCTACCTTTAGACGTGGTCTCCGCCGCGCCGTTCCGTAGAAATACCGGTTTTAACCGGTATGCAAATGAGCTCTCCACAGCAATGAGGGTGGGCCCCAGCGCTGAAACACCGATGAGCGGGTCCCCATTGCTGCCCAGAGGTCTTTCCGGCGCCGCCTCCTTCTTCTGCAGAAACTCCGCCTCTTCTGGCTTCTCTTGCTCTTGTAGTTCTACACAGGAGCATAGAGAGGCCACCCCAAAATGGCCGCCGGCCAGCTCCTGTATTGAACTGCAAGAGCGGCTACCCAAAAATGGACTTATTCAAAATCTACTGAGGCAATTTATATACAAAAGGTAGGTGTGAAATAGCCTTTCTAAAGGCTTTGCAAGAATGACTTTTCCAGCCCCTTTAAATTTGCATTCTCTGAATGGAGACATCTTTTGGAAGGAGCTATTCATCCAGTAACTGTCCTTAATGACCAATAAAAATTTAGAGTTAATCCGTACTGCCAAAAGATTGTCTGCAAGACAAGCAAGATGGGCCTTGTTTTTCTCTAGATTTAATTTCATCATTTCTTATCGGCCAGGTTCAAGAAATGTCAAGGCTGATGCTTTATCCAGGAATCTTACCAAACCAGAGGAAGGGTCTAAAACAGAGTCTACTATTTTGTCTTCCAAAAATTTTGTAGGAATACTGGACTCCAAAGATCTTTTAAGCATGCTCAGAGAGGGATACCAGAATGACTCCTTCCTCGACCATCCTTCTAAAAATATGGACCTTTGTTTTAAAGAGGGGTTTTTGAAGCAGTAACACAGAATATATGTTCCTGAAACTGCTCGACTTGAAGTTCTCAAACTGGTCCATGATTCTAAGCTTGCAGGGCATTTTGGAGTCATGAAAACTTACAACTTACTGCTTTGTTCATTATGATGGGCTAACTGTAAGAATGATGTTAAGAACTATGTGTTCTCCTGTTTAACATGTGCACAAAATAAGACACTGCGATCTCCTCCTCTAGGTCTTCTTCAACCACTTCCAGTTCCATCTAGGCCATGAGAATCCATTTCCATGGATTTTATTGTTGACCTTCCTCCTTCTAAAGAAATGACTACATTAGGGACACTAGGTTCACACCAGCGTTCAGGTTTTTGTTCTTTGGGTCTGATTGGGGACCTGAAAAACGGAAAACCAATTTGCTTAAAAAGTGGTTATCTGAGGAAACCCACGGATATCATAAACTGTAATGGGGTCTGTCCATTTTCCACCCCAAAAATGCAGAGAGTAAAAGCACTGCTTCAAGTGGAATGGAGAATGGAATCCTTGAACAGAAACCATGCACAGGTGTGAACCAAGGCTTACTGAATGGCAGTAACTTTAAAATAATATGAGAAAAGATGGGAACTACACTTTTAGTTGGTGAATTAATAGACAGTTGGTATACTCCAAAACATTACAGATAACCCAAAAACATTACATTATATATATTGCACAATACTGAAATCAAAATAGACTTAAAGCTTTACCATATAGGATTTGTTAATTATTTAACACATAATTTGCATCCAGGTGCTGAGGTAATGTGTGCTGAGGTAGTGTGTGATGTACAGTTACAAGTCATTGTACGGGCCCAGAAGGAGCCCAAGACTGAAATAGACAGTTTTTTTTCACAATCTTTGAATTATATTTTCAACAAACCAAGCAATGATAAGAAATGTTAACATAGGTTATTAGAGAGAAGTGCTTCTTTTTTCATTTATCAGGCTGTATCCTTACAGCTCACATGACTCAGATGAAATACATCTATATTAGTATATGGAAAGGAGAGGGAAAGGAGTGAGCAGGAAGTGCAAGAGGTAAGAGAAGAAAAGCGCTGAATAAGCAATGCACAACCAATGCATTTTACTCACATCAGCCCTGGACAGTACTTCTCTGTATACTGTATGTCTTGCATGGTCCCAGGGTTGTTTATGAGTGTGAAAGAAAAAGTTGTACAGTAGATTCTCTTGTACTTATTGTGAGCAGAGTATTATAGCTAGCTAGTCTCCACTCACCATCTTAGAATGCTTTAAGGAATTTACAGAAGCATGGGACACTCTTTGCTTATTTATTAAGACCCCTACACTGTGATTGTAAGGTAGTTTGGGTGCACACTTTTACAAATGTTGGGGTTAAATCCCAATCTTGACCGCACCAGTAGATGTAGCGAGAGCATATTGTTAGCAAAGTTATTGTGCCACAACTTGGTATTGTCTGGCTTATTTGTTATGTTGTATCATGTATTGTGATGTACTTTCACTATGTTAAATACCTCCGTCACTTTAATTTGTGCAAGTCAGTGTTCTAAAACTTTCTGAAAACTATATCATGTGATTACTCCTTTAAGGTGTAACATAGTTGCACCATGGGAGAAGTTGTTTAATGTTTAACATGACATAAAGTGTTATCCAAGATATTTAGGATCAAAATAGCTCCATATTATAGGGCCTGCTCCCTTGGTATTGGTGGGTGGGTTTGCTTGGAAGACAACTTAGAAAACTTTGTTGGGGTGGAGGAAAGCTTGGAATGTAACCAGATGGAGGGTGCTTTGGTCAACACATGGACAGCTTAAAGGAAAGCCTACTCCTTACCACAAGAATGCCATCTGGCTCTGAAAACTAGACAAATGGAACACTCATGGATAAGAGGACAGGTTGTTCGTTGATGGACAGTGCATCCCCAATGACATTAGAAGTATGCTGCTTGTCAACATGGCCTACAATTTTACACCCTGGAACTGAGACTTTTACTTTCAACCTATCATCTTTCACTATTTATGTATTCAATGTTACCATCATGTACATCAGTAAAGAGGACTTCAGTTAAGAGCAAAGTGTTTGTGTCCATCATTGCGGGTGACCAGTACGGGTCAGTGTCTGGGCATAGGCTCAGAAATAGACAGTTACAGTAGTGCAATGACCACAGAAGAGTGTGGAGCAGCCATATTGCCACCAACCCAGCATTAGTGACTAGTCACCCAGCAATCACAGGTTGCTGTTATGCTAAGGGCCTCGCAATGGTATCTAGCCCAGAAGTGATTGAATGCTTATTGGGCCTGTCAGTTTATCTCTTTCTGGTATACCAAAGCATTATATCAGCTTGTGAAGCTCCTCAGTGGGACAAAAAATAACTATGCACAGTGAAATGGAGAGGATGGAAGACTTACACCCAGTGGCGTAACTAGGGATGGCTCGCTCCAAGGCCAACATTTGACATACGGTGCCCACCCCTTACCCTGACCGCCCCAACCCCCCTCGAAGTGCGTGCACACATACAAACCACGTTCATGTGCACACTATTATGCCACACAGTACTATGCCCCATAGTAGCCCCTGCACACACAGTATTATGCCCCATTCTGGACCACCTATGAACAGTTATTTAGACCCCAGAGTATAATGATCAGAGACCCAGGGGAGGTGACCAACATATAAAACTGTGTTACTTACCTCTCCCTGGCTCCGACACACTTCCTGCTGATTTTGGCATTGTTCAATGACGAATCAGACGTCACATGAGCCGGGTCTGCGTTGCAACATATAATGATGCAGGCTCGGCCCACGTGACGTCTGGGGCAACACAAAACAGGCCTGAAACCTGCCGTAGTGCAGGATAGCTAAGTAACACTGTTTTTTTTTTTATGTTCCCTTACCTCCCCTCACCCCTCCGATCATTATACCTGGGAGTCTCAAAATATCCCCAAGTATAATGATAGCATTGTTTGTGGGGTTCGCAGGCCCGCAACCTCACTTACCGATCAGCTCTCATGATCACAGCCACCTCCGCTTCTCATGAGCAGATACGAGGATGGGTAAGTAAATAGGGCCCGGCCCATTACCTGCTGGGGTTAATCCAGCAGGTAATGTCCTATTAAAAAAAAAAAAAAAAAAAAACAAAAACATCAGGGGCCTGCCAGGCCCTCTAATGTCCCTGGACCTGTGGCAGCAGCTACTGCTGCTACCCTGGTAGTTACATCACTGCTTCCGTCATGCTAGTATGATGACTTGCCTTATCACCTTGTTTTAATTCCTTCCTGTGGCAGGTATTTTTCTTTTTTTAATTTTCTCTAGTCCCTGTGTCTCAAAAGCCATTTTTTATTCCTCTGTTCACAGGGCCATATGAGGGTTTATTTATTGTGGGAAAGATTTTCTAATGGATGTTCTATGGGTTTGTATTCCCTTTTCTTATGGGATTTTTTTTATTGAAAATTAGAGGG
Source organism: Leptodactylus fuscus (assembly GCF_031893055.1). Lineage (NCBI taxonomy): Eukaryota > Metazoa > Chordata > Amphibia > Anura > Leptodactylidae > Leptodactylus > Leptodactylus fuscus. The sequence goes on from NC_134268.1 coordinate 138,762,935, forward strand.
ATGAAATATTTCTATATATAAACATTTAAGTTTTACTTTTTAGCTTGAACCTGCGATTATTAGATGGCTTGTACCAGAGACCGCAATACAAATGTATTGCATTCTATAACTAAATGCCTATGTAACTATTGAGGTACCCAGCTGTCATATATAGATGATGGTTCCTGAGATTTCATTGAAAGTAAGTGGGCGGTGGAGGATGGAAAGGGAGGGGAGTAAAGGGGGATTGGTGGCTGCAAAAAGGGTAAATGCCTACAATCAGAGGAGACTCTGGTCATGGGCATCACTGGCTGGTCTCCACTATATAAAACAGCAAACAAAGTTATGGCACCTGCTCTGCTCCTGAGCAGGCATAATATCTAAAGTGCCAATATCTGCCATACTATAATGATGAATGTTAGCAAGGGGTTAGAGATGAGCGAACACTAAAATGTTCGAGGTTCGAAATTCGATTCGAACAGCCGCTCACTGTTCGAGTGTTCGAATGGGTTTCGAACCCCATTATAGTCTATGGGGAACATATACTCGTTAAAGGGGAAACCCAAATTCGTGTCTGGAGGGTCACCAAGTCCACTATGACACCCCAGGAAATGATACCAACACCCTGGAATGACACTGGGACAGCAGGGGAAGCATGTCTGGGGGCATAAAAGTCACTTTATTTCATGGAAATCCCTGTCAGTTTGCGATTTTCGCAAGCTAACTTTTCCCCATAGAAATGCATTGGCCAGTGCTGATTGGCCAGAGTACGGAACTCGACCAATCAGCGCTGGCTCTGCTGGAGGAGGCGGAGTCTAAGATCGCTCCACACCAGTCTCCATTCAGGTCCGACCTTAGACTCCGCCTCCTCCGGCAGAGCCAGCGCTGATTGGCCGAAGGCTGGCCAATGCATTCCTATGCGAATGCAGAGACTTAGCAGTGCTGAGTCAGTTTTGCTCAACTACACATCTGATGCACACTCGGCACTGCTACATCAGATGTAGCAATCTGATGTAGCAGAGCCGAGGGTGCACTAGAACCCCTGTGCAAACTCAGTTCACGCTAATAGAATGCATTGGCCAGCGCTGATTGGCCAATGCATTCTATTAGCCCGATGAAGTAGAGCTGAATGTGTGTGCTAAGCACACACATTCAGCTCTACTTCATCGGGCTAATAGAATGCATTGGCCAGCGCTGATTGGCCAGAGTACGGAACTCGACCAATCAGCGCTGGCTCTGCTGGAGGAGGCGGAGTCTAAGATCGCTCCACACCAGTCTCCATTCAGGTCCGACCTTAGACTCCGCCTCCTCCAGCAGAGCCAGCGCTGATTGGCCGAATTCCGTACTCTGGCCAATCAGCACTGGCTAATGCATTGTATTGGCGTGATGAAGCAGTGCTGAATGTGTGTGCTTAGCACACACATTCAGCTCTACTTCATCGGGCTAATAGAATGCATTGGCCAATCAGCGCTGGCCAATGCATTCTATTAGCTTGATGAAGCAGAGTGTGCACAAGGGTTCAAGCGCACCCTCGGCTCTGATGTAGCAGAGCAGAGTGTGCACAAGGGTTCAAGCGCACCCTCGGCTCTGATGTAGCAGAGCAGAGTGTGCACAAGGGTTCAAGCGCACCCTCGGCTCTGATGTAGCAGAGCCGAGGCTGCACAAGGGTTCAAGTGCACCCTCGGCTCTGCTACATCAGAGCCGAGGGTGAGCTTGAACCCTTGTGCAGCCTCGGCTCTGCTACATCAGAGCCGAGGGTGCGCTTGAACCCTTGTGCACACTCTGCTTCATCAAGCTAATAGAATGCATTGGCCAGCGCTGATTGGCCAATGCATTCTATTAGCCCGATGAAGTAGAGCTGAATGTGTGTGCTAAGCACACACATTCAGCACTGCTTCATCACGCCAATACAATGCATTAGCCAGTGCTGATTGGCCAGAGTACGGAATTCGGCCAATCAGCGCTGGCTCTGCTGGAGGAGGCGGAGTCTAAGGTCGGACCTGAATGGAGACTGGTGTGGAGCGATCTTAGACTCCGCCTCCTCCAGCAGAGCCAGCGCTGATTGGTCGAGTTCCGTACTCTGGCCAATCAGCGCTGGCCAATGCATCCCTATGGGAAAAAGTTTATCTCACAAAAATCACAATTACACACCCGATAGAGCCCCAAAAAGTTATTTTTAATAACACCCCCCCCTAAATAAAGGTTATCCCTGCCTGTACAGCTATCCCTGTCTCATAGTCACAAAGTTCACATTCTCATATGACCCGGATTTGAAATCCACTATTCGTCTAAAATGGAGGTCACCTGATTTCGGCAGCCAATGACTTTTTCCAATTTTTTTCAATGCCCCCGGTGTCGTAGTTCCTGTCCCACCTCCCCTGCACTGTTATTGGTGCAAAAAAGGCGCCAGGGAAGGTGGGAGGGGAATCGAATTTTGGCACACTTTACCACGCGGTGTTCGATTCGAACATAGCGAACACCCTGATATCCGATCGAACATGTGTTCGATAGAACACTGTTCGCTCATCTCTACAAGGGGTTAAAAAATTGTTTTTGTGTTACTGCATTGTAAGACATTGTATCATTTTCACCTTTTACGGTGATAGATTTCTGTAAGGGTCTGTTTTAGGTTGGAAGGGTTATAGGTTTCATTGGTACCATTTTGGTGAAATAATTGATCTTTTATTCTATTATGAAATAACTGAGAATGAACAAAAAATGCTTTTTTTTGCATTTTTTGGGGGAGAGTTTCATTATATATTCAAATAAAAAAAATATTTATTAAACTGTTGAAATGTGCTATATTTTTTTTATATCTTATCATAATAGTAACTAACAAGACAAGTCAACAATATGAATAAACAACTGCTGTCAGCTATCATTATGGAGTTCCTCTATCATGGGTGGTCTACATTCTGTTTGTATAGAAGAGAAATATTATTTAGACTAAGGAAACAAGGACTGCACAATAACTAACTTGTGGAATGTTTTGCTGCATATTTTGGAATTTGAAAATTATCATTAAATACATCTATTTACAAAAAAAAGCTAAACTAAGTAAATATTTTGTTAACAATATGTATATGGAACTCTACATAATTATCATTGTGCTATTTATTATGATTTATAAGGCATGCAATCTAAGAGCCAACAAAATGCACTATAAAATGAAAAACAGTAAAATGTGTTAATCTTAAAGTTCTACAAAATCTTAACTATGTTCGTTATTTCTAAAATTTAATATACAATGCACTTAATTAACAAATTACTTTTTACGTAGATCCCAATTATATGATGGAGACCAGCAAAAGGTTAGCAGGATCTTAAGTTTTCAGAGGAGGGCTTAGGAGAGAGTTAATTATTAAGCAGATGTTTCACAGATGTTTTCATTATTTTCTCAAACAATCTACAATCTTTACCATCAGCATAAAAGCAGTTTTTATAAGAGCAATAACTGTGGTACTTTCCCCCACAATATGTTGCAATGATTTTAAAAGAGATCTTCATATCTTTCTAGAAAAACATAATATATGAAGATGCCTGAATTTAGTTGCCGGAAAAGAGATGTCCATCCCATTCAGATTGACATATTTGGAGTTGGAAAATGAGCACAATTGGCAAGTTCCTTATTGGCTTACTCTTTAGCAACACCACATTGTATTGGATTAAAATAGATAGACATACTCCAAGGGATAACACTCTCTATATATAATTAAATTACTGAGGGAGTGACATAAAACTTAACTTTTATTACAAAGTAATTATTAAAATAAGCCCACAAAAATCTATAATAATAACCCAACAGGGTGTAAAATAACTGTCCCTAATTGTCTTGTTCAAACCAGGGTTAATTAATGTAGTGAAAGTAGCTGTCAGGGTCTAATACACAGGATTCCTAATATCATGTCATATAATTTCAAAATAACACTATCGATAATGCTAAGCAAGAGTTCACTGTAACTGTAACTACTTTGTAGCTATATTCCGCTATACCATCCTAAAAACAAAACCACCCTTTTTCCCTCAGCACATATAGACCCTATCAGCTGGTAACGGAGTCTAAACTACATTCACCCTTGAAAGCACATCACTAACAGAGGATAATTTTCATTCCATGACCTCTATTGTCCCTACACTACTCTCAACACGTTTCCCTCTGGCCTACTATCACTTCATTGAAAATATTCGAATCATTTGGAGTGATTCTGAACAACAACTGAAAACCTTCCATAAACATTTCAACCAGTTCCATCCCACCATCAACCTAACACTCAATTACTCCTTCTCTGAAATAAACTTCCTAGACACAGTCATCAAGATACAGAACAACAAAATTGAGGCATCACTGTATCGGAAACCAATTGACCTCCCTACCTACCTAAGATGGGATAGCTTTCACCCTAAGCACATAAAGAACTCCATTGTCTACAGCCAGGCTATCAGATACCATCACATTGGCTCAGACTCTGCAGACAGAGACAAACACATTGGAGGTCTCAAAAACACATTCTTGAAGCAGGGTTACCATCCAAGAACAATTGAAAACCAAATCACCAGGGCCACCAGAATACCAAGATCGGAGTTATTAAAATACAATACCAAACAGTAAAACAATCGGGTACCTTTGGTCGTCTCGTACAACCCACACCTGGAGATGCTGAGAGGAATCACACGCAAACTATAGCCACTACTGCAAAAAGACGACCGTTTGAAATCCATATTTCCAGACCCCCCTCTCCTGTGCTATAGATAGCCACCAAACCTCATAAGTATGGTTATCAACAGCTTACTGTCACCTCCTACCATAACAGGAACGTTTCCATGCAGACAGAAAAGGTGCAAAACATGCCCTCACATACTGACCACCGACAAGATAAAGATACCAAATGCTAACAGGGAATATAAAATCCCAGGTTCCTTCACCTGTAACGCAACTAATGAAGTGTATTTAATAATATGCACCAAGTGTTCCACTGAAAATCTGTATGTTGGAGAGACCGGCCAGAAACTTAAAATGCAGATGAACTCACACCGCCATACAATTAGAGAATAAAGAATGGACCTTCCCGTGTCAAAACATTTCTGCAATGAAGATCGCAATATCACCAATGACATAAAAATTTTGGTTTTAAGAGGACATTTCAAGTCTAAGGAAGACAGGAGGATTTATGAATTCAAGTTCATGACCCTTTTTCAAACACTCCAGGAAGGGTTGAATTTGTCACATGGGTTTATGACACCATACAGATATCATCACTGATCAAAGCAGCCATAAAAGACAACTCGTTGAGCTGATAAGTACTTGGGAACTGATTAATTGTTTACTTGTATGTACCAATAACCTTCCACCCTCCCACCTAAAATTGTATTCCTATATGTCCCCTTGTACATAAATATGCATCCTTCAGAAATTGTTTTTAAATTTACCTGAGGAAGAAGCCGAGAGCTTTGAAAGCTTGTAATCTGTCATCATTATTAGTTAGCCATTAAAAAAAGATATCAACTACTGAAGACTCTCTAATTTTTTGTTTTTTTTTTATATTTCATACCCACTGGCTAACACGGTACAAAAACAAACGTTTTCCTTATACAGCAGGGAAATAAAACAAACACCTAAATGCAGTAACAATTGTGGTTCCCATGGCCCCGATGGTGGGCCACAGTACTTCGTTGGAAGCCGCTAAGCGTGGTCTCTTGCACTCTTATTTAAACAAAGGCTCTGCCCCCACCGCCGTCCACTGTGACGTCACGTCCAGTCATTGGGTGCCTTCATTAAGCCTCCAAAAAGGCGTTGGAAGGTTCCTATGGTAATACTGACGCTTATCCCCAGTACATCACCATTCCTGATCGGTGATCAAATGGATAGAAAATACGCTCTGAGATATAAAGGCTCTTAACACAGCAGGAAATAAACAGATGTCTTATCAGTTTACTATAGGTCAGCAATGGGTACTTCTCATTAAAATAGATCATAATAGAAATGTTCAATGCGCATCCTAATATATATGTCTCATCCAAACCTCTATACAGGCATGTTCATATTATGACTTCATACGTATATCAGGAAAGATACACACAAATACAGCAAGGCACAAAGGTAGCTGTTTCAAAAAATAACAATGTAGAACAGTGTCAAAAGACAGAAAGACCACTAATAAAATAACAATCTTTATTTATAAATACAAAAATGGATTACATAAACAACATGGAAGACAGGGGACCAATACTTCAATAATTCCATGGTGGTAGATAGTGACATATTAATAAAATAAGAAATTGGGTACCATATGCATACTATGATGTAAAACCTGTAAAGTCCCACAGTAATGAAAGGGTAAAACAAGCCATGAAGGAAACCAGGTACAGCACAAGGTAAATAAAGAAATGGCAAACAGCACCCATATAAAGATAATCAAGTGTATAGTCACATACCGCCAGACGCGCCCCGATGCGCGTTTCGCTGTGAAGCTTTATCAGGGAGGACAAAGACTCGTGTCAGTTATGGAACTATATACAGGAAGTATAATTAACACAGATTCAAAACATACAAGAACACGGTGACGTCATTGGAAGGCCGTGAGTGGTACATATCGCCGTCAGAATCAAGTATGGCCGAAAACATAGCTAATGCACATGTGCAGTACAGAAATACCACAAGAACACGGAGTGAATAAAACGATGAGCGCATGCGCAGTTGAATAGATACATAGACACCTCGGAAGAATGTCACACTCGTGTATGAGGTAAAAAATGGCTGAGAAGATATGTACTGCGCATGCGTGATAAAAAGAAATCGTGAGACTGTAGCGAAAACTAAAGCTACACTTGACGCAGGTGTAGTGAAGTGAAAGGTGTATGACGGCAGATTGGACCACATCACAGACCGTACACAAAGCTAGTAAAAGCACCATTACTTGTCCACAGTAGAGATGAGCGAGTAGTGTTCGATCGAGTAGGTGTTCGATCGAATACTACGGTATTCGAAATACTCGTACTCGATCGAACACTACTAGCTGTTCGAAGTTTAAGGTTCGATGCAGAACCAGCGTTGATTGGCAGAATGCTATACATTCTGCCAATCAACACTGGTTCTTCTCTTACCTTTAGAAGTCTTCTCCATGCAACGTCCCCGTGGCATCTTCCGGCTGGAATTCACTCTGCCTAGGCATCCGGCCTAGGCATCGCCAACTGCACATGCGCGGGCATGCCCTCGCATGCGCAGTCGGCTCTGCCTAGGCCCCGATGCCTAGGCAGAGTGAATTCCAGCTGGAAGACGCCGCGGGGGAGCTGCGCTGGGAGAAGACTTCAAGGAGAATCCAGCCCGACCGTCACTCGTGCACTTGGTAAGTATAATTTTATTGAATTTTGCGTACCCCTGAAACGAGCATTTCCCCCCATAGACTATAATGGGGTTCGAAATCCGTTCGAACAGTCGAACAGTGTGCGGCTGTTCGAATCGGATTTCGAACCTCGGACATTTTAGTGTTCGCTCATCTCTAGTCAACAGTATGGGTCAATGATATAGCAAATAAAATATAAAGCAATAAAAAAAATACTGTCTGACAACGGCACAAGAAGAAATAAAAAGGGGATGTTTATATAAAGATCAACAACGCATAAATTACTACTCAAAACATGTGAAACTGCAATAAAACCGCAATGTAAAACGTTGAGTGTGAACAAACACATTTGTAAAAAAAAATTAATGTAAAAAAGAATTTTTGTTGCAAAAAGTGAAATTATGCATTAAAAAGAATTTTTGTGATGCATTGAAGAAAATATAAGGTATATAACATAGTTGTGGATAACGCATGTATAATTATACAACAAAGGTGAGTATAGTATTACATGAACAAAAAAATCTTATGTACGTACCATAAAAGACACATACAATGTGAATGAGGACCAGATTGAATAAGGTAAGTATGATACATTGTGTTGACAAAATACCAACATATCTATTAATATAAATTCAAAATGTATCCATGAAAAAATATATGGTGAGTAGAGATGAGCGACACTATTCGAAACTCCTGTTTCGAATAGCATGCACCCATGCTCCCGCTTCCATTCATTCCTATGGGTACGTGCTATTCGAAACGGCCGTTTCAAATAGTGTTCGCTCATCTCTAATGGTGAGTAAATGGTGCAAAACAAAAAAAGTGACAGTGCGCAGTGTGAAAAGGTGATGGTGAAAAAATTGTGACATAGCATTTTCATAAACACTGCTGGCTGAAATATTGGAGACCCAAAGTATAAGTCAAAGATCAGGTGGAAAACCAAAGATCCAAAATGTAAGGAATTCATGCTTACATGTGAAGGAGTATTGCTCAGAAGTTACTTAATGACGCCTCAATGATGACTGAAAAAGACAACACAAACAAAACATGAAAGATAAAAGAATAAAAGATAATTAAACGAGTCATAAAGTGTTTTCTTCATATATCAGGTTTCATAAATCTAATGAATTTAATGAATCAATAACTTCTAATTAAAATAGATGATAATACAGGTATTCAATGCACATCCTAATATATATGTCTCATCCCAACCTCTGTACAGGTATGTTCATAATATGACTTCATATGTCAGGTTTCTTAAATAAATCTACCCTCCAGATATCATATACAGCCCTCATGTATCATATTAATTGTAGGAATAAATAAAACATTCTCCTTATAAATAATGTCCAGACAATACAAGGAAATAAAACCTATCATAATCCTAAATGCTAACCCAATTACAGTGGAGTTTATATTCTAGGGGAAAAAGGAAATAGGTGAGTACACTATCAAGGGACATCGAAATACAACAAAATACTTTATTGGTATAAATTTCTAAAAATACGTAATAGAGCATAGCGACAGACTACACTACTAGTAACTGGGGAATTAAAATCCGAAATTCTTCCTAGATTAGACCCCCAAAAAATTAGGAATCAACCTCACTACTAACACATAGAGACCCTCAGGTAGTAGTCTATACCTCAATACACATTCAATGGATAGGTGTACAATAGGCATCATGTTAGAAATTATTCCCTCTCTTCATCACCATCATTAACCCAGTACGTCAAGCTCCATAAGAAGCAATGAGGCGTATAGCCACTATTTATTAATACAGCTAAGCCTGAAATAGCAGTGCCTGTGTTAGAATTTCTTAGTGCTGGGGCTAATAAAAATTTGCCTACTGAAAAGAGGCTAATATTATCGCTCAGGGGCTCAATTACTATTAGTGATACCTACAAATAATTGCTAAACCCGTAGCTCCGTAATTACTCAGTCCTATCCCAAAGTGCTAATTACACTTGTACACTAATTCATTATTTTTAGCCTGATGCGTTTCAGAGTGCTGGTTCATTCTAAAATCCTGCATTCTTCATCAGAGGCAGGAAAATGCCAAAAGGGAAGTGGTCTGACCAAGGACTGGTGTCTAACATTCCTAGCCCTGCGGCACTTGACAGCCAGACATCAAATGACCACTTAACTACTATGGAAAAACTAAATGCACATTACAGAGAAATATATAAGACCATGTGGGTACAGTCAATAGAACACCAGGGACACGATTGAACACCCCGTTTTGGGTAAGCTGAGGTGAACAGGTGAGATAGTACATACAATATGGCCCAGGGGATGAACATATTCTAAGTAGTTCGTAAAAAGTAAATGTGCAGTTACTTTGTTTAATAGAAAGATGTTTAAATTGGTAAAGGTGCTTATATGAACCTTATAGTTACATTGTGTATAACTATGTCCTTACCTTTTTGTAATGCACATCACACAGCAGTTATTTTCAAGGTCAGTTGAAGGTCAGTTCAAGGTCAGTTGTCCTGAATCATATCCTATTTTTGATTTTTCATGGATCCCTCCATGTATTGAATGTATGAGGATCCATGAAAACAAGTACCTCAAGGCAGGGTGAAAACACTACCTGCCGTCCGGAACAGAATGATATCACCTGAAATGTGGGACTGTCCCGCTCAATCCAGGACAGCTGAAGGCAGGGCCGCCGATAGGTCAGTACTACGCAGATCTGAGTTAAACACTTACGCGGCTGAAGCAAGGAGCTGACACAGGTCAGCTCCTCGCTTCACCACTGCGCGCCTCTCTCGCTGACACATATGCGGCTGAAGCGAGGAGCTGACCTGTGTCAGCTCCTCACTTCGCCGCTGCCGCCTCTCTCGCTGACATCGCGTCTACACTGCCGGGTAGCCGGCGGCAGCGGCGAAGCGAGGAGCTGACACATATGCGGCTGAAGCGAGGAGCTGACCTGTGTCAGCTCCTCGCTTCGCCGCTGCCACCGGCTACCCGGCAGTGTAGACGCGATGTGATGCGGCCTCTCTCGCTGACACGAGGAGCTGAAGCAGCTGAAGCGAGGAGCTGACTCTCTCGCTGACACATATGCGGCTGAAGCGAGGAGCTGACACAGTTCAGCTCCTCGCTTCAGCCGCATATGTGTCAGCGAGAGAGGCCGCAGTGGCGAAGCGAGGAGCTGACACATATGCGGCTGAAGCGAGGAGCTGACCTGTGTCAGCTCCTCGCTTCGCCGCTGCCACCGGCTACCCGGCAGTGTAGACGCGATGTGATGACGTCACATCGCGTCTACAACTGTGCGCCAGTAAGAGAGAGAGGTGCGCAGAGAGCAGCGGGGGAACGAAGGAGAAGGTAAGTGTAATGTGGAACGTGAAACTGGGGGGCAGATGAAGGAGAGGACGGCATGACACTGGGGGCAGAGATGGAGGGACATGAATCTGGGGGCAGAGATGGAGAGGACGGCATGACACTTGGGGCAGAGATGGAGGGACATGAATCTGGGGGCAGAGATGGAGGGACATGAATCTGGGGGCAGAGATGTGGGGACATGAATCTGGGGGCAGAGATGTGGAGACATGAATCTGGGGGCAGAGATGGAGGGGACATGAATCTGGGGGCAGAGATGGGGGCATGAATCTGGGGGCAGAGATGTGGAGACATGAATCTGGGGGCAGAGATGGAGGGACATGAATCTGGGGGCAGAGATCTGGGGACATGAATCTGTGGGCAGAAATGGAGGGGACATGAATCTGGGGGCAGAGATGGGGGGACATGAATCTGGGGGCAGAGATGGAGGGGACATGAATCTGGGGGCAGAGATGGAGGAGACATGAATCTGGGGGCAGAGATGGAGGGGACATGAAGCTGGGGGAGAGACGGAGGGGGGACATATAATTTACGGGTGACTGTAGGAGGATTATACAGTGTGCAGGCACAAGGAAAATTAATGAGTGGGCGGAGTCAACATAACAGTGGGTGGGGCTAAATTTACCGCGGCACGCAAAGCGCGCCGCACATTTTGTCCCTCTTTTGGTTCTTCAAAAGTTGGGAGGTATGGGTACAGGGGGCAATGGAAAGATGTTAGAGGGTGGACGGGGGGGGATTGTTGGGACATCGGGTGTGCGGCACTGCGGAGAGGGAACTGGGGCAATAATATATAATATATAAGTTTTTAGCTGGAGAATAATAATGATGTAGGCTATGTTACTAGCATAGCAGCCTGTTTGGGGGTGGGACTTTCACTTTAAAGGAGTATTCACGTTGCGCTTTTTGGCTTCCCTTGCCGGGATACATTGGTAACCAGTCACAATCAGCTCCCCACTTATCCCTGCACGGAGAACTGCAGGCCCCCCTTTTTTTTTTAATGGCCAGTTCTTCGTGCAGGGATAAGTTGACAGCTGATTCTGACTGGTTACCAATGTATCCCGGCAAGGGAGGCCAAAAACGCAACGTGAAAAAGCCCTGAGGATTTATTAGGAGGGCTCTTATAAATGGTGTTGGCTCTCTATAGGCGCTTTCACACGTAGCAGATTTTACCTGCAAATAGAATCTGATTAAGCCTTGTAATGCTGCTAAATAAAGGGAAATGTAATACATAATTGGTATGACGCAAAATAAGGTAGTTTTAAAATGGCGGGGGGGTAGGGCCCAGACACTTAGGCTGTTTGGGGCCCCAAAATTCCTGATGGCGGCCCTGGCTGAAGGGGCCCCGCGACCATAGGGCCGAGTGCAGCTGCACTGTTAGACCTATGATTAAAGCGGCCCTGCCCCTCAGGTGCAAGTTAGCCATGAAAAATGTATGTATTCACAGCCACATCTAGCCGAAGAGTTTCAGGCAATACTAGAGAGTCTGAAAAATTCACTTTGCTGATGTCTTATGTTTGGACAAATGAATGGGCAGCTCTATATAGTTGAGATCTTTACAAAGTCTCTTTTTTGCAGTTAACAGACAGGTGTCATAGACAGGTGACTCAATTTTGCCCTTATTTTTTATTCTCCAAAATCATTTTCATTTCAGTCATGTTCAGACACTAGCCATAGTCCTGCGTACATTTTTCAATAACTAAGAGTAATCATACAGTATATGTGTTTGTGTGTGTGTGTGTGTGTGTGTGTGTGTATTTATTTCATCCAAGAAACTTGTAAAAACAGTACAAAGCATTGTTAGAACAGGTGTACATCATGCTGTACAATCTTTTCATTCTTACATAGTTTTTCATGCATTTATTTATATTCACATAGTCCAAATTGTCTTTTTAACTGCTAAAAATTCCAGAAAGATGTGTAATACATCATGTTAATAATATGTAATTTATGTGTAATCCTGAATGTTTAGACAGTGACTAATGTTTAGTAAGTACACTAACAAACAATACAGACAGATTTTTAAGATTCTATATATTAGTAGTAGGCATGAGTGAAAAAATGCTAATATCCTTGGGTGAATGGCTGTGGGCAAATGTGGGTGAGATTGATGTTTAACCCCATAAACATTTTTCGATTTACATTTTTCGTTTTTCCGTTCCAAACTCCATAACTTTATTATTTCTCCACTCTCAGAGCCATATGAGGTGTTAATGTTTGTGGGGCAATTTTTTTTCATGATGCTACCATTAATTATTCTGTACAATGTTAAAGGAAGCTGAAAAAAAAGTCTGAATGGGATGGATTTGAAGAAGAAGCGCATTTGTGCAACTTTCTTACGGGCTTTGTTTTACGATTCTGGATATACCATAATTTATATGGTTTTATTTACATTTTAACCGCTTAACAAAAATCCAAAACTTTGCCAAAATTATTTTTTTCTAAAAGTCGCCATATTCTGACACCCAAAACTTTTTTATACTTCTGTATACAGGGATGTATAGGGCACCTATTTTTTGCGGGAACAGGTGTACGTTTTAGTTATAACATTTTGGGGAATTGCTATTGCTCTGATCACTTTTTATTCAAATTTTGATTAGATGCAAAACAGTGAAAAACAGCGGTTTGGCACTTTTGATTTTTTTTCCTGCAGCAGCGTGTACTCTATGGGAAAAATATTTTTATAGATTTGTAGAGCGGACGTTTTTGGACACACGGATACCTAATGTGTATGTGTCTCACAGTATTTAAGTACTTTTATATGTGTTCTAGGGAAAGGGGGGGATGATTTGAATTTTATTTTTGCATTTATTAGACCCCCTAGGGATCTTGATTCCCAGGGGGTCTGATCGCTAATGCAATGCATTACAGCCCTAATGCATTGCAATGCATTGCATAAAACCATCAGTTCTATTGCAGGCTACAAAGAGTAGCCTGCAATAGAACATATTGCATGACAGGCCTGGGAGCCTTCACAAGGCTCCTGGCTGTGATGACAACTGCATGCCCCAGCCCCAGAGCTTGAAAATGGTGGCACCCAGGCCCCATTGGTAAAATGGAGCCTCAGTCAGCTTTGACCGAGGGGCCAGAGAGGTTAATGCCCGTGACCGTAATAACAGCAGACACCCAGCGGCTATGGCAGCCGCCTGGCTCCCTAGCTGTCGCCATCTTTAAACACTCGTCATCCGGGTGATGTCGGGAAGGAGTTAATCCTTGTGGGCAGAATTACATAAAGATGTCACTACTTCTAGGCATAATCTATAGACTTCCAACATAACTGAGGAGATAGGGGGAGTTCACACTATAATTACTAAAGTCCATTGCAGTCTTCCGTCATAGGATGACAGGAAAGGACTTTAGCTCTCACAAAGAATGGTCATAGACTGATTCCTGAACTTTGTCTTCCGTTACAAAAGTAAACAAGCATGAGGAAAGCTAGCTTCCGCCATGTTGTTTACATTAGTGTCAATGGGAGCGGACACCAAATCAGTCTGTGACCATTCTCTGTGACAGCTAAAGTCTATTCCTGTCATCCTATGAAGGAAGACAGCAACAGAATTTAGTAATAGTAGTATGAATTCCCCCTTAGACGATTACTACTGTACTGTAATACTGTGGTCTTAGCAGGAGATTTTTACTAACCAGATATTGACTGGGGTCTCGCTTCTGTATCATCTGCAAAGAGAAGAAATTCCTCATCTTATTGCAGGACAATTTTTTGGTCCAGTTTGTGGAAGATGCAACTAGAAGGGATGCTCTGCTGGATCGCGGGATTTGTTAGAAGTGTCACTGTTGGCAAAAATTATGGTAATATTGACCATAATATAATGACATTCAGCCTAAATTGGAAAAAAACAAACGTTTAGTGGACAAAATTCCTCAATTTTAAAAAGGCCATTTTTCAGAGGTTAGGGGCTGTACTTCAGTACATAGACTTTAAGTAAGTTTTGTCAGATAGTGGTACATAGATTTAAATGTCTCCCACTTAACCTATGTTGAGCAAGTGTATAGAAAAATTTATATCTACAGGGAACAAGTATAAATTTCTTACAATAACCCCCCGTGGCTTACAGCTGTGGTGAAAAAGGTGATAAACAAAAAGCATGCATTAAAGAAATATAAACTGAAAGGTTCAGCTTTAACCTTTGTGAATTAAAAAGGACTTTAATAAAATCTGTAAAATGTAAATAAAATCAGATAAAATACATAATGAAAAAACACTTTAAAAGAGGACCTTTCATATAATTAGAGATGGACGGTGTTATATACCACTAAAACTTATACCACTAGAAAGTTTATCTGCTTTGCCAGTATGCACCTGTTTGCCAGTGATATCAATAGCATTAGATCCAACACCAATATCTTTCCACTGTCATAAAAGCGGGCCTTACTGCCTATTGTTATCACTGGGTTTTGGGGACAACCCCCTCCTAACAGTTCTTTTCCATAGTATTGTACTGTTGGGGAGGGGGAGGACATTCCTCACAGCCCAGCGATGTTTCGGTCAGGATGACCTTCCTCAGTATGACTTTAGGTGTACATAAGGAAAAACAAAAGGAAAAATCAAAAAAGACATATGATATAAGGTACAAAATGTGACAACAAAAAGGAAAACAGACTTATTAGACTTATTCCCTACTTTCACTCTACCTGCTATGACATCCTCTGATGCCAAACCATATTTCTGTTCTTGTTCTCTATGTATTTCTATGCTGTGCGTTCCACTGTGGAATGCATGTGCAACTTCCGGTCGTCGGCTCTGCCGATACCGGAAGTGCTCTCCTCCTATACCTAGTAGTCTCCATTCTTTCCTAGCATGAGTTCCACTGTGGAATGCATGCGTCACTTCCAGTTTTCGGACTTTCTGATGCCAGAGGTGATCTTCTGCTTATTTATAACACTCCTTTACCACTGAACCACCAATAATTATTCTTTTTACACTACTGAACCACCAATATTCATTATGATCCCTCTGTATATTGCCCATTAGCTAGATCCCTTGGGCCAGAGGTGACGCCGCTCACTGCGATGTCACTTCCGGTCTGACCGATTTCTGGCACCTATCCATTTAAATCCCACTACAGCTCCAATCTTGTCACTCCTTGACTCTGAAACTCTCACCTCTCTTTCACCATGCATCCGGTAAAATTGTGTAGGTTTTTCTTATAAGGTTTTACCTTAGGTTCTGCTAGATTTGTACTAGAAAGCTAGGCACCAACCTCTAGGCTGAAAATTTATTTGAAAATTTATTTGATTGTATATTTCTTGCACCTATGGATATTATATGATGTCATATCTTGTGTACTGGTCCCTACTCCTTGAGTAATATTGTATACCTTCCCTGACCTGGTACTCTACTTAGATCCTTGCAACAAATATTGACAAGTACCTTGTTGTAATTTCCCTACATTGAGTGAATTCCTGTTTGTGAAATTTTGTACATATTGTTATATGTTTTTTTTTTTCTTTTTGTTGTCACATTTTCTACCTTATATCATATGTCTTTTTGTTTTTCCTTTGGTTTTTCTTTATGTACACCTAAAGTCATACTGAGGAAGTTCATCCTGACTGAAACGTCTATGACTAACGACTTTTTGGATGCAATGAAATATTACTCTCTTTGAATATATCCCGGAGTGCCAGGAATTACTTTACTATTGTACCGTATTAGCCAGTGGATATGAAATATAAAAATTGAGTCTTCAGTAGTTGATACCTAGATCTTATCATGAAAGCCTATGAGTTGTACTTTAGATGCAAGATTAGTGCTCATGGCAAATCCTGAGCTCCTCACATCTGTTGTGCAAGATGTGCTGTTGATCTTAGAGGTTGGCTGAGAGGTTCTCGCAAGTTAATGCCGTTTGATATGGCGGTAACTAGAGATGAGCGAACAGTGTTCTATCGAACACATGTTCGATCGGATATCAGGCTGTTCGATGTGTTCGATTCGAATCGAACATCACGTGGCAAACTCCAAAAAGATTTGATTCCCCTCCCACCTCCCCTGGCGCTTTTTTTGCACCAATAACAGCGCAGGGGAGGTGGGACAGGAACTACGACACCGGAGGCATCGAAAAAAATCGGAAAAAGTCATTGGCTGCCGAAATCAGGTGACCTCCATTTTAGACGAATAGTGGATTTCAAATCCGGGTCATATGAGAATGTGAACTTTGTGACTAAGAGACAGGGATAGCTGTACAGGCAGGGATAGCTAGGGATAACCTTTATTTAGGTAGGAATGTTATTAAAAATAACTTTTTGGGGCTCTATCGGGTGTGTAATTGTGATTTTTGTGACATAAACTTTTTCCAATAGGAATGCATTGGACAGCGCTGATTGGCCAGAGTACGGAACTCGACCAATCAGCGCTGGCTCTGCTGGAGGAGGCAGAGTCTAAGATCGCTCCACACCAGTCTCCATTCAGGTCCGACCTTAGACTCCGCCTCCTCCGGCAGAGCCAGCGCTGATTGGCCGAAGGCTGGCCAATGCATTCCTATGCAAATGCAGAGACTTAGCAGTGCTGAGCCAGTTCTGCTCAACTACACATCTGATGCACACTCGGCTCTGCTACATCTGATGCACACTCGGCACTGCTACATCAGATGTAGCAATCTGATGTAGCAGAGCCAAGGGTGCACTAGAACCCCTGTGCAAACTCAGTTCACGCTAATAGAATGCATTGGCCAGCGCTGATTGGCCAATGCATTCTATTAGCCCGATGAAGTAGAGCTGAATGTGTGTGCTAAGCACACACATTCAGCTCTACTTCATCGGGCTAATAGAATGCATTGGCCAGCGCTGATTGGCCAGAGTACAGAACTCAACCAATCAGTGCTGGCTCTGCTGGAGGAGGCGGAGTCTAAGATCGCTCCACACCAGTCTCCATTCAGGTCCAACCTTAGACTACGCCTCCTCCGGCAGAGCCAGCGCTGATTGGCCGAAGGCTGGCCAATGCATTCCTATGCGAATGCAGAGACTTAGCAGTGCTGAGCCAGTTCTGCTCAACTACACATCTGATGTAGCAGAGCCGAGTGTGCATCAGATGTAGCAGAGCCAAGTGTGCATCAGATGTGTAGTTGAGCAGAACTGGCTCAGCACTGCTAAGTCTCTGCATTCGCATAGGAATGCATTGGCCAGCCTTCGGCCAATCAGCGCTGGCTCTGCCGGAGGAGGCGGAGTCTAAGGTCGGACCTGAATGGAGACTGGTGTGGATCGATCTTAGACTCCGCCTCCTCCAGCAGAGCCAGCGCTGATTGGTCGAGTTCCGTACTCTGGCCAATCAGCGCTGGCCAATGCATTCTATTAGCCCGATGAAGTAGAGCTGAATGTGTGTGCTTAGCACACACATTCAGCTCTACTTCATCGGGCTAATAGAATGCATTGGCCAATCAGCGCTGGCCAATGCATTCTATTAGCGTGAGCTGAGTTTGCACAGGGGTTCTAGTGCACCCTCGGCTCTGCTACATCAGATGTACATCATCTGATGTAGCAGTGCCGAGTGTGCATCAGATGTAGCAGAGCCGAGTGTGCATCAGATGTGTAGTTGAGCAGAACTGGCTCAGCACTGTTAAGTCTCTGCATTCTCATAGGAATGCATTGGCCAGCCTTCGGCCAATCAGCGCTGGCTCTGCCGGAGGAGGCGGAGTCTAAGGTCGGACCTGAATGGAGACTGGTGTGGAGCGATCTTAGACTCCGCCTCCTCCAGCAGAGCCAGCGCTGATTGGTCGAATTCCGTACTCTGGCCAATCAGCACTGGCCAATGCATTTCTATGGGGAAAAGTTAGCTTGCGAAAATCGCAAACTGACAGGGATTTCCATGAAATAAAGTGACTTTTATGCCCCCAGACATGCTTCCCCTGCTGTCCCAGTGTCATTCCAGGGTGTTGGTATCATTTCCTGGGGTGTCATAGTGGACTTGGTGACCCTCCAGACACGGATTTGGGTTTCCCCCTTAACGAGTATATGTTCCCCATAGACTATAATGGGGTTCGAAACCCATTCGAACACTCAAACAGTGAGCGGCTGTTCGAATCGAATTTCGAACCTCGAACATTTTAGTGTTCGCTCATCTCTAGCGGTAACCAAAGGATCATGTGACCAACTGTTACTTCCATCTAACCAATGTATCTGGTTTCTCTGCTAAGAATAAAAAAAATCATTGAATATCCCACTCTACCTTCAGCTATAAGACCAGTGCCACATGATGACACTCTTCCAGTACTAAAGCCACCAGAGACATGGAACCTAGTGGAGGCAGCCGTTGAAGATGTTGGAGTCCAAAGGTCAGAGATGGCAAACAAAGCTGATTCAGACTTTGAACCATGTATGTCTGGTGAGCCTCCTCTTATAACACAACCAGAACTGTGACTTGGTCTGGGACTTACATTTGTTAAAACCAAATGCTGAGTTACTGGCTTCAAGACTTCAAGGATGGCATTTGTTGTCTCCTGGTACAAAAGTTTCTGGTTTTTGAAGCCACCAAAATGACTTGACACAGTGTTTTGAACGGGTTGACATCCTGTGCTTCTGCACAGACATTGACGGGTTGCTTGCAGCTTTGGGTTGTGTACATGAGCCGAACCAATGGCGTCTCTTTATTGAGTCATCAGTGTTAAGTTTCAAGGCTGTCTTGTTAAACAATGGTAATGTTCATCCTTCAATAACTGTTGGCAATGCCAAACACATGAAAGAAACATACGAGAACATGGAACTGTTGTTTAAATACATCAAGTACAATAACTACAACTGGAACATCTGCAGAGATTAAAAAGTAGTGGCACGGCTGCTTGCATTGCAACTCGGATATACCAAGTACTGCTGTTTCATTTGGGAATTGGACAGCCATGCTAAGCAGTCACATATCAGTAGAAGGAAGTGGCTAATCCGTAACCAGTTGACTCTTGGGCAGAAACATGTTGCACATAAAGCACTTTTGGACCCAGTAATATTTCTGCCTCCTCTTCACATAAAACTTGGGCTAATGAAAATGTTCCCAGGAATAACCGATGCCACAAATCCAACACATTATGAATCAGAAGCACTTCGAAGAGCTGCTGGTGGGGCCTGAGAAAATTGCTTGGAAATATTTCAAGGATGTTTCAGAGAATTTCCTTGGAAACTATCAAACACCAAACTACATCGAATTAGCTGACCACCTTCTTGAAGCTTACAAAGCGATTAAGTCATTGAATATTAATTTTTTGGATTCTCATTTGCATTTTTTCCCCTGAAAATCTTGGTGCAGTCTGTGACGAACATGCCGAACAGTTTCACCGGGATATTGCCATGATGGAAAAGCGTTATCAAGGCTACTGGAATCCTTCAATTCTAGCTGATTATTGCTGGGGATACCCCAGACATTGAGTACAGAAGAAAATCAGCAGCAAAACACTTTTTGTTCATTTGAATTAATGCTGCTGTTAACATTTACATTCTTCATAATCACTAATCTCATGTTTTTCAAAATTTCTACGTGATACAGACTATCTGAAATTATATTTCTATTTAGCTTGAATGGGTTTATCACAATAATCTGAAATTTTCAAGGAAGCAAAACTTTTGTAAAAATTTGTTGTCCAGTGTTACTATATTCTGTGGTCTGAGGCAACCCCAATATATAATAATAGCACTAAAACTAACCAGAATGCCGAAACTCATGAATATTCGTCAAATTTTGTGGGGTTCGCCTTAAGGGAGACAATTATACTGTTTGGGGGCCACTGTGGAGCACAATATACTTATTAGGGTGTGACCACACTAGGGAGTATTATTACCTTCCTGGGGACTACTGGGGAGCATTATTAAGTGTCTGGGGGCCACTGGGGGGCATTATTACTTGTCTGGGGTCCACTGAAGGACATTATTACTTGCCTGAGGGCTACTAGAGAAAATTACTACTTGTCTGTGGGCCACAGGGGAGCATTACTATGTGTCTGGGGGCCAATGGGGAGAATTATTTGGTGTTTAAGGGGCACTAGGAAGCATGTACTGCATGGTGGACCACTAGGGACCATGATACTATGTTGGGCCACTAAGGAAATTTGATAATGATAAAAGGTGAATTTTTGCAAGTACTGTGTATAAAGTATAGGATGGTGTAGCTTTGAGGGTGCATTCACATGATGCAGTTACAATTACAACAAAATTGCAACAGAAAATAAAATTGAATGCAGTTTTGATGTGTTTCCAGCTGTAGTTTCAAAAACTGTGTTGAAAACACACATCAAAACTAGCTCTTTTATCTTTTGGTAGAAATTGTTTGGTAGGAGTGCCCTGAGTCTGAAAAAGTTGGGAAACTCAGAACTGGAAATAAATGAGAGGAAGCTGAGATGTAGGAAACCGAGAGGAACAGAACATTCCAATCTCTGTCTGCTTTAGGCTGGCTTAACATCTGCTTGGTAATCAGCGGAGAGAAAAGTCTTACACATAGGACTTGTTTCTCCACCACTTTCAATTTTAAAACACCCAACAGATCGCATAGTAAGTGGGGTTCACCTGACGAAGACTATGACGCTTATGTGAACCTAGCATTAGCTGATTTCTTGGTTCTAACTTGTAGCTAGAGGCACACACTACAAACCCTGCTAAACTCAATCTTCCCCCACACAATGACTGGTGGGAAAACCTTCGATTATAATCTCATAATCCCAACTCTATGACTGTTATGGCAACCAGTTCCCTTATGCCACCATGGGTTCTATTTTGCCTCCTTCATGAAAGATGCAGTGCCTGACACCTGTATGTCTCCAAGGAAGTGTGAAGTATGAAAAAAAACAGTCCAATTTCTCTAGGTCATAAGACCTTCCATAAAATATAACCCTTGAAATCTATACACTGACTTTTCCCTAGAAGTCAGTATTGAGATTACTGCCTCCCAGAAAACAGAAACTAACTGACAATGGATCAAATCCCATTGAAATCAATAAGGCTTTCAACAGATTTTTGACAGATCTGTTTGTGTGCATTATTAACATTTTCTGACAGATGCTAGCAACTGACACTAACAATGGTAGTGTAAACAGGACTCCTCCAATCCTCCAATTTCCCTGTTCAGATGGGGTTGTTCATAACAGAAGTTGTTCAGACTCTGGGGTTGTCAACTCCCTAGTTCACTACTCTGTACCTTAGACTACTGCTTCGGTTGTTACAACATTTTGGCCACTGTGCACCATCCTGCCCACTGTGCCATAACCCATAATAATTTTCAAATCTGAGCTGCATTGTTGCTATTAGGGTTGAGCGATCAAGAAAATTTCACTATCGTGATCGGAATTCCGATCCCGATCTTTTCGTGCGGGATTGAGATCGGAGGTTATTTCCCACAATGCTTGGCTACTGGCCAATCATTGTGGGAAACGCTTAGCACCCATAGGAATTAATGGAAGCGGCCGGCCGCTTAACTCCCTGCATGCCGGCTGCGTCCATTCATTCCTATGGATTTACCGCTGCCTGCCACTCTTCTGCTTCGTCCCTGTTTTACCGTATACTTAGCTGAATATACGGTAAAACAAGGACGAAGCAGAAGAGTAGCAGGCTGTGGTAAATCACTGTGTGCTGCACTGCTGTGAGGACGAAGTTCATGAGTAGATAGATACTACTGTACATTGACTTATCTATCTACTAGACAAGTCAATGTAGAGTAATATCTATCTACTCGTGAACTTCGCTCAACTTACCTGCTCAGAAGTGCTGCTGCTGCCGCTGCCCTCTGTTGGTCCGGTCCTCTGTCCTTCATGTGGCTTCAGAGCGCCCTGCGCCCCGCCTACCTAGACTAGTATTATAGAGAAGGCGGGGCTTAGGAGAGTGTGGGCGGGTACTGGGAGGGGAGACGTGAGTGATGCACTCACGTCTCCCTGCCCACACTCTCCAGCCGCACCAAGCCCAGCCTACTCCCTGCATCTCTACAATAATAGTCTAGGGAGGCGGGGGGCGCAGGGTGCTCTGAAGACATGTGAAGGACAGAGGACCAGACCGGACCAAGAAGAACTGGGAGCTGCAGCTGTGCAGGTAAGCAGACACTGGTGTGGGGGGGGGGTTAATCACTACACAGCGTGGGGTCCAAAAATTGAAACAATTTTTGGACTCCATGCCGTGTAGTGAATAGGATTTTTAAAATCCGTTTTTAAAATCTGATCTCCGATTATTTAAAAAATTCCATTGACTTGCATTGGGATCGGGATCGGGTTCGAATGGAAAATGATTTTAAAAATGATCCTGAAATTTCAAGATTGGCTCAACCCTAGTTGCTATCTATTTGCTACTTGTTATCTATTTGGCCAGCTGCTATTTGTGGAAATTGTATTGAAACTAGTAGAAAAAAAGAAGCCTCTGTACAAATTTTCTATAAGACTATTTTATTGGTGTCCAGGAGAGAAAAGGGAAGTTTTAGAAGATTCAATACAGCCGCTTCTCCAGATTTCCCAAAAAGATTTGATTCTTTCCAAATTGATTTGCAGTGAATAGCATTAAAAAAAACAAAACGCTATTTCCTAGCTGCAGAGAGCCTGTATATTAGTGTAGAACACTGTGTCTTGCAGTAACATGCATAGGGAGTCTGCTGTGGTAGTCAAACAATACAGTGAGTGGGTATGACACGCACATGACGTGCTTCACTCTGAGAACCACTGAACATTTCACTTATTTGGCAAAAGTGGCAGACTGTGGAGGTTACAGCAACCTTATGAAGCCATACAGTGACCCAGTGGCAGAGTTTAGAGGTTACAGCAGCATGAGTAGGCCACAGAGTGGCAAGCCAATATAATGTGGAGGTTGCAGCAGCCTTATGAGGCCATACAGTAACCCAGTAGCAGAGTGTGGAGGTTGCAGTAGCCTTATGAGGCCATACAGTGACACAGAGGCAGAGTGTGGAGGTCGCAGCAACGTGAGGAGGCCATAACATTAAAGTTACACAGGGAAGTTCCTCTGTCCGCTTGGATCATCACGAAATTGTTTATTGATTTTTCTCTGTTCATATAGTTGATCCAACATATGGAGGGTTGAATTCCAATGGGTGGAAACATTGCATATCAGCCTATGTAGTGGGAGATTGTTCTCCAGCTGCAACTCAAGGAAGGTGTGCTTAGTGGTTGTATGAGTGGATATACAGTGACTCAGTGGTAAAGTGTATAGATAGCAGCAGCCTGATGATGCCATACAGTGACCCAATGGCAGAGTGTGGAGGCAGCAGTAGCGTTAGGAGGCTATGAAGTGACCCAGTGGCAGAGTGAGGAGGTTTCAGCAGCATGAGGAGGTTTCAGCAGCATGAGGAGGCCAAACAGTCACCCAGTGGCAGAGTGAGGAGGTGGCAGCAGTGTGAGGAGGCCATACAGTGACCCAGTAGCAGAGTGCAGAGCTGGCAGCAGTATGAGTAGGCCACAGAGTGGCAAGTCAATATATTGTGGAGATAGCAACAGCCTTAGGAGGCCATATAGGACGCCATAGAGTGACTTAGTGACAGAGTGAGGAGGTGGTAGCAGCATGAGGAGCTCATATATTCACCCAGTGGCAGAGTACGGAGATGGCATCATTGTGAGTAGGCCACAGATAGGCAAGTCGATATAATGTGGAGGTAGCAACAGCATTAGGAGGCCATCCAGTGACCCATTGACAAAGTGTGGTGAGGCAGCATGGATCATTTAATCTGCTGCAGCATTTGTGCAGGGAAATCCTGGATGATCCACGCCTGATTCACCTTCACAAAGGTGAGCCTCTACAAATGATGGTTGGACAGGTGAGTACTCCATGGGATAACTATAGCCCTTGCTGCACTAAACACCCACTCCAATGTCACACTACTGACCGGGCAGTGCAGCTTTTCCAGGACAAACTCGGCCAGTTGCTTCCACAAATCCAGTTTAGTTGCCCAGAAGTCCAGCAGATCTTCCACAATGGGTGGCAGGGTGCACTCTAAGTATTCCACCACTTGCTGGTTCAAGTTCTACTCTGTGTCTAGCTGCTGATGAGCAGCTTCTTCACTATGCGGGTGAAGAAAGCTGCTCATCAGTGACTCTAGGCTCAGGCTGCTGCTGATGGAGCTGATACTGCTCCTGCCACCCCCTACTACAGCTGCTATGCCAGTGCAAGTTGAGCACTCAGGGCCTCCAGTGTGACATGCAAGAGGATGGACAGTGATGCAGATGGGCAGCAGCCAAGTTGCTACATAGAAGTTCACTTTGTCCTCCCTCTCAGAAGTTGTAAAAAAGCCAATATTTTTCCCCAGTAGCAAGGGTCCAACATGGTGGAGAGCCAGATGGTGACAATTCGGCTGTCTCTGCACAAGCAATCGATCATGCATCCAGCCATTTGCGCAACTGACTCCAAGGGACTCCCTGCATCAATTCCATTGTATACTGCCACAGTGTGTCTGGGTCATCTGCCTTGTCCTCCTCATCTCCCTCTTGCTGCTCCAATTTCTCCTGCTCCTCCTCTTCACCCATTTGGCTAGACATTGCTTGTGCTCCAATGTCCTCCTCATCCTCCAAATCAGCCCCCACATGGCTCATGTAGCTGCAAAATTTTGGCACCACATCTCCAATTCCGTGACCAGCCAGATTGAAAAGCATTTTTTCAAGGATGTAATTCAGTGGAATGACATTGTTCATCCCGTAGTCCTGGCGATTAACAAAGTGGTCTCCTCAAAGAGAATGAGCAAACGGCAGGTGTCACACATGAGCTGCCATTGGCTAACATTAAAGTTACATGGGGGATCCACTTGTATCACGTACGTGTATCCACTTGTATCATCAAGAGATTGCTTATGGTTTTTCTCTGTTCATATAGTCGATCCAACATATGGAGTGTTGAATTCCAAAGGGTGGAAACATCACATATCAGCCTATGTTCTGGGAGGCCATTCTGCCGCTGCAGCTGAAGGAGGGTATATTTGGCTGTGTACAAGTAGCTGAAGTGCATGCACATGCAGCAACCCGGTGGAGGAGAACAAAGAGAGTGTGGAATGAGGCGACATGGGCTGTGCCGCCTGCTAAGCCTGGTGCGCTACTCACACACGCCGAACCCTCCATGAGGCTGTGCAGGCAACGACTCAGGAGTCCAGCAGTTGAAGGGTAAACCAAATCACTTTTATTGAACAGCACCAACAGATGCTCCAGCAGCTTTGCAAGATGGATACAGCATACATTTCAATGCACAAAGTCCAAGACTTAAGAGTTTAGCCAAGGCAATGTAGACACTGTAGTACTTAACATACTTCTCTCCTCCTCTCATACCACTCCTTAACTCAGCAAATAGGGGACTGAAATGGGGCTATGAGTCCTGATATGGAACACTCCTGTAAGGTACCTCTGTAGCTCCTAATGGCATGGACACCAAAGTCTCTCAGGAACCTCCAAACTTCTCGCACTAACTCTGGGTCAGCCTCAGGTCATACCTTGGAATAAAGTAGCTTCTTTACTGCAGGATATATGCAAGGTGACTGGTGCTGGACTTCTTGTCCTCTGGATCTCTGAACCTCTGAACTTCTGAAGCACTGGACTTCTAATCCACTGGACTAACTTTTCTACAGCTACTGAAGAATATAAACCCTTTCTTAGAACCCCGTCCAGTGGCCTGTGATTGGTCATGAGGTAGTATGCATGATTCAGACAAGACACACAAGACAACCCCGGGGTCAGGGGTGAACCTTCCCCTTTTGCCGCCCGAGGCGAACTATAGAAAGCCCCCCCCCCCGGCTGGGAGGAGGGGGCGTGGCCGAGCGGAGGGGGCGTGGCCGAGCGGAGGGACGGGGCTTAGCGCCGTTCGCCGGCAGAGATTCAGACCCGGAGACTGCCTACTCTCTGCCTGAGCGTGAGGGGAGGCTGCTGGAGCAGCGCTGCTCCAGTGGCCTCCCCAAACCACCGCTCGGTGCTAAGCCAGTCCAGGACAGCTTGTCCTGGAATGGCTTAGGGAAGCAAAAATGCCGCCCTCCCTGAGGCCCTGACATAGCGCCGCCTGAAGCGCTCGCTTCAGGTCACCTCATGGGAGGTGCGGCGCTGCCCGGGGTACATGTAACAAACACAAAACATATAGCAGCATTGCTCTGGGATGTTACACAAAGTTTCCTTGACATTTTTAGGATATCTTGCAGATGGGTGGAACAGTTAAGGAAACACTTAACAACCAGATTGAACATATGCGTAAGCCATCAGTTCTCTGAAAGGTGCAGAGTTTGCCAAATGGAAAGGGAGTGACTGCAGCACCAGCAATTTGAACAGTAGCATGTTCTGCTTCTGTACCATTGGATGAGTACACAAACTTTTTTGTCTCTTAGATATAGATTCTCTGATTGATTGTTGTTGCAATGACTAACTAGGAGGAGCATGAGCATCACAACCAGCAGATAATGCTAAGGACACACAGCTTCCTTCAGCTGAGGTGGTGAAACTTCGACTGCCTGAAATTGGGTGCATGCCACTGGGTGATGTAATGGTTCCTGAGGCAAGCTGGACCATCACATTGGAGCCACAGCTCTCCCAGGCCACTTTATGGTTCCGCTGCATATGTTGATGCAAAGCTGTGGTGCCAATATTGGCACCCTGGCCATGCTTCACCTTCACCTTCTGACCACAGATTGAAGATATGGCCATGTTCACCTCCCCCAGGGGCTTAACAAAAAACTGCCGCACTGCTGAGTAGGTGACTTTACCCCCAACACGCCACACTAACTGACTGCTACCATCACTGCCTTCGCGAACCCCTGCACCAATGCTTTCTGGGCAGGTAGGCTGCTGCGAAGTGGGTGGTCTACCCCGGGCTTGTTTGGCTCCTGACCTCTCACGGCTGCCACCCTACTGAGTCCGCCACTGCCTCATGTTTAAGCTGCCACCCTCTTCGACCAATAACAATGAAGACCCTTCTTCACCCTGCTCCCAATTATGATCATCTACATCGTCATCCACCAATGTCTGCAGATCACTTTTGTCTTCCTCAACAGTTTCTGAGGCAGGAGACTGACCACTCGCAACAGCAGCTCCCACTCTCATGGCTATTTGCCTGCCTATCAGAGGAGGCAGCGGATGACTGTCCTGTAGTAGGTCTTCCTCATTGTATAGTGGCTCTGAGCCAACAGCATAGAGTATTTCTCTAGCTGAGGGAATAGAAAAGGACAGAGGCAGTTTGAGGACACATGATGGTGCAGGGCTATGCCATGTAAGGGTTGTGTCTAACAAACCCACCGACTCTTGGCTAGGGGTGTCTGATGTGACTTGGGGTGAAGTGGATGACTGAATCAACCAGTCTACAACCATTGGGTTGCTGGTCAAGACACAACCGCTGCTTGACACTGGGAGCTCAGTTCTCTGTAAGTGACTCCTGCTGCCAAGGCCCCTTACTCTTCTGCGACCTGTGCCTGCGCCAGAAACATTTAGGCTTGTGGCTCTCCCCTGTGCATGGCCTGCTGCTTTTCTGTTTGACATACTGTTAATTAATACAGGAAATTAATACAAGGCAAAAAGGCCTATAATTTTATACTTTGAAGAGAATGGCAAATAAGCCCCTCATTTCTTTCCCCTCTAAAGAACACCTTTAAAAAAAAGCATGATAAAGGTAGAGTTTACTGGATACGAATTATGATTTTTTTGGCAGTACTGTGCTGCAAAATGGCCTGTAATTTTATACTTGGAACAGAATATGCCCCTTGTCTGTTTCTCCTCTAATAAACACCTTTAAATAACTGTTAGAATAAACGCTAACAGCATAGATTAGTGGCTAAGAATTATTGATTTTTGCCACTGCTGTATTGAGAAATGGCCTTTAAATGTATACTCAGAACACAATGGCTAATAAACCCTAATTTATTTCCTAAATAATAAACGCCTTTAAAAAAGGTGTGAGAACAGATGACTGCAGGTATTAGTGGATGGTATTTCACTGTTTTTGCTGTACTACACTGTAAAAAGCTTGTTGTGTTGCACCTTGAACACACAGGTATAACTAATGAGCAGCAGTATAACGGCAGTGAGCACTGCAATGTGTATTTTCTGTTAATGACGCTGCAACCACCCCATATTCTTCTTTGATTTCCTCCATATGCTTTCCCTTCACTAATGATTATCTTTCCCTGAACTTGAATCCATTTTCTATCTCTCTCCCTAGCTCCTGCTGTTGTCTTTCCCTGCAGTAAGAGCAATGTGAAATGACTGTAGCTAAAATGGCCGCTGGTTTTTATAGGCATGTGGCATCACAGGGCGGCTGGCTGCTGATTAGCTGCACGCTTGGCATTGTGGGTGATCTCATGTTCCTAGAGTTCCCTGCTCCTTCTAACATGTGCAGGAGCCATTTTAATAAAAATGTGATGCATCAAAGCGTGAAGAAATCTGGATTCTAGGCAAATTGAAGATTTCCTGAAATTTGGATCAACTTCCACTTCTGCAGAATAGATTCGCTCATCTCTAATATCCATTTTCTAGTTAATTTCTGAAAACATAAAATAGATTTTCTTACAACAGATCATGTAACACATATGTACCAATATGTTCTCATAGATTAAAGAAATCACAGATGGTGCAGCTAGGATCCTACAGAGTGAGACAGGTCACAGAACAGATCTGTGACCTGTTATTCATAGATTAGTCTTACACAGTTTAAAAAGGGCATTTGATAAGAAAACTGCTTGCGTATGAACATGTGAGTACAGATATTTTTTCAACAGTTTCTCAGTTTCATCCCCTGGGGTTCACATATGTCTTCCATTTTTCAAACCAAATGAAAATTCCAGGAAATAGGAGGTTGTTCTTTCTGTTCAAAATACTGAGAAACAACACTTTGCACTTCACTGATATTTTGAATATGATGACAAAATAAAATATTTCCCCAGCTATTAAAAGAGTAAAAAAAAATGACTGGACAACTATTAAAACTTTTTTTTCCATTACAACAGCATCATCTTTCTGTCCAGATAACAGCTGTATATAGTAGGAAGAATATATTACAATGTTCAATATGTGTACTTACAATACATTTTACCATACCTCCCAACTTTTGAAGAACCGAAAGAGGGACAAAATGTGCAGCGCGCCGCGGCAAATTTAGCCCCGCCCACTTTTGTGTTGACTCCGCCCATTCTCATTAATTTTTCATGTGCCCGCACACAGTATACTCCTCCTACAGTCACCCGTAAATTATATGTTCCCCTCTATCTCACCCCCAGTTTCATATACACCCTTCATCTGCCCCCAGTTTCATGTCCCCCTTCCATCTCTGCCCCCAGATTCATGTCCCCCCATCTCTGCCCCCAGATTCATGTCCCCACATCTCTGCCCCCAGATTCATGTCCTCACATCTCTGTCCCCAGATTCATGCCCCCTCCATCTCTGCCCCCAGATTCATGTCCTCTCCATCTCTGCCCCCAGATTCATGTCCCCCCATCTCTGCCCCCAGATTCATGTCCTCTCCATCTCTGCCCCCAGATTCATGTCCTCTTCATCTCTGCCCCCAGATTCATGTCCTCTCCATCTCTGCCCCCAGATTCATGTCCTCTCCATCTCTGCCCCAGATTCATGTCCTCTCCATCTCTGCCCCCAGATTCATGTCCTCTCCATCTCTGCCCCCAGATTCATGTCCCCTCCATCTCTGCCCCCAGATTCATGTCCCCTCCATCTCTGCCCCCAGATTCATGTCCTCTGGACGCAGATCTGAGTTGAAATCGGGACATACCTCCCTCCAACCGGGACTGCGGGACATGTCACCGGAATCGTGAATGTCCCGTGGAAATCGGGACGGTTGGGAGGTATGTTATACTGTTATTTTATCCCTCTGAGGGAGCTATAAAATGTATATAGATGATTTATGCTGTGTACAATGTGTTTTTATTGGAACTATGTGTTTTTATTGGAATACATGTATAGATAGTCTGTATATAATGTATACAGTAGTTCTTCCTCAAATGGTATGAAGCATTTTATAGTACAACCCAGTCAGTATGTTCTGGAAAAGAGAAGATGACTACAAGTCTTCT
Organism: Leptodactylus fuscus; assembly: GCF_031893055.1. NCBI lineage: Eukaryota > Metazoa > Chordata > Amphibia > Anura > Leptodactylidae > Leptodactylus > Leptodactylus fuscus. Next base: position 138,793,541 of record NC_134268.1, read on the forward strand.
GTAGTCCTTAGATAAGTTATATAGGAAGAAAAAGAATAATCGATTTTGGCAAAGGAAACTTAGAAGTGTGTGCCATCCTAGTCTGAGGGTAAATATTATATGGGTCTCAGAGCAATGACCCTACCTAAGCCAATGGACATACTGGGCAACCTGTTAACTTACACCCTAGATTGGGTACTGGTAAAGAATTTGAAGAATTTTGTGAGAGAGTGCCACACAGAAAAGTGGAGACAACTTTAGCCTGGAAAGTGCAGACTGACTCCTGAGTGTACTAGGTGACAGCCTCAACTGTGGTAAAGTTGCAAGAAGGGTACCTCCATACATGGATGCTGTACAACTGTGTTCCAGCTCAAGTAAATGAGCAAGTTACCCTGTTCATACATACCCTGTGTCTCCTTAGGCTTATTACTGTACAACCATCGTGAGCACTCCAAATCCCATCAGGCTCAGGGAAAAGACTCCCACCGCCATCAGGTATTCTGCACCCCCCTCCCCCCTCCCCCTCAGCAGTGCACAAGCCAATGAGGAGAGCTGGAGAAATTGGTAGAGTTCCTAGCCACCATGACAAGTTCACATATTACTACTCCCAGTCTTTGGGCTTTCTCCATTGTGTTGCTGCACTGTGGCTTCTTAAATGAGTAATCTTTGCAGTGAAACAAAAGCATGTCATTGTAAATATGTTTATTTCTTGCAAATTACTATACTAACTGCATTATAAACTAGCATATAAATAAAACAGAAATTAGCAGGTGATCTCCGCTTTGGGACGATGTAAAAAAATTTCTTAATGTATAGACTTATATAAAAATCCACATTCGGACAAGGAAAGCTAAGAGCACAATTAATTTCCATCAATCCCTCACCATCCCTGTAAATACAGAAATACACTAAGTATCCACTGAGCAGGAGTTATTTATACTAGATATATAGATCAATTTATAGGAATTTAATAAATCCCGTATTTCAACGATTTATGACATTTGCTCAGGTAAATAATTTGGCTGCTTAAGTTAATGAAACTCATCCAAGAAGATTTATTTAATACTAGGACAGAACATATTCTAGAAAAAAAATGTATCTTATTCTCAAAATTTTCATTTTTATGTGCATATTTATACTGTACCACTACTGGGCTTTCAAAGTTTTTCTATAGAAGCAGAGACTTTCTGTTTTTTACAAACTCACTAGTAGTTGCTTAGTTACAGGTATTCACTGATGAACACTACAGTAAATCCACAATGAAGGGTTTTTACAATTTTAGGTTAAAGTTTATTTATTGTATACATTAAATGTTGTAAATGTTGTCATTGATGTAATACACAATGAGAGGACTAAGGGCCCGTTCACATGGAGTAAACGTGCGTGTATTTTGGCAAAATATACGTGTAAAAATAAGACACCTATTGACTTCAATGACATTTTTTTACAGGTGTAAAAAAACACGTCAAAATACACGTGTAAAATGTCATTGAAGTCAATGGGAGTCTTATTTTTACACGTGTATTTTTTACATATGTATTTTGCCAAAATACACGTTCGTTTATTCCATGTGAACAGGCCAAGGGTCAATGCACACGGAGCTTTTTGGTGAGGATTTTATTGAAGAAAAAATCCACTTCAGGGATTAGGAAATGGTTTTTTGAAGCAGGTTTTGGAGCTTTTTTTGAGGCTTTTTAAGTTTTTGGGTTTTTCCTCCAGCGCAGAAAAAAAAATGATTACATAGGACTGTATGGTGAGGCGTTTTTTGGTCAGGATTTTGAGGCAGATTCCTGGCCGAATTTCTGACCAAAAAACTCTGTGTGTGGACGCAGCTTTAGGGTCCATTCACACAGAGTTTTTTGGCGAGAATTTTGGCAAAGAAAAAATCTACTTCAGGAATTAGGAGATGTTTTTTCCTCCAACACAATGTATGCACCTTGAAAAAAAAAATCGCTTGCAGTTTTTCCACATGGATTTTGCCAATTCCTCATGAATTTTCCAGCTCCCATTGACTGTGTTGGTTTTTGCAGACAGAATCTGCCTGAAGGAAGCTTTTTTTCTGCTAGTGGAAAAAATACGCTAGTGGAAAAAAAATCTAGCAGAACCCATAGAACTCTATGGGGAGGATTTTTTTCCACGTGGATTCTGCCACGGATTCAGTGCCAAAATCCTCCCCAAAAAACTCAGTGTGAATGGACCCTAATGCAAGTCCAAAGCAGTCTGAGGAAAGAAAGTTAGTACCCTAGGCAATAGAGTATAGAGGAAAACTCCAGTATGTTAAACAGTAAAGATGTGACAGTCGACCAAAAGAAAAATGGTCTCCCCAAGGAGAGGCTGCATATGGACACCGGTGGTTTGATGATACAACCCATTCAAATAAGTGGGTTTTAAAACTGACCACCGGGAAGCCGTCTCCTATCTAGTTTCTCTGGGGAATATCACAGAGACCTGGTGGGCGGACACGGGTGCAAGTGTGAATGCCCCCTAACAGAAGAACTATTCACAGTGTTCCCACATTGCCTCAGAGAAGTACTATCATTTTACCAGTATTTCCTTCATAACAGGAATTTTATTAGAGCCCCACTACTTACCCAGCCACTACTTATCTACATGCCGAAATAACCTCCCCATAACAGACTTGCAGATCAATTAATGAAAAAAACAGGACGTAATTTAAAGATATATATCACCCATACAGATAATTTAATATAAAATAATAACACAAGTGCTTGATTAAATTAATAAACTGTATGGTAATAAACATAAAGTATAATGTACAGTAAATGCTCTCAAACAATTATCAAAGAAAACTATAAATTCGCATCTCTGCGGTAACTAAATAACAGTGACCGTATTATAGAGTGATAGCCATTAGAGATGAGCAAACAGTGAAATATTCGAGATTTGATATTCGTTTCGAGTAGAGCCTCAATATTCGACTTCTCGATCAAATATCGAATCCCATTATAGTCTATGGGAAAAAATGCTCGTTTCAGGGGAAACCACTATTCGACTAAAGGAGAGTCACCAAGTCCACGAATAGCAGGAGGAGAGTGTTTAGGAGGAGCGCTGTGCAGTTAAAGCGCACAGACCCCATTATAGCCTATGGGGTCCGTGTGCTTTAACTGCACAGCGCTTGCAGTTTCGCTGATAAAAAGTCAGCTCCCTCGTAACAGCAAGCTGCCAGCTCCCCTGACTAGCAAGGACGAGCCTGCTGCAGAACCAGCGTTGATTTGCCGCAGGCTCATCCTTGCTAGTCAGGAGAGCTGGCAGCTTGCTGTTATGAGTGAGCTTACTTTTTCTCATAGGAATGAATTGACCAGCGTTGATTGGCCAGTGTACAGCATTTGGCCAATCAATGCTGGTCCTGACGGAGGCTCGTCTGTGAGGAGGCGGAGTGTAAAATCGGACCACAATGGAGACTGCTATGGTCCAATCTTAGACTCCACCTCCTCACAGACGAGCCTCCGGCAGAACCAGCATTGATTGGCCAAATGCTGTACACTGGCCAATCAACGCTGGTCAATTCATTCCTATGAGAAAAAGTAAGCTCCCTCGTAACAGCAAGCTGCCAGCTCTCCCGACTAGCAAGGACAAGCCTGCTGCAGAACCAGCGTTGATTTGCTGAATGCTATACACTGTATAGCATTTGGCCAATCAACGCTGGCTCTGAATTGAATATTTACTGCGAATAGGCAGTAGTATTTGATCGAGTACGAATATTTCGAATACTGTAATGTTCGATCGAATACCTACTCGATCGAATACTACTCGCTCATCTCTAATAGCCATTAATAAAGAAATATATTAATTATCCTCTTAATCTTACAATCCCCTTTCTTCTCTTATAGATTATATATTGTACCTGAACATATTTAGTTTGCTGTGTGTGGTTTTTTGGGGGGAATTTACCAATTCAGTGAGCCAAAAAAATTTCTGCAGTTCTGTAGCCTAGCAACAATGAATGTTTAAAAGCAATGAGATTCGCTGCACATGGCTTCTAAATCAATTGCATGAACCATGTGGTGCTGTTTAACTTTCCTAAGGGTAAAGAAGGATTTAACATAAGTGCACAAAATCACATATTGGGAAATTCCTTTCATTGCTTATTTAATATAATAAAGTAACCATCAAGCGCATAATATAGCTTATTAAAATAAACACAGAGCACTTACTTCAGTGATCAGCAAAATTGTTAGTAGCTTATTTAAGTAACATTTCCTTAAATAGGAAAGCTTATTTAAAGATAATAAGCAACCCATAGGTCACTAGTCATATTTATCATTCCAAACGAATTATCTTAAGTACTATTTTTTTATTGTTATAAACTGTGTACTTGCATTGGAGAAGTTAATAAACAAACTGTAGGTCATCAGAGTATCCTGGTGTCCTAAAATAGTATGAGGCTAAAGCCCCATGTAGTGAGCTGCTGGGCTTTTCACAGAAAGTCCACAGAGGAAACCTTTCTGCCTGTATTACACTCACATGGAAAACAACATCATTTCCATAGGTATAATTGCCATGCTGCGATTTAGAAAAATATAAGAGTTTTTGAAATCACAGCATTTCCAATGTGGATATATTTCTGCAATATTGTTTGCCAGAATCCCATCCACTTTGCAGGTACTGTAAAATGCAGCCAATTTTCCAGCGGCGTCTCTACCACAGCCAAATCGCAGCATTTATGATCCATGGGACCACCCTGGCCTAAATGGGTTTTCAAGTTTTAGGCCACAGCCCCACGTTGCGAAAATGCTGTGTTTTACAATATCTACAAAGTGGATTGGATTCTGGCTAATCCCATCCAAACACTGCAGAAAAAAAAATCGCAGTAGTACGTATGTAAAACGCAGCATATTGATTATACTTACAGATACGCTGGCATTTTCCGTGAAGGTATAATACAGAAGACAGAAATTCTACAGAGGAAAACTCTTCAGACTTTCAGGCTGAGGCCTCACATTGCGGAAACGCAGCTTTTTTTGTTGCATATTTTGTTGCGTTTTTTTGAGCCAAAACCAGGAGTGGATTGAGCAGAAGAGAGAAGTATTAGAGCTTTTTGTAGAATTCCCATTCCTTTTGTAGCCATTCTTGGCTTTAGCTCAAACATCTTCAACAAAATCTGCAGCAAAAAAAGCTGCGTTTCAACAACATGGGGCTTCAGCCTTAGGGAAAAAGCTGCAGAACTGTGTTTCTGCCACAGGAGATCCTTCATACACTAAGGTTTCTATAAATCTTATTGCCATGGCAAGGTGTTACTCAAAGCTGTTTTTCTGCAACATATACATGTAATTTTCACCTGGATGAATTTACATAGTTACTGTCAGGACCTGAGTACTTTAATGAAATTTGTGTGTTTTCTGGTGGGGTTTGGAGCCGGTGTTCTGTGGTTCTCTGGTGGTTTTCTTACCACTAAGCTATTAATTTGGGTGTTGAATATCTGCCTTCAGTGTACACTTGAGGTTTCTTTGATTTGAGCCTTGGGTGTTTGTAATACTCATCATCCTATCAGATTGTCCCGGGGCCTGTATAAGGCAGTGGGCTGGCTTCAATCTCTGACGATTTTCGTTGTGACCAACCTGAATTCGTGGCTGTTAGAAGGAGTTATTCGTGGAAGTAACACAGTTGTAGGAGCTGATTTGGAAGTGGTGCGAGTGTTGCCTTGTGTGAGAGTCTGGTTTTTCCCTCTACACTTCTACTTAACCCCTGTCCTACATTTTCTGGTTTCCTGACACCGTCTTGGGATTAGTGAGGTTTTGTTTTGTGTTCCAGGTTTATTTTGCCCCTGTCCTGTGTTTTCCCTTTCCCTCACTATTCCACTGTTCCTCTCCTCATACTCCTGTTGTGTGTTTATGTTGTGTGGCGTGTTTGTTTTCCAGCACGGCCCGCCCTATTTGTTTCGGTTTGCAGCTGCACCTGTTCTTCGCTAGGGGTGACCACTTTTAGTATCCCCAGTCCCTAGCTTCTTTTAGCTCTCTCCCTACCTATCGGTTAGATCTTCATGTTTAGAGAGCCAGAAGTTGTCGGGCCAAGCATAGCCTGGGAACAGCCGACCAACACCCTTAGGCAGGGCCTAGTCAGCTGTTGTAGTGCCAGGGAGAGTTTCCGTCCCCATTTCCTTAAAGGTGCACTCTGCATTCTATATTCTGCTGCTTGGGCATAAACACAATCGTGACAGTTACATAAATGTTTAAAAAAAGACATATGTCCATCAAGTTCAACCAGGGCATTACTTTCTATACACTTCCATAAGCATCAATGCTATTTTGGTCTGGAAAGGCATCTAAGCATGGATTATGATGATAAGATGTTTTCCCTTACTTGTGACCCCGGTCTTTCTCAACATAAGGAAGGGAATTATCACCATCCCCCCCCCCCCAACTGATTATAAAGGCAATCTTATAAAGAAACACAGGAAGGGAGTTTCATACTGCTGTTGGGACTAATGTTAAACAGATTAACATCCCTTCCCTTATATCCCATCAGCAGCACAATAATGGGGACTTAGCAAGAAGAAAACCTTAGGGAGGGCCCTCTTGTAGAATAGAATTAATGGTACAGCCAAAAGAAGTGAGCCTTGAACCCCTAGCATTCAGCTTGTATTAATTCACAAAGGTCTGATGCAGACTCCAAGAAGCAGTAGAACGTATCTGTTCAAAGGTACTGATTTTTTTTCAGCCAAAGATGTTAAAACAGAACTAGAGGAGTGTACTTTCACAAAGTCAGGAGGCTCTAGATCCTGAGATATGAAAGTCAATCTGATTGTTTCTTCAATCCAAGATAGAGATGGTTTAGAAACCCTAAGACCCTTGTTCTTCCCTGATAAGGAGAAAAAAAGTTTTCCGAATGTCTGAAAAGTAAGGTCCTAATGAAATAGACCATAGGCATCTAGCAATGTCCAAGGAGTGAAGTCTATTTTTCTCAGGAGTAGACAGATGAGGAAAGAACACTGGTAGAGATATATAATCTGATTCACTTTGTCATGGGATGGCACATTAGGACAGAATACTGGTTTAAATACTGGTTTAAATTGTAGTTTGACTTTATCCATATGAAAGGATAGGTATGGCTCAACAGAGGAAAAAGCTTGTGGTTCCCCAACTCTTTTGGGTGAGGTTACAGCCAGAAAGAACACTCAATATCTTGAGGGTAAGAAACTTAAGGTCTACTTCTTCTAGAGGCTCATACAGGCTTTTTAGAACTGTACACAGGTTCCTTTGAGGAATGGGGTGAGCTATAGGTGGTCTTAGCTGGAAGCTCCTCTAAGGAACTTTTTACCAGAGGTTCCTGAGTTTCCAGAGACCACAATCTTCACCTTTAATGTAGAAGGACTAAGGCCTTTCTCCAGGCCATCCTGAAGAAAATCCAAAATATTTGAAATGGAAGGATTGGATACCTCAATCCTCTTCCTTGAGGCCCAGGAAATGAAAATGTAACAAATCCTGACATGGTTCTTATTAGTAAACTTAGCAAGAGAGAGAGTGTTCAGGATAGCTCCAGAGAGTTCTCTAGGTAATAGTAGGGACTGCTCAACCTCCAGGTCGTCAGATTGAAGGATTTCAGATCTTGGTGTAGCCAAGAGCCCTGAGACACCAGGTTCTGAATTGAGGAAAGACTCCAATATATTCCATGATTCAACTGTATGAGTTGGGAAAACCAAGCTTTCTTTGGCCAGAATGGTATGATGGTGATTACCAAGGCTTGGACATACCCCAGCCTGAACCTTCAAGGGATGGACAAGGCATCCACAGCCCAGGGATTGTACTCCTGGAAAAGAGAGCTGAACTTCTCCTAGGCATTGAGTCTAGTTGCCAACAGGTCTACTTCTGGATACCCCCAATTCTGGGTGATTGCCTTGAAGACTTCTGGATGGAGGGACCATTCCCCTACAATGGAGAGACCTTGACTAAAATGTAAAAAGATAAAATGGGAGATACACCAAGCGCCAATATAGTGTAGTAAATACAAACACTCTTGGTGATGATATGTGCTTGGTCTCTTACCTATTGATGTTGTGAAATAGTCACAAAATCATATGAGCATATAAAAGGTGTTATAGCAGCAGCTCTCTCCCTTATGCTGTGGAACAGCGTGATGCAATGATAGGTAATTCCTCAGGCAAACCCGACAGGAGTGGAGGGGTAGGGAGTAAGCGCACACACCAAAGTATGATCTTGAACAGTTTATTAAACATGACGCATTTCAGGCACCTTCCCTTTTTCAAGTGTGATACAAACTGTGTAGCAGTGAATACCAGTATGTTGCTTCGCTTCTGGACCCTTGTCCTTTGAGGGTATTTTACATGGAACAGCTTTTCCCCATATTTCTTGTATGGGCTATTTATAGATTTATATAAGTTTATCGTGTCGCCCTTAAAATACCTCTTGTCCAGACTACAAAAACCACACATGGTTCTCCATGTATGCACACATCCTCCACTATGATGATGATGCCTCTACACGTCGGTACCTGCGTCCCTCAGCGGCTCGGCAGAACTCCGGCTCCTCCCACTTTTATGTTGACTCTGCCCATTCTCATTTTTCCTGTGCTCCCACACAGTATAATCCTCCTACAGTCACCCGTAAATTATGTGTCCCCCCTCTATCTCTCCCCCAGTTTCATATAACCTCTTCATCTGCCCCGTTTCATGTCCCTCCATCTCTGCCCCCAGATTAATGTCCCCCATCTCTGCCCCCAGATTCATGTCCCCCATCTCTGCCCCCAGATTCATGTCCCTCCATCTCTGCCCCCCAGATTCATGTCCCCCATCTCTGCCCCCAGATTCATGTCCCCCATCTCTGCCCCCAGATTCATGTCCCCCATCTCTGCCCTCAGTTTCCTGTCCCCCCCATCTCTGCCCCCAGATTCATGTCCCCCATCTCTGCCCCCAGATTCATGTCCCTCCATCTCTGCCCCCCAGATTCATGTCCCCCATCTCTGCCCCCAGATTCATGTCCCCATCTCTGCCCCCAGATTCATGTCCCCCATCTCTGCCCCTAGATTCATGTCCCCCATCTCTTCCCCCAGATTCATGTCCCCCATCTTGTTCACACACAGCCTGAACCCCACTATTATGCTGACACACAGCCTGAAACGCCCCCATCTTGCTCACACACAGCCTGAACCCCTCTATCATGCTCACACACAGCCTGAACCCCTCCTATCATACTCACACACTGCTTGCATCCACGTCCCACCCCTTGCTTACACTTGCTGTCTCCTCCCTCCATCTTACCTTCCAGCCTCCACTCACTGCAGCTTTCCCTTTCTGTGTAACTCGGCACTGTACTGAGTAGCTCCGCCCACACCAGAGTCCGATCACATGGTCATGACGTCATCACAGGTCCTTTACCTCACTAGGATCTACCCTGCTGCAAAGGCAGCGCAGCTTCTCAGCGGCTAAAGCCATCGGAAATATGTATTTTCCGATGGCTTTAGGCGACCCCTGTCTTTTGGTCGTTCGACCCCCGCCGGGGTCGCGACCCACAGGTTGAGAACCGCTGTTATAGAGAATCGTCTTGGCTATCTCAAACATAAATTTGACTTGCATTTGTTTAGCATAAGATTAGTTAACCAGGCTCCTGGTTAAGGCGATAAATCAAGGCAATAGTAAGCATAAGGGGGCGGGCTGGAAAAGTACATAAATCCGCCCTAGACTTGATTGATCAGGAGGAATGTCAATCAAAAGCTACTAACTTAACCTCATAGTAACCGAAGAAAGTAAACTACTGGCTGGACTCACACACAAAGAATCCTCAGCTGTGTTACAACAAAAAGTGAAAAGGACTACAAATGAACACGCTTCCTGCAGCAAAGCATGCGATTGGAGGATGTGTATTTAGGGTGCATGCACACGATGTAACGCGGCACTGATTCTTGCACAATAACTCGTGTAAGGAGCAGCACTACAAAACAGAATCCTATTGATTTCAATAGGTTCCGTTTAGCGCGTGTAACACATAGAAATCAATGAGTTAAAAAGACTCCCATTGATTTCAATGTATTACGCGTGCTAAGCGGAACCCATTGAAGTCAGTGGGATTCTGTTTTGTAGCGTTGATCCTTACACGAGTTATCGTGCAAGAATCAGTGCCGCATTACATCGTGTGCATGCACCCTTAAACTTCCTTACGCCTTAGCTGGGTGTCTGTAATTTTTTATCTAGTTTGACTTTGCTATTTATTATTATTCTTTGTCTATCACTGCTTCATACTGATCTCCTGGAAACCGAAGCTTGGCTTATGACCAGAATACCTCTTGTATTCTGATTCTGATGTGACCTCTTAATATACTGACCCTTTGGCTTTGTTACCAGAAAACTACTAGTCTTTCCAGGGTCTGTAAAAGGCTCATACTGGCTTCATTCCTTGCTGGTTTTCATTGTTACCAACTAGGATTCTTGGCTCAGTTTAGGAGGAGTGGTTTGGGGAAGTTGCACAGTGTCAGGAGCTGATTTGGAAGTGGTATGAGTTTTGTCTTGTGTGAGAGTCTGTTTAACCCTCAATGTTTCTGCTCAACCCCTGTCCTGCATTTTCCGGTTGCCTGTCACTGTTTTGGTATTAGTGAGTTTTGTTTAAGGGCTTCAGGCTTATTTTGCCCCTGTCCTGTGTTACCCTTTCCTCACTACTCCACTTTTTCTATCCTCAAATTCCTGTTGTGTGTTTATGGTTGTGCTGCGCCTCTTAGTTCTCCAACACATCCCTTCCTAGTTGTTACTGTTTGCAGCTACACCTATTCTTAGTTAGGGGTGACCACCTCTAGTATGCCAGTCCCTAGCCTCTTTCAGCTCTCACTCCACCTATCTGCTAGCGTTTAGAGAACTAGTAGTTGTTGGGGTCAAGCTTAGCTTGGGTACAGCTGACCAATACCCTCAGGCAGGGCCTAGTCAGTCATCGTAGCGCCAGGGGCAGCCTTCCAACCCCATTTCTTTAAAGGTGCTAGCAGCATTTGATATTGCGGTTGATTGGACATTTATACAACCGTGTGTTAGGATGGGGTCCAGCAGGCTTCCCGTCCAGTGCATAGCTACCTGTGGGCCCATCCAACCCTTGGCATCGTGCAGTGAGGTGTCTGGATTCTAAGTCCAGTTTTCGGCCCACTGAGCATGCTTGGACCTTTTGGAGCCACTCAGAGGCTAAGTCCCATTTTGCCCATACTGAGCATGATCAGTGAGGTCATGGCCACCGCCCCTGTTGGGCGGGGACTAGCCTTTATATAGTCTGAGCTAACACCCACCCGGTGCTCACACTTTAACTGAAATATTTTGAAACAGGAGGTAAGGGCTAGGTTCCAGTGTTAGGCAGGAGCAGTCTAGGGATCTAGCTAGGATTCCTTGGCTCTGCCAGTGGGAATCAGATAGCCTATTGCCTGTCCATTACTATTGTAGCTCCTAGCTTAGGCGGAGCATGTTCTGTTGCTGACCAGGGGTGATGGTTAACCCTTGGCAGCCTTGCTGTATCAGCTACACTCAGGCGCACCTTTCCAGTGAAGTCAACTAGTGTGGTTTGGTTGCAGCCTGTTCACATTTAGTACTGCACAAACTCCACTGCCAGTGCAGTTAACTGGTAGTTCGTTGTGCTCTGTTAGACGGCTTGTGGACCTTGCTGCAGTGTTCTGCAGTCTAGCGGTTCTGTTTACGTTAAGATTGTTATTTTTCATATATACAGACAGAACCGTAACACTGTGACAAATTCTTCTTTGTAAAAAAAACAACAACAAAAACATAAAGAAGACATAAGCACAGAGCCAACATTCACTATAATGAATCACTGTGTGCAGTGAAAACATGACTTTAAAAAAACGGTAGGAGACAGACAAAAGGAGAGGGAAGAGGAAACACTCAAGCAAGTAATAACAATAAGAATGTGAGTGGCAATAGCAGCACTTCCTGAGAATGAAGATGACATTTTTTTATTATTTAGCAGGCTCATCTAAGTTACAGGAGGGTAGTGGCAGGAGGTGTGGTACTACTAAAATTGTTAGTGTTTGTGATAGCCCTGCCCTGGGAAAACGTTGGGGAACCTCACAGGGTGGGGGTAGTGGCACTGTTGTTGGTAGTGGCAGACATTTTTTTCTCTGCTAATGATATTGGCAGCAGCAACTACACATGGTCATCTCCCAAGTGGAAATTTTTTGTACATTGCCAAGCAATAAATCCATGGTGGAACAAATGTAGGAACAACATCTCTACATACTCACATATAAGGTAATCAATCTGTTATTTGAAAATATATGGTTGAAAGTGACAGTGCCACTGGCAGGGGAAGTGAGCAAGGCTGTTCACCTACTCTTCCCAGTGATCTTCCTTGTAAACAGGCCACACGTATCACTTTGTCGTCGTTATCATCATCACCATCACCAACTGATTCTCTTCCTCCTTTTCCATGCCAACATCAGTCAACCAAGGGAATGTGTGGCCAGGAGACACCAATATGCGCCCAGGTGGTGCAGTCATGCCGTATTACTTAGGGGGCGTTCACATTACCGTCGGTGTCCGACAGCTAGTGTCCGCTGCAAATGTCCTTTCAAAATCTTGTGCAGACATTAGCAGCGGACACTAGCTGTGTCTGTGACATTTTGCATTGATTTAAATGGACATCGGGTGCGTTCTTTTACAGTCCGGGTCTGTCCTTAACTGTCCGTTCCCAAAGATGTCCGACTTTTCAAGGGGACAGCAAAAACCTACATGTCGGACATCTTTGGGAAAATGCAAAATGTCACTGACACAACTAGTGTCTGATGCTAATGTCCGCACAAGATTTTGAATGGACATTAGCAGCGGACACTAGCTGTCGGACACCGATGGTAGTGTGAACGCTCCCTTAGTGGATTCCACTGAATTTCACCAAAAGATGGCATGTGCTCAATATATACCTAGCTACTATTATTTCTGTAGCTGTACCTGATTTATAGAACTATGTGTTGAAGAAGTTGGGGCCTTCCTTGGATATGTATGTGTGGGAAAAGGTGGATGTCACGTTGACATGTAAAGCAGCAATTTTGGCAATACACATTTGGCAAGACAATACATGGCTTTTAGAGCACCTTTTCCCCCCAAAAAGGGTCATTTTAAAATAGGGAAATGTTAAAATGTATAAAAGAAAGTGGCAACGTAGTCTATGTTTAGAGCTGGACATTTTCGGCTGTGTTTGACTTATAGAGCTACAAATTAGATAGAATGGTTCCTAGGAACACTATGCTTTAAGTCCATTTAAGGTGTTGTTTGTACTGAAACAATGTGTAAGAAAACAAATGTTGGTCCAGTACCACCTTAACCTGAAACTAAATGAATCTTGATTGGTTCACACCTGCTTCACCATTGTAATTAATTGTTTCTGCATCTGAATGATGCAGATGAATTGAAATTGGGATACCTCCTCTGCCAGGGCCAGCACCAGAAATGGTGCCGCTGAATCCATGACAGTAGAGAGGTGTAGGCAGACACCATTGTGCTGCATAGTGCAGTAATAAACTATTTCTTTTTAGGACTGCAGCCGGCACCTCTACAGTTGTGCTGTGAGCTGCCGGTTTTTTCCTTACACGTGAATATAGTGCGCCCATCTCGCTAAGGGCTGACTGTCCTCTCGCTTCTGAACCTATTTCTGGGCATTTCCGTTGCTCCTTCTTCACTGGTTATTCAGTTCTCTGGATGTTAGTTTACTGATCTGCGTCTTGTTTTTTCTTGCTCCCGCTCTCTCACTTTGTTTCTGCCTGATGATTCTGTACCTCAGCTTGTTGTGACCTGTTGTGACCATCGCTTGCCTCCTAGACTGCTCCTCATTGATTCTGATTGTGTACTTCCCTGATACCGACCCGGCCTGCTGACTATTCTCCTGCCTCATCCCTTTGTACTGCGCTACCTCCCATTACCAATTGCACTTTACGACTATGTTAATATTTGACCTTTACTAGCTAATACTTGGAACCTGCTTGCTACTATAACTTCTTCTGCTCCATCAATCTCTGCACATGCTCAAGTGAGTGGTTTCAGAATTCTAGGCCTACTGTGACTTGTAATGCGCTATGCGTCCTGCGCCCCATGGGCTACTGCTACTCTGGCCAAAGTAAGTAGCAAAGTCATATCCACCATTAGGAGCTCTGCTGAAAACCTCTGGTGGCTAGTTTCGGCTCAGTTCAGGGAGCACAATGCTGTTTACCATAGAGAGAAGGGGTGTCTGGTTTCTGGAACTAACTGTCTCTGTAATGCATTTGTTTCGTAACACTTTTTCTCTTTCCATATGTTATACCCATTGCTTTCAGAAAGTTGTCTATTTCCCCATTTTCTCAAGTTGGAACTAGGTTATTGGCATCAATTTTTACAAATTTTGGAAACGTACAGATGATTTTTAGGTCATTTTAGCTCTACTCTGCATCCATAAAACTATAATTTCTCTGGTTAGCCAAAAAATATGTATTTAACCATTTATTTAACATTAAATAGATTTTTTATGACTAACCCAGTGCCACATAGTTTCCTTATTTAAGTGGAGGAAAAGTGGCAAAAATAAGCATAATATTTGGTGAAACAGAAAATCTATCACCGTACGATTGGTCTGGATAAGTACTCACACAATATGATTCCATGGCTGTCATTGTATTAACCCATTTCTTGGCTCGATTTCATGGATCCTCAATAGATTCATGTTTATGAGGTATCCGTGAAAATGGATTACCCATGGTTGTACACTCAGGCATAAAAAAGCACAGAACTATTGTGTGAATGAGCTCTAAGATTGTTCTTTTAACAGAACTCTTTGCTTAGAGATGTTTCACTGTATTATGCACCTAAAAAAAATTTCTTCATTTTAATTTTCAATATCTGTTTTTGTAATCATTCTATTTCACAGGTTTCTACAAGTATACATGTTTGCTTATTACATTTGTCACACATAAGCATATATTCAAAGTGAAACAAGTGATAGATTCACTGAAGGAGGCTGACCATACCACCATAGGAATTGTATGATAACTAAAACTTCACTTTTATTTGTAGTTCATTAAAACATGAAAAAGAAAGTATAAAAACATGTCCCACACCATAACCCGCTAGCCACGGGCAAATACACTGTAACAATAAGAGGCCCTGTAGGGAAATTAGCCCTACAGAATATTCCTTACTGCCTCCCTATACCGCATAAGATGTGGGCCAAAACTCCACCGACATAAACTAGAACAATACCTCTATATTGCTTGCTCAATGGATAACTCCCCCACCTCTCCGAGGTTACTGGCCTAACGCCACGCCAACAGAGAGGGGAGGTACCACTGGCTAGGTTCCTGTTAAGGTTGTCAGTGTGTGGGCACCACACCATTAGCTACATACACTGACCCTACGAGTTTCTTCTCAACAAAGGAGATTCATCAGGGGTCTATTAGTAGCATCCTCACAGCTACCAGCAAAGAAAGAAGCAATACTGTGTCACAAAAACAGCGGTGGGTGGACTGACCGCCGGCAGGACCACTGCTCAGTATCAGCTTTCGGTCAGTCCACCTACCACTGTTTTTGTGACACAGCATTGCTTCTTTCTTTGCTGGTAGCTGTGAGGATGCTACTTTGTTGATAAGAAACGCGTAGGGTCAGTGTATGTAGCTAATGGTGTGGTGCCCACACACTGACAACCCTAACAGGAACCTAGCCAGTGGTACCTCCCCTCTCTGTTGGCGTGGCGTTAGGCCAGTAACCTCAGTGAGGTAGGGGAGTTATCCATTGAGCAAGCAATATAGAGGTTCTGTTCTGGTTAATGTCAGTGAAGTTTTGGCCCACATCTTATGCGGTATAGGGAGGCAGTAAGTAATCTGTAGGGCTAATCTCCCTGTAGGGCCTCCCATTCTCACTGTTCATTTGCCTTTGGCAAGTGGGTTATGGTGTGGGACATATTTTTATACTTTCTTTTTCATGTTTTAATGAACTACAAATAAAAGTGAAGTTTTAGTTATCATACAATTCCTATGGTGGTATGGTCAGCCTCCTTCAGTGAATCTTCTTTAATAGGAATTCCAAATATTCAATTTATCAGAGCATATTGAAACAAGTGATAGTTGTATTGTATTCACAGTGACTTATGGTTTTACATTTTATTCAGATTATTTCATGATAATCCTCAACTCGGTTTTCTTTCCTTTTCTTAAAACCTTTGTATGGAGCTAAGTGTTTCAGGAAGCAAAGTGGGAATTTGGCTTAAGTCACAATAATAAAATGTCTAGGAGTGAAAAAAATGCAGGAAGAGGGAGGAAAGGCAAATACGTCACTAGCACATGTAACTCTCAGTTGGATTGACTCTGTACATATAAAAAAGCATTTCAATAGGAAGTAAAACAGAAAACGTTTGGTACGTGGCCTTTGTGTTTTCCTCAGACAGATAAAGAAGAGCAATCTTGTGATTCAGCCTGATTCATCAAGGTCAGGAAAGGTCAGCATTACCTTTCACAGTCATCAAGCCCATTGTTGTTCTTGTCAGCTGCTTGTGATGTGCTGTGTAGCGGCACGTCCCAGGCACCCTCACGTTACTTCCCTCCTCTGCAACCAACAGGAGAAATATGTGTTCCAGTAACAAGCCACTGACGTAACTGAGTGTGTGTCCTGCAAGCTATGATCCAAACCGGGAATAGTTATTCTGCCTCCAGTATTATTACAAAAGGAAATACCATCCAGGAAATTAGTGAACGCACTGTTCGTACATTACGTGTTTTCATTTCACACTTCGTACGTTCACATAGTAAACTTAGTTTTATTAAGATGATGGAAATAATGGATTTGGTGGCTTTTTCATATTATGCATAATACATTACTGGAACATTCTTGTCTTAAAGAGAAACATTTTTATTGTTAAAGTACAATATTTAGACTAGGTATAGTGTGGTATAACTTTGTGGTATACTATTGGAAATAATTAGAATCTTTTTCCACTGTAATTTACACATATGTAATCTACTCAATACTGTGTATCTAAAACAGAAGCCTTTTTGTAACCCTTTCAGGACACGTCATTTTTTCATTTTTGTTTTTTACTCCCTGCTTTCCAAAAGTCATAGCTTTTTACTATTGGCACCATTTATCATTCCATATAATGTACTGGGAAGATGGAAAAAAATTCAGACAGGGATGGAATTAAAGGGATTCTATCATTAAAATCTAATTTTTTTCTCGATCACATGTAGGAATAGCCTTAAGAAAGGCTATTCTTATCCTACCTTTAGATGTCTTCTCCACACCGCCGTTTGGTAGAAATCCCGGTTTTCATCTGTATGCAAATCAGTTCTCTCACAGCACTAGGGGCGGTCCCCAGCACTCAAACAACACTGGGGGCTTCCCCAATGCTGTGAGAGAAATCTCCAGTGCTGCCTCCATCTTCTTAAGGAACGGCCTCTCCCTGTTTCTTCTTCTGTCCTGGGCTTCAATCTTCTAGGCAAGGGCAGTTGGCTCTGCCATCAGGCCTTGAGCTGAGCTGATTGTGCATGCCCGGCAGCCACAAAAAAATGGCCGCTTACACAGTAAGCTATGTAAACGGCCATTTTCTGGTGGCCGCATACACAGTAAGCCTATGTAAGCGGCCATATAATATATATGACACCTATAAACTTTAGATTTACTAGTACATATCAATAAATTAGAATAACATCAAAAAGTTATGGACTGCTGCTCAATGTTCTTTTGCCAACAAAAAGGCAAGACTACCACAATAAATATTAAAAATCTATCCAAACTTTATTAACAAAAATGTTAAAACACAGATGTCCAATAGAAAAAAAGAGAAGTAGGAAACAACACATACAAATGGACCAGCATACAGGTACGTATGGTATATAATGACACAATTCACAACAATAGGGGCAATATAATGCAATGACTGGTATTTTAAATGTAGAAAGCCTACTACTATAATGTTGCCATGAACATGGCTGGACTATAGTAAGTAATATTGCAAAGTAATAAAGATGCAAATTGACACCCTATAGAGACACAATAACAAGAATTTGAAATGCCATAACTTTACCATGTAATGCATGGGAAGAGCCCTGACATATGTTTCACCTGGCTGGCTTCTTCAGGGAGTGTGACTTTTCAAATGAAAATAAATTTTGCATTTCATTTGGAAATCGCGGTCCCAGAGTCTAGAGGAAGAGTGGAGAGGCTGAGCACAATCCAAGCTGCTTGAGGTCTAGTGTGAAGTTTCCACAATCTGTGATGGTTTGGGGAGCCCTGTCATCTGCTGGTGTAGGTCCACTGTGTTTTATCAAGACCAAAGTCAGCCCAGCCATCTACCAGGAAAGTCTAGAGCACTTCATGCTTCCCTCTGCTGACAAGATTTTTGGAGATGAAGTTTTCATTTTCCAACAGGACTTGACACCTATCCACACTGCCAAAAGTATCACTGTGCTTAATTGGCCAGAAAACTCGCCTGACCTTAATCCCATAGAGGATCTATTGGGTATTGTCAAGAGGGAGATGAGAGACACCAGACCCTATAATACAGACAAGCTGAAGGCTGCTATCATACAACCTGGGCTTCCATAACACCTCTGTAGTGCCACAGACTGATCGCCTCCATGTCACATTGCCACATTGATGCCGTCATTCATGCAAAAGGAGCCCTGACAAAGTATTGAGGGCATTTACTGGACATATTTTTCATTTGGCCATTTCTGTGTTAAATAATTTTTTACAGTTGGTCTTATATAAAATTCTAATTTTCTGAGACAATGACTTTTGGGTTTTCCTTGACTGTAAGCCATAATCATCAATATTAACAGAAAGAAACACTTGAAAAAGTTCTCTCTGTTTGTAATGGCTCAATATAATATATGGGGTTCACTTTTTCAACTGAATTACTAAAAATAAAAATAACTTTTTGATGATATTCTCATTTATTGAGATGCACTAGTATATGTATGGAGCTGTGTAAGGCATCTTTTTTGGGGACAACTTGTAGCTTTTATTGATATTATTTTGGAGAACATCTGATATTTTTATTACTTTTTATTACATATATTTTTGGAAGGCAAAGCAGCATTTTGATGTTCTTTCCTAATATGCATTCTGAATATGGAATAAATAATTTTATATTATATCAATGTTTTTGGGCGATGCATGGGTTTCTGTTTATTTTTGGTTTTATTTGTGTTCTAGGGTATTTTTTACACTTTTCGTTTTTAGCTTACTTTTGTTTTAATCATGTAAGGCCCAGTCCACTTCTGCGTTCAGCAAATCCATTCAAAATCAGTATTTGATATTTTCAAAGGACTTACCCTTCATTCACATCTGTGCTCGGTATTCCATTCAGGGAGTCCGCATGGGGACCCCCCCGAACGGAATACCGAACGCAACTACAAGCGCTGTGCAGTAAAAGCACATGGACCCCATAGACTATAATGGGGTCTGTACGCTTGCCGCACGCTGCCCGCACGAATCATGCAGGCAGGAAAGTAGATTGTGAACTAGTTTCCTGTCCACATGATCACTGCAGAGATCTGGTCCGTGTGCTTTCACTGGCACACCGCTTGCAGTTGCGTTTGTTACACCATTCGGGGGGGGGTCCTCATGTAGACTCCCCCGGACGGAATACCAACACAGATGTGAACGAGGCCTTATTTCGAACTGTTCGGATTAAAACCCATTGATTTCAATAGGTTTTAAAGGTAATCCGCATGCATCAGTTAGTGCCATTTCCGGCTGGTTTCAGCTTTTTTGTGCAGAGAGAAAAGTAGAACTTGCAGAACTTTGTCTCTGTACTGAAAATAAGGGTTCCAGACAGACAGCAACCAATCCTTTTTTTTTTTTTTTTAACATTGAGGTCTATGGAAAAGGGATTGCAAACTGATAGCAATACGTTTGTGTCTGTGTTGCAATCCGTTTTTCCCTCTGTGCATGCTCAGAATGAAGGAGGGAAAGGGTTGGTTCACATCTGCGTTTGTATTCCATCCAGGGGAGTCCACATGGGGACCCCCCCCAAATGGAATACTAAACGCAATTGCAAGCGCTGTGCAGAAAAAGCACAAGGATTCCCATAGAATATAATGGGGTGCGTGTGCTTGCCGCCAGATCTCCGCCCTGGACAAGTGGACAGGAAAGTAGTTCACAATCTACTTTCCTGTCCGCATGATTTGTGCAGGCAGCATGCGGCAAGCACACAGACCCCATTATAGTCTATGGGGTCTGTGTGCTTTTACTGCACAGAGCTTGCAATTGCGTTTGGTATTCCATTCGGGGGGTCCCCATGCGAATTTCCCCGGACAGAATACGAATGCAGATGTGAAGGAGGGAAAAGAAAAAAAAGTGGATTGATCAAAAACAGACACAAACTGACAAAAACAGGCAGTTGTTTTGAACTGACACTTATTAATTAATGTGGCGTTCACACTTGTGCCTTGACCTGTCCACCATGATTCCACTTAAATCCCCGGAAAAACTGTATAGGGATGGCTTGCCGGCAGTCAGTTTAAAAACCCATTCATTTAAATAGATGAAGAGTGCTGTATATGGTTGATTTATCTGGTGCCATCTAGAGGATGAGTTAAAGATGACAACACAGATCAGTATTAGTTTTGCACAAACCTCATCTCAATTGTAAAATATTAACCCATCCCCAATATACATTTCTGCCATTTTGTAGGAACTAATTCCCACTCATGCCATATATGTACAAAAAGGTGATCATGGGAGAACAGGAACTGTCCCTGCAAAATACCAGTGGGTGCCCAGCTATAACAGACTGAGGTCTAAGATTACTATAATCCTGCCTTGTTAATCCTTCAGATGTCACCGTCTATGTCAACTCCATCTAAGTGGTTTACAGAGATCGGGGCTATCCTCTCCCATCAGACCTTATGACATGATTGCATAATACCAATGGATTTCTAAGGCAGGTGGAGGCCTAACGCTGGCCTCCAAGTCTGTCATGCATGAAAGTCTTTGAGGCACTAAAACTGACAATTGTAATACATTGCAATATAAAAGTAATGAAGTAAGTTACAGTCATGGCCATAAGTGAATCAAGTATTTTTCCCAGAAAATTATTGCAGTTACATATGTTTTGTTATATACATTTTTATTTATGTTGTGTGTATTGGAACAACACAAAAACTAAGAAAAGACAAATTGGACATAATTGGACATAATCAATTGTTGCCACCTTTTCAAAATTGTGGGTAAATAATTTTCCTTCAAGCATGTGATGCTTTGTTCAAACTCATCTATGGCAAGTAACAGGTGTGGGCAATATAAAAGTCACACCTGAAGCCAGATATAAAGGAGAGAAGTTGACTCAATATTTGGATTGTGTGTCTGTGTGTGCCAAACTAAGAATGGGAAACAAAATCAGGAGAAGAGAACTGTCTGAGGACTTGAGAACCAAAATTGTCAAAAAATATTAAAAAAAATCTCAAGGTTACAAGTCCATCTCCAGGGATCTTGATGTTCTTTTGTCTATGTTGCACAACATAATCAATAAGTTTACAACTCATGGTAATGTAACTAATCTCCCTGGATGTGGACAGAAGAGAAAAATTGATGAAAGGTTACGATGCAGGATAGTGCGGATGGTGGATAAGAAATTCAAGCTGTCCTGCAGGCTCTGGGTGCATCAATGTCAGCGTGACCTATGCATCATTTGAATGAAATGGAATGTCAGGAGACCCAGGAGGACCCCACTGCTGACACAGAAACATAAAAAAGTTAGTCTGCAGTTTGCCAAAATGTACTTGAGTAAGCCAAAATCCTTCAGGGAAAACATCTTGCGGACAGAGAAACCCAGATACAGCTTTTTGGTAAAGCACATCATTCTACTGTTTATCGAAAACGGAATGAGGCCTACAAAGAAAAGAACACAGTACTTACAGTCAAATATGGTGGAGGTTCAAAGATGTTTTGGGGTTTGTTTGCTGTCTCTGGGTGCCTTGACTGTGTGCAAGGCATCATGAAATCTGAAGATTACCAAAGGATTTTGGGTCTCAATGTAGGGCCCTGTGTCAGAAAACTGAGTTTGCATCCTAAGTCATGGGTCTTTCAGAAGGAAAATGACCCCAAATATACTTCAAAAAGCACCAAGAAATGGAGGGAAACAAAGTACTGGAGAGTTCTGAAGTGGCCAGCAATAAGTCTGGATCTAAATCCCATTGAACACCTGTGAAGAAATCTTAAAATTGCTCTTGGAAGAAGGCGCCTTTCAAATATGAGAGACCTGTGCAAGTTTGCAAAAGAACAGCGGTCCAAAATTACAGTTGAGAGGTGTAAGAAGCTTGTTGATGGTTATAGGATGTGATTGATTTCAGTTATCTTTTCCAATGGGTGTGTAACCAAATAGTAAGTTGAGGGTGCCAATAATTTTGTCTGGCTCATTTTTGGAGTTTTGTGTGAAATTAGATTATTTTTGGCTTTTTTTTTTCTCTATTTTTTTGTGTTGTTCCAACACAAAGGAAATAAAGATGTGTATAATAAAACATGCAAATGCAGAAGTTGTCTGGGAGAAATAATTCATTTTCTGGAAAACTGTCAAAAATGGGAAAAAATGAGGTGGGGAACTGCTGTTCTTCGTCCTTGATGGGTGGTGTTCTGAGGCCCTTTCCTCAAGGGATAGTTGGCCGCGTATCACATTGAAAGCAATAGGGAAAAAAGCCTCCCATGGATTTCAATGGGTAGCGCACGTATGCCGGCACCCATAGAAATCAATGGCATCTGGTTTTTACGCGCTCATTCTGAACGAGTTTTTCGTTCAGAATGAGCGGAGCATAACTCCGTGTGCAGGCTCCCTGAAAACAGTTATTTTTTTACACATCTTATTCTCTTTTAATCCTGAACAAACCCTTTAAGCAATGCCTCCTAATGACCCCTTATATAAAAGATGCCCCTTCACATTGTTATTGCCCCGTGTTGCCCTTGCTATATCAATAACACCTCCTATATTATTAGTGCCCTGAGGTGTCCTCACATATAAATAATGTCCACCAAAGTGTGTAAAATAGAAAAAAATTATACTTGCCTACGCTGCTGCTGCCTTCTTGCTCTAACTTGTAGGTCACAAGTCAATTCAGCCTACATAGCATAGCAGACATGCATATGCTGCCAGCTTAGTATTTATTGAACTGTTACTTCACTCACGTGACCCATATCAGCCAATACAAGATCACATTCTTTATAGTGTCACTCAAATACACTATTATTAGGGAACTATAGCACTCACTATTGTTCTCTGTTATCAGCCATTACCAGAGAATGTTCTTTGATTTCTCCATTGCGTTCAACACCATTCAGCCAGAGCTACTGAGGGAGAAGCTGAACCTTGGTGGTGTGAACCATCACCTGTCCAACTGGATACTAGACTACCTGACAAACCGCCCTCAGTATGTGAGAGCCCAGGACTGTGTGTCTGACACTGTGATCTGTAGTATGGGGGCACCACAAAGTACAGTTCTTGCCCCATTTCTCTTCACACTGTACACTGCTGACTTTAGGCACAACTCATCCAGCTGTTACTTACAGAAATACTCCGATGACTCTGCAATAGTAGGCCTCATCACAGAGAATACAGGGAATACAGAGACTTAAACCAGCACTTTGTTGAATGGTGCCAGCAGAACCATCTCAGGATTAATGCTGGGAAGAACAAGGAGATGGTGGTGGACTTTAGTAAACGGAGAGGTGCTCCGACCCCGGTGGAGATCCAAGGAACATGTATTGAGATAGTCAGGACCTATAAGTATCTGGGTGTGCTCCTCAATGATAAATTAGATTGGGCTGATCACCTGGAGGCGCTGCACAGTGTCTGTCTGTATGTGTGTCTATATGTGTCTGTCTGTATGTGTGTCTATATATGTCTGTCTGTCTGTATGTGTGTCTATATGTGTCTGTATGTGTATCTATATGTGTCTGTGTCTGTATGTGTGTCTATATGTGTCTGTATGTGTATCTATATGTGTCTGTATGTGTGTCTATATGTGTCTGTATGTTTGTCTATATGTGTCTCTATGTGTGTCTATATGTGTCTGTCTGTATGTGTGTGTGTGTCTGTCTATATGTATATGTGTGTGTGTGTGTGTGTGTGTGTGTGTGTGTGTGTCTGTCTATATCTGTCTGTCTGTCTGTACGTCTGTATGTGTCTCAGTAACCTAGGGGCAGAGATGGAAGGGGAATGTTATACTAGGACATAGATGGCAGATGGAGGGGGGGGACATGAAACTGGGGGAGAGATGGAGGGAGGACATGAAATGGGACAAATAAAGGGGGATATGAAACTGAGGGAGAAATGGAGGGGGGGACACGAAACTGGGGGTAGATGAAGAGGGCACTTAAACTGGGGACAACTGGAGGGGGCATTAAACCGTGGAGGTAGCTGTAGGGGGTCCCGTCTGCCTCTAGTTGCCCCCAGTTTAATGTCACCCTCCAGCTACCCCTACGGTTTAATGTTTGCTTCCAGATTTTAATGTCCCCCTCTAGTTGCCCCCAGTTTCATGTCCCGCTCCAGCTGTCAATTTATTGCCCCCCTCCAACTACCCCCACTGTTTAATGTCCCCCTCCAGCTGCCCCAGTTTCATGTCCCCTCCAGTTTCTGCTGGTTTATACTGGGGCACCAGGAGAGGGACTTAATACTGTGGGACTTTTGGAGGAGAACATTATAATGTGGGGACATATAATGTACGGGTGACTGTAGGAGGATAATACTTTGTGGGGGCACATGGAAAGATGATTGGGAATGGGCGGAGTCAACATAGAAGTGGGTGGAGCTAAATTTGCTGTGGCAC
The DNA here is from genome assembly GCF_031893055.1 of Leptodactylus fuscus. Lineage (NCBI taxonomy): Eukaryota > Metazoa > Chordata > Amphibia > Anura > Leptodactylidae > Leptodactylus > Leptodactylus fuscus. The sequence goes on from NC_134268.1 coordinate 138,818,252, forward strand.
AGCCCTCAGCATACTTTCAATTTCTTATGCGGCCCCATGGGAAAATTAATTGCCCACCCCTGCACTAAACCTTTAACCAAACCAGAAGCCACTTACAAGGCTGATCAGAAACAGGAGAATCAATGTCCAAAATCAGGACAAGTCATCAGAGGCAGAATCAGCACAGAAGAGACATAACCGATATCCAATAGAAAGTCAAAGGTGAAATCCAAATGTGTATGGCAATAGTAGAATCAGCAAGCACACAAATAACCTGAAAATAAGCCAAGGGTCAGAAAAGCAACACAATACACATGATCAGATTCAGAGCCAACCTATAGAACTAAATTAGCAACCAATCTGGGTCAGGAGAGAGGGGTCTTATATATGCCGTCTCAGCTGCTAATTGGGTAAGCCCAAGGAAGTTCTGAAACAGAAGCTTTTCATGTAGACATGGTAACCTTAAAGGTATAGAAGTTGAATTGAGAATACAGACAAGATGGGAATACTGCCGTAATAACTATAGCAAAAAATTGCTGCCACCAGTGAAGCAAATCATACTTCCTTCTACTGCATATCATAATAAGCTGCTTCCAATTTATTCTAATTAACAGACTAAAACTTACTTCCGTGCCTTGAGGCTTTTCAAACCACATAAAAGCTTTTTCTTCTTTTTTTGACTCAGTGAGGAATTTGAATTTTAGGGTACAAAGAATAACCAGGGTCAAGCTTTTTCTTTGGTGTGGTTTCAGCTCATTTCTAGGAATTGTTTTTATTTCATCCACATATTATTAATAAAAACTGTAAAATGAAAAAGTGGATAAAGTTTAGAATACTTATTGCTGTACATGTCATGCACAAATGCACTCTCGCAATGAAGATGGCATAATGGAATTTCTCTAAGTCCTTTGTAATTGAATCTGTGTTTCCAACTTGTCACTGAATTCCAAAGGTCTGACCTATCAGACATGTAACACACAGCATAGGAGTGTAATTTATAGTCAACCTGATATCAGTCTGTAGGTTTCCACTTCTACAACTCACCATGAGTTGGAGCCCAATTAAAAAATACTGGGGCAGAATTAGCAATGAAAATGTGCTGAAATTCTAAAGCAATTTGCAACAAAACTTGTACTTGCTTTACACAGCATTAATTGTTTTAGAGCAGGGATCAGCCACTTTCGGCACTCCTGCTGCTGTGAATCTACAACTCCCAACATGCTCCATTCACTTCCATGTTAGTTTCAAGAACAGCAGAGCAAGTATGCATGCTGGGAGTTGTAATTTTACAACAGTTGGAGTGCCGAAGGTTGCCTACCCCTCTATAGGGTGGTGTACAGAGTGCACTCTGTTCTCCTAATTCCATCCAGGAGAATAGATTTGCATATTTTTTTTACCCATTACCCCTATTTTAGACACTTTCAGAGTGTTTCTGTGTTTTGTACAGCAAGCGTCTGGGGCTTATTGAAAAAGGTGGGCCTTACCTGGAAAGGGGCATAGCATAAGGGAGATGGAATTTACTACATGCCAAAATTGCCCCAGAATTTGCCACACGTAAATTAGACTGGACAATCTAACAATGTGCCAGATTTATCATTCACTGTCACTGATATATTTTAAAACTGTTTAGTCTATTTGCACTGTCTAAAACATAATAAATCTCTCCCATTCTTTCTAGGATGGGCATGCATAGAAACAAATCCCCCACATTTATAATAATCAGGTGACCCCAAAACATTAATACCAAGGAGACCAACAGCAAGGAGTTCTCCAGGGAAAAGATCTCTATTCAACCTCATAGGTGCAACCCCCTCATCACTGTGCCGCCCCAGAGCCTGAAAGAAGATTTGACACCAAAGCCACCGTTTCGAAGAGGGAATGAGGAAATATCTTGGGTTTCCCCAAAGGTGCCATCTCCATACTGCTAGCCATGTATTAGGAACACTAAAACAAAGACCCACATCAATGCTCTTGGCAGCTTAATTGCCCTCTTTGGCTTGAATATAATATTTTATTTCCATTTCAAGGTAGCATCACTACTGGAAATTCCATCGAACACTATAATGAAATTCCAAAACGTTCTGTTCCTCCTCACTGCATGTCCACAGAATGGAAGATGGAAAGCACAATATTTGCACCAGGACCCATATGTCTTTAACTACACCCTTGGATTGGCTTCCTATCTCTTTCCTGTCTAGAACTTTGGCCAGCTATTAACCCACAGTATAGTAACATAGCCCACGGGAAATTTATACTGCAGCATTCTCTAAGCACCCTTTTCCCTAGACACCTGATGAGTGCAACACTGACTATTTTTTTTGCAGTAGGAGCATACTATAACCAGTAGTGTTAGGGGTCAAGTACTCAATTTTGGCAAAGATCAATTTAGGAAAAATTACTACTGATTTGCATTAAAAAGATAAAATGTTTGCACCTTGCTAGACACCTTTTAAAAGTTTCTAGAAAAGAAGGTATTACTTTGCCAAAGTGCACAAGATTTACTCTAGTGTGCATCATTTTTAGCAAGCAATCCAGGCATAAAGAATACCAAGAGGTAGAGTGATTAGAAAATACAGTATAACAGTAGAGATGAGCGAACACTAAAATGTTCGAGGTTCGAAATTCGATTCGAACAGCCGCTCAATGTTCGTGTGTTCGAACGGGTTTCGAACCCCATTATAGTCTATGGGGAACAGATACTCGTTAAGGGGGAAACCCAAATCCGTGTCTGGAGGGTCACCAAGTCCACTATGACACCCCAGGAAATGATGCCAACACCTCTGGAATGACACTGGGACAGCAGGGGAAGCATGTCTGGGGGCATCTAACACACCAAAGACCCTCTATTACCCCAACATCACTGCCTAACAACTACACACTTTCCACATTCAAAAAAACCTCTATCAAAGTGGGAAAATACCTGGAAACCTTCTTTACTCCCCAAATGGATGGACACAAACCCCAATTTAAGCTCAACAAACAGTAACAACCACCCCTTTAAATCACGTTCCCCATGACAACCACAAATGGAATAGGCAATGGGAATTCCAAAAGCCCTCACCCTTAACTGTCATTTTGAGTGTGTGTGTGTGTGTGTGTGTGTGTGTGTGTGTGTGTGTGTGTGTGTGTGTGTGTGTGTGTGATGTGGTAAGACCTTCCAAAATTCACTTTTCTAGCCCTTAACATGAGCCCTTCCAAACAAAGTTACATGACCTTAAGCTGAGCTACCAGCAGAGATTGAGGCCCTTGGCATGAGTAGAGCCTTGCACCAGCAGTGTTTTTGGCACTTAGGGTGAGTTGAGCCTTGTACCAGCGTGTGTCCCTTAACATCAGGCGGGCCCTAAGTTCTGCGCTTTGCACAAAAGTTCCACATTAACTAGGCTGAATGGTACAAAGATTAGTAGGCCCGAGAACCAGGAACAGGTCTTGCAATGGCTGTCGGATAACGCTTAAAGCACATTGTCCACCAGCCAGTCAGCCTCTACCTCCTCTTACCCAACAGTCTTGTCCTCCTTCCACCCAAAATTCCCAATCTTCCCAGAACAATAACCCCAACTGTCCCTGCTCCCCAGAGCTGTTCTCCCTTCCTTTGACTGTACCGCAACCTGCCCCTCCATTTCGCGATTCCACGGACCTAACAGACGAGTATCTGTGTCCAGATGCTCAAACACTAGAGTCTCCTCCATTCCATCTCCGGTCGATTTGGTGGCGGATGACCAGCAACCCACCCTCATCGACGACGATGAGACGCAGTTGCTGTCAGGGCAGCCAGTTGACATGCGTATTGTGCAGGAGGAGGAGGCGAGACAGGAGTTGGAAGAGGAGGTGGTGGACGACGAGGACACTGACCCCACCTGGACAAGGCAGATGTCAAGCTGGGAAAGTAGTGTGGATGTTGAGGCAGGTGCAGCACCAAAAAGGGTAGCTAGAGGCAGAGACATGTCCAGAGGCAGAGGTCAGCTGCTTTGCCGAAGCCAGGCCAGACCCGGAATGTCCGAAGATGTTCCCTTTTGTACCCAGCCCAGAAAAACTCCCCCATCGAGGGCACGTTTCTTGAAGGTGTAGAGTTTTTTCAAGGAATGCGCCGAGGACAGATATAGTGTCGTCTACACAATTTGCCTCTCGAAATCGAGTAGGGGCCCTGAGAAGAGCAACCTGTCCACCACTTCAATGCACCGTCATTTGGAATCCAAGCAATGGAATCAGTGGCAGGCAGCAACGGCAGGACAAACGTCGCCCGCCGTTCATGCCACTGCCTCTGCTCACAGTGCTGGCGATGCACTCCAGAGGACGAGCCAGGACATCACTTCATCTGCCTCCGCCACTTTGTTGACTTCTCCCTCATCCTCCCCTGTTTCTGTCTTATCTCCTTCTCCTGCACCATCAAAGGCACCATCAGGCGCTTCTTTACAACAACCCACCATCTCTCAGACATTGGAGCGCCGGCAGAAATACACCGCTAACCACCCACCCACGCAAGCCTAGAACGCCAACATCGCTAAACTGCTGGCCCAGGAGAGGTTGGCGTTCCGGCTTGTTGAAACTCCCGCCTTCCCGGACCTGATGGCAACTGTGGCACCTCACTATGCCGTCCCTAGCCGTCTCAACTTCTCCCGGTGTGGCGTCCCCGCCTTGCACCAGCACGTGTCACTCAACATCAGGTGGGCCCTTAGTTCCGCGCTTTGCTGCAAGGTCCACTTGACCACCGACACTTGGACAAGCGCCTGTGGTCAGGGATGCTGCAGTGCTTATCTTTAATGACAGGCAGGGTGAATGTGGTGGAGTCTGTTCCCTGGGTGCAAACTGGGGTGGCCTATCTCCTCTCCCAGGCCAAAATTCATGGCAGGAGTAGACTGAAACCCTACGACGCTGCAACCTCCACCACAGCTACTAGCGGCAAACGCTAAAACACTGGTGTGGGGAGACGTCAGCAGGCGGTGCTGAAGCTCATCAGCTTGGGGGACAGACAGCACAGTGCCTCCGAGGTCAGGGATGCCATCCTGGCTGAGATGGCATTTTTTTTTCCCTGCTACACCTGGGGCCTGGCATTTTTACGCCTGTGATAATGGCTGGAACCTGGTAGCGGCTCTGGAGCTTGCCAGCCTCCAACACGTTCCATGTTTGGCCCACGTCTAACCTAGTGGTGCAAAGTTTTTTAAAAACATACCCAAATGTACCGAAGCTACTGTTGAAAATGTGGCGCTTGTGCGCCCACTTTTGCAAGTGCACAGGAGTCGCTGCTAGCCTAAAAACACTCTAGCAAGGCCTACATCTGTCCAAACACAGGCTGTTGTCCGTCATTCACACACGCTGAAACCCTACAATACCATATCTTGAGCAGGGTGTGTGAGCTGCACAGACCTTTGATGGAGTTCCATGTACAAAACCCAAGGGTTCCTCAAAGTCAGCAACCAAAGTTTCTGCACCATGAGTTTCCAGGGGTGGCAGAGTTATGGCTAGGGGAAGAGGCATGGATAGGGATGATGTCTAGGGGCAAAAGCAGTGTGGATGTGGAGGCAAGCTAAGCAGGAAAAACTGGGGGTACAAGCTAAGGCATGGACTGGGGTGATGTCTAGGGGCAAAAGCAGTGTGGATGTGGAGGCAAGCTAAGCAGGAAAAACTGGGAGTACAAGCTAAGGCATGGACTGGGGTGATGTCTAGGGGCAAAAGCAGTGTGGATGTGGAGGCAAGCTAAGCAGGAAAAACTGGGGGTACAAGCTAAGGCATGGACTGGGGTGATGTCTAGGGGCAAAAGCAGTGTGGATGTGGAGGCAAGCAAAGCAGGGAAAATGGTGGCTAGAGACAAAGGGATGTCCATAGGCAGCAAGGGCAAAGATGCAAAACTCTCCCGTTTCAAGAATTTTCCTGACTTGTTTCCCCACAAAACATTCCTGGGAGGAGGGCTGAAACACCACCCTCCTCCTCCTCCGCTGTTAGATTGACCCCAGCTACGAGCTGAAAACGCTGCAACACTGGTGTGGGGAGACGTCAGCAGGCTGGGCTGAAGCTCATCAGCTTGGGAGACGGACAGCACACTGCCTCTGAGGTCAGGGATGCCATCCTGGATGAGATGGCAATTTGTTTATCCCCGCTGCCCCTGGGGCCAGGTTTTTTAGCTTGTTGGAGGGCTCTGGAGCTTGCCAGCCTCCAACACGTTCCATGCCTGGCCCACATGTTCAATGTAGTGGTGCAATGATTTTTAAAAACATACCCCAAATTAGCTGAGCTAAACATACCCACTTTCCCAAGTCTACAGTACCTGGAGCTAGCCGCAATACACTCCAGCAAGGCCTACATCTGCCTGAAGCACCTACTGTTGTGCGAGGTCACCACACGCTCTAACCCTAGATACCGTATGTTCAGCAGGGTGTGTGAGCAGCAGAGACCTTTGATGGAGTACCAGCTACAAAACCCAAGGGTTCCTCAGAGTCAGCTCCCTCACTTTCTGCACCATGAGTTTCCATGGGTGGCAGACTTATGGCTAGAGGCACAGGCATGGATAGGGGTGATGTGTAGGGGCAAAAGCAGTGTGGATGTGGAGGCAAGCTAAGCAGCAAAAACTGGGGGTACAAGCAGCCGGTGACATCATCACTGACAAGCACAGCTGTCTGTCAGCTGACAGGCTGACTTTCACCAAAATGAACAGACAATGGATAGACTCATCATATACATGTCAGTTACATGACAAATTTAGTGCAATTTGCAAGTCCAAGATGGTTTGGAGATCTGCGGAGAGGAATCTCACCACCTCTTGCGGGTGCCATCATTTGGAAGGCAAGCCCTGGGCTCAGTGGGTGAGAGCAAGTGCAGGATAATCGTCGTTTGGCCTGGCGGCCACTGCCTCTTCCACTGTTGACAGGGCTGGCGCTGCAGTCCAGACCAGGAGCCAGGACACCTCCACATCTGCCTCTGACACTTTGGGGAGTTCACCCTTATCCTCACCTTTTCCTGCCATTTCTCCTTTTGCCCGCGCCATCATGCGCCTCTTCCCAGCAACTCCCCATCTCCCAAGCCTTTCATTTCATGCTAAAGTACAGCGCAACCCACCCACATTCCCAAGGCTTCAACGGCCTCATCTCAAGAAATCTGGCCCAGGAGATGTTGGAATCCCGGCTGGGGGACACTCTGCCCTTTTTGGGCAGAGTGTCTACTGCGCCACCGCACTGTGCCGTCCACACCAGCACTTTCCCCCAAACATGAGGCGGTCCCTAAATTCAGCGCTTAGCCCTAAAGTTCCATGTGACCAGTTACGAATGGACAAGTGCATGCGGACAGTGACGCTACCTTTCAATTTGGGCACAGTGGTTGAATGTAGTTGAGGCGTGGACCGGGTCGCAAAATGTGGTGGCCTGACTTGTCTCCCCACACAACATTCCTGGGAGGAGGGCTGAAACACCACCCTCCTCCGCTGTTAAATTGACCCCAGCTACGAGCTGGAAACGCTGCAACACTGGTGTGGGGAGACGTCAGCGGGCCATGCTGAAGCTCATCAGCTTGGGGGCCAGACAGCACACTGCCTACAAAGTGAGTCATGCCATCCTCGATGAGACGGCAATGTGGTTTTTGCCACTGCACCTGGGCCCAGGCATGTTGTCATGTGTGATAATGGCCGTAACCTGGGATTGGCTCTGTAGCTTGGCAGCCTGCAACATATTCCATGCCTGGGCCACGTTTTTAACTCATTGCTGCTAAACTTTTGAAAAAGGTACCCCAATGTTCCTGAGCTACTGGTGAAAGTGTGGCGCTTGTGCGGATAGTTTTTAAAGTGTATAGTTGCCGCTGCTAGCCTCTATGCACTCCTACAACGCCTGTACCTGCTGGAACAACGGCTGTTGTGCGACGTCTCCACACTGCTGGCACTAAACATATCATGTGTTGAGCAGAGTGTGTGAGCAGCACAGACCTTTGATGTAGTTCCAACTCCAAAACCCTCGGGTTCGTCAAAGTCAACTCCCTCAGTTGCTCAACCATGAGTGGCCATGGGTGGCAGACTTATGTGAAATCCCATCCCATCCATTGCACTGGACACGAAACATTAGCATGCGCTCAGCACAACTTCGGATATGGCAGATGCGTTAAGCAGGGTGCAGGGTACAACACAGACCAGGCCCGAGCACCAGGAACAGGTGTTAGAAATACTGCAGCATCTGCCATTTCCTTCCAATTTTGGGGTTTTGGACCCGCCACCGACTTGTCTGGACCTAAGTGGGGATCATGAGACACAGTTGCCATCAAGGCAAGCTGTGGTCATGTGCGGTTTGCAGTAAGGGGGCAGTGCGCAATTGGAAGAGGAGTTGGTGGATGACGAGGCCACCGACCCCACATGGACAGGGGTGATGTCTAGGGGCTAAAGCAGTGTAGATGTAGAGGGAAGCTAAATCAACAAAAAACCTGGGTAGAAGCAAAGGCATAAACTGGGGTGATGTTTAGGGGTGAAAGCAGAGTAGATGTGGAGGGAAGCTAAGCAGCAAAAACAGTGGGTAGAAGCAAAGGCATGCAAAACTCTACCCTGTTGGAAGACTTATTCCTAGGTCTGGAACACGTTAATGGCCCCCCTGGACAAATTACTGCCACTCAGGGGCCTAGTGTCACCAGGAGGGACAAGTATAGGCGCATGTTGTGGGAATACCTGGCCGACACCAGCTCTGTCCTCTCCGATCCCTCTGTGCTCTACAGCCTAAACTTATTTTCTCATCTTTTTTTCTGAACTGCACATCTCTTGCCTGCTTCCTTTGGGATCTTAGAAATGGTGGTCCACTTCCACAGATGGTAACTTCAATAGACAGTGTAACGGGAGTAGCTGAGGGATCGCTGTCTTAACCACTTTTTGGCACAAAATTAACTTCCAAAGCCAAATATGGTGCAAGTATATGATGCAAGGACACCTACACACCTATCTCTGACACATTGGGGAGTTCACCCTCATGCGCCCTTTTGGCCTGCACCATCATGCGCCTCTTCCCAGCCACTCCACATTTCCCAAGCTTTTCATTGCAGGCAGAAGTACAATACAACCCACCCCCATGCCCAAGCCTGTAACAGCCTCATCGATAAACTGCTGGCCCTGGAGATGTTGGTGTTTGTTTATGCTTCTGGAGACCCAGGCCTTCCGTCAGCAGATGGCAGCTGGGGCACCTCCCTATGCTGGGCCTAGCCGTTACTACTTCTCTTGGTGTGCTGTCTCTGCCTTGCGCCTGCATGTGTCCCATAACATCAGTCGGGCCCAGAGCTCTGCGCTTTGCTGCAAGGTCCACTTGACCACCGACACATGGACAAGCGCCTGTGGTCAGGGATGCTGCAGTGCTTATCTTTAATGACAGGCAGGGTGAATGTGGTGGAGTCTGTTCCCCGGGTGCAAACTGGGGTGGCCTATCTCCTCTCCCAGGCCAAAATTCATGGCAGGAGTAGACTGAAACCCTACGAAGCTGCAACCTCCACCCCAGCTACTAGCGGAAAACACTGTAACACTGGCAGGGGGAGATGTCAGCAGGCCGTGCTGAAACTGATCAGCTTGGGGGACAGACAGCACAGTGCCTCCGAGGTCAGGGATGCCATCCTGGCTGAGATGGCATTTTTTTTTCCCTGCTACACCTGGGGCCTGGCATTTTTGCGCCTGTGATAATGGCTGGAACCTGGTAGCAGATCTGGAGCTTGCCAGACTCAAACACGGTCCACGCATGGCCCACGTTTTCCAACTTGTTGGTGCCATGTTTCTTTGAAACCTACACCATTGTGCCTGATATACAGGTCAAAGTGGGGCCATTTTCGTAAGTGAGAACTAGCCTCTGCTAGGCAGAAAACATTCAGAGCACACTCCTCTCATCTTCGCACCGTTGGCTGGCGGAGGAAGACGAGGGGGTTGGAGTGGCATCTGATGTCCCTATCCCACACGAGGCTAGAGGGTGCACTTCAGTGCATCCCATTGCTTCACCACAAATGGTGTGAAGGGGAGTGGAAAATGGAGGAAATGGAGAGTGACCCTTACAGTTGGGGCCAGCAAAGGCATGCCAAGTAACACACTGGCACACATGGCTGACTTCATCTTGGGTTGCTTTTCAACACATATTTCACATCATGAAGAACAAATAATACTGGATTTTTTCAAGCCTCGAACCCAGGTCTAGGTCTAATGTCTGTTCCTTTCTTATATTAGGGGAGAGGGAAAAAAAATTACTTCAGTGATACGTTTAGCGTACATAGACTGACTATTAATGTGTATCCCACTTAGTGTTGTTAGGGTTACACACCGTCACAACCTGGCTAAAGCTTCTATAGCTGTTAATAAAGTCAACATAACTTTACGGTATCCAAAAAGACAGCTGGTACCGACAGAGAGCAAGACAAATGTCACCCAAAGCTGTGAGCTCTGAACACCCACAGTGACTTTGGCGTCATCATCATTATAAGGGAGCGGGTGGTAATAAATAACTTGGCAGTGCCTAAAACCCAAAAAGCTTATACAACTATATTTACATTAAGATACACAAATGAAACTTTTCAGTAGCATGTCATGAGACAAGCTGATAAGCTCTTCCTTTGTGCAGTGCTATTTGAAAGTTAAACGCTGCCTTTATTTTAATTCTGGAGAAGGTGCAGACATTAGATTTAGAACATGTTGTCTTCATTGTCCAAATCCTCTATATAGGTAACGTGTTTTTCGGGCCGAGCTGTCTGGGAACGAGCTGGTGCAGCACTGACAACCTGGGTGAATATGGCAAGAGCCTGAGATGTAGGGTGAATGAATCCCCAAATTATTTGTGGAATTCCCAGTGAGACAATGGCACTGTATACCAGTATTAAAAATTGTGGGTGCACATAACCCCCATATATTCTTTGAATTCCCAGTCAGACAATGGCACTGTATAGCAGTAGCAAAAATTGTGGGTGCACGTAACCCCCATATATTCTTTGAATTCCCAGTCAGACAATGGCACTGTATACCAGTATTAAAAATTGTGGGTGCACATAACCCCCATATATTCTTTGAATTCCCAGTCAGACAATGGCACTGTATACCAGTAGTAAAAATTGTGGGTGCACATAACCCCAATATATTCTTTGAATTCCCAGTCAGACAATGGCACTGTATACCAGTATTAAAAATTGTGGGTGCACATAACCCCCATATATTCTTTGAATTCCCAGTGAGACAATGGCACTGTATAGCAGTAGCAAAAATTGTGGGTGCACGTAACCCCCATATATTCTTTGAATTCCCAGTCAGACAATGGCACTGTATACCAGTAGTAAAAATTGTGGGTGCACATAACCCCAATATATTCTTTGAATTCCCAGTGAGACAATGGCACTGTATACCAGTAGTAAAAATTGTGGGTGCACATAACCCCAATATATTCTTTGAATTCCCAGTGAGACAATGGCACTGTATACCAGTAGTAAAAATTGTGGGTGCACATAACCCCAATATATTCTTTGAATTCCCAGTCAGACAATGGCACTGTATACCAGTATTAAAAATTGTGGGTGCACATAACCCCCATATATTCTTTGAATTCCCAGTCAGACAATGGCACTGTATACCAGTAGTAAAAATTGTGGGTGCACATAACCCCAATATATTCTTTGAATTCCCAGTCAGACAATGGCACTGTATACCAGTATTAAAAATTGTGGGTGCACATAACCCCCATATATTCTTTGAATTCCCAGTCAGACAATGGCACTGTATACCAGTATTAAAAATTGTGGGTGCACGTAACCCCCATATATTCTTTGAATTCCCAGTCAGACAATGGCACTGTATACCAGTAGTAAAAATTGTGGGTGCACATAACCCCAATATATTCTTTGAATTCCCAGTCAGACAATGGCACTGTATACCAGTATTAAAAATTGTGGGTGCACATAACCCCCATATATTCTTTGAATTCCCAGTCAGACAATGGCACTGTATACCAGTAGTAAAAATTGTGGGTGCACATAACCCCAATATATTCTTTGAATTCCCAGTCAGACAATGGCACTGTATACCAGTATTAAAAATTGTGGGTGCACATAACCCCCATATATTCTTTGAATTCCCAGTCAGACAATGGCACTGTATAGCAGTAGCAAAAATTGTGGGTGCACGTAACCCCCATATATTCTTTGAATTCCCAGTCAGACAATGGCACTGTATACCAGTAGTAAAAATTGTGGGTGCACATAACCCCAATATATTCTTTGAATTCCCAGTCAGACAATGGCACTGTATACCAGTATTAAAAATTGTGGGTGCACATAACCCCCATATATTCTTTGAATTCCCAGTCAGACAATGGCACTATATACCAGTAGTAAAAATTGTGGGTGCACATAACCCCCATATATTCTTTGAATTCCCAGTCAGACAATGGCACTGTATACCAGTATTAAAAATTGTGGGTGCACATAACCCCCATATATTCTTTGAATTCCCAGTCAGACAATGGCACTGTATACCAGTAGTAAAAATTGTGGGTGCACATAACCCCAATATATTCTTTGAATTCCCAGTCAGACAATGGGACTGTATACCAGTATTAAAAATTGTGGGTGCACATAACCCCCATATATTCTTTGAATTCCCAGTGAGACAATGGCACTGTATAGCAGTAGCAAAAATTGTGGGTGCACGTAACCCCCATATATTCTTTGAATTCCCAGTCAGACAATGGCACTGTATACCAGTAGTAAAAATTGTGGGTGCACATAACCCCAATATATTCTTTGAATTCCCAGTCAGACAATGGCACTGTATACCAGTAGTAAAAATTGTGGGTGCACATAACCCCCATATATTCTTTGAATTCCCAGTCAGACAATGGCACTGTATACCAGTAGTAAAAATTGTGGGTGCACATAACCCCAATATATTCTTTGAATTCCCAGTCAGACAATGGCACTGTATACCAGTATTAAAAATTGTGGGTGCACATAACCCCCATATATTCTTTGAATTCCCAGTGAGACAATGGAACTGTATAGCAGTAGCAAAAATTGTGGGTGCACGTAACCCCCATATATTCTTTGAATTCCCAGTCAGACAATGGCACTATATACCAGTAGTAAAAATTGTGGGTGCACATAACCCCAATATATTCTTTGAATTCCCAGTGAGACAATGGCACTATATACCAGTAGTAAAAATTGTGGGTGCACATAACCCCCATATATTCTTTGAATTCCCAGTCAGACAATGGCACTGTATACCAGTATTAAAAATTGTGGGTGCACATAACCCCCATATATTCTTTGAATTCCCAGTGAGACAATGGAACTGTATAGCAGTAGCAAAAATTGTGGGTGCACGTAACCCCCATATATTCTTTGAATTCCCAGTCAGACAATGGCACTGTATACCAGTAGTAAAAATTGTGGGTGCACATAACCCCAATATATTCTTTGAATTCCCAGTGAGACAATGGCACTGTATAGCAGTAGCAAAAATTGTGGGTGCACGTAACCCCCATATATTCTTTGAATTCCCAGTCAGACAATGGCACTATATACCAGTAGTAAAAATTGTGGGTGCACGTAACCCCAATATATTCTTTGAATTCCCAGTCAGACAATGGCACTGTATACCAGTAGTAAAAATTGCGGGTGCACATAACCCCCATATATTCTTTGAATTCCCAGTGAGACAATGGAACTGTATAGCAGTAGCAAAAATTGTGGGTGCACGTAACCCCCATATATTCTTTGAATTCCCAGTCAGACAATGGCACTATATACCAGTAGTAAAAATTGTGGGTGCACATAACCCCAATATATTCTTTGAATTCCCAGTCAGACAATGGCACTGTATACCAGTAGTAAAAATTGTGGGTGCACATAACCCCAATATATTCTTTGAATTCCCAGTCAGACAATGGCACTGTATACCAGTATTAAAAATTGTGGGTGCACATAACCCCCATATATTCTTTGAATTCCCAGTCAGACAATGGCACTGTATACCAGTAGTAAAAATTGTGGGTGCACATAACCCCAATATATTCTTTGAATTCCCAGTCAGACAATGGCACTGTATACCAGTATTAAAAATTGTGGGTGCACATAACCCCCATATATTCTTTGAATTCCCAGTCAGACAATGGCACTGTATAGCAGTAGCAAAAATTGTGGGTGCACGTAACCCCCATATATTCTTTGAATTCCCAGTCAGACAATGGCACTGTATACCAGTAGTAAAAATTGTGGGTGCACATAACCCCAATATATTCTTTGAATTCCCAGTGAGACAATGGCACTATATACCAGTAGTAAAAATTGTGGGTGTATATAGCCCCAATTCTATTGCTAGGGGACTTGCAGGGTATTTCTGAGGTGAAGGTGGGGGGGCACACCGTTGGAACGGGGATTTGGGGTGTATATATGGGGTATACGGGAATACACTGTCAGTGTGTTCCATTCAGGATCCTGGGAAAGCTGGGTTGCGGCGATTGAGCCCGTCAGTGCCACGTTACACTGACAAGCTTCTCCCTGGAATTGAAGTTATATGTAAGCCCAATATATTCTTTGAATTCCCAGTGAGACAATGGCACCATATGGCAGTAGCAAAAATAGTGGGTGTATATAGCCCCAATCCTATTGCTAGGGGACTTGCAGGGTATTTCTGGGGTGAAGGTGGGGGGGCACACCGTTGGAACGGGTATCGGGGGTATATATCGGGTATACGGGAATACACTGACAGTGTATTCCATTCAGGATCCTGGGAAAGCTGGGTTGCGGCGATTGAGCCCGTCAGTGCCACGTTACACTGACAAGCTTCTCCCTGGAATTTAGCTCTTACAAGAGCTGTTGTGGTTGTCTTCTCCTTCCTATCCTAGCCTGTCCCTGCCTACCCAGAATCTAACCCCTAGCTAACTGGACGGAAACCTCCGTCCCCGGTGAATTGCAAGCTCAGAATGACGCGAAGCTGGGCGGCGCTGTTCTTTTAAATTAGAGGTCACATGTTTTCGGCAGCCAATGGGTTTTGCCTACTTTTTTCAACGTCACCGGTGTCGTAGTTCCTGTCCCACCTACCCTGCGCTGTTATTGGAGCAAAAAAGGCGCCAGGGAAGGTGGGAGGGGAATCGAGTAATGGCGCACTTTACCACGCGGTGTTCGATTCGATTCGAACATGCCGAACAGCCTAATATCCGATCGAACATGAGTTCGATAGAACACTGTTCGCTCATCTCTATATAACAGGCATCAAAAATGTGTAAAATCTAACAAACATTGTGTATCAGTGTAGCAGAATTGGTACTTCTTCAGGCTATTTGTCAACATTTAGATAACATTAGTATGGCCCAGTGGTGGCAACCTGTGGCACACATACCAGAGTGGGCATTCAGAGCCCACTCTGTGGGCAAGCGTTCCAGCGTCCTAGCTAGGTTCCTCGATTGCTCACTAATGGGGAATCCAGAACAGTTGTCCCAGATCTCCCAACGACAGATCAATCGCTTCTTTCAATTGTATGTGCACATGTACATACAAATGAAATCTGTCAGGTTTACACTGACAGAATATTGTGACCTCTGCCTCAACGTAGGTACGATGACATCATTCATCAGTGCCTGCTTTGAGGTGGAAGAAGGAGGTTGTCCTGCTGCTCTTGGTGGAAGTGCAGGGTAAGTACTGGAGCATATTATACTGTGTGGGAGACACTGTGGAGCAGATTGGACTGTGTGGCGGACACCATGACGCAGGTTGGACTGTATTGGGGCCACCATGGAGCTTATTGAACTATGTGAGGGGCACGTGGAACATATTGAACTATGTGGAGCTATCATGGGGCAGATTGGACTTTGTCAGGCCACTGTGGTGTAGATTGGACTGTGTGGGGGCCTCAGTGGGAACCCATCACTATTTATATCACACAATATCTGTTTTATAGCAGATCTGAGATATTATTACAAGCTGTAATAACATTACACTGTCACTATAAAACAGATCCTGCACAATAGTGAACATTATTTGTTCAAAAGTACCAATTGCAAACTTTTACCTTTCAGTACAAAGTTGCTTGTATCAATGAAAGCCCATTCACACGACCATATTGGAGAGTCGTCCACAAATTGCGGATCTGTATAGTATTAAGGTTAAATTGCCGTGTTGGCAGTTTGCAATAAATTTTGAGTTGCAGTTTGGGCACTTGGTTTCTAAAATGTTCCTATCACTAGTATAGGCTACACTGGGATATACAGTATACCTTCAGCTGTTTCATTGACTAGTATCCTATACTTTGTTGATTATAGACATTGGGCTGGATTTATTAAGGCTGGTATTTCTTACCCCAGTCTTAAAATGGAGTAAAATACTGTGCATTTTGGATTATCTTAAGTCATAAATATTTTAAATCTAGACCTGCCATTAGTCATTTTCTGGCTTTAGGGTAGAAGTGGTTGTGCAGTTCTTTTTTATGGGTGATCTATTCTCAGGATGATCTATTCACTTGAGGGCTACAGCCCCATCATGTTGATCAGTTTTGTGAAGACATAACAGCCCTCACGTACATTCCTTGACCTCTTCACTTTATATGACATGCTGTTGTTTCATATAGGCAGTGCAATGTAATTACCGTATTTTCCGGACTATAAGGCGCACATAAAAACCTACGATTTCCTCAGAAATCGTAAGTGCGGCTTATAGTCCGGTGCGCCTTATATATGGATGGAAGTGGCGGCAAAGTCTGAGTGCCGCTTCCATACATACATAAAAGGCACCGTAAGGGTGCATTCACACTACGGAACGCCGGCGTGTATCACAGCCGTACACGCCGGCGTTACAGCAGGGCTGCCGTACACTTCCTATTCATTTCTATGGGAGCCGGCATGCGAGCGCTCCCCATAGAAATGAATGGACAGACACTTCCCATTCATTTCTATGGGAGCCGGCATGCGAGCGCTCCCCAAAGAAATGAATGGGAAGTGTCTGTCCATTCATTTCTATGGGGAGCGCTCGCATGCCGGCTCCCATAGAAATGAATAGGAAGTGTCCGGCAGCCCTGCTGTCATGCCGGCCTGAAACAGAACGTGAAACTTACCGAGCGGTGCAGGGCGGGCGGGCATTCAGGCCTCCTCTTCCTCCGATGTCCTGACCACTTCCTCCGGCACTCGCTAACTGATAATGGCCTGGGCGCATGCGCAATATCATAATGCTTCTACTGCGCATGCGCCCAGGCCATTATCAGTTAGCGAGCGCCGGAGGAGGAGGACGGAACATCGGAGGAAGAGGAGGCCTGAATGCCCGCCCGCCCTGCACCGCTCGGTAAGTTTCACATTCTGTTTCAGGCTTTTATTTTAAAACGGGGGGTAGTTTAATCTAACTTTTACGGTTGGGCTCTATCAGCATGATTTTGCTGATAGAGCCCCTCCTCGCCTGCCGAGCGCTTCCAATAGAAGCGGCTGGCACGCGGGGGGTTAAGCGGCCGCTGGCAAAGTCTGCCTGCGGCCGCTTTCAATAACATATAATGCGCACCAGACTGCGGCTTATAGTCCGGTGCGTCTTATATATGAACCGAGATGGACTATAAGGCGCTCATGGGCAATGCGCCTTATAGTCGAGTGCGCCTTATAGTCCGTAAAATACGGTACAGCCATATTCCATAGAATTATATGAGACAAGGTTGAAATTACATTGGCCAGATGCTAAGAAACAGCGTGCAATAAAAATATGGCACTTGCATGAGTGTTGCAACCCTTCAAACAGCTGATCAGCAGGGGTCCCGGGTGGTGAGCCCCCACTAATGTTTTATTGATGATCTATGCTGAGAGTAGGTTATCAATAAAAAGAACTGAACATTCCCTTTCATACATCTAAAAAATGTTAGGCACTGTATGCGTATCAACCCAATTACTATTGTGTATTGTGGTCTTCTATGTGTTGTATGTAGAGTCTAGGCAGTGATGTGCCATATGTGTAGAGACCGCATCAGAGGACAAAACTATCATGGAGTATCAGGAGCGTTTGCCGGCACTAGAGTAGAGGATGAAGTTATCTTTTTTTTTTGTTAATGATGTGCATTTAAGAATCCTTTCATACACATCAAACAAGTCCATTGATTTACAGTAAATCACTGACAGTGCAAAGGATGGGCATCGAGAATCAGTTCTTATGGACCCAAAGTTATTACTGCTGCTCTGACATTTATTCTTTCTAGAGTAAACTGTGGTAATAGAAGGAAACATCTGTTCTTTATTACACTGCTACTCACTAAATCGCTTCAAGGAATATTCCCATTAGAAGAAATATACAGTGACAAAAATTATTAACCCTATAAGGATGCAGGGTAGTTTGTACGTTAATGCTCAGCAGCTTTTTTCATATTTTCCCTCTCTGTCTTTCAAAATTCATATTTTTTCTTTATTTTTCTGTCAAAATTTGAAGGGGCCCATATAAAATAGCAATTCTATCATAATGTTTTGCATTTTGTTTTTACAGTATTCACTCTGCATTAAAAATGACATGGCTATGAAAGGTATTTACTGACTACTCTCTTCTCCGGACTCAGAGGATTCAGTGAACTGAGGCTTTGACTTTGAGTGGGTGAGATCTGCTTGCCTAGATCATATGGTCCTGTGCAGCTAAGCTCTCTATCCGCATAACATTTTGTCAGACTCCGTACAAGATCCTGGAGCACTGGCACCCCATATTAAGACAAGTACCTCAAAAAAATAAATAAATAAAATAAAATATACAGTATATATATATATATATATATATATATATATATTCACCGGCCACTTTATTAGGTTCACCTGTCCAACTGCTCGTTAACACTTAATTTCTAATCAGCCAATCACATGGCGGCAACTCAGTGCATTTAGGCATGTAGACATGGTCAAGACAATCTCCTGCAGTTCAAACCGAGCATCAGTATGGGGAAGAAAGGTGATTTGAGTGCCTTTGAACGTGGTATGGTTGTTGGTGCCAGAAGGGCTGGTCTGAGTATTTCAGAAACTGCTGATCTACTGGGATTTTCACGCACAACCATCTCTAGGGTTTACAGAGAATGGTCCGAAAAAGAAAAAACATCCAGTGAGCGGCAGTTCTGTGGGCGGAAATGCGTTGTTGATGCCAGAGGTCAGAGGAGAATGGCCAGACTGTTTCGAGCTGATAGAAAGGCAACAGTGACTCAAATAGCCACCCGTTACAACCAAGGTAGCCAGAAGAGCATCTCTGAACGCACAGTACGTCGAACTTTGAGGCAGATGGGCTACAGCAGCAGAAGACCACACCGGGTGCCACTCCTTTCAGCTAAGAACAGGAAACTGAGGCTACAATTTGCACAAGCTCATCGAAATTGGACAATTGAAGATTGGAAAAACGTTGCCTGGTCTGATGAGTCTCGATTTCTGCTGCGACATTCGGATGGTAGGGTCAGAATTTGGCGTCAACAACATGAAAGCATGGATCCATCCTGCCTTGTATCAACGGTTCAGGCTGGTGGTGGTGGTGTCATGGTGTGGGGAATATTTTCTTGGCACTCTTTGGGCCCCTTGGTACCAATTGAGCATTGTTGCAACGCCAAAGCCTACCTGAGTATTGTTGCTGACCATGTCCATCCCTTTATGACCACAATGTACCCAACATCTGATGGCTACTTTCAGCAGGATAATGCGCCATGTCATAAAGCTGGAATCATCTCAGACTGGTTTCTTGAACATGACAATGAGTTCACTGTACTCCAATGGCCTCCACAGTCACCAGATCTCAATCCAATAGAGCATCTTTGGGATGTGGTGGAACGGGAGATTCGCATCATGGATGTGCAGCCGACAAATCTGCGGCAACTGTGTGATGCCATCATGTCAATATGGACCAAAATCTCTGAGGAATGCTTCCAGCACCTTGTTGAATCTATGCCACGAAGAATTGAGGCAGTTCTGAAGGCAAAAGGGGGTCCAACCCGTTACTAGCATGGTGTACCTAATAAAGTGGCCGGTGTATATATATATATATATATATATATATATATATATATATATATATATATATACGAAAAAGCTCTTAAAGATTAAACAAGAACCAAAACAAGAAAAAATAGATACAAAGAGCGAACAATCTAACAAAAAGTATACAGTCCTATGAAAAAGTTTGGGCACCCCTATTAATCTTAATCATTTTTAGTTCTAAATATTTTGGTGTTTGCAACAGCCATTTCAGTTTGATATATCTAATAACTGATGGACACAGTAATATTTCAGGATTGAAATGAGGTTTATTGTACTAACAGAAAATGCGCAATATGCATTAAACCAAAATTTGACCGGTGCAAAAGTATGGGCACCTCAACAGAAAAGTGACATTAATATTTAGTACATCCTCCTGTTGCAAAGATAACAGCCTCTAGTCGCTTCCTGTAGCTTTTAATCAGTTCCTGGATCCTGGATAAAGGTATTTTGGACAAACAATTCAAGTTCAGTTAAGTTAGATGGTCGCCGAGCATGGACAGCCCGCTTCAAATCATCCCACAGATGTTCAATGATATTCAGGTCTGGGGACTGGGATGGCCATTCCAGAACATTGTAATTGTTCCTCTGCATGAATGCCTGAGGATTTGGAGCGGTGTTTTGGATCATTGTCTTGCTGAAATATCCATCCCCGGCGTAACTTCAACTTCGTCACTGATTCTTGAACATTATTCTCAAGAATCTGCTGATACTGAGTGGAATCCATGCGACCCTCAACTTTAACAAGATTCCCGGTGCCGGCATTGGCCACACAGCCCCAAAGCATGATGGAACCTCCACCAAATTTTACAGTGGGTAGCATGTGTTTTTCTTGGAATGCTGTTTCTTTTTGGACGCCATGCATAACGCCTTTTTTTATAACCAAACAACTCAATTTTTGTTTCCAAAATGAAGCTGCCTTGTCCAAATGTGCTTTTTCATACCTCAGGCAACTCTATTTGTGGCGTACGTGCAGAAACGGCTTCTTTCTCATCACTCTCCCATACAGCTTCTATTTGTGCAAAGTGCGCTGTATAGTTGACCGATGCACAGTGACACCATCTGCAGCAAGATGATGCTGCAGCTCTTCGGAGGTGGCCTGTGGATTGTCCTTGACTGTTCTCACCATTCTTCTTCTCTGCCTTTCTGATATTTTTCTTGGCCTGCCACTTCTGGGCTTAACAAGAACTGTCCCTGTGGTCTTCCATTTCCTTACTATGTTCCTCACAGTGGAAACTGACAGGTTAAATCTCTGAGACAACGTTTTGTATCCTTCCCCTGAACAACTGTGTTGAACAATCTTTGTTTTCAGATCATTTGAGAGCGGGCTGTCCATGTTCGGCGACCATCAAACTTAACTGAACTTGAATTGTTTTGTAGAAAGAAATGGTCCAAAATACCTTTATCCAGGATCCAGGAACTGATTAAAAGCTACAGGAAGCGACTAGAGGCTGTTATCTTTGCAAAAGGAGGATGTACTAAATATTAATGTCACTTTTCTGTTGAGGTGCCCATACTTTTGCACCGGTCAAATTTTGGTTTAATGCATATTGCGCATTTTCTGTTAGTACAATAAACCTCATTTCAATCCTGAAATATTACTGTGTCCATCAGTTATTAGATATATCAAACTGAAATGGCTGTTGCAAACACCAAAATATTTAGAACTAAAAATGATTAAGATTAATAGGGGTGCCCAAACTTTTTCATAGGACTGTAAATTTATTAATACATCATACAGAAATAACAGACATAGGCAATTAATTTTAGTGCAAAATTGAAGACAGAGGAAAGATATAAAATATATCATAACATCAATGGGGAACACACAAAGAAAAAGAAAGTGAATGGAGGGGAAAACACCACATAGCCGAGCTCCTCATGGATTATATCATATATAACAAACTAGCCTCAGCCCGCGAGTTCTTCTATGGGTTGTTGTCGTTCATGCTCCGCCTATATTCAGCAAATTGATGCCGTCGATGGTTTGCCTGCTCCAACGTTTCAGCAGCTCTTAAGCTGTCCTACTGCTGAATTTGTTCCTCGCACCGTGCCTGTGATTGTTCCGGCATCTCATCAGCTGGCTGGGACGCCATATAATGAGCGTGTTGTTGGCGTTGATGATCCACATGCTCCGGCATTTTGGCAGCTCTCAAGCTGGCCTGCCGCTGAACTCATTCCTCAAGCTGTGCCCATGATTGTTGCAGTATCTCAGCAGCTCGCTGGGACGCCATATAATGAGTTTGTTGTTGGTGTTGATGATCCCCCTCAGCTAAGCTTGAGGAGAACTCTGTGACTTCTGGCCCACTCATGTTGCGACAAATTAGATTTTCTTTTTCCAGGCATGTTGAAAATTGGCAAACTGTCAATTTGGATTAAACGTGTTTGCCCATGTCAGTTTGTCAGCAGTGCCTGGAGCAGATCAGATAATATCTGATCTTGATGTCGGACGCCTGCGCAGTATGCTCTGTTCGGCGAAGACTTCGAGGAACGCACTGCGCATGCGCGAAATTGCGGTGTCAGCACTATGGCCGCAGGCATGTGCAGTACGTTCGGCAAAGTTCGCTGAACAGAGCGTACTGCGCAGACGTCCGACATTAAGCTGAAGAAGGAAGGGGAGGATACAGAAGAACATAGAGGCGGCGCTGCAGTCGGTTTTCGAGCAGCAATGGGGACGCCCCCATCGCATCTCCTGCGCTGGGGGAAGCCCCCATTGCTGCGAGAGAACTAATTAGCATACCAGTACAATCCGGTATTTCGAACGAACGGTGCGGCGGAGATCACTTCCAAAGGTAGGAGACGAATAGCCTTTCTAAAGGCTATTCCGACGTGTTACCTAGAAAAAATAGTTTTTTAATGGTAGAATGACCTGCAGCATATGCGGACATGAAGCTGTTGCAAGACATTCTGCACCTCAGGATACAGAAAAACAAAAGGAACAAAATAAACGCAAATAGTGGAGTGATGACATGATCCTGTAAGCAGATGACAACAGCTGAACGCTGATCTCCAGTACCTCCATCATCTCCATATTCTCCATACACATTGCACAGACGAGCAGTGCACTACTCAATCACCTAACTATTCAAATGGGAGAACACAGGACACCTGTTCTCATGACACAAAAGTTGGGCATTTATTTGGGATTATAAATTTTACAAAAAAAAAACAAAAAACTTTAGGCTGAGACCCCAAGTTGCAGAAACACAAGTGATTATGAAGATAATCTTGTTTCCCTTAGTCCTAACAGCGGCACAATGTGGGGTATTTCTGCCCCTGTGTGCTGATAGGACAGGCGGATTTTTAATTAGCCAATCAAGAAAACATGGCTGGCCCTATAAGAGGGCACAAGAACCTCCCCTCTGCGTGTTAATACAAAAGTACCTCCATATTTATACACAGTTTTATACATAAGATATGATTCCCAGGGTGGGAAATCTTGTGCCGCTGTTAGGACTAAGGGAAACAAGATTATCTTCATAATCACTTGTTCCCTGTCGTCCGTACCAGCGGCACAATGTGGGGATATAGCAAGTAGGCCCAAAGATGGGCGGGATTATTCCATGACAGAGCTTAAAATGGTTTGGGCAAAGGCGGAGGAATCTGTCACCCGGTCCTTCAGGCGGTAATGCCGAATGAACGTGGACTCAGATGCCCAGGAGGCAGCTGCACAAATCTGATCTAAGGACAACGCACTCCTCTCAGCCCGAGAGGTGGACACTGCCCTGGTCGAATGGGCATGAAGAAAAGATGGGGCCGGACGCCCTTGGGCGGTGTAGGCGACCTTTATGGTTTCGGAGACCCAGCGGGATATCGTGGCCTTGGCGCCCTTATTCTTCCCCGTATAGCTGATTAACAGGTTTTCGGCCTGCCTAAAAGGGCGAGTGCGCTGCAGGTAAATTTGCAGACATCTGACTACATCCAGCCTGTGCCATCTCTCCTCTTCAGGTGAAGAGGGGAAAGGACAAAATGCTGAAAGGGAAATTGTTTGGTTCCTATTTGCAGCGGATGGAATCTTGGGACGAAACCCTGGGAGGAACCTAAGCTGCACATGGTCCGAAAAAAATATAGTATATGGCTCTTCGGCAGATAAGGCTTGTTGCTCACTAACTCTTTTGGCAGTTGTAACTGCCAATAGCAGTGCCATTTTGCCGGTCAGTAACTTAAGGGAGACTTCTTCCAGGGGTTCGAATGGTTGGTCACAAAGAGCGTTCAGGACCGGAATAAGGTCCCATTGGTGGACAGGGGTGTTCACCACCGGTCTCAGCCTAGTTGCTCCTTTAATAAAGGTGCTCACTAAAGGATCCTGAGACAAACGCCTCCCCAGATAGGCGGACAGGGCCGCTACGTGTACTTTGAGTGTGGCCGCAGCAAGACCTCTGTCTAGTCCGTCTTGAAGGAAGTCCAGGATCGCCTCCGTCGGGGGATCAGTGGAGTCCACTTGATGCTGCAGACACCAGGCATTAAAGATGTTACCAATTCGACGGTAATTCCTGTTAGTCGAATCCGCTCTGGCGCTGGATAGGGTCTTCAAGACGGCTTGAGACAGTCCTCTATTCCTCAATAGGGACTGGTCAACCTCCAGGCTGTCAGGTTGAGTCTCCTCAGATCCTGGCATCTCAGCTCTCCTTGGGTTACCAGGTCTGGGAGAGGGGGAAGCCTCCAATATATGCCCTGACTCATTAGTATGAGCTGAGCAAACCAAGCCCTTTTTGGCCAGAACGGGATTATGGCTATTCCCGAGGCTTGGTCCTGTCTTATTTTGATCAATACCTTCGGTATGATTGGAATTAGAGGGAAAATGTAAAACAGCCTGAACCTCCATGGGATGGACAGGGCATCCACTGCCAAGGGATTGTCCTCCTGGTATAGAGAGCAAAAGGTCCCTACCTTGGCATTGAGTCGGGTAGCCATAAGATCGACCTCCGGGAGACCCCATCTCTGGACGATCTGTTGAAATACGTCTGGATTGAGAGACCATTCTCCTGATACGGTAATACCCCGACTCAGACGATCCGCTACTATGTTCAGGGAGCCCTTTATGTGAACAGCGGATAACTGGGCTAGATTCTTCTCTGCCCAGGTGAATATGAGATTCGTCTCTCTCAGTAAGGTTGGTGACCTGGTGCCCCCTTGTTTGTTTATGTAGACTACCACCGTCATGTTGTCTGACCTGATCTTGACAGACTTGCCTTTCAACTCCGGGGCAAAGTGTACTAGGGCCAAGTACACAGCTCTGAGTTCCTTGAGATTGGAAGATCCCAGCTCCGGACATCTCCATCGTCCTTGTACAGTCCTGTCCTGGCAATGGGCTCGCCATCCCCACTGGGATGCATCTGTTGTCAACAGGGTCCACAATGTCGGGACCGTGGACCTTCCGTCTTTCAGGTGTATCCACCATCTGAGGGAAAGACGGGTAGCGAGAGAAAGGCAGATCTTCTTGTGCAGTCCCCGTGGAGACCTGTTCCAGGTTGTCAACACTTCCATCTGCAGGGGACGCAAATGCCATAAAGCCCAAGGGACTGCTCTGGCCGAGGATGACATTAGGCCGAGGACTCTCATGGCGGTGCGGATAGTTACCCGCCGGGTGTGCAATAGAAAACGTGCACCGGCCTGGATCCTTTCCTTCCTTGGGCTGGAGAGGAAGATCTGCATCGTTTCTGAATCTACTATGAACCCGAGGAACTTCCTCCATGTGGAAGGAACGATTTCGGACTTCTCCCAGTTGATGATCCATCCTAACTCTTGTAGGAAGCTGATGGCAAGGTTGAGCTGCTGGAGGAGAGCAGCAGGAGACTGAGCTTTCAGTAGCCAGTCGTCTAGGTAAGGAACGATGAAGAGGCCCTGCAGTCTGAGGGCCGCAGCGACCGGAGCGATCACCTTGGTAAATACCAGGGGGGCGGATGTGATGCCGAACGGCAGAGCTGTAAATTGAAAGTGCTCCCTGTGGCCGGCCATAGAAACGGCAATCCTGAGGAATTTCCTGTGGGAGTGAGCAATAGGGACATGAAGGTAGGCGTCCTTCAGGTCGAGGGTAACCATCACGTCTCCTGGCTGGAGAAAAGCAGTCACGGAATCCACGGTTTCCATACGGAATGACCTCTTCCTGATAAAGCGATTGAGGTACCTCAGGTCTATTATCATTCTCCAGCCCCCGGTGACTTTGGGGACCAGAAAGACGGGGGAGTAAACTCCCTGACCGAGATCTGAGGCTGGGACCTTCTCCAGGGCGCCTTTGATAACATACTCGGCGACCAAGGCCTCTAGACTGGCCTGTTGAGAAGGTGGAAGGGTTCTGGTGACAACAAACCGATCTGGAGGTGGAAGGTGGAATTTGATAAGATAACCGTGCTGTATAATTCTTAACACCCATGGATCTTGAATATGGGTGACCCAAGTTCTGAAGAAAGCCGAAAGACGTCCTCCCACAGGAAGGGGGGCCACAGGGAGCTGCCCCGCGTCAAAACTCCGGCTTCCTCTTGGTGTCTTCCCTAGAAGCGCCTCGTCCAGATCCCCTAGGACGATATCTGGGACGCCTTTGCTGAGCCGGGCGTCTATAATTAGAGGCAGAACCTCTGCCTCTAGAGGGGGCACGTCTGCCCCTGGATGCTTGAGGTAAGGACTTCCCCTTACCTTCAGCTAATCCCTCTATGATGGTATCCAAGCCTTGGCCAAACACTCTTCCTGGCTCAAAAGGGAGCGCGCAGAGAGCAGCTTTGGATGCGAAGTCTGCACGCCAAGGCTTTAGCCACAGGGGTCTACGGGCCGCAGTGGACAACGCCATCGACTTGGCTGAAATTCTTAACTGATGGCGGGAAGACTCTGCCAAAAAATCTGCAGCCCTATGAATATTCTTCATGAAAGCCAAGATGTCATCCCTGTTCACGCCGGAATCAATATCCCGCTCCAAGGTGGCTAGGCGGTTACGAAGAAAATCACCCACAGTAGTAGAGGCTATGGCTACTGAAGCTTGGGCAGAGGAAGCAGAGTAAACCTTCTTTAATGTGGCGTCAGCCCTATGATCCAGAGGATCCTGAAGATTTGATCCATCTTCAAGGGGCACCAGGGTTCTACGAGACAACTTCGCCACGGCTAGATCCACCTTCGGGGGAGGCCCCCAGGAATCCCACTGAGCCGAATCCATAGGGAACAGGTTCTTAAAGATCCTGGATAATGAATGTCCTTTTTCTGGCTGCTTCCACTGCTGCACCATGAGGTCGGTCAGCGTGGCGTCCGCATGGAAGGCAATATGTCCCCCAGAGGCAGACGTGGAGGCTTCCCCGTCAACATCTCGGCCCACTGTAGACCGGATGGACTTCAGCAGCCTGCCTGTTTGTTCATAGTGGAACACAGGTCTGCTGGAAACTACAGAGTCGTCCTCGGAGGAAACATCCTCTGCCACCCGTAGATGTTCCAGGGGAGGGAGGGACGAGGAACGATGCTCAGTGCATGGTCTCTTGGTGAGCTGAGACAAGGTAGACTGTATGCCTTTAAGGGAATCATCCTGCAAAATAAAAGGAGAGTACAAGCAAGGGAATTATTTTTACCCAAGCGATGCCCAACTCACCATCTCCTTGACCCAGGCCATCATATCTCTAGGAGAAGGCTCCTCAGGTGGAGGGCCTCTGCAACCGCGACAACGAGCCCATTCATAGCCTAAAAATAATAGGCGGGTTATAGGACCGGTAGTACCCCGGAGGGGATAACTCTTTAAGCCGCTACCTACCATCAGGGAGCGGAGTGTCGCAGTCAAAACAGGAAAGATGCTTCCTTTTGGCAGTAGATTTCCTCCTATAATCCCCCGGGGGGGTAGTAGAGGATGACATATCCTACAGAGAGAGACCATAGACCATGCGATATTGTCACCAAAACATCCTACCAAGTATAAAAAAAAAGGGTAGATCTTACCGTGTCCAGACCGGACAGCAAGGTGACAAGAAACCTGAAAGTTTGGTTTGGAGGCAAAAAAGGAGTCTTGAAGCTAGGCAACAACCTCTAATGCACAGCCTTCCGCCTTAGAAAAGGAGAAGGTAACTAATAACCGGCCGGCCTGACCTTTAACCCGGCCGGCCGGAAATGGGAGGGGCCATGGCTCACATGCTCCGTCCCAGAAATAGAAAGAAAAGTTTCCCCCCCCCTCTCCAACCAGCCCCGACCAGGGGCACCTACCCCTACCTCAAGGCCAATTCCCGGCCCGAATCTGCGCGCTGCAAGCAGAGTGGCCGGAGTAGATACATAACGCCGGCGCCAGGACTCTCAATGGCGCCGCTATACTTCCGGTCACAACCGGAAGTGTGCGCCCGGCTAATGCGGACGCTGCGAACCTCCGCCGGGAGCTTAGTTCCAGCAGCCGCAGCGTCCGTGAGCGCATAGCGAGCGGCGCCCCGGACATAGGAGGAGGTATGGCGACACGCTGACAGGTGAGCCAGAGGGAGAAAGAGGAGGGGAGGGAGGAGGGAGGGAGGGAGGGAAGGAAAGGAGAGCCAACGCAGGCTAACAACTTTTTTTTCCCCTGACAGGGCAAGGGATCCTTCAATCAAGAAGGTCTGAAGCTGAAAGAAAGAAGAATTATGCTCCAAAGGTAAGTAACCCTATAGAGCCCAAAATAAGAGGACACAAGTCCTCCCCACCTGTCCTTTGACCACACAGGACAGAAAAAAACACGCAGAGGGGAGGTTCTTGTGCCCTCTTATAGGGCCAGCCACGTTTTTTTGATTGGCTAATTAAAAATCCGCCTGTCCTACCAGCACACAGGGGCAGAAATACCCCACATTGTGCCGCTGGTACGGACGACAGGGAACAGCTTTTATGTTGTTGCAGATTTTGCATTTTTTTTACACAAACCTAGGAGTGGCTACAAAAAGAATGGAAAATATATAGGAATTTCTTTTACTTCTTCCTTCTACTTAATCCTCTTCTCTCTTTGGCTCAGAAAACCGCAGCAAAAAAAAAAAAATGCATCTCAGCAACGTGGGGCCTTAGGCTGAGCCCCACATTGCAGAAACACAGTATTTTTGGCTAAGTG
Organism: Leptodactylus fuscus; assembly: GCF_031893055.1. Taxonomy (NCBI): domain Eukaryota; kingdom Metazoa; phylum Chordata; class Amphibia; order Anura; family Leptodactylidae; genus Leptodactylus; species Leptodactylus fuscus. Next base: position 138,847,178 of record NC_134268.1, read on the forward strand.
AATGAAATGTAATCAATTTACCTCTTCCACACACTGGTGAGGTGAGTAAAGGGTTTATTATTTTCTGACAAATTAAAAGGCTTTAATATTGATAACATAATTACTAACAGGAATTAGATTTAATTAGTCTAGGGTAATTTATAAGGGGAAGGGGGCTGTGTATAAGGAGGACTTCTTGTTAACCATAGGGGGACTATTATATATGGATGTAGGGGGGGAGAATTAGTTCCTCTAGCTTTATTAACAATAGTTCATCCTTATAACCCCCCTCTTATATGATATGGTAGTTCCCCCAGCTTTATTCGTATTATTAAATAAGATATTTATATGTGTATTTATAAGGAGAGAATAGTATTAATAACTCTAGGGGAACTATTATACAAGGGGGTATGTATGAAAAGGATCTATTCATAATAAATTGGAGGGGAATTTATATATACAGACATATATAGAAAGGAACTATTATTAATAAAGGGGCCTAATATATATGTATATAAGTGTATGTATATATACATATATATTAATAAAGGGGCTATGTATAAGGAGGACCTATTATTAATGCCTGGTTCACATCTGCGTTCGGTATTTTGTTCAGAGACTCCACATGGGGTTCCCCCCCCCCTCCCCGATTGGAGTACTGAACACATTGACAAGTGGTGAGGAATGAAAGCACACAGATCCCATAGACTATAATGGGGGCCGTGTGTTTTCCGGCTGGTGTCCGCACAAGTCATGAGGACAGGAAAGTAGTTCATGAAGTTCATGTCTCTCTGCATGACTCATGCGGACAGCACGCAGAAAACACAAGGACCCCATTATAGTCTATGGGGTCCGTGGGCTTTCATAAGCTCACCACTTGTCAATGTGTTCAGTATTCAATTTGAGGGTTCCCAAACAGACTCCCCAAACGGAATACCGAACACAGATGTGAACCAGGCCTAAAGCTAGGGGAACTATTAGCCCCTCCTTATTAATAATACTTCCCACAGTCTTATTATTAATTATTATTATTATTATTATCATTAAGGCCAGTGGGAGAACTGTTATTAATAAGGGAGCTATATATAAAATGAGGGTCTGTTATATATATATATATATATATATATATATATATATATATATATATATATATATGGGGAGGGGGCTATTTATAAGGAGGAACTATTAATAATAAGGCCAGCTGGAGAATTATAGTTAATAAGAAGGGATTATTATTTATAAGGGGGGGCTATTTGTAAGAAGGAACTATTACTTATAAGGGGAAGCTATTCCTGATGGAGGGGGGGAGTATTATTTATAAGAACAAACTATTAAGGGGTAACTATTATTCATAAGCAGGGACTATTATTTATAAGGGCAATAAAAGGGGGTTCCCTGTCGTCCTTACCAGCGGTACAATGTGGGGTATTTCGTGCCCCTGTGTGCTGGTAGGACAGGCGGAGTTTTAATTAGCCATGTATTAATTTCACATGGCTTGCTCCCTTTAAGAGGGCACAGATACCTCCCCCCTGTGTGTTTTTTTCTGTCCTGTGTAAAGGATCGGACAGGTGGGGAGGACTCTGTGTCCTCCTAAAGAGAAAGGTAAAGGAAGAAGTTGCAGGTACTTACCTGTTTATGTCATCTTCTGTGAGCACTTTTGCCAGCTGGTTTGTGAATACAAATCCTGCAGGGAGAAGAAGGGTAAGTTTAAGACTACCTTATTACTTCAGTTTTCCCTGCCTCCCTCCCACAGTATTACCTCCTGTGTTCCCCGGCCATCCCATCTTGCTGGCTTGTGGAGCCGTGCGTAGCCCATCCGGCTTGTGCGTGCGGCTCTACGAGGGGGAACTTCCGGTTGCGCGGAACCTTCCCTGTCTAGGAGGTTTCCGGCTGGCCGGTCATAGGGTGACACCGGCAACTTCCGGTTTCGGCATTCGCCACCCCGGGACCACGCAGACAGCAGCACAATACACCTGAGGCTACAGGAGGGTAAGGTATGTGCCAAAGGTCGGTTGGCTCTGGGAGAGAGCGTCTCCTAAAGGGTTAAGAGTGCTCTCAAGGGCAAAGGAACGGAGCTCACATTTGTTGGTTAAGCCACGCCCCTTCCGGTCACGGAGCTGTAAAAGGGTCATAGCTGCTTTGCTTCATTGCCTGCTAGTTTAACCCCTAGCTGGTTCTACGTTGTGGCTTGTGTTTTACTGCTTCAACTGCTTGTGTTTTGGTGCAAACTCTGTGAAGTTTGGTAAGTTGTCTGACTGAAGCTAGGTGAGTCTCCTTTATGGTTCCTTGAATGTACTCCGTTTATGTTTTCCGTATTCCATGCTTAGGTATCTCTGAAAGCTAGTCTTTCTATTGTCATGTCTTCCTCTTCCACCCCTCCCGGGGACCAAGTGAGACAGAAGAAGTCTTCTAAAAGGAGACATCTGGCTTGCATGGAATGTGACGTTCTACTACCTGATGGTAGGTGTGGTTTTTCGTCTGCTAATTCTCCCAATGGTGGGAGTATCCTGAATGTCATTTTTTGCCTCTAGGCTATGACTGGTCACGCTGCCAGCAATGCAGGGGACCTCTGCGGGAGGAACCCGTTACTAGTGATATGGTAGCATGGGTCAAGGAGTACATGGTGAGTACGTTAGCCGCTAAAAGGGGTAGGGTCCCCTCTGGCTTCTAAGTATCCTTGTGTTTTTTACAGGATGATTCCTTAAAGGATATCCGTACGTCACTTGCTCAGCTCACCAAGAAGCAGCGCGTGGAGAGGCGTTCTGCTTCACTGCCCTCCCTGGAGCGCCTCCAGGTGGAGGATGAGTCCATATCATCGGACGATCAGTCCTCCTGTACCGGCAGACCCATTTTTCATCGTGAGAAGACTAATAAGCTGCTGAAGGCCATCCGGTCGTGGGACCAGGTTGGCGAGGGGGAAGCCTCTGCGTCCACCTCTGAAAAGTGGAGGGTTTTTCAAGTGGACGCCTCCATGGCCAGCTTAATGGAACAAGAGTGGAAGCAGCCGGAGAAGGCTTACGTCACCACCAGAGCTTTCAAAGCAGTGTATCCGATTGATCCCTCCCAGTTGGATCGCTGGGGTCCGCCGCCCAAGGTGGACTTGGCCATCTCAAAACTCTCCCGTCGCACTGTCGTGCCCATCGATGACGGGTCAAATCTTCAAGATTTACTTGATAGAAGAGTGGATTCAACACTCAAGAAGGCATATTCGTCTGCTTCAGCCCAGGTGACAGTGGGCATCGCCTCCACGGAAGTAGCGGATAAGCTTCAAGCCCGGTTGGACCGTCTGGAGCGGGATATCGACTCCGGGGTCAACAGGGACGACATCCTGGCGTCCATGGGGGAGATCCGTCTTGCTACGGATTTCTTGAGAGAATCGGCAAGACAGCAGGTGAAGTTGGCTTCCAAGGCCATGGCCCTGAATACCGCTGCCAGGAGGCCCTTGTGGCTCAAACCCTGGCGGGCTGATGTCGCCTCCAAATTTTCGTTATGTTCTCTCCCCTTTCAACCAGGGAAGATTTTCGGCCAGGGTCTGGACGACCTGATGGAGGGACTGGCTGAAGGCAAAGGCAAGTCTCTACCGCAAGCGTCCAGGGGAAGGAGGCCTCCCCCTCCTAGGGATCGAGGCTCTACATCGCAGTTCAGGCCTCAGGGTAATCAGAGACGCCCCAGATACCGCCCAAAAGGCGCGGGGCGGGGGATCCCCAAGGAGGACCCTAAGAAGAAGGGGTTTTGAAGAAACGCCGCTCTCTGTGACCAGCTCTCCTGTAGGAGGGCGCCTTTCCAATTTTTCCATGGCGTGGCATCAACACATTCTGGATCCCTGGGTCCTTCAAGTTGTTCAGCGGGGGTACGCAATAGAGTTCTCCCACCCTCCTGTGGATCGGTTCATCACTACGCGGGTTTTACCAGCTCTACAACAAGACTGCCTGGAGGCTTCCGTGGCAGAATATTTTTCAAAGGGGGGCCTGGAAAGGGTCCCTCCTTCAGAAGTGGGACAAGGAGTTTATTCACCCGTGTTCCTGGTTCCAAAGTCCACAGGAGGGTGGCAGATGATCATAGATCTTCGGTTCCTCAACCTTTTCATAAAAAAGAAGCCATTCAGAATGGAGTCCATAGACTCAGTAACCAACTTTCTATTACACAGCGAGGTCATGGTCACCCTGGACCTGAAGGATGCCTACTTACACATTCCCATCTTCCCGCCTCACAGGAAATATTTACGTATAGCCGTTCTTATGGCTGGTCACAGAGAGCACCTACAATTCACCGCACTACCGTTCGGCATATCGTCAGCCCCGTACGTGTTTACCAAGATGGTCACCCCAGTTGCCGCCGCCCTCAGACTGCAAGGCCTCTTCGTGGTTCCCTACCTCGACGACTGGCTTATAAAAGCTCAGTCTACTTCAATTCTCCATCACCACCTCCAGATAGCCATCTCCTTCCTCCAAGAGTTGGGTTGGCTGAGCACACTCTAGATTTAGTCCGGAACCTGCAGATTTATCTTCAGCGCACACGCGCATTCAGGAAGTCGGAAAACTTGCTAATAAATTTTGTAGGGGGCCATAAAGGCCTCAAGGCTTCTAAAGCAACCATCTCCCGCTGGGTGAAAGAAACAATTAAATTGCTCGGACACCTCTATGCTAAGGAAAATCTCACACTTCCACTCGCACTTTGTTGACCCCCCTAGACCTTGCCGTCCGAAGTTTATTACGGCCTGGGAGTCAGAACTCCAGATCTCCCTGTCTGACGACGACGTTGAGGTTATCTTGTCCTGCTCCCATGGCTTCTCTCCATGCATTCGGCTTCAAGAAAACAGCTTTAAGGTTGTTTCTCGATGGTACAGGACCCCAGTGTGGCTGTTCGCTAAGAACCTGCAGACCACTGACCGCTGCTGGCGCTGCTCCTCAGAGGCCGGTACACACCTACACATTTGGTGGTCTTGCCCCGTGATACAGGAATTCTGGCTAAAAGTCGAAGAGGTGATCCGTGCCGTCAGCTACCCTTATTTCCGCCTCACCCCTGAGACCGTGTTCTTGTCTCTATCTTCAGGAGACTATACCCCTGGAAAGGACCGCTTAGTTACTCACCTGTTGGCGGCAGCCAAATCTCTTATCCCATTGTATTGGCTCAACACATCTGCTCCCCCGATTTCATCCTGGATAGATAAGGTTAAGTGCAAACAAAAAGGTTTTTGGAGCTCACCACACTTGATCCTGTGTCCAATTCGGGGTGCACGATAGACTTTTGGACCGAAAAAGCCAGGAGATAGAGGCAAACAAAATAGAGAAATCGGCATCACTTCCGAGGACAATGACTAAGGAACTGGGTGTTCCGAAACGCGTTGGCGTTTTTTAATGTTTTTTGTCCTGTTTTTTCATTTCTTTTGCACTGTCTGTATTTTTAATATTTAATATGAATTAAAGAAGAAAAAAATTTTCACTGTCCTCGGAAGTGATGCCGATTTCTCTATTTTGTTTGCCTCTAGATAAGGTTAACCAAATATCTCGCTTCGATGAACTCATGTGCTGGTCTTCCAGGTCTCACGACCGCTATGTGAAGACCTGGACCCCCTGGATACTTCATAAACATTGACTTGCTGGACATCTGAACACTCCCCTCCCCCCCCCACACACATTCCCCCCCCCCCCCTTCTCTTCTCTTCTTTCTCTCTCTCTCTCCTTCCTTTCTTCTTTTTTCTTTTCCTCTCTCTTCGTCGTTTCTCTACCATCTACTTTTTTCTTCTTTTGCTTGGTCTGTCTGGGGGTGCCCGGTTAGGCCTGATTTTATGCCCAAACCCGCGTACCCGCAATCAGTCTCGTACTTCACTTCGACTCATGTTAACGGTTTCACTGATTTTGTTTCCCATACGGGTCTTTGTTTCTCATCTCTGTTTTGCTTATAGTATTCCCGCTGTTTCATGAGCGCATTCTCTGTAACAATACTGTCTATTGCATTCTTTGTTCTTTTACAAATGTAAAAAACCCAATAAACATTTTGATTTTAAAAAAAAAGAAACAATTAAATTGGCTTTTGTAAATCAGAACTTACCTCCGCCCACTGTCCTAAGGGCCCACTTGACGCGGGCAGTATCGACTTCTTGGGCGGAAGTCAAGGCTCTTGCCTTGGACCAAATTTGTGCAGCAGCATCCTGGTCTTCAGAATCGACTTTTGTGAAGCACTACCGACTTGATCGGTATGGCTCAGAAGCTACTGCCTTCGGGCGCACTGTATTACATTCTACTTGTGTTTAATGTCCCACCCTTATGGGGGTTACTTGCTATTTCCCCACATTGTGCCGCTGGTAAGGACGACAGGGAACGAAGGATTATGTAGATAATCTTGTTTCCCTTAGTCCTAACAGCGGCACAAGGATTTCCCCCCCTATTGTTGTTTATTTGAAATGTATGTATTATTACTTGTTATTGACACACAGGGGGGAGGTATCTGTGCCCTCTTAAAGGGAGCAAGCCATGTGAAATTAATACATGGCTAATTAAAACTCCGCCTGTTATACCAGCACACAGGGGCACGAAATACCCCGCATTGTGCCGCTGTTAGGACTAAGGGAAACAAGATTATCTGCATAATCCTTCGTTGTTATTACTGGGGGCAGAAAAGAGTATTATTATTAAATCACTATTTTAAAAGGAGTTTTCTATCGACAAACTGATTTTTCATACTGATGACCTGTCCACAGGATAGGAGCCCAGTATGTGATCTGTCAGGGTCTGTCTGTTCTTGTAGCCTCCATGTGCTGACAGTTTATAGTGGACAGGATGCAGCACAGCTGTTATTTAAGTAATAGGACTGACACAGCATCGCCATCCTCTGTATAGTGGTGGTTCTGGGTAATGCCAGTGCCGATTCTATTACTTGGGGTTCGGGTGTTGATCCCTGACAGATCATATACTGATATACTGATGAGCCTTCCTGTGGATAGGTTATCAGTATAAAAGAATCAATTTGAGGCCAGAAAAACCTTTAATTGATGTGATGTTTATTAGGTTAGAAGTCTGTGTAGTACTCATCTATTGTCTTTGATTCACTATACGATGTAATGGAGGTTGTCACAGTATGGAGGTCGTGTATTATCTGGTCCTTGTATAGAGGTGTTGTTGGTCTACACATGATGTGTATTGTTTGGTAATTGTATAGTGGTAATAATTCTCCCCAGTATAGCAGTACACACATAGCAGTTTCAAAACTATATATATTTACAATTTTATTTTTTTTTGTATTCCTGATCTTTTGAGACTATATCACTGCTGCTGGAAATGCCGCCCTGACTTCTGAAATGACTGAATATGATGGTGTTGGTATGTCAGGATATGTGGACCCCACTTTTAATTTTGCCCAGGGCTACACTTTGTCTAAAACCGGCCAATGGCTGCTTTGTAGAGCAGCTCCCTCACTTCCCAGTTGAAACTAGTAGCTAAAGCCGCCATAGCTGACCCCAGGACACACATGCATAGCCAGGGTTCCTGTTTCCAGCAGCCCCAACTGCATTTTTTTGAGCTCCAGTAAACATCACACCATCTGCAACACAGACGCCCAGCAGCCATCTTGGGATCTTGGGTGACATCTTAAGTTGGAAGCCTTCTTGTGGACTTCTCTTGGCAGCAAATGGCCAATTATTGTGCTCTTCCATTGGCCTTGAAGACGCTCATTCAGAAGCACAGGCGGCAAAGTAGTGCTTGAGCCTCTGATGTCCCTGTCGGAGCTCTGATTACATTTCTTCCTCCAACTCCCTGGAGTATCCATAGCACAGCTACAGAGATCCCTTCAGCCTTCACCCCTGGTGTATCCTTCATCCCCCATACATGAACAGCTAACTTGGGCCAAAGGACTCCTCTTACAAGTTGCAATTTTTCCTCTTCCCTGCACATTACTGTATAAAGAACTTTCTAATTACCTTCAATGGTTCTCTGGTGACATCTTGTGGTCTTTTCCAATATCTGCAAATCTGTTAGTTACATGGTAGACAATTCTACCTATATTCCCAAAGCACAATTCCTGAGACATCTAGATCCCAGGACCCCTGGAATACAACTATACTAATATTTATTAAAACTGTTTAACCTCTCCTCCCTGAATTATTAACCATTAACAGCCCCTATTCATTTGCATTTCAGGCTCTTGAGTGATGGACAAATTCTTAAATAAAGCCAGGAACCTCAGATGTACATCTTACCACAATACTAAGCTCTCCCACCCTTCAACCTGCTGTGATACATCCTTCATAGAAAAAAAAGTTACACATACCTATTAAGATCAGGCTCAGTCCATCACCTTTCAGATTGTCAAGGCCTCCTGGAACTGTCATCAGAGACATCATACCTCCCAACCTCTCAGCCCCACCACTTGTTCTCTCCTGTGGAATTAGAGACTAGAACTATAGATCACAGGTATTGACCCTGGTGCAGAAGACCTGGAGAACCACACTAAAAAGGAATAAATCTGTGGTTCACACGAATTATGGAGGATATCACTACAGACATTCTTGCAACCTATCTATCCATGGTGTTGCTTCAGGTCCTTAAGTTCCAAATTCCTGCTGACTATCTCTCGGTTGAAAGGGGGTACTGGCAGGGCCCTCTGAGACCAGGGTGGTGGAGTCAACCATGTAGTTATAGCCTTTTACCATAATTGACCAATCAAAGAGAAAATCCTTTACCCTACAATCACATGGCCGAGTTTCCCTCGTGAAATTGGGTCAGTGTATTGGTCAGATTTACCAGCATGTATGCAAGTATCTATGATGCTAGGAGTCCCTTGTTCCTTTTCACTTCATGTTCTGTATTAATCCATATTTGGAGATGTCATTAACAATCTGAAATGGTCATAACTATACCACGCTTCGCTCTTCAAATGTGTTTTAATGATAGGATCCCTTTAAAGGTTTTAGCCATAACACCGCACAACAATGATTTTGCTACTGAGAGAAAACCATGTGATTTATACTAAAATAATTCCAAATATGAACTTGGAATTTCCCTCACACGTCTAGATTTTAAGTTATACAAGCACAGCCTATTCAGTTATAATATTAATGCATTATATATTGGAAATATTCCAGTGGACATATCCAGACATGTTCGGCACCAAAACTTCACACTTTCGTCATCAACACACCAAGTTAGCTGCATACTATGCAATGAAAAGCAATGTCTGTTTCTGTACTGATGTAAATGGTGTTATGATGGAGTTAGATGGTGCACATGTTCCTGATAAATGGAGGCTAAATGGAAATGATCAAATACTTAGAACATAAATGGACAATTTGTGCTGATCTGACAGTGGTAGCACTGCTGCTTGGCCTACAGTTAGGGCTCGTTCACATGGGGGCGGTGGGGGCCGATTTTGAGCTGACATCAGAGCCGACATCAGCGGCTTCCGCCAGAGGAAAGGGCAGCTCGCTTCTTTTTTCGCCTAGCGTTAAAAAAACACTAGCGAAAAAAAAAGAGCTAGCTCTCTACATAGACTAGCATTATATGGAGGCGGATTATGACGTGGATTCCGCTGTCAAAATCCGCCTCCATGTCCCCGTGTGAACTAGCCCTTAGGGTACACACAGCATATGTGTTTCTTGTGCCTATGGAACAGTCGTGATGACAACAATCATTACAAAATGAGACAGTGGCCTCTCAGAGTCGAGCACACAGTTGGTCAGTACAATGTACAACACAAATCATTGGTCGATCCACTTCACATTTATCTTCCGCCACTTTATATTAAACTTGGTTTAATGAAAAATGTTGTAATTGCACTTGATTGTGATGAAAATGGCTTCCAGAGAAGTTTAGCACACTGAAAACTGAGGCTAAAATAAAGGGCGGAATTTTTATTGGGCCCAAAATCAACAAATAGAGATGAGCGAACACTAAAATGTTCGGGGTTCGAAATCCGATTCGAACAGCCGCACACTGTTCGACTGTTCGAACGGGTTTCGAACCCCATTATAGCCTGGGGGGGGGGGGGGAATGCTCGTTTCAGGGGTCGGCAACGTTCGAACAAATATATACTTACCAAGTCCACGAGTGAGGGTCGGGCTGGATCCTCCGTGCAGTCTTCTCCTTGCAGCGTCCCCCGCGGCGTCTTCCGGCTGTTCATTCACTCTGCCAGGCACTACAAGCGGACATGCGCAGTCGGCTCTGCCCAGGCCCGATGCCTGGCATAGTGAATGAAGAGCCGGAAGACGCCGCGGGGAAGCTGCACAGAGAAGACTTCTAAAGGTAGGAGAAGAACCAGCGTTGATTGGCCGACTGTATAGCATTCGGCCAATCAATGCTGGTTCTGCATCGAACTTTTACATTCGAACAGCGAGTGGTACTCGATCAATACCAGTATTTCAAATACCATAGTATTCGATCGAATACCTACTCGATCGAGTACTACTCACTCATCTCTATCAACAAACTAATACATGATGTCACATTGAGAACAAAAGTCAACCTTCTGTAACTTGCATCTTGGGATGTATTTGTGCTAATAGTGCAGAACTTCCTTGGGAACAGACGAGCTGAAAATGCTGCTGAATTAGTAGACAACATGCTCACAGCATATGAACAACTTGGCTGCTGAATATCATTGAAAATACATTTCTTACATTCCCATCTTGACTTTTTCCCACCCAATTTGGGACACCTAAATCACGAACATGGAGAGCGGTTCCATAAAGATATTTCTACAATGGAGAACAGATTGGAATCCCAGCATGATGGGGGACTACTGCTGGTTTTTGCAATGGAAAAATATGACCGTTCACATAAAAGCGTAAAAGCAGATGCCTGAAGCACTTATAACCGTCCTGGGCCTTGCTCAAGTAAGACTTTTATACTGAAAAACTAGACTTTTTGAAATATTGTTATTCCATTACATTTTCATACACGATTCACTACGAAAACTTTGAAGTAGATCAGGAAATTGTGGGAGTAAAAAATCGTTCTGTTGAAAATTGTTCAATGCTTTCCAAGTGCTTAATTCATTTAGGTATACTTATAGATAGCAAAATCTCCTGATGCGTTAAAACAATTCTCGATTTAGTATATGACAAATGTTTTTTTCCCAGTAGCAGACGAAAAGTGTTTTTTTGTTGTGTGGTGTAATTCTTGAAGAGAGGTGGCGGCTGCCAGGTGGTCTTCCTTACTTTGATAGAGTCCTTTGCACACACATTTTATACTCGGGCAACACTGAGAACTTTTTTACCTGGAAACCTCATTCCTGTATCCACATCTCCTGCTGTGACTTTTATTATTAGGTGTCCCCAGATCATACAACTAACACATCCAGAGCTGAGGCAGTGCCACATACTGGGTTCACGTGAAGTGTTCAGGACCTAGAAGAAGGTCCTTATAAAATACCTTTGCCCGCGACTATATCTGCGTGTTGTTGGATTCGATGATCCGCCTATATTCAACAAATTGTTGAGACGGAGAGAGATCTGCTGCCTGCAACATCCTTCAGCATCACTGGTTTGGCAGTGGGTCAGTAATGGTGTGGGGTGGCATTTCTTTGGAGGGCCACACAGCCCTCCATGTGCTCGCCAGAGGTAGCCTGACTGCCATTAGGTACTGAGATGAGATCCTCAGACCCCTTGTGAGACCATATGCTGGTGCGGTTGGCCCTGGGTTCCTCCTAATGCAGGACAATGCCAGACCTCATGTGGCTGGAGTGTGTCAGCAGTTTCTGCAAGATGAAGGCATTGAAGCTATGGGCTGGCCCGCCCGTTCCCCAGACCTGAATCCGATTGGGCACATCTGGGATATCATGTCTTACTCCATCCACCAATGTCACATTGCACCACAGATTGTCCAGGAGTTGGTAGATGCTTTAGTCCAGGTCTGGGAGGAGATCCCTCAGGAGACCATCCGCAATCTCATCAGGAGCATGCCCAGGCATTGTAGGGAGGTCATACAGGCACGTGGAGGCCACACACACTACTGAGCCTCATTTTGACATGTTTTAAGGACATTACATCAAAGTTGGATCAGCCTGTAGTGTGTTTTTCCACTTTAATTTTGGGTGGGACTCCAAATCCAGGCCACCATTGGTTAATAAATTTGATTTCCATTAATGGTTTTTGTGTGATTTTGTTGTCATCACATTCAAATTTGTACAGAACAAAGTATTCAATGAGAATATTTTATTCATTCAGATCTAGGATGTGTTATTTGAGTGTTCCTTTTTTTTTTTTAGCAGTGTATTTCCAAATGTTCCTTTTGTGTTTCAAACATATTTGAAATCATTTTAGCATATTTGAGTAATTTAGATAATTTACAAGTTTATAAGCAATTTTTTTAAATTTTGAGTATGTGATTTTTTTTCCTGTACCAAACTGTTTGCAGGCAGGAATAGGTGGCATAATGATAGAGCCTCCCATTAAATGACCCAATTTGGAAAAATAGACCCTTTCAGGTATCTTTGAGGCATATATTGAGTATGTTGATCAAAAAATATTGTTTTGCAAAAATTATTACAAATTATGAAAAAAAAATACATTTTCATTTTCTTCAAATATGTGTAATTTTAAAAGCAGGTTTTTTTTGCACACAACACATCAAAAAGAAGAAACACACCCCAAAATATATCACCCCACATAGTCCTTTGTACGCACATACAATAGGGCCCAAGAGGTAGGGAGTGCCAACTGGATTTCAAAACACAAATTTTGCTTGCAAATATTTTAGGCCCATTGCACATTCGAAAAAGATTTAAGTTACCAAAGCAATTGAAAACCCCCATAAATAACACCATTTTATAAACTAGACCTCTTAAGGTATTCATTTAGGGGTATAGTGAGTATTTTGACCCCATAGGTTTTGAAAAAATTTGCGTCAAACAAAAATTTTTCATATTTTTTTTACACAAAAGTGTCATTTTAAAGGCAATTTTTTGCACATAACACATCAAAATTAAGAAAAACACCCCATAATAGATGACCCCATTTCTTCTATGGTCAAAAATGTGCACAAAAACCCTGCACAGTTTATTAAACAATTGCTCATGAACACGGCAATACACCATATGTGGTCATAATCTGCTGTATGGGAACATGGTGGGGCTCAGAATGGAAAGAGCACTATTTGGGATTTGGAGGGCAGATTTTGCTGGAATAGTTTTTCAGGTGCCATGTCACATTTGCAGAGCCCCTAAAGTATCAGTACAATGGAAACCCCTCAAAAGTGACCCCAATTTAAAAACTACACCCATCAAGGAATGTATCTAGGGGTATTATAATATTGAGCCTAAAACGCTTCCCAAAAATTAATGTACAAATTGAAATTTTAAATTTATAGAAATATGCCATTGTGGTGCCCAATACGTTGCACCCACTTTGTGTTGTCAGAGACCTGCACTCCTAAAACTATTAAGTGGGCTAGCCCAAGGGTCAAAAATTATATATGTGGGTGTAAACTGCTGAGCAGGCTCAGAAGGGAACGAGCACTGCGCTTTTTAGCTTTTGGGTTACAGATTTAGAGGTACTTTCTAGGCGCCATGTTTTTTGCAGAGCCCTGGAGGTGAAAGAGTCCTGTAGGGGCAATTTTAGGGTCTCTGCAAATGTGGCATGGTGTCCAAAAAACAACAATCTAAATCATCCACCAAATGGCAGTGTAAGCCCACATGTATCACACGGGTGTACCCCAGATAACATATTTAATGCCATATGTGGGTAGAATCAGCTGTTTGGGCTCAGCCAGACACAGAAGGGAAGAAGTGCTATTTTGTTTTTTGGCGCACAGTTTGCTTTTTGGACGTCACTTTTGCAAAGCCCCTGAATTGCTAATTAAGTGGAATCCGCAGACATGTCACCCCATTTTGGACACTACCTCACTGATGGGATTTATCAAGTGGTGTAGCGAGCATTTTAAACCCTTGAGTGTTGCATTTATTTCATTTCCAGAAATGAAATCGCAGCTGATAATGAGAAGTTAAAAATGACATTTTTCCAGAGATTCGCCATTTTATTGCCTGATATGTTGTGCCCAACTTATGTCAGCAGAGATACACACTCCAAAAACTGGTAAGCGGGTATCCCGGGCACAACAGCTTTTAGAGCGTTCATCTCTGATACAAGTCGGGCACAATATATTACGCACAGAAATGACGGATTCCTGGATAAAGTGTCACTCACCTCTCACAATCAACATCGTATTCATTTATGGATAATAAGTTATAGCAACACTTGGGGGTTAAAAATGATCTTTGTACCCCTGGATAGATCCTTCAGGGGTGTAGTTTCCAAAATAAGGTCACATATCAGGGGATTCCACTTTACTGGCGTTTCAGCTCTGCAAAAGTGTCATGGCATCCAAATATCAAAAAACCCTTCTTCTCTTCAGTGTCCGGCTGTGCCCTAATATCAGTTTATACCCACATATGATATTACGTACATTATCCTGGGTACACCAGTGTCATACATGTGGCATAGACTGAAGTTTGGGTGCACAGCAGGGAGCAGAAGGGAAGGAGTGCTATGCGGCTTTTGGAGTACAGATTCAGATGTTTGGTATCTGAACGCCATGTCATGTTTGTAGAGCCTGTAAGGTATCAGAAAAGTGGATTCCCCAAAGGAGTGACCCCATTTTGAAAACTTCACCCCTCAAAGAATTTATCAGGGGGTGTAGTGAGTATTAGTATCCCAGACGTGACTGCACAGCGGATGGTGAAGGGGGAATATATAAGCGGTGTGGAGTACCTTGCAAACACCAAATTCCCTACTATGTCCCAGTAGCTCCTATGCTTGGGGGAGTCACTCTGGGGGTCACTTCTGGTTTCTTTTCCCTCATAAGCTCTAAATTTGGGGTGTCCCCTGATATTCGCTTGCACAGCTTATATATTCTCTAACTGCCGCAGCCAGTTGTGTTCTAATGATTTGGCGATTTGGCAGGTTTTTGTCTTCACATTACTAGATACTATATTTTCTTTATTTTTCTGGTGACGTGGCCATATAAGGGCTTGTTGTTTGCGGGATGTGATGCATTTTGTAATGACACCATTTTTGGGTGCCTACAACTTATTGAATACATTTTATTAACTCTTTTTTGCTGGATTAAAAAATAAATCAATTAATGCTGGTATTGCATTTTACCTTGTAAATTTTTCGCCATGCAGCGTACAGTATAAGTAACATGTTATGTTTATTCCATGGGTCAGTACGATTACGGCGATACCTCATTGATATTGTTTTTTTATGTGATACTAATTCTGCAGAACAAAAACATATTTGGGGACAGAAATCAATGTATTTGCATCACCATCTTCTGAGAGGCGTAACTTTTTTATTTTTCGGTTGACAGTGTTGGTTGGGGGCTTATTTTTTGCAGGACAACCTGTGCTTTTTATTGGTACTGTTGTGGGGTACATATGACTTTTTGATCACTTTTTATAGCATATTTTGTAAGGTGAGACGGCGAAAAATCACTACTTCCGGTGTTTTTTTTCCGCTTTTTTTCCCCGATGTTCATTGTGTACATTAAATATTGTTTCCATTTTATTGTACAGATTGTTACAGATGAGACAATATCAAATATGGTTGTTTTTATAAATTTTTATGGTTTTTTTTGTATAATTCATTTTCTATAGAAAAAAAGGGAATTTTGGGGGCTTTAACTTTTTTTTTTTTTTTCACTTTTTCATGTGTCCCTTTAGGATATTTGATTCAGCAATAGGGATGACCCGATCTTGAGATTTCAGGATCATTTTCTAGCCGATCCCGATCGTGAAATTTGCTCGATCACCAATCGGGTTCCCATCTTTCCCGATCGCTCAACCCTAGTTATGTGTTTATGGAGTAGGGTTGAGCCGATCTTGAGATTTCAGGATTGTTTTTAAAATCTGATTTTCAATCATTTTCCAGCCGATCCCGATCGTGAAATTTGCTCGATCGCCAATCAGGATCGCATCTTTCCCGATCGCTCAACCCTATTCAGCAATGGTTTCATTGCTGGATCAATATTATAGTCTGCGAGACACAGGCTGCACATGTCTTGCAGCCTATAGAGGAAGGCAGCCTTTGCACGCAGGCATAAGCTGTCTTCCTCATTAACCGGCAGGATCAACCAGAAAATGGGGGCTTCAGGCATCCTGGGGTCATTGGCCAGACCCCAGGCTGCATATTAGAGATACTGGCAACCCCAATCTCGCCGCCGGGGGGTGCCGGGGACCTCGGCAACATTGACCAACCTCTTGGTGCTACCATCATTTTTTAGCTGAGCTCTGATGGGGTTTAAAGAGCGGGTGTTAGCTGTCAGATACAGTTAACACCTTCTCCATTACGTCGGCATTGACAAGGAAAACCTAACCTGTCGGTGCCGATGTAATTTTATTATGGGACAGTCGTTAAAGGTGTTTTCCCATCCAGTGTGCCAGCACACTGCCTGAAACAGATCAGATAATATGCAAATGCATGTACACAATGGACTCAGTGTTATCTGTGTGTTTACATAGAGAGATAACAGACCTGGCTTTATCAGCAAAGTGAATTTAACTGATAGTCCTGGCAGCAGAAGTTTAATATAGTATATGAACATAAATTCATAACAGTCGTGAAGCCATGTCATTTACTGGGATAAAAAGTAGCCTATGTGTTAATCGAGGTTACAAACTATCTATGTGCCAAATTTCATCCAAATCTGTTCAGCATTCACTTACTACTGTTATCTGTTATCAGTCATTATCACAGAATTGTATATTATCAGAGGATCACCACAAACATGGCCTGTATAGCACCAGTAAAACATCGATCTTCGTCTGGCTCGGTCTCCAGGATTTGCTGGTTATTTTTATGGATTTTGCACCAGTAGTAGCAGGTTTTGCACTTTACTACATAATCCTAAATGGGAAGGAAGCCTGGACCGGTGGTCTACACCAGCCAATCGTATTAGTATGTTAATTTTTAAAAGGACAGAAGACAAATGACAGCTGTTGGATTGGTTGTAGCTGCATCACTTTTTTTCCACTACTTACATAAATCACCCCCTATTGCATCTTATGCTTTTTTGGACACATATTTACGTTTTCCATTATAACTCTTGAAAAGGCAGGTCATCCCTCCTGACTTCAGTGGGATGTTTTATACCCACACTTTATACCTGGAAACACCAGATACTTTCTCTAGTATCTAAATAAATCCCACTCCTTTTCCATAATTGTACCATACCTTGGTAGTTAGTTGTGCCATCAGACTCTCATATATTAGTCTATAATGCTGTAATAGGGACTGTTGGGTACTTAAAATTGAATTTACCTGTACTGTAAATTCAAGACTTTTCCCTAAATGCTTTGCTTTAGCAATGCTGCTTCATTTGCTTCTATGTGAAATTATTCCTTCCATTGCTTACACATTGTTGTCAAGGAATATGGCCTGTTCTATCACCTAACATAAGTTTCTAGGATTGATGACGTAACTCACTTCTCTCTGAAGGGGAGAGGGACTGCGCTTGCTATATTACTTTCAGAACTCTTATATACTGTTCTTCCATCCAGGTAATCAGGTATTCTAATTGCAGTTTCTGTTATCTCTCTATGTAAACACAAAGGAAACAACACTAAGTTTACTGCATTGCTGTTGTCTGTGTAAGTGTCCTCCAAATCTGTGTAAAGTAATATACATATACTGGAAATATTTGATCTGCATTATTAGACTTCTAGTAATCATAATAAATACATTTTCATGGTAAAGGCAATGTCTATATCTATTGAGGTACATCTATAGTGTCCTATTCATTAAAGAGTCAATGTCCGCCCACCAGCATGTTGAAAAATACAGGAAGTGAGAAGAGGAGACAGCAGGTAGATGACAAAGGTAGTTTTGCCTTTCAGGATTCTGGCAAAGTTGGGTGATTTTCAGTTATTTTGGACTGCCAATTTATTTGGTTGAATGAATGTACTCACAGTGAATGTTCTACCACGTCTTTTCTACCCAGGAATACTACTGATTTGGATCCCTTGTATTTTTTTTTTTTTTTTAGAGAACATGCTGTTCCTCCACTTTGTGTGGAGGAGTGGGTTGTCTTGTTTACAGTGGAAATTACTCTACTTGCCAAAAAGAACGTGGCAGAATTATGTTACCAAACATAGTTGTTGTTTTTTTGTTTTTTTTTATTTCCGATCAGTATGTTTTTGTAGTATGGGAGGAAATCCACACAAACACGGGGAGAACGTACAAACTCCTTGCAGATGTTTTTCCTGGCAGGATTCCCGTGCTGCAAGGCTGCAGTGCTAACCACTGAGCCACCGTGTTGCGCCACCAAACATAGTTTTTGACTACTGGGCCAGAATAGTGGACTGGTACAGACGCTGTCATTTCAAAGGCTGATTGGTGAAACAATTGTGTCACTCCAGGGTTGTCAGATCTTGGGATTGTGTGCAATTTCCCTCTATATTCCCATTGCTTTAATCATTATCCTATATACTGGGTAAATCCAGCGTTTTCTCCCTGACTTAGCTGCTTTTTGGATGTCTCCTAGTGGGCCAATATAGAGTTATAGGGTTTACAGCGCCAGCAGGGTGACTGCAGCATAGCAGCCTCTCCTCAGAGCTCCCTATGGTGTCAACTAGCATTGCTGACAGCTAGAGATAGCAAACTTCTCAATATTAATTTTGTGTTAAGGTTCATCGGCTCAAGTCCTCGGTTCGTTTTGGGACAAACACTACGAAAACATAGTGTAGAATGTTCTCAGGGCTCATTGGAACCTATCTATCAATTTCAGAAGGGCATACCTGACAGTCTAGCTGGGCTGTGAGAAACGCCCCTCCTGACAGTTCTCGTCCATAGCCCTTTACTGTCAGAGGCGGCGTTCCTTACCTCCCAGAGATAACACTAAGCTATGAAGAATCCCCCACCCAGTAGTGGCCTATGGACAAGTAGTGTCAGGAGGGACGTTCCTCAAGCTCAGCTAGACTGTCAGGAACGCCCTTCTGACAGTGTGGGCAGACAAAGGTGCCGTTAGAACGGCACGGACATCTCCTGCTTCATGGCACATAATGGGAAAGCGGACAATGCGTTGAATTCAGTGCATAGTATAGTATATAAAACTGCATGTGCCTGAGGACATGAAAGGTTTTCTTTAAACATACACTGCGCTGACACAATTTTGTGTATGTTTGAGTGGTGGCAGGCATTAAGCAGCTGTGGCTGCATGTGTGGCAGTGTACCACGGCAGAATATGATGGATCAGGCTGAAGGACATGTTCGCTTTAATGGTGGCAGTGGTTCTAGGCAGCTGTGGCAACATGTGCAGCAGTGCAAAATATGATGGACCAGTCCACAGGACATGTCTGCCTGAGTGGTGGTAGTGGTAGCTACATAAAAACAGCATCAGTACAGTAAATGAAAGATAATGATAAAGGGAGCTAGTGTTAGCACTATTCCGAGGTATCAGCCGGAGGCATTTGAAAATCCTCACGGATCCATGCTATTGGTGGAAAAACTGTGCGCACACCCTGCTATGCAGGTGTCAGCTGTATGTAACGTCTGACAATGTCCTCTAACACCTCCGGTTGGAGCTGAGCTCCGATTGCAGTCATCTCAGGGATTTTATTATATATTGGGGTCTCGATCACTCCCCCAAACCCGCTCTCCTCAGACCCCAGAGTATAATAATCAGAGGCCCAGGGGAAGTGATTAAAAATAACAAACGCTTATACTCACCTTACCTCACCTAGACTCCTGCTTCACAGACATCACTGCTTGAGCCTGTGACCTCACGGGCTGGAAGAGCTCCAGAGTGCATGCTGAGCTCAGGACAGGTATCAGTATATATATATAAATTTTTTAAAATTTATAATCACGATGGCAGCCCCGAATCTCTCCGCAAAGGGTGCCGAGGGGGACATGTAGCATGGCGGAACCTCTTGGATGCTGTGGTCAAGCATGAGGCATTAAAACTCCTCATTGGAGCTGTGATTTGTTACCACAAAGTGTGAACAAAATGCAGATTTGATACGAATAGAATATTTCCTGAAATTTACATTGAATTCCACTTCGTCAGCTTCGATTCGCTCATCTCTAATCAGCACCCCTAAAGGCTGCAACCCCCATACCTCATTAAGCAGGAAAGAGACATGGGTCTCTTTCTAGCAATGAAATAGGATTTTGGTCCTGGCCCATAAAACATCTATTAGTAATACTTACCAAGAGAAGAGTCTTAAGATTCCCTCATGTTCTACATAAGGGGGCGTTCACACTACCGTCGGTGTCCGACATGTAGTGTCCGCTCCTAGTGTCCGCTCAAAATCTGTCACGGACACTAGGAGCGGACACTAGATGTGTCCGTGACACCTGTCATTCACTTTAATGGGCATCGGGTGCGTTCTTTTGCACTCCGTGCCCGTCCTTCTCTGTCCGCAAGAGAAGACGTCCGACTTCTCAAGCGGACAGAAAAACCCTGCATGCAGGGTTCCTGTTAATGTGGGCACCCACCGTAGGCATTAGCGCTGGGTGTCTACTGTATAAAACAGTACACACTTGGCGGCTATGGCGGCCACCTGGCTCCCGAGCGGCCGCCATAGTTAAACACCCGGCATCTGCCATAATAGTGCGGCGGATGTTGGGAAGGGATAAATAGCTGCTGCTTGACTTATTCTGGCACAGTTGAAATTTTTCTCTAGCCCTCATCATTCCCGAGTAATCAATGCAGTAAGTTTTGGTGCCTGATATGCTATTTAGGCTCTGTGTCAGACATGAGCAGGCAAGGGGTGTGATTCTGAGCTCTGACACTGGCTGCCTCTGACTGGAGTTCTGAATCCTGTTCCCCTGTCTGACATCGCCCTTCGGACGTTACAAAGCTTAAACAGCACATAAGGCACCAAATGTGACTGTGCTTGTTCCTCAGGAACGGTGGAAGCTAGAGATACATTTCAAACTGGGCTGGAATCAGTGGAACGGCAAGGCCTAACAACTTGAATTGAAGGAAAGTGGTGAAAGGTCTTCTTTAAAAGGTAAAGTCGGTTTTTCCCAAGAAAAGGTGCCACTTTATTATATAGTAGAGTTTGGTTTTCGCCGCTCATCCCAGTGAAATATTCAACATATTTACCATTTTACTTGAAAGAAGAAAAAAAGACACTACATTAAATTCACATTTTATTATAATCTAAATAAAGTTGATATTTTAATGGAAAAGTAGAGGACTATACATAGAATGTTTAAAGCAATTATTTTTACATAGTGGATACATTTGTACAGAAGAAAAAGAAAAATAACTGGCAGATTAAGGTATATATAAACGAAGTGGATGATAAAGGTGATAAATACACTGGCATTATATTATTTAAACAAGGCTTTTAGCAAATTAGCGTTGGTACGTATTAACACTGTAATAGCAATATACTTAAAAAGCAGGATTACTGGCTTATACTTGATTCAAACTCTGTGTAGTAAGTACCTGTGTAAAATCTACAAAAGAATACAAAGTGAAGTGCTGAAATAGTCAAATGTTTTCAACCAGAAAATGTAAATGAATCCATATTCACATTTCTCATCTACTGTTAATTCTGTGCAGCATTACAATATTTCATATAAAAAAATTACATGGTAATATACCATTAAAAGAAAGGCATACACTACAAAAGCGTGTCAACATTTTAAAAAGTACACCGACTTCAGGTTGGTCCATAAGTGTATTGCTGGCCTATAAGAAGTCCAGGATTGGCAAGACCAATAACTTTTGAATATGAAAATGATTATTGCAAGATAATAAAACAATCTTTGTATTAACATAGAATAAAAATAATTACAAGACACTATATTAAAAGTAGAAGTAAGGACATACTGCATCATTATATGTATTCATGTGAATGCTGCAACTCCGTAGAGGAGGAATACAACATAATGCAACAATCAAAAGCGTTTCTGGTCACATAAATTAGCAGAACTGCTTTCAGCTCCTTCTCTATCACTTTGTATTCAGCATTTTCTTCAAAAACACCTTATAAAATCTTTCATTTGGGCAGAGGTTTATACAGAGGTGCCAAGAGGTTGTGCAACACAACTAAACACCTTTATACAAAAAAACAGATATGACAAAGTATAATAACACGGTAAATCTTTACAATCCCACTAGTATCCAAACAGACTCATTTAGAGACTAAAGCAGTATACAGTCCAAAGTTTTCAGGTAACAACAAAGAAGCTTACAATACTTTCATCATTCCTGCTGTTTTTTTAAAGGGGTATTCCCATCTCAAGGATCCTTTTTTTAAGGGGTATTCCCACCTCAAGGATCTTATCTAAATTGCTAGTTTATGTAAATTCTAGAGTTATATTGCTTTAGAAATGTTTCTTTGTCCACCTACTATGTTAGATTATTCCTCCCATTGTTTACACAACATGGTCAAGGGGCCTGGAATCTCTGCTTATCTAGCATTATAGGAGGAGGGAGTAAGTCATTGTTCACTGGAACAGTTATCTCTTCCTATTAGGACCTGAGCAATCAGGTCAGCTAAATGTAGTTTGCTGACAAAGACTCCCATCTATTGTCTTTCTATGTAACCACATACATATCATTTAGTTTACTGCAAGACCCTCCTAGCAGTATGGTTTTTTTTCTCTCTAAACCTGTGTAATGTAATATACATTTAATGTGGATATTATTTGAGCTTCATTATTTTAGATTTCTAGTTATAATAAATAATCTCTCATGGTAAAGGCAATGTCTATATCTACTGATGTACTTCATAGTGTCTTGTCCATCAAAGAGTCAAAGCCCTCCCACCAGTTTGTTAAAGAGGACCTTTCACCATTTTGCACACAGGCAGTTCTATATACTGCCGGAAAGCTGACAGTGCGCTGAGTTCAGCACACTGTCGGCTTTCCCGATCTGTGCCCGGTGTGAAGAGCTTACGGTCCCGATACCATAGCTCTTCTATGGTCAGAAGGGCGTTTCTGACAGTTAGCCAGAGACGTCCTTCTTCACAGCACAGCCAATCGCGCTGTACTGTGAGAGCCGGGAGGAACTCCCCCCTCCCTCCCTGATAATGCTCGTCTATGGACGAGTACTGCGAGCAGAGGGAGGGGGGAGTTCCTCCCGGCTCTCACAGCACAGCGTGATTGGCTGTGCTGTGAAGAAGGACGTCTCTGGCTAATTGTCAAAAACGCCCTTCTGACCATAGAAGAGCTACGGTACCGGACCGTAAGCTCTTCACACCGGGCACAGATCGGGAAAGCAGACAGTGTGCTGAACTCAGCAGACTGTCAGCTTTCCGGCAGTATATAGACCTGCCTGTGTGCAAAATGGTGAAAGGTGCTCTTTAAACTGGTTAGAGAGAGAGATGGGAAAACTCCTTTAATAATTGGTTTTAACACACACATATATAAATGAGAATATGGAAATGAGGATTTTTACATGATTATCAAATTATAACATGAAATGTATGGCTATAATTTACATTTAAGACATGCATTTCTGCATAAAATTGAATATAAGGTTGAGGGTCCCATGATCACATAAATGTGTACGGATTATTTTATATAGTTTTATCTGGATTAATTCTTTGTATTATGCTTGTAGTAATAACACTCTAACACTGGGCTTTTTTAAAATTAATAAGCAGTCATACAAGATAGTATATAGCAGGGGGAACTGGGCACATTGAGATATAGTGAATATGTTGAATACAACCTGTATTTCATTGTTGTAATCCCTGCTGAGTATAAGGCTTTAAGTCTAGGGAGTAGTTCCACAGTCATGTAGGGCAGGTTGTCAGCCAGTGAGTTACTCCGCTCACTAGACTAATAACCCCATAGTGAGCAGGGGTATGTATCAATAAAATATAAAGTTACATTATATATAGCTTTATGGGAAAATATTCAATCTACTTAGTTCATCCTTGTTCTATAAACATGCTGCTTGCAGACTGGACAAAATAGTTAAGGATTCAGATTCTGTTTAACCGGTACATTGCCTCTGCAGCACTATAGTTGTTTCAAAGTTGCCCGCTTACATATTGGAATTAAAAAAAAAAAAAAAAAAACCACACGCTTCTCATGGTCATTTTTATTACCTTACAGTATGTTGTGGCGTTCTTTCTAAAATCATCTACTAACACTTTGTATAAGTCATAATTTTGTAGTATCTTTGATATATTCTTCTGGTGGACAGAAACTTTCCCAAACTACGGACTTTCTTCTCACTAGTAACCACCCACTTATTTCCCTTTAGAGTTCCACTTACGATACTCCTCTAGTGCATTAACCTCCTCTGACCATCCTGTGACCAATGTCACAATAATTCTCATCTACATTCTCTAAACCACTTGCACTTACCATTTTAAATACAAACATGCTTAAGCCTTTGCTTTATTTCCAAAGTTGTTACTTCTTTCTTTACATCTAGTTGGGTTTAATGTAACCAATAATAGATGGTTTAATATTGTTATTTTGCCATTATTAGCCACAAGTAGGAATTGAGATCCAGGGAACAAAGACTGATACCCCACAGGGATCCAGGAAAAAGAAACAAAGTGGCATTTCTAAGGACCTTCTGTCTCATATAATATTGTGCAGAGAAAACAGTTTTGATAACCAGTGTCCTATGTGACGCTGTTCGAAAAGCAGATTCAACCATAAAATGATATAATCTCTGGAACCATAATACTTAGAGTCTGCAAGATACAGCAGTTTAGAACAGGAATGGAACTTGGTTATGACATTTTTGATACCACATTTAAAGATTTTTCCCTTTATTACTATCTGTTCAGTCTTGCAATTATTTGTATATCTATGGATTGTACAGGATAAAAACAAAAACAAGGCTGCTTTCTTTAAAAAAAAAAAAAGTGCTGCTCCTACAGCTCGTGTGTGGTATTGCAGCTCAGTTCCTTTCAACAGAGCAAAGCTGCAATACCACTTACAACCCACGGATTGGTGTGGCACTATTTTTATTTGTTACATTATTATTTTTTATTTTAAGAAGAAAGCAGCAAAGTATATCTAATCCTGTAAATCCCATTAATAATGTGCTCTTAGGAGGACAAAAAATATCAAGCGAGGAGTTCACTGAGGAGTTCTACAGCTTTTTCTGAGAGCCAATCATGACCTTTGACACAAAGTTGACAATGGCACTAGCAGGTTGCTCTGGATCATGTTCTGCAAAAAGATGACAGATGTTGTCGTTGCCATTGCCTTTCCTGGCTACAAAGCCAAACACCCTGTTTAGAAAAGAAACGTTTTATTACTAGTGGTTCCTTTGTTACAGAAATTACATAACACATTTATCTATACAGCTGAGGGGATCCATTTCTTGTATGCATGAACTCCTGCACTTGTGGGAAAACGGACCTCCAACATCAGCTATTGTACTTTGTCTTTTTTGTGGTTCATGAGATGGTGTTTCTTACAATGGGTAGATTTACTAATGAAGATATGCCAGAATTTTGGAACAAGTGCCAGACTGGACTGGATTAGACTACATACCTTGTAATTCATTTTAGACACTTTTTACACCTAGTCAGCCAGAAGGACACTATACAGTGAAAAGGCGCCATGACTTTGCAGAAAGGGGACATGGTTTAAAGGGTGTCTTTTTTTCAATATGATGTCAAGGGAAGTAAAAAAAAAAGAAAAAAAAAAAAAAACCTCAAACAAACCATAGTCACCTGTCCCTAATGATTCGTGGTCTCCCAGCATGGTCTGTTCCTGATGATCTGGTGTTTTCTTCCTGCAGAAGTCCCTGCTGCACCTGACCACTGACACCGATCAGCAGCCTCATGAAAGGACATGGGATGTCACAGGTAGTGACACACTGGAAGAAAACACCGGAGCAGCAGGATTGGACCGCGCTGAGGGACACCAGTGCACCGGGTACAGACGACTATGGGTTTTATTTATTTATTTTCACCTTCTCCGGTCTCATATTATAAAAAACAACAACAAAAAAAAAAAAAGTGGTTCTCTTAGATCTTGGTGCATCTTTTAGCATACTCTAAGCCAGCAAATAAACAGTGTAAGTATTGATAAGTACCATACTTTTCGGACTAACAGACGCACTTGCTAAAAACTGCCTGCATCTAGTAAAGACCAGGAAGGTCCCACAGTGCAAGAGCCCCTTGACCGTTTTCTTAATGGTTAGGAAAAGTGCTGACAGTGCGATTGCACATCTTTTTCCATTTTTGTCTGAAACCTGTCAGATCAGTGTGGGAGAAACACTGCCCTTGCAAACATGCAGGTTCACAAAAACCAGATGGTGAGGAGCAGCAGCAGCAGGATCTTTTATGATGTATTGAGCATTTGACCAGTCATATGCACGGGGGGAGTCAGAAACAAAACCTGATAAGAGCTGTGTGTATAGCATATGTGGACTGCAGCCTGTGTGTACATAAAGTTTGTATGAGTTCAGCCGAGGAATCTGCGGTAAGATAGGGCAGCTCGCTTCTTTTTTCTGCTAAAAGCTAGCGGAAAAAAGAAGCGAGCTGCTCCCAATGAAGTCAATGGGAGCAGCAGATTTTGAGGCGGATTCCATGTCAAAATCCGCTGCAAACTTGCCCTGTGTGAACTAGCCCTAAGACTGCGAGATGATGCTAGAAACGATTGCCCTTTTCAAAGAAAAAGAACCATCAGAGATATTAAGTCTTCCCGATCCTTTTAGCAGAACTTTAACTCTCCCAAGGAGCTAATAGCGACTTTGTATAGCAGATCTATGTTCTCGGCAGTATCCACGAGCCACAGAAACAATTAACTAAATGAATTAAGTGAAATCATTTTAGTGCAAACTAGATAAGGAATTAATCTCTAAAATGAACTAGATTTCCAATCACTAATGGTCACATATTGCTTTGTATGAAATATTTTTAAAAAAGTAAAGTTTTTTTTTAAATGTCACTACACATATAATGTAATGCAAGTTTTACTTACTTTGCTGAAAGCCCATCTTGTGTCCATCTAAATATAGAAAAATAAGTTATAAACATGCCATTATATGTTCAGATAAGTCTTATTAAAAGGAGGAAAAAAGAAAAAGGAGAATAGTTCTTACTTTCTGTCCTGTGGATCCAGGGCACAGAATATGACCGTATTTACTGGATAGTGTCTTCGGAAAAATAGTCTGTCAAGAGCAATGGAGGAACAAACAAAATGTTACACAAAGTACACCAGCGGGCTATTACTTATCAGATAAATAGCATAACATTGAACAACACTGGTAACATAAAATCCCAAGTAAAATAAACACATTTTGTTTTCACTATGTACTGGGTGTCATTTTTTTTTTCCTCATCTAATTGCGAATGGAGACTATTTCATAATATGGCCACAAAAGGCCAGCAAACAATGAAGGTATCGTTTTTAATAGCAGTGCTATATATACTGTACAATATGTATTCAGCATGATACTAAATATATAAGTATATGACAACCCATGATGCAGTAGCACTGGGAAATGTAATCTGGAAATCAAAATTAAGAAAAATAATCATATACATTATTATCAATGGTTTATTTCAATGGGCCTGGCAACACTTCAGTAATCTCAATTTCTGGCTTGTGTAATAGTTTCCTTACACAATGTCTCCACTCCTTAAAAGTATGAATGTAATGTTGTGTTGCCAAACAAAATATATAGGATAATAATAATGTGGTAATACAATTCTTATTAATACTAATATTACTATGCAAAGAGTCCGGGAAAGGAATCTTACTTCCGCTGATTGTCCGTTAGAGTAATGCCTTGGGCAGACACCTTGAAATGCACCACAGTGGAAATAGGAGGGGGGTCTTGAAGTTGAGTTATACTCAATGCTTTCTGCACAGCCTGATATCCTGTAAGTGACTCCATTTCCACTGAATTCAGATACCAAACATTGCAAGCTGAAAATGAAAAAAAAAAAAAAGCATTAAAGAGTCTGTAACACATTTTCTAGTGCGCCAAAAAGTGCAAAAATAATAATGCGTAAAACAGATACAATAGTGCAAAAATACAAAAAACAATCAATCAATAATATGGCTCTTAACATTCCCTATTCCTCAAATGTCACATTTATAAATCTATTTCAGACACCAAACACGAAAGCAAGGTTTTGTTAGAACTCTTTAAATGAAAGTCCACATGTATAGGGATAGTCTGATGGATGACCACTGGAATATGTTCTGGTCTTATTGTTTAGCGATTCCCACATTAAAGGGTTGTATAACAAATTTAACATATTCTTCAACCACAGGATATACAAGGGAATAAGTTTCTAACTGATGGGGGTTCCAACAGTATAACAATCCTCAGTGATCCCTTCACATTGTATAAATGTTCCATAGTGACCTCCATAAAGTAGCTCCTCCACACAATATAGTATCCCATAGTGGCCCCTCCACAAAGTGTTATGTCCAATAGTGATCCCTGCAGTTTTCATATGTGGGTTTCAAACCGAATGCATCTTCTGATAAAAACATATCCTTGTTAGTGAATACAGCCTTACTGGGAAGTGTACTATTAAGAGACCGGATTGTGTGATAAAGACAAAGTGTTATCTGCACTACGTGAGCCAAATTTATATACTGTATTTTTCTGACTATAATTACGCACTTTTAGTGTGGAAAAACCTTGCTAAAGAGTCCCTGCATCTTCTAGGCCAAAGTTCTGATGAGTGCCACTGTTCTCCTCATGAATACTGTTATTTTTGGCCTTTACTTAGCTGAGCACCGGATGTCTTGTAAAGAAGTGAAAGTGTACTAAGTAGCGGTAGTGCCAGCAGCTATTTTTCGATTTATGGTAGACACTTGATAAGTGGACACTCTCAGCACAATATAAGTATGAAGCTAGAGGGCAGTTTTCTATAGACCTAAATACTGAAGAAGAGTTGAAATAACTGACAACCTATTAATTTGCCACAATAAATGAATAATTTGCTGTAAAAAATCACTTCACATGATTCAAAGGAGCTTGGTGATCCCTATGCGAAAAACTTTGGTTCACTTGTGTGATATAGTATGGAGACACTGAAGCAAGAAATATCTTTTTGCATGTTGGAATGTGTAATAACAGGGTCTGTGGTGACAGTACAGCAAAACGGTCAGAATGAATTTGGAAAACGTGCTCCACCTAGAAACTGGATTTCATGTTTAGTGAATGGAAGATTATAAAGATAATCTGTTTTCCCTTAGCCCAAACAGCAGCACAAGATGGGGTATTCCTGCCCCTGTGTGCTGTTAGGACAGGTGGAACTTTTAATTAGCTAACAGTTTTTCCCCCTATAAGAGGCCAGAGCGACCTCCTCCCCCCTGTGTTAGTCAAAAAGTATAAAAGGCAATATAACAATACAAACATTACCATAAACAATGGGAGGGAGCCTTGTGCTGCTGTTTGGGCTAAGGGAAAACAGATTATCTTTATAATCTTCCATTCCCCCTACGCCAAACAGCAGCACAAGATGGGGATCTAGCAAGTAAAATCCCAACTAGGGTGGGAGATCTTGGCAAGCAGATGCCAAGACAGAATGTCCGAAGGCTGTGGCCTCTGAGCTGCGCCAGTCCAATCTGCAGTGTCTGGCGAACATCAGATGAAAACTCCAGGAAGCAGCGGAACATATCTGCTCTAAGGAGAGCGAGCGTCTCTCTGACCGGGAAGTTGGTCCAATTCCGGTACTGGTAGGTCTTGAGCGCGAAGAGAGCAAGCGATGGCCTCCCTGATCAATCTTGACAGGGTGGCTTTAACACCTTTGTTACGGCCGTAGGTATTGATGAGCAGGTTCTTCGAAAGGAAGCTGTACAATCCAAATATATGCGCAGATATATGCGACCCTAGGACAAAATCCCTGGATGAACCCAAGTTGAACCCTATGAGGGAAAAAGGTAATGAATGGCTCCGAGGCAGCCAAAGCTTGTAATTCTCCAATCCTTTTGGCAGAGGTAATTGCCAACAAGAAGGTTACCTTGTAGGAGAGATATCTCCAGTCCACTTCTGTTAAGAGTTCAAACGGGGGAGAACAAAGCCCCTGAAGAACCGCAGCCAAGTCCCATTGCGGGACAGGGGGCTGCATCTGAGGGCGGAGCCTAGAGGCCCCTTTAAGGAATTACTTTAATAGAGGATCTTGTTATAACCAGGTCCCTAGAAGAGCGGAAAGTGCTGAAACATGAACCTTCAGGGTAGCTGGAGTTAGCCCCTTATCCAGGTCACTCTGTAGGAACTCCAAGACCGATTCGATAGCAGAGTTATTAAGCTGCCTATCCGAGATCCTTTGGTAACTCCTGTTAGTTGAATCCGCTCTTGAATGGGCCAACGTTCTTAGAACGGCCTGGGATAATCGTCTATCTCCGTATACGATGCGGTCAACCTCCAGGCCATGAGGTTGAACCTGTCCAGGTCCTGGCAGAGCTGTCAGTTCAGAATTACCAGGTTTTGGACTTGTGGAAGCCTCCAGTAGGTCCCTTGACTCATTAGGATGAGGTGGGTAAACCATGCCCTTTTTTGGCCAGAACGGCATGATCACTATTGCCGAAGTCTGGTCCTGCCTGAGTTTCGCCAATACCTTCGGAATCATCAGAATAGGAGGAAAAACGTATGCCAGTTTGAACCTCCAAGGTATTGACAGGGCATCTACCGCCAAAGGATTGTCTTCCCGGTAGAGGGAGCAAAACCTCGTCACTTTGGCGTTGTATTGGGTGGCCATCAGGTCCACCTCGGGGAGACCCCACATCTCAGTGAGATGATGAAAGATGTCCGGATTTAGGGACCATTCGCCTGTCATCACCAGGCCACTGCTTAGCTGATCCGCAAGGATGTTCAGCCCACCTTGAATATGAACCGCTGATAGTTGTGAAAGATTCCTCTCCACCAGGAGAATATTAGATTTGTCACCTGCAGAAGCGAGGGGGATCTGGTTCCCCCCTTGTTTGCTGATATATCGGACTGCTGTTAAGTTGTCTGTTTCACTCTCACAGCTTTCCCTTGCAGGTGGGGTGCAAACATTAGAAGCACACGGTGCACCGCAGTGAGCTCTCGCCAGTTGGACAAATGAGCCTTCTCTAAGCTGGTTCCAGGTCCCACGTACCGGGATCTCCCCCAGAAGCACTCCCCATCTTGTGAGGGAGGCATCTGTGGTCAACAGGGTCCAGGATGTCTGGACCGTGGATTTCCCGTCTCTGAGCTGGGACCACCAAGCCAGTGATCGACGGGTTCTGATGGATAACTGGATAGGCTTCTGTAGCCCCGAAGGACTGTGGTTCCCGACTCTCAGGATCTCGCACTGTAAGGGGCGCATGTGCCATAGGGCCCACAGAACTGCCTTGATGGCTGCGGACATGAGACCTAGGACCTTCATGGCGGTCCTGATAGTAACCTTCCGGGTTGTGGATAGGTGATGAGCCGCTTGACCAATCTTCTCCTTCCAAGGAGGAGGCAGGGAGATCATCATGCTGAGAGAATCCAAGATAAACCCAGAAATTGAATCGGGGTAGATGGAACCACTACCAACTTCTGCCAGTTTATTAGCCAGCCCAGCTCATTTAGGAAAGCCACAGTGGATTCCAACTGTGTGGCAAGCACCTCCTTTGACCGGGCTTTTAGGAGCCATTCGTCTAGTTATGGGACAATAAGATCCCTTGGAGGCGCAGGGCGGCTACGACCGGGGCCACTACCTTTGTGAAGGTGTGGGGGGCCAAGGATTTGCCGAATGGGAGAGCTGTCTAGATAAAGTTGCTTGATGCCCTTGAGAGGGAGGGTCCTTACGTATTTGTCTGGCTTGAACAAGTTGAAGGACCGATGGATCTTGGATAAGCCGTGATCAGGCGGACATATGATGAGACCAAATAGCCTACCCAGCCGATCTAGATGTGCTCTCCTCAGAGAGGGAGGCATAGGTAGTCAACAGGGTCTGGCGTTAGATGGACCATGGCCACTCTCCACCAGAGAGGGATGCATCAGTGGTCAACAGGGTCCAGGTAAACTGGACCGTGGACTCTACATTTAATTTCATGTTCCTCCTATGGAATGCTTCTCTAGATGTGCTCTCCACCAGAGAGGGAGACATAGGTAGTCAACAGGGTCCGGCCTTAGCTGGACCGTGGACACTCTCCACCAGAGAGGGATACATCAGTGGGCAACAGGGTCCAGATAAATTGGACCGTGGACTCTACATTCAATTTCATGTTCCTCCTATGGAACGCTTATCTGGATGTTCTCTCCACCAGAGAGGGAGACATAGGTAGTCAACAGGGTCCGGCCTTAGCTGGACCGTGGCCACTCTCCACCAGAGAGGGATGCATCAGTGGGCAACAGGGTCCAGATAAATTGGACCGTGGACTCTACATTCAATTTCATGTTCCTCCTATGGAACGCTTATCTGGATGTTCTCTCCACCAGAGAGGGAGACATAGGTAGTCAACAGGGTCCGGCCTTAGCTGGACCGTGGACACTCTCCACCAGAGAGGGATGCATCAGTGGTCAACAGGGTCCAGATAAATTGGACCGTGGACTCTACATTCAATTTCATGTTCCTCCTATGGAACGCTTATCTGGATGTTCTCTCCACCAGAGAGGGAGACATAGGTAGTCAACAGGGTCCGGCCTTAGCTGGACCGTGGACACTCTCCACCAGAGAGGGATGCATCAGTGGGCAACAGGGTCCAGATAAATTGGACCGTGGACTCTACATTCAATTTCATGTTCCTCCTATGGAACGCTTATCTGGATGTTCTCTCCACCAGAGAGGGAGACATAGGTAGTCAACAGGGTCCGGCCTTAGCTGGACCGTGGACACTCTCCACCAGAGAGGGATGCATCAGTGGTCAACAGGGTCCAGATAAATTGGACCGTGGACTCTACATTCAATTTCATGTTCCTCCTATGGAACGCTTATCTGGATGTGCTCTCCACCAGAGAGGGAGACATAGGTAGTCAACAGGTTCCAGCCTTAGCTGGACCGTGGACACTCTGCACCAGAGAGGGATGCATCAGTGGGCAACAGGGTCCAGGTAAACTGGACCATGAACTCTTCATCCAATTCCACTTTATTCCTATGGAACTTTTCTCTAGATTCGCCCCACTAGTGAGAGAGGGGCGTTTATAGTCAACAGGGTCCAGCGCTAGCTGGACCATGGACATCCCGTCCTTAAGATGGAACACCACCTGGATGAAAGACAAATTTTGAGGAATAACTAAATTGGCTTGACCCAGACTGCTGAGTTTTTTGTCAGCTGGATGACACAGCCTCCTCCATCCAATTCCTCATTGCCCGTATGGGAATCTCCTGTAGATGCGCTCTAAAATGAAGCCCCTCCAGGCCCCACGGGTTGTGATTCCAGGCCTCAGACTTACCTTCTGCAGGCCGCATGCGCTATATGGCCCAAGGGACTGCAACTGCAGACCCTGACATAAGATCCAGTAACCTTTGGCAGTTAGGATGGAAACCCGCTGTATTACCTATAAATAACGCACTGCTGATATGATCTTTTCCCACCTAGAGGAGGGAGATTTTCAAGCAGACAGAGTCTAGCATGAAGTTTAGAGACTTTCTCCATGTGAATGGACCATGAGAACCACAAGTACCTTATTAACTTTTTTTTTTTTTTTTTTTTTTTTTTTTTTTTTTTAATATCACAAATGCAAAGTGCAACTGGGATTGAACCCAGGATACTGTGGATTCAGGCATACAAGTCTGTAACCCTACAGCTTGAGCCACTAGGGCTTCTATTTCTAAGTAAGACCTCTTATGAAAACTGGGAGAGGGAACCTTACCAGAAATCTGCATGTACTCCTTCACCCAGGAGATGACAACAATAAATGAAGGGCTCCTAGCTGGAGGACCCCGTACTGACAGCAGTGCAGACATGCATAACCTTACAACAAATTGCCTTAGAGCATCCACCATCATGTGAGCAATAAGCAAATATGCACCTAATAAGTAATGATAGTACATAGGTATATGAACCCTTCTTTTAGGTTCACAGCATATAGTCCCCGCTTAGGAATTAAATGCACATTGAAGAACCGCAAGAAATACAAAAAATATTTGGTTGGATCTTACCATAATGGCGGTGAATCGACTTCGATATTGTGAAGTTGACAGAGTGCCCATAGGAATAGAAATTAGTGCTTTTAGTCTCTGCAGTGAACACAGAGGGAAAGCTGAAAGAGGACACGGCTTACCTTACTGCAGGCAGTAAATGAACTGCAGCTGAAAAAGTCAGTAACCTGCACAAGGCAGGTAAGACAAAAGACTGCAGTATAAACCTAGATCTTTCACTCAAAAAGAAGGGAAAGAGAAGAAAGGATCTAAGACACCTTATTCTAAACCATAGAGGAGGCCACAGCCTCCTCCACCTGTCCAGTCGCACAGGACAGAAAAAAACACAGGGGGGAGGAGGTCGCTCTGGCCTCTTATAGGGGGAAAAACTGTTAGCTAATTAAAAGTTCCACCTGTCCTAACAGCACACAGGGGCAGGAATACCCCATCTTGTGCTGCTGTTTGGCGTAGGGGGAATGGATGTTTATGTCATGAGAAAAGTCTGGGGTGCCCAAAGACTTTGAAAGAGACAGTGAATAGGATTCAAGCCATATGAGCATAGTCCTATAAAGTCTACCAGCCTGACCAGTATGGTCCCGTAAACCCCGGTATGGCTTATCTTACAAAAACATTTCAGTTGTAAGCCATACATCTTACATCTTCTGCAGCGTCTGAAGCCAGTTAACAACATGAAACCCTGTGCCTTATACTTTAACTTGCAGAGGCCGAATTCGCTGACAGGTTATACCTCAGTGGGATGGTCAATCACCACAATGTTAGGATTTGGGCTCAGAAAAGCAGTGTGCTTTTGTTGAGTGCAATATCTATGCGCCCCCCCCTTTTTTTTTTTTGTCAAGGATACTGTCACTGGCCACTCCTACCTGGACACAGTAAATAACGGTCACAGATAGAAGATGATCCACCAATGATAACTACTAGCAGATGGAGGTTTGCAGATGTCTGTATGAGAAGCCATTAGAACATGAAATGGACTGTACTGGAAACAATTCACCAATGATATGTATCAGTCCATATCAGAGGATATGCTGAGTCACCAATGCAAATCACACTGACTATTTGTAGTGTTTAAATAAAACTTGTAGGATATTCTCTCCATTACGAATACTGAAGCTATCATTTTGCACAATTCTTTATTAAACATTCTGTATATATCTTGGAATATGATAAAAATGTATTTCTTTATAATCAGTCAAAAAAAAAACTTGACACAGGTATGTAGCATTCCCTCGAGCATTAATCTCCATGATAACTAAATTGCTTAGATAAGAAGAAAGGCATATGTGTAGTTTCAGAATGTGAAATGTAAATGATCGAGTAACTTACACACAGTCGAGCAATAACTGTAACTATAAACGGATTAGCTCAAACAGGAAAAGAAAATCTCCAAATGTAGAAATGGACTACCTAATATAAAAAACTGCCAGTACAAATCTTGGTACATAATGTAGTTGAATTGAGTAACAATCTTAAAGGGTCTGGGATAGGTGCCCAGCCATAAATATTAGATAGTATAGCCAAACTTGCTAGTAGTTTGTAGTGATAATGTGTGAAGATGAGTAGCTTGTGTGACTGGTTGCACTGCTGATATCTAAGGAATATAATAGAATGAGGTATAAATCCAACCTGTCTTACCCATGCCATTTTAAGACTTGGGGACTTGTGATGGTTGTATATTATATTTACACATTATTTAGCCAGATAATTCGGACTCAACACTAGTATTACGCTGCCTGTGCAACACGGCTGAGCACTCTGGCTTGCACATGTGAAGTACATTGTTTCAATATGCTTCACTCGTACAGGCTATAGCCAGAAAATCAAATTAGGAAACAGTGGATATAGCAATGTGTCCTTAGCTCCATTTTGTTATTGGCTAGACATGTTCAGATGTGTGTCACAAACCGATTAAGTTTTCATGAGAGAACAGTTTCACAAAGTGGCATCCTATATATGTTATATGTGGCCACCCAGTGGATGTGTTGTGACCTTCAGCCTATCAAGGGTTTTGCTAGCATACCACAATATTGTATGGAATTTGTTTCATGAGAAATTGGACTCCTTAATCAAATTCCATATCTGTATCCACACCTACATGAGAGTAGGTCAGAATATCTCTAGCATTACATGACTTACCTGCTCCTTGTTTGAGCAGCTCTGCAGCGGAGTTTGCAGCAGTCTGGGGAGCAGTCTCTGCAATCTCATCTAAAGGATCTAAAAACAAAGATTTTATTATTGAGACTTTATTGTACTAAATATAATCAGGATGTCTATAAAACCTTTCAAACCATTTTGGGATACACATCCCGTCTTGTATTGTTTAGTATTTCCTACCATTGAACTTGACATGTATTGCACTGTACATCTGTTCATACAAGTGTTCGTTACATGAAAAAAATTGTATAGTTTGTAGGCCAGTAAGCTGGTCCATGATCAATACGGTTGCTCTAGCTAGAATAGACTATATGTACATATGCAAGTATTTGCTTTACGTTTATGCCTATGATATATAAAAATTGAGTCTTCAGTAGTTGATACCTTTTTAATGGCTAACAAAAATGATGACAGATTGCAAGCTTTTGAGACTACTCAGGTCTCTTCATCAGGCATGGTATAACACTTTCTGAAGGGATACATATTCATACACTAAAGGACACAGAAATAAAGTGTTTGGTGCGACAGGTGATGGAGATTATAAGTCAAGTAGCCTCATCTGGATTATGCAGTTCAGTTTTGGGCAACAGTTCATAGAAAGGATGTCCTAGAGTTGGAAAAGGTCCTCAAAAGAAGGCCACAAAACTGATAAGAGGCATGGAGGACCTCCGATATGAGGAGAGACTAAGGGCCCCAAGCGGCGGCAACGCATTGCGGTTCTTCTCGCAGCGCTTTAGACAGAAAGTTTGCAGAGGTTTCCTCTGAGGACTTTCTGTTACAATTATACCTATGGGGACACCGCCAGAGTTTCTGTAGGTATAACTGACAAGCTACAACTTCCAAAAGTGGGCATGAGATTCACTAGAATACCGTTCACTTTGTCCTGACTCTAAAACACTGCGATTCTTCCGGTGGCGTTTACGCCCCGGTTGGGCCTTAGCCTAAAGGAGTTATATCTGTTTAGTCTGGAGAAGAGGCACTTAAGGGGAGATATGATAAATCTATATAAATGACCCATACAAGAAATATGGTGAAAAGCTGTTCCATGTAAAACCCCCTCAAAAGACAAGGGGGCACTCTCCCTCTGTCTGGAGAAATAAAACATTTAATCTCAATAAGTAAAAAGGCCGTGTCACAGTAAGATCTGCGAATCTGTGGAATACCCCAGTAGCTGGTCACAGCAGTCACAGATGACAGCTTCATTAAGGCTTAGATGCCTTTTTAGAGCAAAATAGCATTGATGCTTATGGAAATGAATTTAATGGACATAAGTCTTTGTTCAACTGTACTAGCTATGTAACTATGGAATATATATATGGACTATATCAGTAGTGGAAAAAAGAGCTTGAAAGGAACTTTTCAAAAATGGAAACATAAATAACGTTTATTACTTATGGTTTTCATCCTATTCTTGCAGGAATGTGCTCACTCCCATGTTTTTACTAGAACAGCCTTAACAGCACTGGGCAACCACCTGTTGAAACTTCTGCCACAGCATGAGCTATGCGAGTACTTACGTGGTAAATAAAGTAACTCCTCTGCATGAAAGAATCATTAGCAAAACCTCTTGATAAGATTACATAACACAGAATCCTTCAACTAGTTATTGCCGTAAAGAAGTGTGTATAACTGAAATGTTTCACACACACAGCTACCTTCCCAGGAGCGCTACCCTCCCCACCCCCCAAAAAAACAAAACAAAACCACCACCCAAAACCATACCCTCTGCAATAGTGTCTCCCACTCTAGCGTAACCAACCCAACCATACTTTCTCCCTCTTTTGTTATATGGCCTAGCCATGTATTATTTGGTCCCTTAATTCCACTTAATGGCTACTATGTAATACTATGATATCTATGCGCCTCAGTTTGCAAGATATAGGTGTTAGTTTCAGTACCGATATCTATCCACTGTCAGAAAGGTGGGCATCATCGCTGGGCCATGAAGAGCGTGCCCCCTGTATACCTACGGAAACGCTGGCGGTTTCCCTATCGGTATAATGGAAGCATAAAGTCTATGAAAGGTTCTGTGAAAAGTGCTAAAGTAAAAACCAGAATGCACTCCTGTCGCTTTTTTTTTTTTTGCTGCGGTACGCTACTTGGAGCCCAAGCCTAAAGGTGGGTTTCCCATGAAAACAGTCATATCCATAGGATACGGGATAACTTGCAGAACAATGGGGGTCCAACCACTCAGACCCTTACTGACCAGGAGAATGAGTGACTTTCACCCCCTGTTCTGAATGGATTGATTTTAATGAGAGTTGAAGTACAGTGCTTGGCTATCTCCAGCACTACCACTAAAATTAAAAGAAAGGTCTGTTGCCCATTAACTGCCCCATTCGGAAAGAGGGAGGTAAGTCATTTTTCTGATTGGTTAGTGGCTGAGCATTTGGACCCCACTGGATTTTCCCTCATCTCTCTTTTGAGAGCTATATCTTGCTTCTCACCGTGTACAGCATACAGGTGATTTGTATATTTGCAGGGAAAGCATGGATGTCCAATTATATCTTGGCACTATAAAAGGTAGAAATGTGCTTCAGAGTTGGAGATATGTATCCTAATCCTAACTCTTTTCCACTGATATCTCTGGAAATAAGATCGGTAGAACTGTCATCTTATTTTCTTCTCTTTCATATGAAACTAACATGTTTCTACCTGCTATAATGTACAATAAATAACTGAAGTGACCCCCTTACAGTCCCTTCCATTACACCGTACACAGTGAGAAGCAGGGTGTAGGTCTCAATAGAGAAACAAGGGAAAGAATAAAGAAATGCAGGATTTAACAGAAAGGAGCCAAAATGCGTCACTACAAAATATATTAATGACACAAAAGTAGGGGCAACACGGTGATTCAGTGGTTAGCACTGCAGCCCTGGAGTCCTGGGTTCGAATCCCGCCAGGAACAACATCTGCAGGGAGTTTGTATGCTCTCCCTGTATTTTTGTGGATTTCCTCCCATTCTGTAAGACATACTGATAGGAAAAAAAATGTACATTGTGTACATATGTGGTTCACAATCTAAATTAAAAAACAAACAAACAACAAAAGTGGCCAAAAAAAAAAATCTAAAGTTTAGTTTAGTTACATTTAATTGAGCTTTGAAGGTGACTTGTGATACTTGCAACATGAAACAGTATTATTTACATCTAGACTATTGGAAGTAGCTAAGCACTAATTCTGATACTCTGCATTCTGCAATAGGTTCTGCTCTGTTGATTCTTGCATAGTTGGAACAGCCTGAGACTGCCCAGCTGAAAGTAGACAGCCTACTTAGCATATTGGGTGGTTAAAGTAACAGAAACGATGGCTTGGGAATGGTAGTAGCTAAAGAAAAAATGTTAACAGCACTGCTCTCAGTAGAGTGGCACCTACTGAAAAAATGTAAATAGAGTTGGCAAAGACTGTGAAAGGACCTCTTTAACCTGAGCAATGTCTCTGCAGCTTCACTAGAGCAACGGCCCTAACTCTATACTGGGACTGCTATGGCAGACAAGTGCATGCATTTTATTTTTTTTAAAATAAGGTTTTAAATCTCTTTTAATACACCAACAACTATGTCACAGAGCTGTGCCAAACATTTATAAATTCAGTCATTCATTAAAAAAAAAGTTTATTTACTATAAAAAGATAGCAGAACTTTCTACTTTTGAGATGCATACCTTTATCAGGAATGAGTAATTTACATGGCAATGCCAGAGGTGTAATTGAATGTTGATAGACCAAAGCTGTCAAACTTCCTGCAAAAAAAACAAATACATGTTAGACATGGGTTTACTTAAAGAGGACCTTTCATCAGATCGAGCACATGCAGTTTTATATACTGCTGGAAAGCTGACAGTGCGCTGAATTCAGTGCACTATCGGCTTTCCCGATCTGTGCCCGGTGTAAAGCACTATCGGTACCGTAGGGCTTTACAGTCAGAAGGGCGTTTCTGACACTTAGCCAGAGACGCCCTTCTGCCCAGCAGCGCCTATCGCTGTACTGTGGAGCGGGGAGGAACTCCCCCCTCCCACTCCTGATAATACTCATCTATGGACGAGCTGTGTGAGCAGAGGGAGGGGGCGTTCCTCCCCGCTCACACTGTACAGCGCGAAAGGCGCTGCTGGGCAGAAGGGCGTCCCTGGCTAACTGTCAGAAACGCCCTTCTGACTATAAAGCGCTACGGTACCGGGACCGATAGCGCTTTACACCGGGCACAGATCGGGAAAGCGCTATCGGTCCCGGTACCGTAGCGCTTTATAGTCAGAAGGGCGTTTCTGACAGTTAGCCAGGGACGCCCTTCTGCCCAGCAGCGCCTTTCGCGCTGTACAGTGTGAGCGGGGAGGAACGCCCCCTCCCTCTGCTCACACAGCTCGTCCATAGATGAGTATTATCAGGAGTGGGAGGGGGGAGTTCCTCCCCGCTCCACAGTACAGCGATAGGCGCTGCTGGGCAGAAGGGCGTCTCTGGCTAAGTGTCAGAAACGCCCTTCTGACTGTAAAGCCCTACGGTACCGATAGTGCTTTACACCGGGCACAGATCGGGAAAGCCGATAGTGCACTGAATTCAGCGCACTGTCAGCTTTCCAGCAGTATATAAAACTGCATGTGCCTGATCTGATGAAAGGTCCTCTTTAAATACTACTTCAGAAGTAAACTCAAATAACATTGTTCTTCAGCATCAGTATTACATACTGTTTTTCTGTGTTTTTTTTTTCTCTTTTTTTTTTTTTTTTTTTTTACATCACTCACGTTATTGAAAACAGAATGTCTACTCGTGCCAAATTCTTTTCCATAGTGTGCATATGTACCCCCATGGCATCGGATGAGAATGCATCAATCTACTGATCATCTGCCTATATAGTGTGCAGCTCTCTTTGTTAGTAAATAGCTACGCCTATTTATGCATATGATACATATAATTTAATCCAACTATATCCTGTGCTGTAATTCTGATTCAATTATTAAAGAGATAATTAAAATACATTTCTGTCCTGGTCAAAATATTGTACCTTGATTACCATAGAGAGAGAAAAGAGGGAGGGGAACCATGTATACAGATACCTGGAACAGCAGTTTACTCTGATTTAGCCAAGGTTCTGTAATAACTGGTTATTTATAACCAGAAATTATTGTGTCATCTTCCCAGTTCCACATAAATCCATAATAAACAGGGTTAATCAGTTACTGCTTGTGAACACGCACTGAATATAAAATTCATGCGAACTTTCAAATCCCTCACTATTACTCACCCCATGCAGAAACTGGATAAACAGTTTTTACTCCTTGCACAATAAAAAGTACTGTTTTTAAGTTGCATTAAAGGAGTTGTATCATTATGGACACTTATCCGCTATCCACAGGTCAGAGGATAAACGTCCGATTGCTGAGAGCCCAATTACTGGGTCCTCAGCGATCAGAAGGATGGGGGGGGGGGCAAAAGTCCTCCCAAAGCCTTGTTGTGAATTGAGCTCCAGTGTGCTTGCATGTCCGGCGAGCCATTCACTTCTATGAAGCTGCAGATGCTGTCGAAGAATACAGTCTTGGCAGTTCCATGGAAGTGAACGGAGACGGGTCAAAAGGAGGCTTTAGGGGGACTTTTGGTACTCTGTCCTTCTGATCACTGGGGAACCCAACTGTCAGGCCCTCAGCAATTGGACCCTTATTTCTTTGTCCAGTGGATACGGGATAAGTGTCCATAACTGCATAACCCCTTTAATAATCACTGCAAAATGAAAGACATTCACAATATTTACCAAAATATGGTTCATTGGGGCATCCCTTCAAGCGGACACCTTTCTGCACACATTCAATTAAAAAGTGGCGGACAAGTTCGTTTGTCAAATCTCCACCTATTAGAATGAAGAAAAAAAAACACTGTAAATAGGAATACATTCATATAATGTCCTTGTATACAGGAAACTTTACACCTACTGTAAATTCACCAAGTATAACTACTGAATGAGACTTCAAAATCTATTTGCTAGTAAGACAGTTTCACGTGTTATACACTTTTAAATCAGCTGGGGGCAGTAAAAAAATAAATAAAATAAAATAAAAAAAAAGCAGCCTCAGGAAGAGACCCATAATGTCACAGGTAGTGACATCGTATGCCATACGCTGATTGGCCTCAGTGGTCATGTGACCACTAAGGCCAAGCAGCGGCTTCAGCAGAACTCCAGAAGAGACCTGTTCAGCAGAAGGACCGGAACGACACTAGAGCAGTGGGGACAGAGGAGTATGCATTTATTTTACCCTGCCCTCAGCTGATTTAAAAGTTAAAAGGGTTGTCAATTTTTGCCTGTTC
This sequence comes from Leptodactylus fuscus, assembly GCF_031893055.1. Classification (NCBI taxonomy): domain Eukaryota; kingdom Metazoa; phylum Chordata; class Amphibia; order Anura; family Leptodactylidae; genus Leptodactylus; species Leptodactylus fuscus. The sequence goes on from NC_134268.1 coordinate 138,889,544, forward strand.
AACCCGTTTAAATATGGTGGTTGTAAAATATAGAAAAACTAGTAAATAGGCTGGTGACTGTATTGAGATAGGCTACAGGTCACATGACTCAGCTGGCATCTATATAAAAGTCCATGGAGGTGGGAAAGGAGCGAGCACAAAAGAAGAAACTCAGGCTTAGACTGGTACTGGAGATGAATATAAGGCTTATAACACAACCAAAGTGCTCTCCTCACATCAGTACAGGTCATTACTTCTCTATGTCCTGGGACTATTTCTGAGTGTGAGAGAGTTAGAGAGAATACCTAGTGTGTGTAGTATATGGCAGCTAATCCATACTCACAAGCTTAGAGTATATCCAATTTCCAGATACAGCGTGCAGAGGGTTAAACTGCTAAACCTGCAGAATAAGTCGTGTAATACTGTCACAGCGCCTGTACACACGACAAGTTATCATGGAAATCAAATGAAATGACAGCTATCATCTCACTCTCTAAAAAGCTGTTCATGAGTAGAGATGAGCGAACACTAAAATGTTCGAGGTTCGAAATTCGATTCGAACAGCCGCTCACTGTTCGAGTGTTCGAATGGGTTTCGAACCCCATTATAGTCTATGGGGAACATAAACTCGTTAAGGGGGAAACCCAAATTCGTGTCTGGAGGGTCACCAAGTCCACTATGACACCCCAGGAAATGATACCAACACCCTGGAATGACACTGGGACAGCAGGGGAAGCATGTCTGGGGGCATAAAAGTCACTTTATTTCATGGAAATCCCTGTCAGTTTGCGATTTTCGCAAGCTAACTTTTCCCCATAGAAATGCATTGGCCAGTGCTGATTGGCCAGAGTACGGAACTCGACCAATCAGCGCTGGCTCTGCTGGAGGAGGCGGAGTCTAAGATAGCTCCACACCAGTCTCCATTCAGGTCCGACCTTAGACTCCGCCTCCTCCGGCAGAGCCAGCGCTGATTGGCCGAAGGCTGGCCAATGCATTCCTATGCGAATGCAGACTTAGCAGTGCTGAGTCAGTTTTGCTCAACTACACATCTGATGCACACTCGGCACTGCTACATCAGATGTAGCAATCTGATGTAGCAGAGCCGAGGGTGCACTAGAACCCCTGTGCAAACTCAGTTCACGCTAATAGAATGCATTGGCCAGCGCTGATTGGCCAATGCATTCTATTAGCCCGATGAAGTAGAGCTGAATGTGTGTGCTAAGCACACACATTCAGCACTGCTTCATCAAGCCAATACAATGCATTAGCCAGTGCTGATTGGCCAGAGTACGGAATTCGGCCAATCAGCGCTGGCTCTGCTGGAGGAGGCGGAGTCTAAGATCGCTCCACACCAGTCTCCATTCAGGTCCGACCTTAGACTCCGCCTCCTCCGGCAGAGCCAGCGCTGATTGGCCGAAGGCTGGCCAATGCATTCCTATGCGAATGCAGACTTAGCAGTGCTGAGTCAGTTTTGCTCAACTACACATCTGATGCACACTCGGCACTGCTACATCAGATGTAGCAATCTGATGTAGCAGAGCCGAGGGTGCACTAGAACCCCTGTGCAAACTCAGTTCACGCTAATAGAATGCATTGGCCAGCGCTGATTGGCCAATGCATTCTATTAGCCCGATGAAGTAGAGCTGAATGTGTGTGCTAAGCACACACATTCAGCACTGCTTCATCAAGCCAATACAATGCATTAGCCAGTGCTGATTGGCCAGAGTACGGAATTCGGCCAATCAGCGCTGGCCAATGCATTCTATTAGCCCGATGAAGTAGAGCTGAATGTGTGTGCTAAGCACACACATTCAGCACTGCTTCATCAAGCCAATACAATGCATTAGCCAGTGCTGATTGGCCAGAGTACGGAACTCGGCCAATCAGCGCTGGCTCTGCTGGAGGAGGCGGAGTCTAAGGTCGGACCTGAATGGAGACTGGTGTGGAGCGATCTTAGACTCCGCCTCCTCCAGCAGAGCCAGCGCTGATTGGCCGAATTCCGTACTCTGGCCAATCAGCACTGGCTAATGCATTGTATTGGCGTGATGAAGCAGTGCTGAATGTGTGTGCTTAGCACACACATTCAGCTCTACTTCATCGGGCTAATAGAATGCATTGGCCAATCAGCGCTGGCCAATGCATTCTATTAGCGTGAACTGAGTTTGCACAGGGGTTCTAGTGCACCCTCGGCTCTGCTACATCAGATTGCTACATCTGATGTAGCAGTGCCGAGTGTGCATCAGATGTGTAGTTGAGCAAAACTGACTCAGCACTGCTAAGTCTCTGCATTCGCATAGGAATGCATTGGCCAGCCTTCGGCCAATCAGCGCTGGCTCTGCCGGAGGAGGCGGAGTCTAAGGTCGGACCTGAATGGAGACTGGTGTGGAGCGATCTTAGACTCCGCCTCCTCCAGCAGAGCCAGCGCTGATTGGTCGAGTTCCGTACTCTGGCCAATCAGCGCTGGCCAATGCATTCTATTAGCCCGATGAAGTAGAGCTGAATGTGTGTGCTTAGCACACACATTCAGCTCTACTTCATCAGGCTAATAGAATACATTGGCCAATCAGCGCTGGCCAATGCATTCTATTAGCTTGATGAAGCAGAGTGTGCACAAGGGTTCAAGTGCACCCTCGGCTCTCCTACATCAGAGCCGAGGGTGCGCTTGAACCCTTGTGCACACTCTGCTTCATCAAGCTAATAGAATGCATTGGCCAGCACTGATTGGCCAGAGTACGGAATTCGGCCAATCAGCGCTGGCCAATGCATCCCTATGGGAAAAAGTTTATCTCACAAAAATCACAATTACACACCCGATAGAGCCCCAAAAAGTTATTTTTAATAACATTCCCCCCTAAATAAAGGTTATCCCTAGCTATCCCTGCCTGTACAGCTATCCCTGTCTCATAGTCACAAAGTTCACATTCTCATATGACCCGGATTTGAAATCCACTATTCGTCTAAAATGGAGGTCACCTGATTTCGGCAGCCAATGACTTTTTCCAATTTTTTTCAATGCCCCCAGTGTCGTAGTTCCTGTCCCACCTCCCCTGCGCTGTTATTGGTGCAAAAAAGGCGCCAGGGAAGGTGGGAGGGGAATCGAATTTTGGCGCACTTTACCACGTGGTGTTCGATTCGATTCGAACATGGCGAACACCCTGATATCCGATCGAACATGTGTTCGATAGAACACTGTTCGCTCATCTCTATTCATGAGTCTTAGGCCCCATTCACACCTGTGTTCGGTATTCCGTTCGGGTAGTCCATTTGGGGACCCCTCGAATGGAAACCCATACGCAATAAAAAGCGATTAGCTAAGAGACCACATGCGAAACATGTGGAGAGAAAAGTGCTGCTTACAGTACTTTTCTCTCCAAATGATTTGTGTGGACACAGCTAAGAAACAACACAGACATCATGAACTATAATGGGGTCCGTGTGGTTTCCGCTCAAACTACTTTAGCTAACTCCTGGAATGGAATACCAAACACAGATGTGAATCGGGCCTTATTCATACATGTAAACTTCTGTTTTAAGAATTTTATTGGGCTTTTAATTTAAAGTACAGTACACATTTGTGAAGTTACAAGCATGTGTAATATAATTTTTCCATATCACAAAACTCAAAAATATACTGTAATAACTGTTGTTGAACAAACATTAAGCAGGGTAATATAGACTAAAAGAGGGGTATGCTATTGTATACTTGCAGGTTATTGAGAAAATAACAGACAATAATAACCACTGTTCACCAAAATATAAGAATACTATGAGGTGAAATTGGATTAGACTCAAAATGGAAGAGGAAAGGAGAGACTGTATATTTCCAGCACTTCCATTCTTCTAGAAAATTATAGTGTTTGTGTTGAATACCCACGTATATGAAAATACATTTCTGAGCCTGTATTTGGTCTTGTAAATATGAGAATGTGTTGGAGATTAGGTATAGGTAAGGAAGTTTTCTTAGTATAGAGCAAACTTGGAGACATTCATAAAATTCTTGTTTGCCTGTATCATATTTGTGAGAGATTTCCGAGAAACATGTACATATTACACGTCATAGATAAGTTTTCTACATTTGGGCTGTGACAATCTATCGTCAGTAGTGGATTCAACCATGGGTGAATAGGTTTACCTATAGAGGTTTTATCTTATTTTGGAATCCTGTTTGTAACTGCTACAAATAAACACTTCCAGAATTTGCAATTGCCAGTCTATTGTTAGGCTTAGTGGCCAGTGCAGGATACAGTAGGTTTTAAAAAAAATTATATATATATATATATATATATATATATATATATATATATATATATATATATATATATGAGTGGTCTATTTTCTTATGACTACATGGGGGATAAAGTGAGCCTACTGCGTGAAGTTTTATCCAGCACATGCTCAAGACATTCCCTTACCTTTCTTGTTGAGCTGCACAACTGATGGAGGTGGTGTAGCAACTTTCATAGCCAACCCATATGCTCCTCTAAAGGAATGGCTATCTCTAACAATGAAAGAACCAGGTTCCTTGTCCTTAAGAACGGCAATAGCTGCATGTAAATCAGAGAGATAATAACAGTTGTAGTGAAATGCCCAATACAGAGGATAGATTGCAAGGAATTATATTTCTTATTGAAGGTATTGTAACCTTCACAGAATCCCTATACATATAAATATTTATTTAATAATAAGATATATTATATAGTTTCTTTTATTCACATTTAGATGTATGAAAAGTGCTTTTATAATTGGAGGTACACTTTAAATAAATCTAAAGAATTTAAAATGCTAAAATATTTGTTCAATAATAAATCAGAGATGACAGAAGAGGGGAAAGGAAAGGAAAACGCCACCGTCTGCTTTGAAATGTTCCTGGCACAAAAATTCAGTGCACCTAACTTTACATGTGCAAACATGCTGAAGTTTCTACAAACAAACTCATTGAAGAGGGAATGGTATGCTCTTCAGAAATGCTGTGCCAGTATAGACAAGTGTGCTAATGTTTTCATGACCATAGCACACATCATTGAATTACAGGTTGTAATTACACCCACTCTCTGTTGTGCCAATCAAAAAATTTGAAAAAGTAGTAAATAATAAATATTACTACACACAAGGAAAGTAAGCAGTTTACACAGAGGAAATACATCTCTGATGTCAGAACTCAGCAAAAATTACGGTCCAATTTTTCATAGAATATCAAGTACATTCAGCACAAACTCAACTGAACACGTGGTTGTTTTTTTTTTTCCCCCCAAGTTCTTTAGCAGTCTTTGAGTGCCAAAATTTACCATGATAAATGAATTTCGTGGAACAAGTTATTTAATAAGAAACATCATACATCCAAAAGTATCTACATTCTAAAGGATATGAAATGTTTCCATAGGAAACACATTTCTGTCCAGAAAGTCAACTGAGGCAGAGTCTGCAGAAAGTTACAACATACATAGTAGTCCCGAAATACAATAAACCGCCACACTTTTATCTAAATGTTCTGTGGATATGCTATAAATATCTAAGATAAGAATATCTCCTTACAAAGCTATAACAATAGTGGGTAACTAGTAATGGTGCAGATGCTGTCACTATGAGGACAAAATCACTAGCAGCAGATTTGCAGTTCCATTCATATCAGTGTTGTTTCTGCAGCACCTGCATGTTTTTTTGCAAGTCATATTCAGAAGCGTACAATTGCAGAAATATCCTGCACGTCACTTCAATCTTATACTTCTGAATAGGTTTCCATGCAATGGTCCTTGTAGGCCTAGCCTATTGCTTAAAAAGGACCTTACACCACCTCCTCTAATTCAAGTTTTTAGCAACTATTATTATGTGCTACTCCACTGATTCCAGCGCATTTGGAATTTTTTTTCAAGGCCTCACCTTTCCTGAGCAACGAGTGAAGTTATTTTTCATACCTGATGTACTATTTATGCTCGGTAGTGTCAAAAGGGTAATGTCAGGACAGGGGGTGTGATTCAGAGGTCCATTCATAGGCAGCCTGTATCAGCGATGAGGATCACACCCCATGCGTGCTCTTGCATGACACTGCCCACCTGAAGATACAGAGCCCAAATAGCAAACCAGACTCCAAAATTAACAGCTCTGATTGCTCGGGAATGGTAGGGGTAGAGAAAAAATAAATCTATCAGTGGCAGAATCAGTGCAGTAAAAGCTATTACCGTATTTTTCGGACTATAAGACGCACCCAGGTTTTAGAGGAGGAAAATAGGGAAAAAAAATTTTGAAGCAAAAACTGGTAAAATATTTAATATATGGGAGTTGTAGTTTTGCAACAGCTGCAAGGCCACATTGACAGGTGACCCTGCAGCTGTACAGGGATGCATAGAGTGTTTGTTTTTTTGCGGCTCCAGAAGTACTTTTTAGTTATACCATTTTGGGGAATATCTATTGCTTAGATCACCTTTTATTGAAAAAAAAACCCGGTGGTTTATGATATATGATTTTCTACTTTTATATATATATTCTAGGGACAGGAGGTGATTTAGAACTTTTATTTATTTCATATTTTTATTATATATTTTTAAAGCTTTTTTTTTTTTTTTTTTTTACTATTTTTACTATTTTATTCCCCCCCCCCCCCCCCCCCCCCCCCCCCCCCCGTATTGCCGTCTATGGGACATTCTGTGTATTAGTATTACGGCTGGTCATAGACCCAGCCGCGGTACTAATATATAGCAGTGACAGGCCTGGGAGCCTCATTAGGCTCCCGGCTGTCACCCGAACAGGTCGGCTCCTGCGATATCACCGCGCAGGAGCCGGCCTGCAACTTTACAGGTACGGGGCCGGTGGGGATCGGCCCCGGGGGAGAAGGGGCCGCTGATACTGACCCGGCATCCGCTGTACTAGAGAGGCGGATGCCGGGGAGGGACAGACGCCGGGGCCTGAGACATCGCTGCCCTGCCCTGCATGAAGCCAGCGGCGGGGGGACGGAGGAGTGGAATAGCATCACTCCTCCCGCTGCTGGCTTCATGCAGGGCAGAGGAGCGCAGCGATGTCGCAGGCCCCGGCACCTGTAATGGCGTCTATCACTTGCCGGCTTCCGCCTCTCTATTACAGCGGATGCCAGGCGCCACATTCGGACTATAAGACGCACCCTTCTTTTCCCCCCAAATTTTGGGGAAAAAAAGTGCGTCTTATAGTCCGAAAAATACTGAGGTAAAGAACTGGACTTGGTGGAACTGGTGAAAGGCCCTCTTTAAATAACAGTCTAATCAAAATACATGGCAATTATATTTCAGGCCCAGAGGACATTTTAGGTGTACAACTAATGGCAACTGAACTGTCTGGATTCTAAAATGTTTATTTCTTAGCATTTTCCACTACTCCTCCCTTAAGAGCCATGCATGGCTAAGAACACTTCACACAGAAGTAAATGTACCTTGTTCTCTTGAAATATCAGGCTTGTACCAGAACTTGGAAGTGTCCTGTACAAATTTTACAGTCATGTGTTTATCCGCTGTATGTTCTGCAAAAAACAGAAAGCGACATATTACATGGACATAAGTTGCAAGGGAAAGATATACAGTACTGTGCTAAAGTTTTAGACAGATGTAGAAAAAATGCTGCAAAGTAAGAATGCCTTCAAATCAACAAAATGAACGGAAGAGAAATCTATAATCAAATGAATATTTGGAGTGACCACTCTTTAACCCTCAAAGCTACATTACATTTTCTAAGTACACCTGCACACAGTTTCTAAAAGAACGTGGGACGGAGGCTGCCCCAAACATCTTGGAGAAGAAACCATAGAACATCTGTGGATGTAATCTTTCGGTCTTTTCATGCAATTCCAAATGTTGAGATCAGGGCTCTGTGTGGGCTATATCAGCACTTCTGGAACTCCTCCTCCGAAGGTTTGGTCACTCCAAATATGGATTTGATATAGATTTCTCTTTTGTTCACTTACTTAACTTTGTTAAGTTACAAAAAGAAAATAATGATATCTGTGCCGGAGTCAGTTGCAGTGTCTGCCTGAAAAGTGGTCTAGGAAAAAGTCCTGCATGAAGGGATTTATCCTCTGCCGATTTCAGTTTTAAAATTACCCCAATATTATAGTCAACGTGGTCCGTGTGTTCTCTCTCTCTCTCTCTCTCTCTCTCTCTCTCTCTCTCTATATATATATATGTGTGTGTGTGTGTGTGTGTGTGTGTGTGTGTGTGTGTGTGTGTGTGTGTGTGTGTAAAGAGGATCTGTCGCTAAGTACAAAATACTATATGCCATACATCAGTTACTGCTCTCCTTGCTCCTTATCAATTTGGCACTTTTAAAATCCATCCACACATTCAAAAGAAAACGTCACCTGGAAGATTATATTTGTACCAGCTCTTATTCCCCATGCGAGTGAGGACCTTATGATTTTTTTCATAGAAAATAAAGGCCCACTTGGGGAATAAGACCTAGTTTACATATAATCTTGTATGGCATTTAGTATTTGGTGACATCCTAACTACTGACATCAACTTACGTTAGGTTCACAATAGCATTGCACCTCCATTGTTCTGGTCAAAGGACCAGAACAACGGAAAGGCAGACTACTTAATTAGCAGTAACATACCAAGTCTGACACACTCCATTGACTATAATCATGTAGGACTTTTTCCTTCACCAATTCTAAGACAGATATTATGCCAGTCTCCAACAGAGATGCTGGCGCAGATGTAAATGCAGCCTTAACAGTTTAATTTGGTAGATTAACTTTATACTATATCTGGAGAGGGTCTGCAGCTTTTTAATCTGTCTGAAAGCTCAAAATCCTGTATCCCTTCACACAGCTATAGGGCAGAAACTTAAACGCATACAATTTTGTTATTAAGTTTAATGTGATCTGTATATATCAATCTTCAGTAAGTTAACAGTAACAGTAGTGGCTGCGAGCAGGCCGAATGGTATCATTTTACTCTATGGATGTGTGAAAGAAAGCAATGAATTTCCAACAGCTCTGTATCAGATACAGGAGGAACTACACTGTATGTTTGTAAGAGGCCAAATTATAGACCAAATATTTCTACATGAAGTTGTGGTCAGCCAGAATTCTGTGAATGGATCCCAGCTGATTAATCTGTCCATGAACATGGAAGAATTAACTATTGCCAGACACTTTCTGGCATCAGCTTATCTACTATGAGGAAAGAAAAAAAAAGATCTAGTTGAAGCATACCAATATCTGCTCCCTCCAAATTTTTGCCACTGGACGGTAGATTAATATCTCGCTGGTTATGGCCAGCTTTAGACCCTTAACATTATAATGCAATGTACCTAGTAGTTAGTGCTTGATCTAAAACCTCAACAATTCTAATGCCACACTGTCTTCAGCCATAACAATGAATACAGTAAAGTTCCTGTTACAGAGTAATGTTCGAGGCCAAAAAGGCTATGAACAACAAATGAATCCATTGGTGACCATCTGCTTTTGTCTTTCACACTAGCCAATGTAAAGTACATGGAGGAGGATCTGTTTTGTTGACCATGGCCAGTCCATCATGGTTTACACCTGGCAATGGGCTGCAGTTAGGGCTAGTTCACACGGGGATAGTGACCACGTATTTTGGTCCTGATTTTGGGCGGGAATCCGCTTCAGAATAGGACCAAAAAGTGCCTGCCGCGACTTCCCACTCTGGAATAGGCCCAAATGAATGGGCCTAGTCCGGAGGCTGCGGTCGTGAGGCAGACGCCACAGCTGAATCAGCCTGAAGAAAGGGCAGCTCACTTCTTTTTTTGCACGAGCGGGAACACACCGCTACAGCAAAAAAGAACGCTAGCGGTCTACATAGACCTCTATTGTGAGGGGGAGGATTCTGGGGTGGATTTGGCGTCTTGCCCCATGTGAACGAGCCCTAATTTTGGATCTTTTCTAAGAACACTTAAGGGATGTTCAAGGACATCAGTATACCATGAACGACTGTTTCTCATAATTGGCTGAATAGGCCTTTCAGAGGCAGTGAAAAAAAAAATTACATGGCTACTTTCACATGTATACTAGTAGATAATTTGGCATGACTGATTCAAGTCTGAACAGAAAATAGAAATGTTAACTGGTGCTGCCACAAATAGCAATGAATAACTCTATTCAACATTTCCTCATTAGTAGCATGTCTTCATGACCTCTGACAGCTCCCCACACACACTAGATTTGAGACTGCTAAAGACGGTCACAGACCAAATCTGTTGCATTAAGTAATTTTTCTGCCATCTATCTGCCATGATTTTTTGTGTATGGGCTAGACCGACATGACCTGTGTGAGATTTTTGTAGTTTAGGCATGAGTTTGTACAACTAACCCCCAACCATCCACAAAATTTCCTTTATTAGCACTGACCAACTTTCATCTGTTAATTTTCCAAGGGGGCCGTCACTCATTGGAAGCTTGTGCTTGTTCATGTGTTTGGGGCAGTTAATGCACAAACAATCAAGCACAGTTCATGGCCAGCTAAAGTCTAGTGTATCTTATCTGTACCTACTGTCACTGTAATGCCTCTACAGTGGAGCTTTTGTATTATTAATGTACTATCCATGGTGCTATAACACTGAATTTCCCAATGGTGGGACCATTAAAGGATTATCTTATCTTATCTTGTAATATATAGGGAAAAGCTATATCATAATTGACCATTTTTTTTCTGTTACGTAGCAGCATTAATATTCGTTCATATGAATGGGGGCTATTCACATGGGTGATATATTGACGTCTGTAGTAACAGACCAACAAAATATGGGCTAGGCTTTATTGTTGTCTTTTTTTCACAGATCCTTCCATATACCCCTTCACGCACAAAATGACTGGAAAAATGGAAAATGGAAAAATTGCCATTTTAGCCAGATCGTCTAAATATAGGCTAATACTGCAACAAGTCTGTCCCCTCTAATTGTTCCTTTACAAATGACTAAGGCTGGTCTTACATGGCCGTAATGTAAGTCCGCAAATGGTTCGCAATTGAGGGTTTTCAATTGCGGACACATTCTATTCAATGCGGCCTCTAACACTACCGGATATTTTATCCGTGGTGTGGCCAGGCCGCAACTGTGGTCCGCAATTTATAGAACATGTCCGTAATGGCCGTGAATTGCGGCACTGCACAGACTCGCCCATAGAACTCTATGGGCGAGTACGGCAGTTTACGGGCATCTGCGCTGTCTATGTTGCTGATCAGCAACTTGCGGACCGTAAAATCATTACGGCCATGTAAGATCAGCCTAAATGCCATCTTCATTGTTGGTAATCACCTCCCACTCCCATGTCCAAGAGTTCTTTTACTCCTCTTCTTTTCAGCTTTCCCCTATTTCATAGGGCTGCCCAACAGCATACAACTTTTATAATCATGGACAATATCTTTTAAGGTAAATGCATGCAGCAAAGGGGGATAGAAAATAAAAATGCATTCATATTTACCCATATCCTCAACTCTGTATATTTATGTCTTAGGGATTACTGGTCAAAATCTGTGCAGAAGTTATTGCAATGCTACTAAGGCGACATGAAGAGTCTAATATGTTAATACACTTGATGAACTTGTATGCCCATCAAGTTCAACCAATAGATAGGAAAGGACATGGCTGAAGGGAAGGGGTGAGGAGCATCTGTTGTGTTGCACACATTTTAGTTAAAAGTAGAAATGTTATATGCAGTCAGTGGCTGCTACCAGATGTACATTAAAGTAATAATGTAATGACAGCAAGTATATTAGCAGCTTTATATCTGTCCACATGGCCATAGACTTGGTAGAATACAGCACAAAAGTTGAAGACATACTTGTACACAGATATTTAACTGTTAATGCCTTCTGTGAGCATTCTTAAATGATATGAAGAAAGATCTTACCTTGGATAGAAGATTCACTTATAACCTTTGAAAAATCAGGGAGCACATTGGGAAATGGGATGCTGATCGTACTGCCACTGTGTGGACTGGAAAATCCACTGGAAGAAGGAGACACTGATCCAAATGAACGTTCCCCTTCAGAAATTCTCTTTTTCTCAGGTAGAGGCGGTTGTGAATGTAGACTTTTTACTACATGTTGTAACACTGGACTGCCTTGGTTTTGAGAGTTACTGTCCAATGAAAATTGTGTTCTTATGGTTTTTGGAGAACCATTTGTACTTGAGAGGAAGGATACTTGTTTTTCATCCAACTGAGAATTATTGCTGCCAATAGCATGACTGTCAAAGTTCAAAAACGTTGGGTTATTTCTGTTTGCAGGATGTTCTTGGAGATCAATGTGTCTTGGATCAGATGCATTTATTGTAAGAAATTGATCCCTGGGAGAGGAGTCTTGGGTCAGTACTGCTCTCTCTAAGTTCATAAACTCTGTAGAATTCAAGTCACTTACTAGTGACCTATTTCTGTTCTTCAATGATGACTGGAAGGAAAGTGTGGGCTTTGGTGCATTTTCCATCCACAGATTTTCAACTTCTGGAATGCTATTAATAAAGAAAAAAAACATTTTACTGTATAATTGTAAAGCTTAACCAATAAAACATTGTTACTAATAGATTTGTTTTGCAATCTCAATACTTGTCAGACAGTCCATGAATACACTTAAAAAACTGGCTCTGAAACAGCAATATACTGTACATAGGGAAACGCAATTCACTAATCCAACAGAAACAGCAATGCCTGTCATCAAAGTTAAATTTAGCCCTCTTCCATACCTTTGGAGAACATCATAGTGAAAACCAAAAAAATATATATTTTCAGTAAAATTTGAATAAAAAGCAATCAAACGTTAGGTCCAATACCAATATAGTGTAACTAATAGGTACATCTGGTCCCACAAATAAGACACTTTATGCATCCCTGTACACAGAAATAGAAAAAAAAGTTACAGATTTCAGACTATGGCGACTCCAAGGTTAAAAAAACAAAACAAAAAAAACCTATATAAAATTTGGTATACATGTCATTTTGGCTGCACAGTAAACATCGGGTACAAAAAAAACAAAACAAAAAAAAAAAACATCTAAAAAGGTTGCACAAATGCAGTTCTTCTCCAATTCTAACCCATTCTGACTTTTTTTCTCTCACTACATCGTAAGGAGTATTAAATTGTACCATTATAACATACAATTTGTCCTGCACACATTAAGCCCTCTGTGAACAGAAAAATATAGAATTATGGGGTTTGGAAGGTGGGGAGTCAAAAATGAAATTTGAAAAATGTCAGAAGCAGGAAGGTGTTAATGGAAGTGCACTTGTCCCACTGCCGCAGCGTATGTCATAATAATAATAATAATAATAATAATACACAAAAAATACCTTTCTTCTCTGGTGCCAGGAGATGCGGTCCTTAGCGCTGAAGATCTCTGTAGGTCAGTCATGAAAAAAACGTTGTTTGTTCCGATGGAACTTTCAGGAGGGAGGACTCTCTGCTTAAGGCTTTCACTGTAATTTGTCATATCTAAAGCAAGCAAAAAGATTAATAAATTATGAGTGTGGGTCTCTCTTTAAGCACAACTGCTTTCCAATGTATGACACAGACACAAACTGACACAGTTTAGAAATGCAGTCTCAATGTACATCTATATTTCAATATATAATTCTTATAGAAACAACAAAACCTATTGGAAACAATCTCTTAAAATTGCAATGAAAAAATGGTCTTCTGGAAAGATAGTGCTTTGAAGTAGAGAACCAATATAAAAAAATAGGTACAACTGAAATAAAATCCATCATTTATTTAGAGAGATTTCACAGTACTACACACTAAAGTGTGGAACAAGTTAAAGAAGCTGTATACTTTAATAAAGGCAGCCTACCAATGGGAAACGCAATATGAAAAACTGGTTACCGTGCACTGTACGGACATTCTGCTGAGCACCGATATACCTCGAGATAGTCCAATAGAAGCACAATTGCAGCATAAAGTCCCCTACAATGTACTATGGCAGGAAGCAGCAACTCTAGCAGCGAATGTCAGAGCTTAAAAAATACCGATTTATTTAAGCCTAGGTATAAATTACTGGCGTGACTTTATTTGGGCCAAAAACTGCATGTGCGTTTTCCTAAAACACATGTAGATTTTATAAAAAAAAAAAAAGTACCTTAAAACAAAAATAGACATTTACTTTGACTATCATTTTTTAATACAGTGCCTGGTTTATTTGCTAGTGTCCATTTAGTATAAATGCAACTACTTCACTCCCCCATTGCTAGATTTATGATAGACTTGTATTAGTATTCACGTACATACGTACACATACTTAGGAGCCACTCAAAGCAAGAACATTCCCAATTAAGCAGTTACATTCCACAGATTCCAAATGTCTGGTGCTAAGTAACTTAACACTCCTTAACTGTAATGGGATACGATCATCATCTGTACTTAACATCCTGGTAATCTGGACCACAAAGTATGTTGGGTAAATTTCTTTTAGTGGGCCCTACCGAACCCCCCGCTTTTTTTTTTTTTTTTTTTTTAAAGGCAGTGGAGTATTATTAACAGACAGTGTAATGATCAGGTTGCACTCCTGGAGTAGTACAGGGCCTGCTGGAAATGGCTGTGGCACCACAAAACCATGATAGGAGAAATCGCTACACATATTATTAATGGAAAGGCCCCTTTCCAATACTGTTATTATTATACATTGGGGTCACCTCAGACCCCAGAATATAATAAACTGGAGGCCCAGGGGAGGTAATTAAGTATAGCAAATACTTATACTCACATCTGCTGAGACTCCAAAAGCTCCCAGCAGCTTCCTCGAGACTTTTCCTGACTGTGACTGAGATTATGCACCGTAGAAGTCACTGCTGCAGCTTGTGATTGGGCGTAAAGACGTCAGCGTGTGACCTCAGCCGCAGGCAGAAGACGACCAAAGAGGATGCTGAAGACAGCCGGATGGAGCAACGATGCCCAGGAGAGGTGGGGTAAGGAGAGTATAAGAGTTTGTTAATTTCCATTACCTCCCCTGGGCCTTCAAGTATTATACTTGGAATCTGAGGTGAGCCCACTGTAGAATAATAGCACTAGAACTAATAGGAGTGCCGGACCTCACGAATAATCATTGTATTTTGTGTGGTTCACCTGAAGCAGCTTAAGGGAGACTTTTGGGAGCATTTTATACTGTTTGGGGCCACTGTGGAACATATTATACTATGTGGGGGCCATTGTGAAGATCATCGTACTGTGTGGGGGCCACTATGGAGCATATTGTACTGTGTGGGGAACTCTGGAGCATATTATACTGTGTGGAGACCAAGATTGTAGGGGTTCCTTCATTATTTACGTCACACCCCATCTATTTTATAACAGACATGTGATATTATCACAGGTTGTAATTAAAGATCTGTGCAATGTAAATGGCAAAGGGATGAGGGTGCATGCCACCTCGGTCCCTTCAAACAGTTGATCAGCAAGGGCCCTGAGTGTTAGTGTTGATCTCTTAGATTGTTAGGACCCTACAGATCAGATGGTTACCAGAACATGCAGCTCCCAGTATTTTTCCATGCTGGGTCCTGGTGGTGGGCTCCTAGAAAGAATTCCACTGATGGGCCCTAGAAACACACACATTGCAGAGTACTGGCGCTTCAATTGCAGGCTACGTAGCATAGGGTGCAATAGAAGCACCGGTTTTATGCAATGCACTGCATAATACCGGCACTTCTATTGCAAGTTACATAGCATAGGGTGCAATAGAAGCGCCGCTGTTATGCAATGCATTGTATAATACCGGCGGAGGACATGGCGCCTCGGTCACCTGTGACTGAGGCGCTGTTAGGGTTAATGGGGACAATCGTGGTGGACACCCCCCACCCCCACTGGACTCACCTTGTGCATGCTGTCTAGGCCGCAACATCTGCCGGCATAAGTGGTCCCGTGTAGCCGGCTGGCATGCCGGCAGTGTGTAGGCGGCCTGGGATGGCAGCGGCGGCCAGAACATGCGGGCTGCCGCCATGTTGACTACTGTCTCCCCGGTCAATCGCCCCGCCCACACTTCTCCGGCAACGTATGGTGCCGCAGTGCTAGCTCCATAGCCCGCCCACACCCTGCCATGCAGCAATAGGAGGTGCGTGGAAAGACCTGGGCTGGCGTAATGCCAGCTCCTACAGCAGAGCTGGAGTGAACTTTTGAGGGTCGTGGTGGCGATTTGGGGTGAGTGACCCACATTTAGAATAGCCTATCGTTCCTTCCTGGGCAATATGTCCGTGTGTGTGAAATTTCAACAAAATCCATTCAGGACTGAGGAACAAACATCCAAACACACAAACTTTCACCTTTATAATATTAGCAGGATAGGATACACATACACACATTTTATTTTTTTTTTTAAACTTTTTTCATGTCCATTTCTAAAGACATACACATTGAAACCCGCCAATTTCATTGGAATGTTCGGCAAATACTGGGTAATGAGTTCAACAACCCTAATCCTTTGTTATCCAAATGAGTAAAGCCACAATGACAAGATGAGCAAGTATGGGTATGGTTTCCAAATTTAAAAGGTTATCAAGCTAGTTTGAAATGTTATTCTCCATGCAGCCAGTGCAGTAAGGCAAGGATTGGTTTTATGGAAGCATGTCAAAGTTACTCAAACCAGTCTAAAACATTTTGGAGTAATTGATGGCAACATATATTACTTTGTCTGGGGGGCCTACAATTAGAGATTTATAGTTGTCCAGTGGTGAGAATATGAAGATTTGTACCAGTGCAAATAGATCTTCAGGTGGAATGAGGAGTTTCATTTTTGAAATATTTCAAGGGTGAAAGCTTGAAGATTTAATAGTAGCAGATAAAAGAGACAGTTCATGGAACAGTGGTTGGTGAGCATCCACGCCATTCCATTCATTTTAACTGAGCTACACATAGCACAGCTATTTCATATGATCCCATTGCAATGAATGAAGAGGTGTAGGCACTGCTCAATCACTGCTGCATTCAGAACTAGAGTCCAACATTCTCCTGATCAGGGAATGTCTTCTAGGCCTCGGGCCTAGGGAAAAGCCAACTGCACATGCCCGCCAGCCACAAGAAAATGGCCGCTTGCACAGTATTGTGAGGGGCCATTTTCTTGTGGCCGGCAGGCATGAGCAGTCGGCCTTGCCCTAGGCCAAGAAGTTTGAGGCCACTGCCGGAAGAAGACACAGCGAAAGGCCATTTCTGAAGAACATGGGGGCGGTGCTGGAGAGTTCTCTCGCAGCATTGGAGATGCCCCCAGTGCTGCAAGAGAACTCATTTGCATACAGTCGAAAACCGGATTAGGGCCCATTCACACTGCGTAAGCGCGACGCTCATTTAGACACGGCGCTTAAAAACAGAGCCCATTAATTTCAATGGGAATCGCACGTATATTAGCATATACGCACGCTTCCCATTGAAATCAATGGGCTCTGTTTTGAAGCGCCGTGCTCAGACACGTGTATACGTGTCTAAATGAGCGGCGCGCTTACGCCGTGTGAAGGGGCCCTATATACCAAACAGCGGCCCGGAGGAGGCACCTAAAGGTAGGAGAAGAATAACCTTTCTTAAGGCTATTCCTACTTGTTAGGGACAAAAAATTGACTTTTAATGAGTGGGGCCCCCACTGACCAGCTGTCTAAAGGGGCTGCGGCACTTTAGCGAGCACAGTGACCACTTCACTAATTAAAGCAAACAGTTTCATAGCAGCTGTGCAATGTAATTACAGTCCTGTTGTATTCACTTTTATGGGACGAGTCTAATTATGACACAGCTGACATGAAACAGTATTCAATGTAAACTGTGAAGAGATCACTGTGCTGGCATGAGCACCACAGCTCCTTTTATGCAGCTGACTAGTGGGAGACCCTTGAGTTGGACCCCCTCTCATCCATAAAACAGAAGTGGACAACCCATTTCAATGACAGGTATATTGTCTTCATAGCAATGATATGCCAGACCGTGTCTCTGGATCATTTTGGCTAATAAGTATGCAAACTGTGAACTATATAAAATAAATAAATAAATAAATATATATATATATATATATATATATATATATAAATAAATAAAAAGCGTTCACAACATTAGCAGCGTCTGTTGCTAGCATCCGTTACAAAGTGTTAAAAACAAAAATAGACACTAACAGATCCATCATAAATCTGTTAAAATTCCCATCGATTTCAATCAATGATCTATTGTCAGTTAGTGTCCATTTTCACTAAATCTGGCACACCTCAGTTATTTTAGTGGACATAAAGTGGGATGCAAGTGTCTGCCCTAAATAACAGAGTTATGAGTGACATTAAGCATCGGTTTGTTTGTTTTTCCCATTAATGTCTATGGGTAATGGATGGTTGTCCATTATACTGTCTGTTATTACTGTCTATTTTTTCTTGAGCATGCTCAGAAAGCTGGACAGAAAAATACACAAAATGCACTAAAAATATTCTTGAGGCAAATTACATTTTGTTAAATTTTTATAGTTTTTCGAACAAATGTTACACATTATTTTATGCATTATCATGCAAAACATGTGTAGACCAGTGTTTTGTTTTTTGTAGCTCTAACACACTATAAATTCCACAAAGTAACTGATAGAAGTGATCAATGTAAAAGTCTGTTGGCTTGAGAAGGGCCTACTCCTTTCAGGAATGTTGTCAGCTGTTGCGGCATCTCCCACAGTTGCCTGGGTGACAAAATGACTTGACTTATGGCCCTCCTCATGACAAATAAAGCTTCTTTGTAGCAGCTGTTAAGGACAGTGTCCTTCAGCTTTATTGCTTTTGATACAATGCATGAAAATTGTGTGGCTAGAAAAAAAAATGAAGTTCAAGGGTATTCCTCAAATGACAAATAATATCGATAGCTATACATGATATAAAATTCAGAGATACTGTAAAAAAAAACACAAAAAACATCAAAGTAATTTTTTATCACATACAGACAATTCTGCCACATAATCTATAGCCTGTAGTGCATAAATGTAACAGCTTAGGCCACCAAATGAAATATCAAATGATGATGAAATATTTGATTTCTACATGCTATACATACATTCACAACAAACATATTTCATATCCTTCATAACATTTCAAGGAAATAACCCTCTAACCCGACAACATTTCAAGGGCACAAACCTACCAAATGAACCAGACATGGGAGGGGGGGGGGGGTTTAAAAAACCAACAACAAAAAACCCAACACAGACTTCCAAGAAAGACTTCAGCAAACCCGTTACTTTGCCTCAACAATAGAAGTCAGCGGAATTAAAAAAGCTCACCAAGCGGCTGTTCAGGCAGAGACGGCTCCTGCTGATGATCTGTCCCACTTCATAGTTAAGTTTCTTAGATTTCCTCCTCCCTCTGACCATTTGGAAACAAACATTCTAGCAAAGGATATTCATGTAATCGGCTCGTAAGAGGGTGAGGGCAGTGCAGCTTCTCTAACAAAGTCACTGTTAAACCTAGCAGAGGAGTTTACTCCAAGCAGCCGGAAAAGAATTCAGCAATTGTCTGGAGCTGCTGTATGCTGTCACTGCCAGCCAGAGATTTCCCCTGCACTCAGTATAGCAGGACTCCGCCTCAACCTTTTTTTTTTCTTCTTCATCTCAGAGTCTTGCTCTCTAACCAGCTCACATACACACAGCACATTGTTTCTCATGCTCCCATTCCACATTTACCAATGGGCCGACTGTGCTGGAGGGCAAAGGCCACATCCTTCATCTAAATTCATAAGATTATAGCAATGCGACCCAAAAGTATACATGTCTAGTTTACAGTGTTTGGCTAAGTACAGTGGAAAGTCATCAATATGGATGTGGTGTAAATATTTAAGATATCGTCAAAATATATCATTAAGACATTAATATTGTACAGGCATGTTGATTACTTATATTCTATCGTGACAATTTCTCGGTCAACATTATACCATCAATATTTAATGTAAAAAGTAGCTATATTCAAATAGTCAAAGAATTGTATACAATATATGCATTCTACCCTTTATATTGCGTATATCCTATAACCTAATGCTTTCAGATCCCATATAATTTTACTGTTAAAACAGAAGATTACTTTTATTATGAGTACAGTGAAACCTCCTTGGGATGACCATCTATTGAATGAAAAAGTGGTCTTCTAGGGAGGTGGTCATCTCAAAAAAAAAAAGATGGCCACTATTCTTAAAGGGAATCTACTTCTTTCCCCAAGAAACTTCAACTATTTCCACTATGTTAAAGAGCACATCACAGTGATAGGAAACATACCTTTGTTGTGTATGCAACTTTTGTAGATTTGGAGAAAAACAACTTGAGATCACTGGTCTTACCCTCTCCTGCCTTCGCCGCCCTGCATAGTGAGAGCTGATGCTCCCACTGCTATGACGTCACCCATTCCACTTGAATGACAAGAGATGTTCCCTGGGAGCTGAAGGCCCGCCCCTGTGCACCAACTGCTTAATTTGCATATTCATTTTAAAGTAGTTTTTCACAAAATGTACAGAAGTGCCATACATAACAAAGATACGTTGCTTATCACTATAATGAGCTCTGTAGCATGAATATACTTGGGAGGAGGTAGTAGACTCCCTTTAACATATTATGAAACTGAAAATCCATCACAGAAAATCTGGTGTGGTTAAGGGGGTAATCTTCTTGTACAGGAGGGGTTTTGCAGAGGTTTCACAGTATATGACAATACCCATAATAGAGTTATAACTTCAAAATGGTGTAAGCAGTACACATCAAAGGTCCCAAAAGGTTATAAGTGGTATTCCTACCTCGTCATTTATGGCTATATCCACTGAATATGCCATAGATATCTGACAGATTTGAGTTGAAATAACGTTTTTTTTTTCACTACAGTTTTCTAGCTCTCAAGACATGATAAATCTGCCCCTAGGTTTTTTGTTTCGGACTAATGCCATGTATAATGTCAAATCTACAGCAGTACATATTTTAGTCAAAATAAATCCAGGAATCTGTGCTAAAACCCTACGACTCAAGGTGCCATTACTATTGAAATAGTTAAAGTCCAGGAAAACACTTGCTGGTGTCTGACAATACATTTCCTCTACAGATTGTTCTTTTGTCAACTACAGGGAAGCAAAGCACCAAAAAGGATGTGTGGGGGAAAGGGAGTGACTTTAGTAAGTCATAAATATAATGTAGGATAAACTAAATGTATAGCACATAGGAAAGGCAACACAGCATCACCATTGCACCACTGCCCAGTGGAGAACTGATCTACTGAAATGTGTTATGGAAGGAAAAGTTGTATACAAACTGATGCATGCACTGGAATAGCACTGGCAGCAAAAATAAAACAATGAATGGAGACTTACACAATTGCTTTTATTGCACTTACTATATGTCCCTTCATTGCCTCATTCCTGGGGGCTTCTTATAGAAACATGCTTACACATAACCATCACAATGCAGTCTGTTTTGTAAATATTAAAACTTAAGACACTGCACTTCTCTATGTAAAATGTAC
Organism: Leptodactylus fuscus; assembly: GCF_031893055.1. Lineage (NCBI taxonomy): Eukaryota > Metazoa > Chordata > Amphibia > Anura > Leptodactylidae > Leptodactylus > Leptodactylus fuscus. The sequence goes on from NC_134268.1 coordinate 138,910,923, forward strand.
TTTGCTGCAAACCTTTTATATGATACTATCCGAGACCAAGGCTAGCTGGTAGATAAGCACACATGGAATTGTGCTGGTCAGCAGCCACACTTAAATTCTGTATTATACTTTTTTAGTTTGATATTGTTTTAGTTTTCTTATGTTGGCTTGCGGAGAGTAGAATTGTTGTTATACAGGGAAACTCATTACCGTATACTGAAGTTAGAGGATCACTATAAATAGATCTACTGAGCAGGTTTGAATAGAATTTTTCTCTGGTTATAATCACACACAAGTCTTACCAGGTCACATCCCCTTAAACTTAGAACAATCAAGGTATTGCCCCTCCTTCTGCCTGAATGGTGGATACTTGAACTTCCATGTGTGATGCAGCTATAAAGCACACTTTGTGTGACTAAAGTGCCATGACTGCTGCCACATGTTTACCCCACTGAACATAAGTCGATGCTAAAATATATACTCATGAAGCTGCTTCCTCTCCCTCACTCCTATGTAAGTGTCCTGCTGCATACATACCTGAAGGGCTGTAGAATTGATGCCCTGGCTCCATCATCTGAGTATAGTTCGGAGGTGTGCGCACTGAAAGATAAAATTACCTTAACTTTACTGTCATAGTCTCCATGATAGTGTAAGATGCAGGTACTTAGGAAACTTTTACTCACCGTAAGGAGTTTCTGGTGAAATAGGGAATGCTGGTGTCGGTGGGACAACTTCATTGCTGGTTTTTGAACAATTAAGAATGCTATCTACTTCATCAACATCTCCCTGGTAGCTGGAAAAGGTTTCCTATAAAATAAACCCAACATACATTTATATTAGCGAAAATATGGCATCAGGCTCATACACGCTTTAACAGTCAGGAGTTACCAAACGAGTGTCAGTACACTGGGACACCAATCATTATTATGAATGGGAGGGCCTATTCACAAAACAAAAATGGCTGCATGTATGTCACATTTTACTGTATCAAACATACATATGCACACTGAGGTCAGTTTCAAAGTCTTATGACCTATAACTTCTCATTATGTTTGCAGTGTGGTAGGAAAAAAGAGAACCTAAGGGAAATACAGGTAGAGTATAATGTTTTACGTATGTGAGTTGTGTCTGTATATAAGTGTGCTGTATGTATTTGAAGCTGTGGGTGTTTGTGCATCTCTATGGCTTTGTATACATGTGTACACAATGGGGAGGGGGGGGGGGGGGGATTTTTGACTTGTTATTTCCTAAAAGTGATTGGGAGCAAAAGGTAAATCGCATCGCAACTAAGATTTGCCCTAAAGTTGCAATGACAGTCATACCAGTGGTTAATTCCCAATGCTAGTTTAACTTTCCTTGGGTTACCTCACTATCTTGTACATATTTTCCCAGGATACCACGACCATGTGATCAAACCATCCAATTAAACAAAACCTTTTCACTGGTTGTCATCTTAAAAAGTGAAAGCAATACCTCTTTGGACTGTGACTGCCCCATTGCAACAAATGACCTGGGTGTTGAATCTTGCTCTGGAGACCTCTTCCACTCATATCGGTTACACTGTGGATCTGAGGCATCATTGTCATACTGACCAAAACTGAGCTTTCTAGCTCTGGTTAATGAGCTGTCATTCTGTGACCCTGAGAAAAAAAAAAGCAAACATCATAGTTATTTGTAATGGATGTGAGTTTTTACACATAGTACCGTACAATCTGTGACCTCTACGCTCAAAATCTACTTTCCTATTAGTGCCAAGACCATAATACTACTGTCTCTAAACAGATCTAAACTACATTCTCACTCCTGCCTGTAAACACAGTTATATAATAGAGAAAGTGTCTCCAAGCAAGAGCCATACAATCCTGGTACATTTTACAATAAACGTTCATTGAACTGTGGCAGGTCACAAGGCTTTCCCACAGACTGTTTTACTAATACTTATTCAGGTTATGCCAAAGGTGAAGGCTTTGTGTGGTCATGGCTGCTGCTGGGCCTATGCGAGTCCAATACAGTCCTTCTGCTTTTTACGCATCCCAGATCAGCACAACAGTCTCCCATAGCTAACATAGAACATTATATTTTTGGAAAGGCTTTGTGTTTGGTGAAGTCAATAATTTGACTAACAGACCAGTAGTTCCATGTAGGATGTAAGGCCTAAACTACTAGAACTCAGATTTACAGAGTGTGTTCCCTGCCCCCTCTCACTTTTAAACCAGGGCTGCAGCTCTATAAGGATACTCTTGAGACAACAAAAATGTTCCATTAAGGAAAATGAACAGTGCTTTTCAATTAGAAAGTCAATGCTTTTAACAGACAAGAAAAGAGTTTCTCAAGAACATTCCAGCGAGCTCACTATGTGAATTGATCTTGAATATACATCTATAGAATGAAAATCAATAGAATAGTAAATCTTACAAAAAGTAATTCTGCATCTGCCTACAAAGGTCAGTACAAAAGAAATCAATCATTTATTACATATCTACAGACAAGTGGAACACTGAGAAGTAGAACCATCTGGGTAGGAAAAGCCAAGACCGGAGTGTTCACATGTGCCATAAGTCAGGAGGTTTCAGAGAAAAAAATAAAATAAAAGTACTTTTGTTTAATTAACCATTTCACAACAATATTTTATCCATCAAATCAAAAATAGCAAATATTTTAGAAACTGAGAATATTCCCAGGGGCTTGTATCATCTAAGTACTCTCTTAAAGCATATAATGAGAGAAGAAAATAAGAAAAAGTTATGTAACTAACTGCACCCACTTTCCAAAAGTGGAGTGAGTGGTATAAAAATCCAAAATGTTTGGCTCAAAAAGAAATTTATTTTTTTTTACCCCAGAATTCTGGAACCTAATACACTGCCCTACATAAGGCCAGTATTACTAGAAGCCAAAATGGACCACAAAAGTTTGTGCCATGTTGCTACTAGCAGCACTGAAAGAATACACCGGTCAACTATTAGGGGTTTAGCCATATTCATGAGCAGATCCATCACTCGCCCTTCACAATGGTGTGTACAAGTTCATGCTACGTAGCCTTTCAATCTCCATTCCAAACAGCAAAGGAGGCAGTGCTAGCACTATTCTCACATTGCAGCCATATAAAAAACAAAAAACTTGAGTCTTCAATAGTTGATACCTTTTTTTAATGGCTAACTAATAATGATGACAGATTACAAGCTTACTAATACTATACCTGAAGAAGAGGCAGAGCGCCTCGAAAGCTTGTAATCTGTCATCATTATTAGTTAGCCCTTAAAAAAGGCATCAACTAGAGATGAGCGAACATTATTTAAAACAACCGTTTCGAATAGCACGCTCCCATAGAAATGAATGGACGTAGCCGGCACGTGGGGGGGTTAAGCAACCGGCTGTCGGCAAAGTCTGCGTGCCGGCCGCTACCATTCATTTCTATGGGAGCGTGCTATTCAAAACGGCTGTTTCGAATAGTGTTCGCTCATCTCTAGTATCAACTACTGAAGACTCAAGTTTTTAGTTTTTTATATTTCATACCCACTGGCTAACATGGTACAAAAACATACTTTTTCCTATTAGAGACATATGCACACTGTGCTTTCTTTCAGCGCTCCAGCTTTAGACTGCTTGCTACTGATCAGCTGTACTGGCCAGCCTCAGCAGTATCAGAGGGTATACAGCACATGGAGCCAGAAGCAGAAGACCCTGTCCATTACATAGAGTACTGCAGCTTGACGTGGTTGTTATGGAATTCATATTGACCAATCCCCACCTTTAAAGAGGACCTTTCACCATTTTGCCCACACACATTTCTATACACTGCTGGAAAGCTGACAGTGCGCTGAGTTCAGCACACTGTCGGCTTTCCCGATGTGGGCCCGGTGTGAAGAGCTTACGGTCCCGGTACCGTAGCTCTTCTATGGTCAGAAGGGCATTTCTGACAGTTAGCCAGAGACGTCCTTCTCCACAGCACAGCCAATCGCGCTGTACTGTGAGAGCCGGGAGGAACGCCCCCTCCCTCCCTGATAATGCTTGTCTATGGACGAGTACTGCAAGCAGATGGAAGGGGCGTTCCACCCGGCTCTCACAGCACAGCGCGATTGGCTGTGCTGTGGAGAAGGACGTCTCTGGCTAACTGTCAGAAATGCCCTTCTGACCATAGAAGAGCTACGGTACTGGGCCCACATCGGGAAAGCCGACAGTGCGCTGAACTCAGCGCACGGTCAGCTTTCCGGCAGTATATAACACTGCCTGTGGGCAAAATGGTGAAAGGTCCTCTTTAAAATCACATCTAAAATACACAAGTTTGACTGTTGAGGGATAGCAAACCACTCTGGTTGGTATTTCATCCTATTATCTAAATTATTATTCAGTTTGGCTCACAGGATTTCACACTTTTTTGTTTCCACAATACACAATTTGCATTTCTTAGATACGAATTCTGACCCAGGGTGGACAAGATGTAAGCAACGTAATATGCATATGTTGTGGCCAAATCTTAGTCTGTTCTGGAGAGAAAAAAAAAAATCTGTTGGGTGCTCTTTATCTACAGGGTGAACTACTCTACTGTAAAAGGTTTTAACTAGAAACATATGAAACCGTCCTACACTAAATAAGAATTATTATGCTTGAAAAATTGAGATACTGTAAGAAAAGAAAGCTGACAAAATTTGAGAAACTATGGAACCTGTGGAGCCAAAGCCTTTGTGGTGAAATTGGAGGCCTTGGAGACTACAGTAAAACCTCTCCAGAAGACAACTTCTTTGGGAAGTCCCTTTTTTCCCCGTCATCATTTGTTTTCCATTAGACTCTATGGAACATGCCTCCTTTAAGAAGACCACTCATTGGACTTACATGCACTGTGAAACCAATATGAACACAGCACAGTACTATACTGCATCACTGGACTGCAACTAGCAGGACGACTCCCAAGGGCTGACGAGGTAAAAAAAAATAATAATGAAAAAGTCACCAGCATCACACTGGAGTCCATGTCATAGTCAATGCAAACTGCTAGGGCAATCTCGAGAACAGTGCCACAATAGGATTTTATGTATACCCCAAAACAAATTGGCACTCTTGTGGTGTTTCCAGGTGGGTTCTAAATTTGGATACCGGCTTATGAAATGTCAGAAAGTATTGTCAAGGTGAGCAGTGAAAAGAAAGAATCCATGTTAGAAACCAGGAATGAGAGAGGGAACCATGCTGAGGATTAAGATTAAAAGAGATATCGTCCTAGAGACTAGAAAAGACAAAGGGAATCTTCTGAGGAACATGATTTCAAAGGTATATCATGTTAGGGTCTAGGAACAAGAGGTGAGTTATGTAAGGAACTAAGAATAAGAGGGTTAGCCATGGTGGAGACCAAGATTTAAATGAATATTGTGCTGGTGACTAGGAATGAGAGAGGAATCATACTAAGGAATACAATGCCAAGGCATACCATGCTGTGGACCAGGAAAGAGAGGGGAGCCAACTAGGAAAGAGTAGAAAGTCATGCTGGATGTTGGGGCCATATAGAAAGTGAGCAGGTCATAAGGGAACAAAGAAAGAGTTGGGGTCCCCTTAGGTAGTGTGTGTGGATTGGAGTGACCTATGTACAGTCCTACAACTAGTCTACAGCTGGTTCTGTTCAGAATGCGGATGGGATATCTAGTTCTGTGTGATAGACCGAAGATATGGGTTATAGTTCTTTTTTTTTTTGGGGGGGGGGGGGAGGGGGGAATGCATGCTTGCAGACTCCATTAGACAACCTGTATTCTGTATACTATTTTTTTTTTTTTTTTTTTTTTTTTAAAAAATTGTGTAAATTTGGGAGGTTAGCTCAAGAAGGTCTTGTGGGTGTGACATCAGGGTATTTTTCATTTTTTCTCATTTCTTTCCCCCTTTTTTGGCAAGAAAATGAGGAGTATGTTGGGGTAAACCTAAGAAACCTAGCACATTAATGAATATGGTCTCTAGTAACGTAAGGTAACATGTTATGTTATACACTGTATTTCCAATTTATAATAAGATTCTATGTAAAACTTCCTTATGACTTTTTGGAGGTTTTGGAGGAAAGCTGTAATGTGCTCTGTAACATGGTGGTGACAACTGAATATCCTTGGGGAAGGTGGTAGATGCTCTTTAAAAACACAACAGTACTTTAAAGTTCTTACCTTCTTGATATAGCTTTCGTCTTTTCTCAGCATCTAAAGGGGTATGGAGTCCACTGCTGTTCACATCAGCAACCAGTAAGCTAGCATTTGTTGTACTAGAGTTTATCCGAGTTGGAATTGGTTCAAAAGTTGGATCTAACTCCAATATTAATTTATTAAGCTGCTCAATTGACTGGTCAATATCCAATGTTGGAGAAGATGGCATGTCTTCAATTTTTACTTCAGTTCCATTTGGAGATGGTTCTGTTGAGAACGACTGCCTGTTAACCTCAGGAGCTATGTCCTGTGCAGGAGTTGACATACTTCTTTGCACTGCATCCAGTTTGAAGTCTCTATTAGATACTGAAGAGACTTTAGATATTTCAGGAGTGTTGGATAAAGAGGAGTCCAGTAATGTATGCATACCAAAGCGACTTTCATTATCAGAGCTATAACTGTACTGCTGTGAACTGACCATTTGTTGCTGGCGTACCCAAGTTTGAGTAGAGTAACTGCTTTGTACATAGGGGGGTGGTTGTGCTGTTGGCTGTTGAACTTGCTTTGGTTCATGAATGGTGTATGACCTTTCATACATATGGTCGATGCTGATACCCAAGTCAGGGACTACATTATGGCTATGTTCATCTCCAGTGTTACTGCAAAATCCATCAGACAACAATGAATTCTGACTGCTCTTATGGCAGCTAAAGTTGCCAAAGTTGTTTGAGTGTTGGCCTTCTGATGACGATAAGGTACCTATGCTGTCCACACTGTGTAAATCATGATTTGGCATTTCGTCATCTAAAATATCAGTTTCCCTTTCTTTGAGTTTTGGGTTCCCATTTACATGAATTTGAGCAGGTACTATATGGCGCGTCCCACTATACTTGTTTTGAGCATCTGTCATATCCTTCAGTGAGCTTGTTGGGTTATTTACCCCAAACCCACTTAGAAGTTGATCCAGTTCTGCTTTTTCTTTTGGACTTAGACCTCGTTTGCTTCTAGATCCAAACTTTTCTTCTGTTCTTTCAGTTCTAACAGAAGCTGTAGAGTGACCAGAATCACTACTAACAGATAAGGTGTGGTCACTATGATCAGGACTGCTTGTCAGGGGAACTTCTGGTTCAACAACTGTAACCGATCCATCGGAAAGACTTTTCTTTCTCACTTTAGCGTACAAACTTCCATCAAGAGGTCCCTGGGTGTGGGGGACTGTAAAATAGAAATAAAATACATAAAACAATGCTCAAATTCTGCATCCTAAATAGACACTAAGCTTGTCTGATTTAATAGAGCAAGTGACTCTAGAACAAAAATTTTATTAAAAATTTAGCTGCTTCTGTCTGAAAAATGTCCTGCCACTCTCCCTTCATCTCGCTCATTTGCAGTTCACCCTCTTTTACTAGTATTTTTTTTTTTTTTTTAATAGGAACATGTCTTTACAGTGAGTAGGAAGAGGGAGGATTACTCTCTTCACAAAGTGAATAGAGAAGGAAAGGGCTAATTCTCCTCACAGCCTCCACATGACTGCAAATTGCTTTCTCCGTGCACAGAACTGGACATTCTGCACAGCTCACATCTCACAATGTACTTTTATCGACTTCTGCCTGCTTGTGTTATTGCAGATGGTATCTTAGTCACAGACAGCAAGCAGCTTTCCAGACTGCTCATAGTCTGCACTTTTCCTGTGCCAGATTTATTTTTATTTTTTTTGACTGTGTCATGCCTGCATGTATTTGCAGTACAGTGTACCTGGATCTCCTATATTATACCTGGTCTTTTCTCAGATATGTGTTTACTATTGTACAGATATTCCTGGCAGAATTATATGTTAACAAACCAGTAGTACTGAGGTGGAGGGACAGGCTACCCATTATTGTACATGTCCCCCGTCTCAGGGAGAAATATAAAATGCGCTGCAGCCATAATGCGATTATTAGCAGTAGAAAACCTGATACGGCACAATCTATATAGTCATAGAACAGAGTGCACACCAATCTTCTAAAATTTTTTTTTTTTTTTTTAATGTAGATTGTAAGCCCACACAGAGCTCACAATGTACATTTTTCCCTATCAGTATGTCTTTGGAATATGGGATGGAAATCCATGCAAACACGGGGAGAACATAGAAACTCCTTGCAGATGGTTTTTTGTCCTTGGTGGGATTTGAACACCAGGACTCCAGCGCTGCAAGGCTGCAGTGCTAACCACTGAGCCACCGTGTGGCCCCTTAATCTTCTAAATTTTAACAACACATCTTCTCAATATGCTTTTATTAAAAACGTAACTGTTTTCATTCTACAGTTTGTACTGGACCTTCACAGGGATCTGCTATAGCCCATAGCTGGTGTAGATTTCAGGTATCATTAACAAAAACCTGATGGGTTCACCCATTATATATATATAATTTTTTTTTTTTATATATATATATATATATATATATATATATATATATATAAATATATATATATATAAATATATATATATATAAATATATATATATATAAATATATATATATAAATATATATATATATAATAAATATATAATAAATATATATATATATTTTAATAACTTGTACACAATATAAAGTTCCCAATTTTCTTATGTGTTCAGCTCCTCTATTCAATCCATGCACTCAAGTTGAGGCTCTCAAAATAATGAGCTGAGAAAATAATGTCTTGTTCAAACATAAAATGATGTGTCAGTTGCAGTCTGCTTGCTCGTCACCTGACACAACTGAGGACCCAAGGTGAAGTGGATAACACACAAGTTCAGCAAGTACAAGTACACAAGTAAATAGATTACCACTACAATTTATAACATGTACCAAAGAATGAAAATTTGTGAGAGTGCCACTTTAAGCAGCCCATTTCAGCAGGTACACAATGGACTGGCTGTGGCCTGCTCACTTGCCCAAGATAAGCATCGGAAGTTGGACTTCAATTGCCCAATCATTTTGTTCTTAGGAAGATAATTTGCTCTCTAGTCCTTATCTCTGTTCTCCTATGGAATCATAAACAGTCATCGAAGCTGAATTGTAAGACTAAGGCCCAATGTAGCATGTCGCAGCAAAAAAGTGGTGCAGAAAAATCCATGGTCTAAACACAATGTGTTTTTTCCCACAACGCTTTTTTTTCATACAGAAAATCCACAGAGTCTTCCTCTGTGGACTTTCTGCTTCATTTATACTTAAAGGAAACTACCAGTGTTTCCGTAGTTCCAATTGATATGTTGTGATTTCAAAAATCGCAACGGTTTTGGAAATCGCAGCATTTCCGCTGCACATATTTTTCTGCAATGTGTGGATGGGATTCCTAGAATCCCACCCATTTTTCAGGTCCTGTACAACGCAATGGTTTTTTCCACCTCATTTATGACACGTGGGGCCCTGGCCTTAAGAGCCCTTAGGAGAACAGATATAATGGATAAAGAAAGATAGTTTGCCTGATGTATTACTCTATGAATGGGACATGGCAGACAGGAGAAAAAAAATATGTTGGAGAGTACAAACAGCTGAGAATTTTCAGTAATAAAAAGAATCTATTAGGCAAATGTTTAGCTAATATTAGGTATAATGCAAAGTGTACATAGCTTTTATTTAGTTAATTCCTCTTTGATTTGTCTGTGACATACTTTGTTCCTCAGGAAAACCAAGAACCTCAACAATATAACTGGATAATTAGGAAATGTAGCCTGGGTCAGTCTTTTCCAAGACACAGACAATTCTATTCACAACTCTCTGCCCTGTATCTCATCTCTGCCTACATTTCATCTGTCATAAAGAAATACAAAAATCTTCACTTACCTACTACGTGATGTCAGGCACAAGAATGCTATGGGCACACTGAACGCAGCTTACAAATAAGACATCTGAAGATTGCCTATAAGCTTTTCACTTTAAAGATAACTTCAGTAGACAGCAGGAAGAAGCTAACCACTTTGCCTGCATTTACAATCAAGTGGATTTTAATTAAACATTTTCAACCATTGCCTTGAGCAGATGCTGAAATCCATGAACTTGCAAACAGCTGCTCGGCTGCTTCTTTGTGAAGTAAATGTCTATGTGGTGTACTATAAACATACTGTCAATAGTACAGACACAAAGCAGTTTGTGAATGCAACAATGGTGTCCATTCACGAAATGCAAAATGGCCAATTCGCATGATTTTGGCAAAACTGGCAAATTTGTTTGGGGGGTGTCCCACCTCTCATTCAAGAGCAAATGCTGGGGGAAGAGATTTCAATATGCCCAGTCCTTTGTATACAGGAATTAACAGGAACAACTGTCGGCCGACAAGCACTTAGAAAACAGCTATCTAAGGTGTATGGTGGCTAAAAAACAAAAGCTTCCAATTTCAAAAATTCATGGCCAGTTCACTAGTAGTTCCTCTCATATGGTCCAAAAAATGACAAAATTTAATTGAACACCCAGGCAGCAAATATGAACTGATTCTCACAGAAGTTTAAGCTACTGTTCACATCAATTCATGACACTGTACATACTACATATTCATTATTAAAGCTTGGGAGGTAACCTGGTAACCATGTGATATCAGACTTTTCAACAATGAGAAATGTGTGTCCATGATTCTCGGAGTTAAAAGTCTGGTAAATAATGCAATCCTGCTGGTGAGTATTAGTAAGGTGCTTTGATCCCAGGAATGGAGTTGCCATTAAGTTCAAACCAAATTAAGTCAAAGTCCATCACTAGCGGTAAATTGCAGAGTGTAAGATGTACATGGAGGTCTTCATAACATCTACACAAAGCATAAAAAATTACCCATCAAATCTTCACTGCCTATCATCTGCTTGCGGATTATTGCCAACTATTTAACACATACCTTCAGTCATAAATGAATAGTACAGGTAAAAATAAACTTTCTAATATATCTTATTAAGGAGACCAGATTGAGCTGGGAGGACAACGGAGTACCAGGAACAGGAGAGCATGATTTTTTTTAATTTTTTTTTAAATAGTTTTTTTCCCCGTCACCTCCCCGAACTACTCTAAATATATTAGTTTTTTTCCCAGACAACCTCTTTAAGCTGTTCTCCTGCACTTATTAAATCTGACTACTTTGTTTCCATTATATCCGTATTCAGAACCTATGGGAGACACTATTACAGTAAGTGTCCTAATAGTACCCCGTACAGATAATAGTCTCCCCTCCTTAGGTAACAGCGCATCCCCCCCCCCAAATAAATAACGCTACTCCCATTGGGAGACAATATTACTGTAATGAAGCCCTAAATAGCACACATTTTCACACAAAAGTAAAAAGATTTCATTTCATAGACTTCATGGAGAAGTAAAAATGGTGACATGCAGAGTCTCATAGCGCATGAAATCCGTACTATATATTGTAGTCCAAGCACAATTAGAAGCTTATATGCAGCCTAATGGTTCTGTGTATGAGACACACCAGTAATATGACTATAATGCTATAGTGGTAACAAATGGACAAGGATGTTTAAAATGTCAAGCATTCACTAACAAAAGTAAAAATAGCTATATTTTGAAGGGAACGTGTCACCAGAACATTACCTAATTTTTTTTATCACATTTTTATGCTACACATGTTTTTAAGAATCAGTGTGTGGTTTTGGTCAGGATTTTGAGGTGGATACCGCCTCAAAATCCTGACCAACATACTCTGTCTGAACTTACCCTTAGGCTGTTTAGTTGTTTTTTTTCCTGTAATAAGCCGAATAAAGCCATTTCTTTCGGATTGCCATCACCTGATGTGCTATTTATTTGGCACTTAGCACCACTAACTCCTCTGTCAAGTCCAGGAAACTGCTATCTTTGATGATAAACTACCCCAATTCTCATATATACCCCAAAAATATGGCTCCCATTGAAATCAATGGGAGCCAGTCAGCTCTTTTTTTCGGGAGCTGGCTTGTTCGGGCTCCCGAAAAAAAGAAGTGAGATGCTCATTTTTCAGGCCATTTCGCCTCGCGATTCAGCCTCAAGATACTCCCTCCTCCTGACTAGGCCCATTCGTTGGACCTAATCCGGAGCGGAGTGTGCGACTGGATGCCGGTGCAGTGCATCGGCATTCAGTCGTGGCTACCCGTATTTTGGACCAGAATGTGAGGTCACAGTCCAAAACACTCCGTGTGAACTTACCCTGAGGCTGAGTTCAAAAAAGGGGTAGCTGCAACTTGATGCCGATGCAGTGCACCGGCATCCATTCGCGCACTCCAATCCGGATTAGACCCAATGAATGGGCCTAGTCGGGAGGAGGGTGTGTCTTCAGGCGGATTTGTGAAGCGAATCCGCCTGAAGAATGAGCATGCCGCTTCTTTTTTCCGGGAGCCGGAACAAAAGGCTCCCATTGATTTCAATGGGAGCCGTCTTTTTGGTCAGGATTTTGAGGCGAATTCAGCCTCAAAATCTTGACCAAAAAAGTACGGGTGAATTCAGCCTAACCCGCACACAGGGCGATAACTCACTTCTTGTACCACCTGCTCCCTGCAGGTCACCAGCAGCACTGTATCTGGAGGTTGGCCCCAAGTATGGGTGTGTGGTCAAGGTCAAATTTTTTTTAACTACCAATATCCTGCAATTTTCACACTGACCACTAAACCTAGTATTAGACTGTGATTTGCCCATTCTGTAGGGGTTTTCTTTGCAGCAGTCTCCTCATTTAGATTACAGACAAGACAGATATCAAAACAATAGAAAATAAATATCTCTATAGGCATTACAAAAGAAACTCATACCTCTTTAGAACACCATCATTGCACCTACTACTGATAACATTATGTCACAGCTTATTTACCCCCTTCCTGCACAGATCATGTTTAGAACCCTTTCCAAAAGACCTCAATGAGTCAGCGCCAGTGTCTTGTTGCCTATGGCCATGACTATGCAGTAAAGCATATCACTAAATGCTGTTAACAGAGCAGAGAAGCTCAGGCAAGATGGCAGCCCCCATAATGATGTACAAAATAAACTGAATTGAAAAATATATATATTTTTTAATTAGAAAAAGTTATATTTCACCACCTGGTTTTGATAGGTATATTAAAAAATTGACAGCACAATCCTTTTAATTCAGAAAGGTACTTTTGTATAATTGACAACTACTTTCTATCCATTTTTAGAAGCAGTTTTTTTTTTATGACATTACTAGTAGTTTTCTATACAGTAAAGTACATTAAATTTTCAAAAGGAATCTGTTCTAGAACACAAAAAAACAAACAAAAAAAACACACACGTAGAACTCCAGCATTCATCTAGGCTACTTTTGCATTGAATTTGAATTTAAAGGGAGTCTTTCAGCAGATAGGTTGAGCAGAGTCACCAGAATCAAATGATGTTCTCCCTTGTGAATTGGCTTCTACATTGTCGTTTTGGTCAATATGCAAATGAGCTCTTTGGGATCAATGACAGCACTGCTAAAAACTTCTTTGGAACAATATCTCAACAACTGTGTTTGATTCAGGAAACCCTAACTTATCTATCTGCAGGGCCGGGTTGATATTATGGGTTCTGGTAACAGATTGCCATTATAGTCAGAGTGGTCTGCTGAGCTCTGTGTGTAACCACCAGTATAGCAGTCAGTTTGCCCTTTTTTCTGGTCCTCTGAAAGATCCGAACAAAGGAAATATCAACAATAGTGTAAACCTAGCATAAGCAAAATTGCCAGAAGCTCATCCGCTAATGCTAAGTTAAACACTAGCATTTGGGCTTCCGTCCTTCGAGTCCACTTAAAAAGCGGTTACACGCAGAAACCCGTTGACCCCATAGACTATACTGAGGTCTGCTGGGTTTCTGACAATTTTACACTGAATTGGCAGAGAGAAAAGTCCTCCTTGCAGCATTTTTTCGCCGACTAAGTTAAGCGGAGTCTGGGACACAGTGCCCGAACACTTGCGTGAACCTAGCGTATGGAAATGTAGTGGGAAAGATTTAAAGGGGCTCTATCACTAGGAAATAACTGATTTCATCACGCCTTTCACCTACAATCCCCGTGAGGCTCGTTCAGGCTGAAACCTCAGTTGAACATGCAATAATTGACATGCTGCATGTTCAAAACCATTTTTTCTGTAGTGGGTCGAAGTAGGATTTGTTTAAAGGGGCTCTATCACTGGGAAAAGTCATTTTTATCTAAACACATGCTTGCATAGGCTTTAGAAATGCTATTCCACACTTACCTTTTGTATGTAGATTGCCTCAGTGGTCTCTGAATAAGTCCGTTTTTATTAATATGCTAATGAGCTTCCAGCCAGCACAGGAAGTTCCCAGCAACCTCCTCTCTCCCATTATCTTCTATGTGTGTGAAGCAAACAGGAAGCTGAGTCATCAGCAGCAGCAGTCTCCCATAGAAAACAGCAGGGAGAGGTGTGCACCATCTATCGTGCACTAGTCTAATTAGCATATGAATAAAAACGGACTTATTCAGAAACCACTGAGGCAATCTACATATTATAGTTAGGTGTGAAATAGACTTTCTAAAGGCTATGCAAAGGTGTGATTAGTTAAAAATGACTTTTCGTGGCTGATTTTTTTGCCAAAGGTAGGTCTGTTGCAAGAGGTGCACATATGTAAAGAAGGCTTTTTTTTTCCTATCTCCATCAGGTGAATGGCGTTCCAAGGGTAAGTTTAAACAGACACACTAAAAGCATCCTAATTTGTAGAATAAAGCTCTGATTCACTCCTCCAACATGCCTACACTCCAATGTGTGAACCAACATAGCATGCATTAGTCATAAACAGAACACCACATGAAGTTGTTAAAAGGGGTTGTCCAGGATAAAATGAAATCCCTACACTAATCTAAAGACCCTCCCCACCACCTACTTTCCAAATAACATAATTTATCAAAACTTACCATATGTCCCCTGGGACATTTTCTGTGTTATCTGGTGACAATCCGTTTCCGGAAACGAGACGTCACTATATAGAAGTTTCTTATCAATGACAGCTTTGATAAGGAAATGTTTGGTCCACATACATTTACCTAAAGGAATCCCTACCTGGTCTTTATATATTAATAATGGTGAATGCCAATTTTCAACCTTTCATTATTAGTGGTTTGATGGTTTTAGATCACAATCATTCTGTCAATGCTGTTATGACAACTGAGACTCTGAACTGCTTGGGTCTTGGCAGACAAGTGTTTATACACAGAAGCCAAACTCCGTAAGCTGATTTTATGTGAAAAGTATGGGCAAAGACCAGAGATTTACAGAGAAATATTTCGCCATACTCTATTGTGCTGTGTGCGTTATAAGCATACTGTAATCGTGCATCAAAACTCTGCCATAATAAAGTATGGGTAAAGAATAACCAAGCCTGGAACACTAAATAAGTAACTACCACACAAAGAACAGTGAGGGCTATATAATTGTGTGTAATATGTACTATCACGTTCCTACAGTCTTTACTAGTTAAGACACTCAGATTGGATTACCGTAACCCTATTAAAAAGTCATATTTACATAGTAATAAAAATCATGCAATACTTTGCTCACTTTGAGTGCTATATTCACATTTGCACTGTTAGTCTAATTTTTCTGTCCCATTATAGGGAAAAAAAAAACAAAGAACACAAAATCACTATAATCACCCAACAGACGCCTCTGAGCATAATGTGATCAGTTAGTTTCCTCTTGGTATTTTTATAAGAAAACATTAAATTGCATTATTATTTCCAGTTTCGTGTTATAGAATCTATAACAGAAGATGTGAAACCGACCCTAATTTGTCACCAATCGGCCACTTTGTTCTGCAGATTGTTATTACAGTGCCCTTCAAAAAGCTGTAAAAAATAAACTTTGATATTGCAGACTCAAAATTGTCAATATACAAAATTTATCCCCAACATAAAAATTTTTCCCCAAAAGTTAATGCCAAAATTGTATATCTGAGGCTCAAGAGGGGAGAAAACCCATGAGAGAAAAAGTACCATGCATTGCAGCCCTCAGGAATTTGGCTGTGGCCTCTATCTATGAGGGATTGCACTCGACTGATATGTAACTGGCTATTAGTGGTTTTCATTTCCATAGTAAACAATGTTTCGGAGTTGTACAATAGTCAGTACTATTGCTTTATATAGAAAGGACAAGTACAGTATAGCACAACACTGACTTTATATCATGTTTTAATGAAATTATTAGAGATGGAAGGGATGCTATACATATAAATAGCTGGACTTTATGTTGCAGCCCACCACTCAGACACAGGCCATGTTCTCATCTGGATTTAAATTCCAATGGCGACATGTAAGCAGGAAGGAGATATGACCTCCAGGAATGTTGTAAGTCATTAAAACATCAAACTTAAAACTCTGTCAATGATTTACAACAAACTCTTGTCCAGCAGAAAGCCTTACATTATAAGTAGTAAGACTTTCTGTAACTTAAATGAATCCATAAGCATACTAATAAAACTGTTTATATTGTGGTTTATACTGTATATTATCAGGGGTATAACTCCCCCCTCCCAGAACACACTGTGATACATATTCCGTTCCTTCATGATCTAGGCTATGAAATAAAGAAAGAATATGTGAAAACAAAAGCAATTCAATTCTCATTGTCTCCAAGGTGTAGGTACAACTGAATAAGAGCCTTACAAATCCTCACAAAAAACATATCCTATATATATATATATATATATATATATATATATATATATATATATATATATACACACACACTGTACATGTATACACACATACATATATATGCAGTCAGTTTCCACACCTTACTTAGACATGTTATTTTGCAAGATCTAATACTTGTTCTGTGTCAAACAACAATGTAGTAATAAAGTCCTATTTTCACTACAGCATGCGACACAAAGAAAGACTAAAAAAATAAAAAAACACAAGAAAATAAAACAACTTGCGCGACTCCACTTGAGCTATTCAATTGGTTCCTGACGTTTCCTGTCTTGAAACCCAAATACCTGAAGCAAAGCTCTAAGTAAAATACCTTCCTTTCTTCCCCTCAGAACTCCTTTGACGTCCCACAGCTATCCCCTTTCCAGTCATTCACCACTTGTGAAAACAGTCAAACGCAAGCCAGCTAGGTAAACACATCCAAGGCTGAATTGTACATAGTATTTCAGTGTAAAGAGCAGTTGCTTTCTGGGCCCCTCAAACTGCAGCAAAGATTTCAGACTCTCCTTCATACGACCCTTTTTCTGTTCTCCATACCACCACCCAAAAAAAAAAATCTGCAAAATGTATTCAACCATGAAGTGCTGCAGAAAAGCTTCTTACCTTTCAAGACGACTGAAGGAATGTGGAAAAGTACAGCAAACTCTGCTGCTTTTAATAACTGTACATACCCAATGCACAGAAAGGCTTCAGACTGAATAAAAAAGTAAACATGAAGGCGGAGAGAAGAAAAACCCTAATCAGATTCACTGAAATAGGAACTCTTGGAACAGAAAAGTAGAAAGGGGGAGGTGAGGGGAGCCCAGGAGAAATGTGAAAGTGAGCCTGTAAGCTATTTCATTCAGGCAGGCTCCACCTCTACCAGATATGTCATTTAACCATATAAATTCCTCTTCTGTGATCTTCTAGCTAACCCACAAAGAATTTTTAAACATCGGGTAAAGTGTTCCCCTCCCCCTACACACAGAAAACTAAATAAAGCCTGCATATTAGCCAGCTGCATGAACCACATAGACACGCTGACATCTAGCATGAAGGCAGAGTCTGTTACTTGTCATTCTCTTTTACATACAAATGTGTGTGTGTGTGTGTGTGTGTGTGTGTGTGTGTGTGTGTGTGTGTGTGTGTGTGTGTGTGTGTGTGTGTGTATATATATATATATATATATATATAGACACATACATATACATATATTACTCTTTATGGTCTCTCAATTATCCTTATAAGCACAAGTGATTCACACGAGTTACCTCTCACACCACACTTATTCATAATGTCTGAAAAATAAGTTTGCTCAGCAAAACAAAGTATCCAAATCTATATTGTGACTTATCAAAACTGGTTTGTAATGTCCAAATGAGTGGCAAAAAAGGAGCCTGAAATAAAAATGTTGAACGTTTTGCTGTATAGAACAGTTCAGGCTGCTATACCAATCCATACAATAATAAACATATGCTAAGATGAATAAACTACAATGCCAGACATAGGAAACTGTCCTGTATAATCAACTGTGGTATAAACCAAAAATATTCAAAACTGTATGTTCAAAACATGGCATGTGGGGGCCTGACAGGGGGCAGCAGGGAAAAGCTACCTTTGAAATGAGAAGTCTGCTCTGAGGCATTGATAGCCATCACAAAACCCCCTAGATTCAGATGACATCACCAAAAATGCTAGAGCACAATATAAAACACTACAAGAACTTACAATTTACACTATGGGACTGCATGGACAGCATTTCCCTGAACATATATTGTATGAGCAGACCTTCTCGCAAACAGGAATCAGCATGTGTTACTAGGCTCCACTGAGATCACTTTTTTTTTTTTTTTACTATTGTTTAATGGATGCAATCAAAAAAATGCAAACGAATGCAAACTGATGGTCATCTATTTACAGAGATACACTTCAATGTGTATAAAAAAATAAAAACAAAAACACACACACACAAACGGATCAGTTCTTTGTGAGGGACAGAAAAAGGTAGTATACCATACCTTTGTGTACATCCCCCCCCCCCCAAAAAAAAAAAATAAAAAAAAAAATATTTTTTTTCCATTGATCACTATCCGTTTCCATCCATTAAATATATCTACTAAAACAAAATGTAAAAAAAAAGTGACCTGAATGGATCCTTAGAGAAATACATTCAAATTTTCCTTCTAGGTTCCTACCGAGGTAGGTTAGCAGATGTGCAGTACTTTGTGATGAGCGAGTCTGTAGACTACAGTAATTCAGCTGCCACACTGCTTACTCCACTGCAGCAGATTCCAATCCGTTCCTTTGTGTATACATTGCTGTCCAGCATCATATAACAAATAGGAAATGACCTAATTTTCCCCTCGTTCTGAAGCAGAATAGTTTGATGGTCAATTTTACCTTTATAAAATTAAGCTAAGAAACTGCTAAGCAATTAGAAATATTATGCCAATATCGAGTGTTTAGGAGACAAAGCCCAATATAATCATTACATTATTTAAAAAAGACAAAACAACAACAACAAAAAAAACTTGTAAACTAAAGAGTGCTCAAAGAATGTATGTGCAAACTGCCATTTACGAGTCATGCTACCAAAGAATGCTGCAAGAATGTTGAGTTTGTTCCAGTTGTAACAATTCCCATAAGTCTTCATTAGCAGACTCCTCTAATATGCTAATGTCATGCTCAAGATATGAACTTTGACCTCAACAAGTTAGCCTCTTCATCTCTATTCAGCTCCAAAGTGGTAGCTCTGCTTTTGATAAAGTCTACACTTAGAAGAGATAAAATACCCAAAATTCCTATATTGAATCCAGTATCTTTATTCTCATTATTGTTCTTTTACATGTATGATGTACGGTATTTTACAGGAAGAAATGCTTCATTCTCAAAGCAAATATCACAACTTTAGAAAAGACAAAAAACAGAACATGCAATAGATGACGTCTTAACAGCTGTCTCTTACAACAAAAAGCCCACAAGTGTCCATTTTTGTAATAATATTTACTGCTTCAGAAAATTATAAATTGCTCACATAATGTGCTCATATTTTATTTTATATATATAGCTGTTTAATATACCTTGTCAGTGTGTTCTCAGGGGACGTTTTAGGTATGTGTGGCAATATCTAGTACAGTTATCAAAATCATATTTGTAGGAGAAAGGTTTTTTTTTAAGACACTAAGCACAAAGCAAAGTTACAAATAGTTTAGACTGACAGTTGTCTGAAGTGGATGTCTCACATCATACTTGCTGTATATCTCCATTGCTTGAAACAATCAGATTATTGTATCTGATCACTTAGGATTTTTTTTTTAAGGATTAGCTATTATCAGTGTGATTGCAAGCAGAAGCACAGCTACGCTAAGGAAACATGTCCGGGTATGATTTAAAGTAGTGGTTCCCAATCTTTGTAAAAGCAGAAACCCTTTTTGTGAGAAACTTTTGTTCAGGAAAACATACTACATCCCATTTGAGAATCTGCCACATTCTACCTCTATTATGCATTTCAGCTGTATACTACCTCAGTTATACTTATTCTTCCATGACATGTGCCTGTTAAATGCACACATCGACCTTTTCCCCACACACCCAGCTCTTCTACATGTACTTTCCCCACACACTCTGCCCTGCTACACCCACTTTTTTTTTTTCTGCCACACACTCAGCTCTGCTGCTACAAAACCCCACCATCTTTCAAACTTCTATCTTCATGTTGTTCCCAGACAGGCAGCCCTGGACAGCTTCCATATACAGAGCTATTGTGCAAGCTTTGCCCTTGGATGTGACTGGTCAATGAATGTGACACAATCAAAGGTCCTTTTGCAGGATCCCAAAATACAGTTTGCAAATTGTAGGGTGGAAACTAGAATGGAGTGCTTTAAAAGAGGTGGGTCGTAGATCCAATAGATTGTGCTGTCTCTGCTACCAAACTGTATGCTAATACACATGGAGGCTCAGCATTG
The DNA here is from genome assembly GCF_031893055.1 of Leptodactylus fuscus. Classification (NCBI taxonomy): domain Eukaryota; kingdom Metazoa; phylum Chordata; class Amphibia; order Anura; family Leptodactylidae; genus Leptodactylus; species Leptodactylus fuscus. The sequence goes on from NC_134268.1 coordinate 138,931,598, forward strand.
TTGATGTAGAGGCTAACTATGCCTTTCCTATATGTAACCCTAACCCACCCTTTTCGATGTGGATACAACAGGTGGTGAGTAATACTAGCAGTCACAGGAAGCAGCGCCATGTACTGGATCCACAAAAAAAAAACAGACAGCGCCTGATTTTTACCCACTTCATTCTAGCATCTACCCATTTTGTAGTCCTGCAGTATGGAATAACCTTCCCAACTTCGCTTGCACCTTCCCTCCCCAGTAGAAGGCGGTGACCCACAGTTTGGGAAACACTGATTTAGAGCAAAGACACATGGCTTGTTTTGAATTTACTTATTCCCTACAATGACTGTAAGATGCAAAGCTTTGTTACCGGTAATACTTTATTTCACACCTATATGGACATACAAGCTTACAAACCTTGCATAGTAAATCATATTAGTTTCATTCATTCCACTTATAATGATTGATAACTGATGTGCCGCTCACTCACTATTTTGTTCTGAGAGACATCAAACCTACTGTGTAATATGCACATTAAAGAAAATACTATATAAATCAAAATCACAAAGATGTAATAGAAGAGCTACATAAATGCCTAAAACTGTGTATTGTGCATTTATATTGCTTTTCATTGTGATCTGATTTACAGAGAGTTAGTGTGTATAATACCTGTAACTATTGGCAATGTCAAGCCCTCCCACTGTTTTTGTGGACTTATTTTAAAGTGGGTGCCTCATCAGACACATGACCTTTCAAAATGTTGCTACCTGGGCTTTCAGCTGATCAACTTGGACCTTACCTGCTGCACTGACTATGTGGCAGTCCTGTCCCCTCCGCAATGTTTTCTTTATATCACATAACCCCATCTGTGTTCTTCTGTGGCCATGGCTGAAGGAGTGTGTGAGCATACAGATTACACACTCCTGTCTGGAGCACAGTGTGTTGCTATGAAGGTGGCTAAGTGAGTTAATGGTCAAATTTCTCATGTTATAGACGGAAATGACAGCTAAATAAGAGAAGGGAAATACTGCTACAGAATGGCTGCCATGTTTAAAGTTCCAACATTCGCTGTAATAGTATGGCAGAAGTAGGGAAAGGGTTAACAGATCCAGCAGAATCTTTTTCACAAACTCATTCACGTGTAACTTAGGCCCATAAAAATGGATTTGACTATTGGATGGTAAGGGAGCGTTCACACTACCGTCGGTGTCCAACAGCAAAAACCTACGTGTCGGGTTTTGCGGTCCGCTTGAAAAGTCGGACATCTTTGTGAACGGACACGTAAGGACAGGCACGGACAGTAAAAGAACGCACCTGATGTCCATTTAAATCAATGCAAAATGTCACAGACACAGCTAGTGTCCGCACAAGATTTTGAACGGACATTAGCAGCGGACACTAGCTGTCGGACACTGACGGTAGTGTGAATGCCCCCTAAACAAATGGATGCATGCAACCAATATAAGCTCTTGTTCACAGCCAAGGAAGTTCCATGAATAGGTTCTATCTCTACATTGCTTAATTGATTTATGGCCACAGAGGTATATATTTTGCTATTACAGAATCCTACAGAAAAATATTATTGGGAGATATTACTGACCTGGAAGACTCCACATGAAGACTATGTACACCACTGCATCAATTTATTTATTTTTTTTGTAATTGTCCCAATGCATCCAAAAATGGAGAAAAATATTGCAGGTTTGCAAAATGTTTTTTGAATTTTATGCAGGTGTGGGAAAAAAATTCTGCAATGTAAGAAAGCTTTCAAAAATAGCGTTAACAGTTGATTTTGCACAACTACCGAATGTTCTTCCCCAAACCCTACCACAGGTCCCCATTTGAATGATTGAGACCTTTTACCTTTCAATCCCACTGATTTTTACAATCATCATCGTTATCGGTTTCTAGGTCTATAGACAGTCAGGCATCTAATCCACTAACCTTGAATACCTTAAAGGACTTTATGGCATATAATATTGATGCTACTGCAGTTACTTCCTCTCAAACCAGGCAGTATTCCCCCCTTCGTTAGGGCTGTACAGTAGGCATGGCTGGTCCTCCCTGCTGCTACTTGCCTACTGTTCCCACTGATAACACACCTCTGAGGCTGCTTTGATCACCAGTTTAATTGATCAGTTTTACAGATACAAATAACTGATGCTACAAAAAAAAAAACAACTTACTTATATATAGGAATATCCTTAGCAGAGTTAGTAATCCCTGCCATGTTTTCTAAAATGCTCTTCACCCACAAATGCACTGAATATTGAACTGCATATTCTCCACCTTGACCGTTTTGTCCTAATTGTGCATAGCTTTGTTATCTGGTGGGCCACACCACCCTGCTGTGTTTTGCAGCTTACATTGTTCTCATTGCCATACATGAAAAATTATGGAATGCTGCTGAAAAAGAGAATAAAAAAGGAAAAAAAACTTTGTGATATACAGACTTCTTGGGTAGGGGTTGGCTTAAATTCCTCTAGATCAGCAAATGAGGATAAATGCTGCACAAGCTCTGCTTCAGTCTTTATCACAAATGACTTGTATATTCATCTTTGCAGCTCTGTCACAAGTGTCTGGGAGTAGACAACAAGATTCGCTACTTTCGCTGGATCTGTATGAAGAATGTTTAAGGAAGGCACTAGCAGCCTGTTTTCTTATAGAAAACTGTAAGACTGTTTTTTAAAAAGAGAATTTTATAAGATAAAAGAAACCAAAATGAGAATCTGCACAACTCAGACATCTGTGGGGTGGAGTCATCCAAGCAGCTGCAGTTTATTACAATAGCCAAAATTAGAAGAAATTCTTCTTACCATCCCAGGAGGAGACCTATCCCACTGTATAATAGAAGCTCTTCCCCAATTACATGTGTTTCGTTTTTAAAGTAGAATAGGCTGTAGATGGGTAAACAAAAAACAACTGTGTGTCTCAACATTGGGAAAAAATTATTTGATGCAACACAGCCGTTCAAGACCTTTGTTCTTCAGCTGTCCATTAACAAAATGCAAATTTCATTAAACTTCATGCCTCTATCTTCGCATAAGCAGCTTATTCCAGACCTACCAATTGTTTACCTGAATGTTATATTTCTCATGACTGCTAAGGAAGATATAGCCAAAAAACATTCTATCACACAGAGGGACAAAAAAAGAGACTCAGACCATGTGTGTCAACATGTTTTGTTCACAAGACGAGCACTCCATGTCCTCTTTCACTTGGAAGGCTAAAAAAATGTTAAAGGGATTCTACCATTAAAAATCTTTTTTTCTGTGGCTAACACGTCGGAATAACCTTTAGAAAGGCTATTTGTCTCTTACCTTTAGATGGGATCTCCGCCGCGCCGTTCCTTAGAAATACCGGTTTTTACCGGTATGTAAATTAGTTCTCCGGCAGCGATGGGGGAGGGCCCCAGCGCTGAAAATGCGATGAGGGCGTCCCCACCGCTGCCTGAGAACAGGATCCTGCGCCGCCTCTATCTTCTGCTGGATCCTCCCCTTCGTTCGTCTTTCTTCTGACGCATGCGCAGTTGGCTCTGCCACTGAGACACTAGTAGAGCTGACTGCGCATGTGCGCAATTTCGGGCTCGGAACTATGGCCGCGCATGCGCAGTCGGCTCTACTAGTGTCAGAGCCGACAGAGGTGAAGCCGCCAAAGAAAGAAGGGGAGAATCCAGCAGAAGATAGAGGTGGCGCAGGATCCTGTTCTCAGGCTGCCAGAGAACTAATTTACATACCCGTAAAAACTGGTATTACTAAGGATCCCATCTAAAGGTAAGAGACGAATAGCCTTTCTAAAGGCTATTCCGACGTGTTAGCCACAGAAAAAAAAGATTTTTAATGGTAGAATCGCTTTAATATTGTGACGTCAAACCTATAAAGCTAGCCATACACAAGTTAAAAATCAGTTTATCTGCTCCAGTCTTGGACTGCCCATTTGACAGAAGAGAGCCTCACTGGCACATTGGCTGCTGAAACTAACAGGACCGATTGCTCAGGAACAACAAGAGCTAGAGAAAGAACAATCAAACTGTGCCACAGCTATATACTAAAAAATGCAAACTTTAAGACTTGGTGGAGGTGGTGAAAGGTCCTCTTTAAAGGGGAATAAATAGAGAATATATATTGGAAAACTATATAACTTTACTTTATATAATTAGACAAGAACATTTAAAAAAAAAACAAAAACAAACAAACTGGTAAATGCGATTGCAACAATGTGTATAATAATCTTGTCACAGAAATTCATATAGGATTCCTTTGACAGTCAAAAATAGGAAGGAAGAGGTGTTTCTAATATTGCCTTTCCTTATTTGTAGAAGAATCATGACTTCCTCCCGTCATGAGGTGGAATGCATGGCAAATTTGGAAGCAAGCAAATCACCATTCCATCAGTCACACTAACAGTTAACTGTGATAGATTTTCAATATATTTTACTTGTTATTATATATAGTACACTAGAAAGAGCCAGCCATAATATAAACTGCTGCAATATATTTGGGCAATGGTGCTGTATACGATAGAATGTTTCTTTTATTTTGCTATTCTTAGGTGACAACACTCTCACGATCAAAGTGAATGACAGGCAGTTGTAGCGGTGTCCTTTTATCTAACATAGCTCAATATTAGTCTCAGTCTGAGAAAATCCACATTACAGTGTTCAAAAAAGTATTAAATATTAATAAAAGAAAACCTTTAAAAAAAAAAGGGTTAATGCTCTTTAAGCTTACTCCGTCAAGCATGTATGTGTTCTGAATAGGGAGAGGAGAGTAAGCCACTACCAGACTCCTCAGGCAACTTTATCATGCATGGAAAAAAACCCATCAGGCATGTGGAATAACATGTCGTCTCTGATCTCCCTCAGTAGGGAGACTCTTATACACATTAGACTGTCACCTGGTCTACCCAAAATCTTCAGGTTTGACCAATATACCGTACATTTAGGCTAAGGCCCCATGTAGTGGGCCGCAGAGGAAAAGTGTTGTATTTCCATTGCGGTTTTTCCTGCAGCAATTTTCACAGAAAATCTGCAGAAGTTTCTGTTTCAATTATAGCTATAGGGAAACCAGCTGCATTTTCATACTGTAGGTATAATTGACACGCAACAGTTTTGGAAATCACAGCATATCCGCTAAGCGGATTTTTCTGCAGTGTGTTAGGATCCCATCAACTTTGCAGAGCCTTTGTATATACAGTGTGTTTTGCTGCGTCATTTACGCCACATGGGGCCCCTGCCTTAAATGGGTTTTTCCATCTCCCTGTATCAGCAGCTTTGCCTGTGTTCCTCCAAGCTGAGAGGGGAAGCAACTTGGTTTGATGAACAGGACAACATGAAGTATCAAAATATAAAATTTGCCTTCACATAAGAGATTATTTATTATGATTACTAGAGATCTAATATAAATGCAGATCAAATAAAATGCATAGTAAATGTATATTACATTACACAGGTTTGTATAGAACACTTACCATGCTTCTACAGAACGGACCCAGTGTTATCTTTGACTTTACATAGAGAGACAACAGACACAGATCGCAGCGCCTTTAACAGCAAACTGATATTAGTTGAACCAATTGTCCTGAAGCAGGCAAATAAAAGAGCATTTCTAAAACAATGTATTCAGGAAAACGCTCAAATTTACAGAAGCCAGCAGTATAGTTAGGATCCTCAAAGATGGGAATAACCCTTTGATGTGCATGGTCAGCTTAGGGCTAATGCCCAGCAGCTGTGGGTCGTTTGTTTTTGTTTTTTTTGCAGATTTTGCTGCGCTTTTTTGGACTACACCCAGGAGTGGCTGCAAAAGGAATGAGAAATATACAAGAAAAACACTTGTACTTCTTCTGCTTAATCCACACCTGGCTTTGACTCAAAAAACCTGGGGAAAAAAAAAAAAAAAAAAGCTGGCAAAAAGCAGCCTCAGCGCATTTGCCAACTTTTCATGAAAGGAAAATATGTTGTCCCTACATATGTGTTACAGTGGATGGACCTTCAGTAGATCGCTAAGATGGCTTCATTTAAAAAAAAAAAAAAAAAAAGGGTTTACATGCCGATTTTTTTCAAGAGTTACCACAGACATCGTCCTTTTTCCTCTTACCTAATGTCTATTTATATTCCATGTATAGAAAATTGCTTTGTTCTATGCAGCTGTCACCAACCTGTCTACAATGAAGATAAAAATCTCATTCACCATACAATTCAGACAAGATTTATCCCTATACTTTTCTGTATTCACTCTCTGCTTTGGCTGATGTTAACTACTGCGGCCAAATGTGGATTGGAATCTTGTTATTCAATGTTTTAATCTCCTCAGTCTCATGTTTATACATGCAATTAAGATAGAGTCAACCATCCATCACATTCTGATCATTCTTACATGAAGCATATAAACAAACACAGATAAATTATAGAGGTAGTACATAGGTAACAAGAAACCACTCTTCTAAGATAGACACAATAGATCTGCAATGGAGGAAAAGCATACTGCAGTATATCAGACACCACAAACTGTTTAACAGTAATACCCGAAGGGTGTAGCATGAAGACATTTCCTACAATGGCCATGGGGTTCACAGACGAGGCAGATATGACTGAACCTTATCCCAAGGGGCAGTTTCAAGCACAATTACAATTCGGTCTCATACAAGATATATCTCACTCGTTGCCAACCAATTCTGTCAGGAATCCAGGAATGCTCTACTCGCCACAGATGGATGTATGACCCTGAATACAACCTGAAAGGAGAACTCTGCTCCCATTCTCCCTTCCACACTAGGATACACAGGAGAGGAACAACCCCAATAATCACACATGCAAACAAACAGATGCCACCACCCACCACTTTATGGTAGGCGAAACACCAATATGCCCAGACCAATGTTGACAAAAAGTTAACAAGCCTAAGTGATATTTACTCTCTCTGGAATAGTGGGAGTGTTTAGAGACAAGGGCAGCCTTGTTACATTTTAAAGTTAATATACAAAAAAAATGAAAAAAGTACAATGCTTAACAAAAAAAAAAATGATGTAATAAACAAAGACATATATGCAAACAATATACCTGACAAATGGAATAACAAAAGCACAGACCTATTTGTAAACCTGGCCATTGGATAGCAGTGCAACAGACAGATCACATGCTAAGCTGTGTCCCTGAAGAATCTGACCCTGAATTCATGAACCTTACCCCTTTTTGCATCTCATCAGTTTGGGTGATCGAAACAGCTGTCCTTGGCTGAGAGACTGTACCTGGTAAAATTCCAACGTCATTGCAAACAAAGGCCTCTGAGAAAGTCGGCATGATGTTAAAGGGAGCGCCCTCTATTGGTTTGCTTGTCTTCCTAATTACATCATGGAAGATAGACTTGCACATTCTCAGTGAGTGCCCTCTATTGGTGTGCATTCTTGAGGCACTGGCTTCCTAATTACATCATGGAAGTCAGATTTGCATATTCTTCCCAGTAAGATATATACATATATACATATTACATGAAACGCATCCTTTACAGAAGTCACTGGTGTTTAAGGACATATGAACACTACATGGGAAACCCCTCTATGAACTAGAAGAAAGAACTGCTAATAAACAGTGGTCTGTGCTCTGATGAATGGCATTCCTGAGAATGGGTGCCATGTAATAAGTTACCCCTGAAGCTGCCACTGCAGGGAAAATTAGCAGCTGGATGCATATTCCCCTATCAGCTGTAGTTCTGACAGCTAAATCTGCAGCACTCAGACCGAATCTCATATTAATTGGTTTGTCTGCAATGAGAAAACCTCTTGAAAATTATAAAATATTTTTTAGAAAAATAAAAAAGGTATTTACAGCAGCATTGCTCAGATACGGTATAATGAGAAATAAAAACAGAACAGACTGACAGAACTATAGAAGTTTTCGAAACAGCTTGGTTTCAGGGATTGGATACGATAACAAAATAAGTCATACTCGCCTTAGTGCTCTTCTGCCTGTTCTGACACTTTCCAATTCTCTGTTGCTCTCTGTACTTGTCCTATGAAGTACTAAAATGTACATGTGAATCCTGCAATGACTCAATGGCTGCAGCTGTAACCCATTACAGCCCACAATTGGCTGCAGCAGTGACATGTTCATCTTGGAATATCATTACTGTAGCAGGAAGTACAGAGACAAGCTTCACAACTGGACCATCAACCAGTTTTACCTCCGATAGCTTTGCCGAACTCCAGCTCAGCAATAAAAGCAGTTACTAAAAAGTCTATAGCTCTAGACTTATGTGCCTGCAATATTTACTTATGCCTTAGATTTAAAATCGAAAATAAAAAAAGTGTGTCATTTTCCGGTGTTTTTTTTTTTTTTCTGCAATTTTAAGTCTCATGCACACAACCGTGCGCAGTTGTTGATGTGCTAGCCTTGTTTTTTATAGTTAGCGCACTGACCCATTCATTTCTATGGCCCATACACACGACTGAGTATTTTCATGGGCTGGTGTCTGGGATTGTGAGTAAAACTCAGAACAGGTCCTATTCCTGTCTGTTTTATGGACTTTGCTCACTGGCCACAATGAATGAGGCCAAAGAAGCACGGCCGATGCACAGGCAGTACATGGATTACATCAGGGTGCTGCCTGTGCTGTTCAATCATGGCTGACAACACATACACGGTCATATGCATGCCACCTATATGGGACTGTAAAGAGGTTAAGGAAAGACAGGCTTTATCACTTTGGATGTAGGTGTGGCGGTATGCACATGAACAACAAAATATGAAACTCATATCTGACATCAGTAGACTGACATGCTGCTAACTCTTCAGAGGCAAGGAATTTCAATGTTTGAACAAGAAAACTGTGTGAACTTGTGTAAAAAGAAAAAGAGGAAATCTAAGTGATGACCAAAAAAATCCCCAAAAAACAGCACTACAAATTCTTACACTTTGTGTCACTCCATACTAACCTTCTCCATTCAGACTTGTATTTTCATAGGAATCCCAACGTATCAAAGGATCACAAGTATTGTAATCAATGGTTATTCCTGGATTCTCCTGGTTAGCAGTGCCTGTAGGAGAGGGCATTATGTTACTGACAACATGATTTTGTTATATGTGTGGCTATTAAAATACAAAGCAGGGGCAATGCAATATTACATGGTGAGTTATGCAGCGTTGTTACACTTGCATTGATACATCAAAACGCCACGTGGCCCGCTGATGCCCAATAACAGGCCTCAGCGCTCCACAACATCAGGCAGATGCAAACAAAGAACAGGGAGCTGAGCTGGAACCCAGGAGAGGCGAGTAACACTGCTATTTATGTTTGATCACCTCCTCTGAGCCAATGTTCATACTCTGGTTTTGAAAGAGACCACAAAGTATAATAGCAGCATTTCCAACTTGGACGTGTTTGCTCCTAATGAAACTGCAGACCGAAGCTTGAAATTACTGTAAAATAACTGAACCAAAATAACCGACATGAATAAAATCACAATGGTAATCCTGGTTGATGTTCAGTTTCAGTTATTTTTCGATTTATAGCTCATCCCTGGTATGCTCCATGATGGTGTGCATGTTGTGTGCGGTATAGTAGAGATGTGTGTGGTTGTGTGTACTGAGTGGCGTATGTATATAATGTGAGCACAAAATACCATAGAGTAAAACAATAAATAAATAAAATAGTTTGGTAAAAAAATAAATAAAATACAATAGATTTAACAGGAGTCAACGCTTAGATACCAATTCCCTCACTTAACCTAGAATTCCTTTGACCACCAAAGTAGTCTTAATTATTTTAAATATTTTTATATTTAGATTTTTCTTTGGTATTGAAATCAGGGGTATGTCTTATAGTTAGGTGTGGCTTCAAGCCCAACAAAATGTGGTAGTTAAAAAAAAAATAATTTTATTTTGAAGCTGGAGATGTTAACTTTTTGGTCCGACACACTCCACAGCCCAGCCTGGACCCCCCTCCCAATCCACTTACTATAAAATCAATTAACAGGTTGACAATAAAATACTTATTAGTATCAGTCCAACAATTTTGTTATTTATTTATTTATTTTTTTTTTTAAGTTTTGGGACCTTCAGTATAAAGCAGAACAGTTCTCTGAAATGTCATTTAACACTAGGCTGAGAAAACACCCATAAGCGGAGGCCCCACGTTGCGGAAACGCAGCTTTTTTTTTTTTTCGGAAATGTTTTTTTTAATTTTTAATATGATACACACACACAAAAAAACCAAATGTTATATAGTTGCAAACAGTAAGTGTGGTGGTACAGACAAAGATAAAACATTCAAAAGTGTTTGTAAATATCTGCAGATTGAGCAACGAAAGACACAACGTGAAATGGAAAGTGGAAATGGGAAGACAATGAGTGTTAAGGGTAAGAGCCAAAGGGTCTCAAACAGAAAAATATCCTAACTAACTAGGGGGTTCCAACAGGTGCCCCCAGGTTGGATCCTTTGAGAATTCTATGTAACATTAATTAGACTGTCTTGGCACACCCAACTTAGAGTTGGATTTGTTCATACATAAAGTATATTTTTAAATAGGACTAACTGTATATTCATAATCTTAGTCAATTTATGCTGAATAATGAACACAAGATTTCTCATCTTGATACTTCAGCTATTTTTTTTTCTCCAGAAACTATGGAAACTACAAAATAACATGTAAACTGTTCAAGATCTTGACAGTATTGTGTCTGGCCTTAGGCCAGAAAAGATTACACAAAAAAGGCAGAACAAATTCCAAACTAAGATGATACATGGTACCTACCAACTAGTTTTTCCGGAGTTCCTGAAAACACTAGTTCAATTTTTCCAAATTCCGGAAATCTGTCATCTATTATACATAGAGGATAATAAAAAGATAGGTTATGTAAATAATACAAGCAATGTAATAAATGCAAACTCTCTCTCTACATATTAGCAAGCACAATATATGATTCATTAGGAATTGGATGAGTCATGTTTATATAGTCACACTGAAGCGCAGCAGACAATAGAACGCCCTTTAGCTAGGTTTCTGCACACATCAATTTGGGACAATATAATAAATAGATTCTTAACTATGCAGGGGTTACTTTCTTCATGTGAAACATGCTGCCATAGACCTAAATTTCAGCAGCATTGACACTGCATGACAATATATCATAAAACTGTATGAGCTGTATTTGTTGGAGGGTCTAATGCAATCCTACTATCCTTACTCTCATTTACTCCTAATGAATACTATAAAACAGATATAATTTTAATATTTCCTTAAGAATTTAGTATATTAAAAAATTTACTGTAAATAAAAGAATGATGACATACTCACTTGTCCAATGCCATTATGCTCCTATGCTTACAACTTGTGGTCCTCTTTCAGTCTCTGTCCACTCGGCTCCAGCAAATACATACTGACATGGCATGTGATCGCAGTGACCAATCATAAGTCACAGTGGTGAATGTAGTGGGTTAATACGTCACCTCTGTAACAAAGGATTGGCTGCAGCAGTCACTTGGTGTGTTGGCCAAACATCGCTGGAGCGGAGTAAACAGGCACCAGAAGGGAACCTGGGAAAGTTCAGCATGGCATTAATAAAGCAAGTATATCTTTCTTTAGGTTATAGCATTTCAAGTGGTTTAGAAGTAATTTTACATAGTTGGACATTCCCTTTCATCACTCTTCCATAGGTGTGGATAATGCGACACAAAAAGTCATCCACAAGCTGTCGCCTCCATATATCTCTGACCTAATCTCCCGCCCAACCTGTCCAGGTGTAACCTCTAATTCTCCCAAGACCTCACACTCTGCTCTACTCTTATTCGCTCTTCCCACAACAGTACTTAAGACTTCTCCCGTGCATCCCCCATACTCTGGAACTCACTACCAGGACACAGAAGACTGACCCCCACAATCACAAACTTCAAGATAATCTTGAAAGGCCTACAAACGCCAGTAACACTACTGTAACCACACCACCAACTGTATAGCCTCTCCCCCTCTCACCTACTGTCTCCATCCCCTTTCCCTCATAGACTATAAGCCCTTGCAGGCAGGGCCCTCTATCCCACTGTGCCAGTTGGTCAGTGTTAGTATTGTATTTGTTTTGTATATTTTATGTGCAGTAAGTAAACTTTCAAAATGTACAGCACCATGGAATTATTAGTGCTATACAGAGAAATAATATTTGGTTTATAGTACTAAAAGATAGAGGAACATCTACCTCTTGTCACTATCAGAATAAGGAATGTAGAATACAAAGTACTAAATGTCATCTTTATTTTACAATCAGTGTCAGATTCCCGATTCGTTACTCAAATCAACATGTGAGATTTTGAAAGTACTTTTTCATGGCACATTGTGCCATGGCCATATAGTGCACTGATATTACTTTCTGGAAAAATTGCCATTTTCAGTTTTCCCATTACAAGGAGATCCACTTTATTGGCATTTCAGGGCATGGTGTACAAAAACCATTACTACGGATGGTGAAAAGTGAATATGTAAGCTGTGTAGAGTACATTGGATTTACCACTCCTAATTTCCTTTTATTTTCTCAGTATGATGAAGGAAGGGGGAAAAGGGGGGGGAGGTCACATCTCTACTAATCTGAGGTGTACCCAGACATACAATTACACAGCTTATACATTCACATCTCGCCACAGTCAGTTTTCTCCTAAAGATTTGCAGATATTTGTGTGTTTTACAAGTTATAATTTTTTTTAATTTCCTGGTTAAGTAGCCACATGAGGGCTTGGTTTTTGTGGGATGATATGCATTATCTAATGAAGTTTTTTATTTAAAAAAAAAAAAAAAAAAAATCAATTCTAGCATTGCTTTTTCCATTTTTAATTTTTTTGCCCTTCGCTATACAACATAAATAATATGTCACCTATACAACTATTCTATGGACTGCCTTACTAATTTTGCAAAAAAGAAAATCCATTAAGGGATATCAATCAGTTTTTGCACTTTCCTCTTCTAAGAAGCATAACACTTACTTTTCTATTGACGGATCTGGTTGAGCGTTTATTCTTTGCAGGAAAAACTGTTTTTTATTGGTACCATTTTGGGCTACATAAGATTTTTTGATCACTTTTTATTCCATATTTCACCATGTAGATTAACTAATGGTTTACCTTTATTGTACTTTTTTTTGTAAATAAAGTGTGTAGATAACAAATGTTGTTATATGCTATGTTTTGTGTTTTTACATAATATATGGGAAAAGGTTGTTTGTTTTTAAATCAACAACTTAATGACTACTTTCAATTATTTCTCTCGCTACTGTGGTCAACCTGGTACCCTATTACTTTTGTTGCAGTCTATATTTTACCACTCACAACCTGTTCTTTCACTATGTCCATATCTACGCCTGGGAGTCCATTTTTCCGATCCGTCGGAAGACCAGAACAATGGATCATTAAAGCAGTAGATACCAACAGTCCCAATTTACTATAATGGGATCAGTCGGGTGTTGGGGTGCTATAGATGTGAATCCAGCTTTATTCAAAGTGCTGTGGAGTCAGCGATGTAGCTATAGGGGTGCAGAGGTTGCAATATCTACTGGGTCCTAGAGTCTAACTGGGCCCAAAGGGCTTCGTACAACATAAGATGCCAGTATTTTAGATAGCACATGGTAAGGTCATCAATATAATAATTTTGGGAAACCCCTTTAATTATACTAGTTACAAAAGAGTATAAAGTATATAAAGTTTTGTTCCCAAAAATTAAAAAAAATGTTGAACTGAAAGGTGTATTACCTATACACCAAGTATGAATGGAATCTGTCAATGGGTAGCTGTTATAGAATTTTTAAAAAAAAAACAATAAAAGGTAAGACTTCACCTTTATTTGCATGATCTAACTCTTCTTTTCCAAAAATCAGTCGATGACCATAAACTGCCCCTGTATGAAACTGCAGCCTGAAAATGACATCACGGGTGACAGAACGGTATTTCTTGTGGTAACACTTTATCTGTCAAAATAAAAGATAAATTGCAATGTATTTGGTGCAAAAAAAAAAAAAAAAGGTTATATGTTTTCCATGCTTTTTTACAACACTTTAGCGCAACCTGGATTTGCAGTAGGCGAAAATGCATATTTATGAATTGCAAGGCCAAAACAGGAATACAGAAAGTAAAGTTGAAAATGCAGAAATACAGAAATGAGTTAAAAGTATAACTAATATGTCTTAGACTGTCACAACATAATGGCAATTGCTACATTTAATATTTGTATGGATTGACTGAGTTTGGTTATACACACTGTTTGATCATGTGTTGCATTGAAAACATCCATGTATACTATTTTTTTTTTTTTTTTATTAAATGACCTGGAGTTGATTTTGAATATGCCATTTTTATCAGTCATGTGATATATTCATGTGACTGGTTACTACTTCCTGTTTCTTGTGGAATTCATTGAACCGCCGCCTACATTAAGCTTGGTCATCCATGTGCAGCGAATGGTAAGTCCATTCATGACAACAGTACCCTTGTCTAATATGTTGTTTTATTGTCCATAACTTGTCTGTATTCATGTTTGATATGACATTATTTAATGTTTATTTATTGTAGGGTCTGTTTCTGTTTTGTTCTAGTGTCTGATGTATATATTGTGTGTTTTTTCTCTAAGGGAGCGTTCACACTACCGTCGGTGTCCGACATGTAGTGTCCGCTCCTAGTGTCCGCTCAAAATCTGTCACGGACACTAGATGTGTCCGTGACACCTGTCATTCACTTGAATGGGCATCGGGTGCGTTCTTTTGCACTCCGTGCCCGTCCTTCCCTGTCCGCAAGAGAAGATGTCCGACTTCTCAAGCAGACAGAGGAACCCTGCATGCAGGGTTTTTCTGTCCGCTTGAGAAGTCGGACATCTTCTCTTGCGGACAGGGAAGGACGGGCACGGAGTGCAAAAGAACGCACCCGATGCCCATTCAAGTGAATGACAGGTGTCACGGACACATCTAGTGTCCGCTCCTAGTGTCCGTGACAGATTTTGAGCGGACACTAGGAGCGGACACTACATGTCGGACACCAACGGTAGTGTGAACGCCCCCTTACATATGTTGGGATTGTGTATTTTCCTTTTTTTGTTTTTTCTTCATTATGGCCTTTGTTTTGTTTTATATGAACACGAATACACGTTTACTATACAAGTATTTGGCTATTTCTAACATGATTATGTGTCACGTGATCGGGGGGGGGGGTGTAATCCTGTTTTAAAAATACTGTATGTTTAGTATGGCATTTCAAGCCATGAGTAAGGGACATTTTGTCCCTAAACGTGTAGGGTTTGTTTTTTTTTTCCTTTGACTACCAATATTTATGGGTTATATTTTTACCTATGAAGAATAAATATATTTTCTAGAAACATCTTTTATCTGAAGAGTGGATTTAATAAGTCTTAGGCCCCATGCACATAGTGATCTATGAGGTTAGGAATACCTACTTCTTGCACCATATACAGTTCAGGACAGAGTAGATCATCGTCAAGGCCTGATCTGTTAAATTCTAGGCAATGTACACACTGGATTTTGTGGCCTAATTTCCAGTTTGTGCAGGTGGGGCTTATCAAGACCGCCAAGTGATGCCTTTGCGGCTGTAACTGTTACAGTGGGTCTATGCTTCCAGTGAATGGGATTTTCAGAAAATTTCTAGAGTGCAGTTACGAGACACATTTTAAAGGATATACTGGGCAGTTGAAAAACACAGTTGGGACAATTTATTAAGACCAATGCTTTGCTCGTAATCCCTTTGTGTGTTTATGCAAGAACTACCAGAATTCTTTATAGGTTCTGACTTTTTAAGTCATAACTTGCGCAAGTTATAATAAATTTGTCAGACTAAGGCATTCCCACTCTCCTGCCCACGTTTTTTGAAAAATGGCTAGCAGGGTGCAAAATTAACAGAAGTTACAATTTGTTCACCTAAATCTGCTAATGCAGGCAAATATTGCAACTTTTTCATGATAAATTGGCTCCAGTACATCCTATCTGTGGCATTTACTCACAGTTGTACAAACAAATCATAGCACTGTTTCTATTACAATCTGTATTGTAGAAAACAATCAGATAACCTTCCTTACCAATTGAAGTATAGTAGAAATATACTGCACTCAAGCTTTCAGTTATGAATACATTTTTAATCATTAAAACAAAAAGTACAAAAAACTAAATAAAATCTAAAATCTAACCAGCATACTAAAGTATAACACATTTTTAAACTTCTGTTTATTTTGATCCGTCATCACGTTTGTGTTACTGATGTATATGTACTGGTAGATATACAGGGTGTCCCAAAAAAATGTATACACATTTTAGCAGCTGATAACTCAATTATTTATTCTTTCTTTACAGACTGAACCCATTAAACCGAGTGATGGCATACAGACTTGACTTTGAAGAAAGGAAATTTATTCTAAAATGCTACTGGAAATATGAAAACGCAATAGAAGTGCAAAGACAATTTAGGAGGGAGTTTAACAAAGAACCACCTACACGAGTTACCATCACTCGAATTAGAGATAAGTTTGAAGCTGATGGAAATGTTCAGGACGTCCATAAGAAGCGTTCCGGAAGACCACGCACCTCGACAAGCCCCATAAAAGAAGAAAGATGGGGCACCTCCACATTACCATGTGTTATTCTCAGGTCCCCAGTAGGTGCAATTGTGTCTGTTAATCAAACCATTTCATTTGAATGTGGCCTCATCACTCCACACAATCTTTTTGGGAGTGATGAGGAGTGATGTAACTTCTCCACTGACAACGTTTCATGATGCGATGGACTGATTGTTTTGAAATCCCTACCTCATGACTAGCTTGCTGCAAAGACTTTCTTGGACTTTGTTGAAACGTTTCCAGTAATCTTTCTTCTTTTATGGGGCTTGTCGAGGTACGTGGTCTTCCGGAACGCTTCTTATGGACGTCCTGAACATTTCCATCAGCTTCAATCTTATCTCTAATTCGAGTGATGGTAACTCATGTAGGTGGTTCTTTGTTAAACTCCCTCCTAAATTGTCTTTGCACTTCTACTGCGTTTTCATACTTCCAGTAGCATTTTAGAATACATTTCCTATCTTCAAAGTCAAGTCTGTATGCCATCACTCGGTTTAATGGGTTCAGTCTGTAAAGAAAGAATGAATAATTGAGTAATCAGCTGCTAAAATGTGTATACATTTTTTGGGACACCCTGTATATTACAATCAATCATTTTTATGTCATACTCAAACCTCTTCATTACTTCAATCTATTATTTTGTCTACTATGATATGTGCTTCAATGGTCAGCTATTCAGCTATTTTGTGGAGTAGAGAAGTACAGAATAATGTAATTTGTCACTTATATTACAGGTAAACCTTCAATCAATCGCTTGCTACTCTGTGAGAGAGCTCTTCTAACACTGCTGTATCTTAAATACTCTACCACTGCTTAAAATGAAGCACTAAATCTGCCAGCAGCAGCCTCCTCCTCCTCCATAGACTTCTGTATGAGGCTAAAGAAACATAGAAATCCTATAAAGAAACCGACTCCTCCCCTGCTCTTTATCTTCACACAGACTTAGTGGAGAAGAAAACATTTCTATAATAAGTTATATTACAAAGCCTCTCATATTCAGCTGTACTATTTTACACAAAAGCGGTTTCATAATTGCTGGAACGCTTTAAAGGATTAACTGCATTAAGCTACTTTCATGCTGCCATATTTCTGTCCATTGTTTTGATCTGTCATAGGATCAGAAAACCGAACTGGAAAAAAAAATAACATTGACAAAAGCAGTCAGAGCACCTGTCCCAAAAACTGCCATTTGCAACAAACACTCACCATGATGTCACCCTTAATGAGCTGAGCTGGCTCAACAGCAATAGAAAATCTGTTTAGGTTTTCTGGTCCAACATTGCTAAGCAAAAAGGTAAAAAGAATAAAATAATATCGAAATATGATCAAATTAACAACATTAACAATCCTTTAAACATTGATTCTGTTAAAATCCATTAAAAGAGAAAAAAATAAGGATATAAAACACAGTACATAAATAAGCATGTAATAATTATATATATATATATATATATATATATATATATATATATATATATATATATATATGTTCAAAATGAGAACCATATGGGCCACTATAGGGCATTATAGGATGTGGAGGGGTCACTATGGGCCATTATACTGTGTGGAGGTCCACTGTGAGACATTATATTATGTACAGTGTGCAACTTTATAGTCTGTGCACTGTGGCGCGTCATTCTTAAAGAGGTTGGCAGGAAACTGGTTCAAAATATTTTTTCCCCCCATTTCCTGCCTCCAAAACTTAGGTACATCTTATCATCAGGTACCTCTTACAAAGTGAAAAATATGGTATTTATTTAACTTAGATGTGTTATCCGGTTTCCAACATTGATGGCCTATCCTTAAGATGCGCGGGTTCTGCGGTTCACAGAATTTTTTAAATACCACAAGTGGTGCTGCTCACTCGCCATACAAACTGTAGTGGTGAGTGTATACACTGCAGTGCTGGAGAATAGATTTCAAGGGACAGCGATGCAGGGTTACATTTTTTTTTTTGTACGGCAAGTGAGCAGCGCGGCATACAGTATGTAAACAATACTGCGAACTGCACTGTCTTAGTACCAGTGACCTGCAGAAGTCCATGACGTTGGACCCCTGCAGATTTAATATTGATAACCTATCCTAAGGATAGACCATAAATGTTTGAAACTGGATAACCCCTTTAAGTTTTGAAGGGATTGCCCTCCTCCATTTCATTATTAACCTATCCTAGAAAACATAATAAAGTGATCAGTTTGGGTCCAACACCAAAGACTCCAGCTGATCAGCTGTTTTAAGTGCCATGACCTTTTCACTGTTGACCGTGCACACCAAATAAATGTTTTATAGAGGCTGTGTAATTGCAGCCTATATCTATTTATTCTTATGGGATGAGGCTACAATTATATCATATGTCCTATACGAGGCAGATAATGTGTTATATCTAGGTCACAGCATTCGTATGAGTGCCACATATGAGATCAGGCGCGATCTCTTACCATCATGAGGATCTAGCACCATTACTACTGCTGTCCTTTCGGTCTTAGTTTACATGTGGCCAGCATGTCTCAGCACTCAGTGATGGCAGCCGCAAAGCCAGTAGTATGGCATGTGACCGCTACGGCCACTGATTGGCTGCGGTTTTCAAATAATGGCCTGCTAGTAAACAAAGATGGGAAGGGTGGAAGCACAAGCACTATATTTGTGGAAAGAAGAGGCAAATAACCCCTTCTCTTTGTTTTACATTGATTGGAGGTGTGTTAATATTTTACATATTTAGGTCTGTTTACAATTGATTGCAAAACTTAGATAAATCATAGATGAAGGTTAAATTTTAACAATCTACATGTACAATTTTGAAAATATGTTGAAGACATGAAAATGCAAAGAGTTAAAAGGGAAAAACAATCCTACTTTGAATCTGTACACAAAGAAGGGTCTGTTATAATAAACTGAGTCTGCACGTAATTCAGTACATGACATTTGAAAAGGAACTGGCATTACAAACATTATGTCCAGTTCATCTCTGGTATTCTAAATGTGAAATATAAAATATTTAATACCAATATTAAACATGAAATTCTGGACTATTAAATATAGACTTTACTTACTATATTCCTGATGTATATACAGGTTGCATTGCCTGGTAAATTTTTATGAAAGGTCGACATACTGCAAAATAAGCAAGTTTAACAATTTCATTGAAACAGTTAAACAATAGAGATGAGCGAACACTAAAATGTTCGAGGTTCGAAATTCGATTCGAACAGCCGCTCACTGTTCGAGTGTTCGAATGGGTTTCGAACCCCATTATAGTCTATGGGGAACATAAACTCGTTAAGGGGGAAACCCAAATTCGTGTCTGGAGGGTCACCAAGTCCACTATGACACCCCAGGAAATGATACCAACACCCTGGAATGACACTGGGACAGCAGGGGAAGCATGTCTGGGGGCATAAAAGTCACTTTATTTCATGGAAATCCCTGTCAGTTTGCGATTTTCGCAAGCTAACTTTTCCCCATAGAAATGCATTGGCCAGTGCTGATTGGCCAGAGTACGGAACTCGACCAATCAGCGCTGGCTCTGCTGGAGGAGGCGGAGTCTAAGATAGCTCCACACCAGTCTCCATTCAGGTCCGACCTTAGACTCCGCCTCCTCCGGCAGAGCCAGCGCTGATTGGCCGAAGGCTGGCCAATGCATTCCTATGCGAATGCAGACTTAGCAGTGCTGAGTCAGTTTTGCTCAACTACACATCTGATGCACACTCGGCACTGCTACATCAGATGTAGCAATCTGATGTAGCAGAGCCGAGGGTGCACTAGAACCCCTGTGCAAACTCAGTTCACGCTAATAGAATGCATTGGCCAGCGCTGATTGGCCAATGCATTCTATTAGCCCGATGAAGTAGAGCTGAATGTGTGTGCTAAGCACACACATTCAGCACTGCTTCATCAAGCCAATACAATGCATTAGCCAGTGCTGATTGGCCAGAGTACGGAATTCGGCCAATCAGCGCTGGCCAATGCATTCTATTAGCCCGATGAAGTAGAGCTGAATGTGTGTGCTAAGCACACACATTCAGCACTGCTTCATCAAGCCAATACAATGCATTAGCCAGTGCTGATTGGCCAGAGTACGGAATTCGGCCAATCAGCGCTGGCTCTGCTGGAGGAGGCGGAGTCTAAGGTCGCTCCACACCAGTCTCCATTCAGGTCCGACCTTAGACTCCGCCTCCTCCGGCAGAGCCAGCGCTGATTGGCCGAAGGCTGGCCAATGCATTCCTATGCGAATGCAGACTTAGCAGTGCTGAGTCAGTTTTGCTCAACTACACATCTGATGCACACTCGGCACTGCTACATCAGATGTAGCAATCTGATGTAGCAGAGCCGAGGGTGCACTAGAACCCCTGTGCAAACTCAGTTCACGCTAATAGAATGCATTGGCCAGCGCTGATTGGCCAATGCATTCTATTAGCCCGATGAAGTAGAGCTGAATGTGTGTGCTAAGCACACACATTCAGCACTGCTTCATCAAGCCAATACAATGCATTAGCCAGTGCTGATTGGCCAGAGTACGGAATTCGGCCAATCAGCGCTGGCCAATGCATTCTATTAGCCCGATGAAGTAGAGCTGAATGTGTGTGCTAAGCACACACATTCAGCTCTACTTCATCGGGCTAATAGAATGCATTGGCCAGCGCTGATTGGCCAGAGTACGGAACTCGACCAATCAGCGCTGGCTCTGCTGGAGGAGGCGGAGTCTAAGGTCGGACCTGAATGGAGACTGGTGTGGAGCGATCTTAGACTCCGCCTCCTCCAGCAGAGCCAGCGCTGATTGGCCGAATTCCGTACTCTGGCCAATCAGCACTGGCTAATGCATTGTATTGGCGTGATGAAGCAGTGCTGAATGTGTGTGCTTAGCACACACATTCAGCTCTACTTCATCGGGCTAATAGAATGCATTGGCCAGCGCTGATTGGCCGAATTCCGTACTCTGGCCAATCAGTGCTGGCCAATGCATTCTATTAGCTTGATGAAGCAGAGTGTGCACAAGGGTTCAAGCGCACCCTCGGCTCTGATGTAGGAGAGCCGAGGGTGCACTTGAACCCTTGTGCACCCTCAGCTCTGCTACATCAGAGCCGAGGGTGCGCTTGAACCCTTGTGCACACTCTGCTTCATCAAGCTAATAGAATGCATTGGCCAGCGCTGATTGGCCAATGTATTCTATTAGCCTGATGAAGTAGAGCTGAATGTGTGTGCTAAGCACACACATTCAGCTCTACTTCATCGGGCTAATAGAATGCATTGGCCAGCGCTGATTGGCCAGAGTACGGAACTCGACCAATCAGCGCTGGCTCTGCTGGAGGAGGCGGAGTCTAAGATCGCTCCACACCAGTCTCCATTCAGGTCCGACCTTAGACTCCGCCTCCTCCAGCAGAGCCAGCGCTGATTGGCCGAATTCCGTACTCTGGCCAATCAGCACTGGCTAATGCATTGTATTGGCTTGATGAAGCAGTGCTGAATGTGTGTGCTTAGCACACACATTCAGCTCTACTTCATCGGGCTAATAGAATGCATTGGCCAATCAGCGCTGGCCAATGCATTCTATTAGCGTGAACTGAGTTTGCACAGGGGTTCTAGTGCACCCTCGGCTCTGCTACATCAGATTGCTACATCTGATGTAGCAGTGCCGAGTGTGCATCAGATGTGTAGTTGAGCAAAACTGACTCAGCACTGCTAAGTATGCATTCGCATAGGAATGCATTGGCCAGCCTTCGGCCAATCAGCGCTGGCTCTGCCGGAGGAGGCGGAGTCTAAGGTCGGACCTGAATGGAGACTGGTGTGGAGCGACCTTAGACTCCGCCTCCTCCAGCAGAGCCAGCGCTGATTGGCCGAATTCCGTACTCTGGCCAATCAGCACTGGCTAATGCATTGTATTGGCTTGATGAAGCAGTGCTGAATGTGTGTGCTTAGCACACACATTCAGCTCTACTTCATCGGGCTAATAGAATGCATTGGCCAATCAGCGCTGGCCAATGCATTCTATTAGCGTGAACTGAGTTTGCACAGGGGTTCTAGTGCACCCTCGGCTCTGCTACATCAGATTGCTACATCTGATGTAGCAGTGCCGAGTGTGCATCAGATGTGTAGTTGAGCAAAACTGACTCAGCACTGCTAAGTCTCTGCATTCGCATAGGAATGCATTGGCCAGCCTTCGGCCAATCAGCGCTGGCTCTGCCGGAGGAGGCGGAGTCTAAGGTCGGACCTGAATGGAGACTGGTGTGGAGCGATCTTAGACTCCGCCTCCTCCAGCAGAGCCAGCGCTGATTGGTCGAGTTCCGTACTCTGGCCAATCAGCGCTGGCCAATGCATTCTATTAGCCCGATGAAGTAGAGCTGAATGTGTGTGCTTAGCACACACATTCAGCTCTACTTCATCAGGCTAATAGAATACATTGGCCAATCAGCGCTGGCCAATGCATTCTATTAGCTTGATGAAGCAGAGTGTGCACAAGGGTTCAAGCGCACCCTCGGCTCTGATGTAGCAGAGCTGAGGGTGCACAAGGGTTCAAGTGCACCCTCGGCTCTCCTACATCAGAGCCGAGGGTGCGCTTGAACCCTTGTGCAGCCTCGGCTCTGCTACATCAGAGCCGAGGGTGCGCTTGAACCCTTGTGCACACTCTGCTTCATCAAGCTAATAGAATGCATTGGCCAGCACTGATTGGCCAGAGTACGGAATTCGGCCAATCAGCGCTGGCCAATGCATCCCTATGGGAAAAAGTTTATCTCACAAAAATCACAATTACACACCCGATAGAGCCCCAAAAAGTTATTTTTAATAACATTCCCCCCTAAATAAAGGTTATCCCTAGCTATCCCTGCCTGTACAGCTATCCCTGTCTCATAGTCACAAAGTTCACATTCTCATATGACCCGGATTTGAAATCCACTATTCGTCTAAAATGGAGGTCACCTGATTTCGGCAGCCAATGACTTTTTCCAATTTTTTTCAATGCCCCCAGTGTCGTAGTTCCTGTCCCACCTCCCCTGCGCTGTTATTGGTGCAAAAAAGGCGCCAGGGAAGGTGGGAGGGGAATCGAATTTTGGCGCACTTTACCACGTGGTGTTCGATTCGATTCGAACATGGCGAACACCCTGATATCCGATCGAACATGTGTTCGATAGAACACTGTTCGCTCATCTCTATTAAACAATATACGTTGCTTGTGAAATGTATAATCAGATAACAATATTACAATTATAATAAAATATATTTCTAAACGTTTCACTAAAAAGGACTCAGTTTTTTTTTAAAAAAAAAAGTTGTTTGAATCCCAAAATGACACCGCAAAAAATAAAATTAGTTATTGGTTTCAGAATATGGCGATCAAAAAAAGAAAAAAAAAGTAAGATATTAAAAAAACCTAAAGACATGGTTGGTAGAGATGAGCGAACACTGTTCGGATCAGCCGATCCGAAAAGCACGCTCCCATAGAAATGAATGGAAGCACCTGTGACGCCGGCCGGCGGCAAAGTCAGCGTCACAAGTGCTTCCATTCATTTCTATGGGAGCGTGCTGTTCGGATCGGCTGATCCGAACAGTGTTCGCTCATCTCTAATGGTTGGCATTGCCATAATCTTACTGACTTGCATAATAAATTAATGCTATTTTTACCATACAATGAGCAGTGCAAAATTTACAGTGCAAAATTCAATGTCAGAACTTCTGATTTTTTATCATTCTCTCCCAGAAAGATGAACACAAATAGTTTAATGACTAATGGTTTTAAGTGGTGTCAACATTAAAAAAAAGTACGTTAAGGCTCTTACAAGAAGACAAAAAGAATTTAAAATAATGGTTCGTCCTTAAGGCCAAAATAGGCTGCCTTCTTAACGGATTAAAAGTCACATTTGATAAATCTGGTGTACATCAGCTTGACAGGCTAAGCACACCAACTTTTCAGAAGTGGAATGAACAATGTAAAAATGCAAGTAATTCAATTTCTGTTCCAATAAAGTTTTTAAATAAATAAATCCTTATTTTATGACTTCAGAATGCAGGGATTAATAAATTCTCGCCAATGTTTTCACTTTTTCTGTACTAATAAAAATAATGTACACAGCATTTCATATTTATTGCACACAAAAAAAACTACTACAAAACATTACTTACATCCACCAGCATCAAAATTAGGAATGCCATGGAAGATAACATTATGCAAGAAAAGAGGGGTCACATTCATCTTTTCCATCCCAGATAGTAGTCCATTCAGAAAATTTACATATCTAAAAAAAAAAACAAAGTTCCAAAATTATGGTTTTTCTGCTTTATCTATAGTGCTTTTGCTTTGTAGTAACTGTAAAGGAAGACTCCGGCTACAGCAGTATCACATGCTATTACTGTCATTTCTAAAACCTTTTCTATTCAGAGGGAACAATAACTTACATTGCATGTACAATAACACGCTATAGGCTACTACAATGTGGAACCCATACTGCAAGGTCAAGAATGATGAAGTTTAACTGACTTTTTGGACAACTTAATAGCGCATGTGATTCTTGACTAAAATGTAATGCATTTTAAATGTTGCTGCTTTCTGCTTGAAAAACCTTTCTAAAATTCTTTCCACTAGTTGTCTAACTCCTAGTTGATTTGCAGTTTACTCCCTGTTACTAGGGAATTTCCATTCATAGATACAAGCTGGGTTCACAGTGAGTGGAGGCGGAGATTCTGTTTTGTCTTCATAAACAGAATAGGTGTGGGAGGGGCCAATTTTCCTTACAGCCTCTACACGCATCTGCAAACTGCTTGATCTGTGTACTGGACAGAACAATGTGAACATCTTACAGCTTAGCATTTAAGGAAAATCTTATTGTATAGATGTATCTACTTCTATCTGCTTGTGTGGTTACACACAGAATATTTACAGACAGCAAGCAGCTTTTGAGAATGTGTTCATAGATTTCTCTTTTCCTGTGTAAGAGATCTTTTTATCACTATTCTTTTATAAATAACGTTTTATTGTATTCTCAAAATAACACCAATGAACATACATCGTTGAAAACAATAAGCATGGCAATATGGTCACAAATAAAACATTCAATAGTGCTGGTAAATCAACTCAAAGTGAGGAATGAAAGACACAACAGGAGTTGGAACATGTGGGGATGGGGGAGGGAAGTGAGAAACAATGAATGCTGGAGATAAGAGTCCAAGGGTCTCAAAGAGTATCATAATTACCGTATATACTCGAGTACACGCCGACCCAAATATAAGCTGAGAACCCTAATTTTACCACAGAAAACTGGGAAAACGTATTGACTCGAGTATAAGCCGAGGGGAGGGGGGTGAGATTCACCATTGCAGATAAAAAGTCTGGTCATGTGCATTACAGTTTAGTAACTCCCTGGGGATCATAGTAATAGCAGTTAACCCCATCATGTCCCTCACATTAACCCCTGTGTGCCTCATATAAGAGTTACTGATATGTGGGACATATGGAGGTAATAATTAGGTATCTTCATAATTAAGGTCCTTCATTAGTACCGTCATGTGTCTCACCTATTAGTAACCCTTATATGGGGCACACAGGGGTTAATATAAGGGACATGATGGGGTTAACTGTTATTAATGTGAGTCACATGTAGTTACTGAAACTAAATTTATAACCCCAAATGCCTGACATTAATAGGCAGAGTAACTAAAGGAAGGTCCCTGTGTGTCACTTTACTGTAGCTTCCTCTCCTCCATACAACAGACATCTTCCATAAGACACAATGAATCCTGGCCACTCATCTGTAGGGTAGATGCTAAATAATAGTGTGCTAAAGGACCTCTGATGACGTCATGACCATGTGATCGGACTCTGGTGTGGGCGGAGCTACTAGGATTTAGACTCAACCTTATCTGCAGATGTTACATACCAGTGGCTACAGGACCTTTGATGACATCACAGTCACGTGACCTCATGACAAGCCAATCAGCACTAAAGGACCTCCCCCTTCTGGTTTTCTGTGCTCCGTGGACCCTGACTCGTGTATAAGCCGAGGAGAGCTTTTTCAGCATGAAAAATGTGCTGAAAAAGTTGGCTTATACTCCAGTATATACGGTAACCAGGGTGTTCCCACAGATGTGCCCAGATAGGGTCATTAGAGAAAATTATACCATTCCCTAAGGACACTCAAACCCCCAACCCACGAACCCCGTACCAACCCCCCTCCACCACCCCCAACCTCCTTTTTGCTTTGGCAACACCAAATGTTTTATTCTTTGGTAACGCTAATAAAGCTCATTTGTAACTTGTTGTATCTTGTATCTTGTACCATAGGAGGGGTTTCGGATGCCCAGCATAAGAGGATCAAAGAGTTGGCGAAAGACAAAAATTGAAGCCAGAGTCACTTGTGGGACCTAGGGGGCAGGGTGGGCCACAATTTCAAAAATATGCCTACAGAGGTCAGAGGTTCAGATTATCTGCAAACCTGGTTCAGAACCTACTGAATGAGTGACCATAAAGGGGGATAGCTTTTCACATTCCAACCAAATTTGCAGATAGGAGCCTTTGACCTTATAGCAGTGCCAACACAAAGGGGAAGCCTCAGGATAGAACTTATGAATTACAATGGGCATTTTATACCATCTGACGACCAATTTAAAGATCGGCTCTTGCAAGCGTACACATCTAAAGGGGCCCATGGAGCGCCTGAGGACAGAGGATATTTTTCTGGGGGTGAGGAAGATTTGAAGTTTTGCCTCCCTTTTTTGTACATATGAGGGAAGCTCTGTGCCCAGTATGCACAGAAAGGTGGAGTAGAGAATAGAGAGGTCTTGGTGTACTTTGCTTACAGAGTAGAAGCTGCTCTAGCCATGAAATACTGTGAGTGCTAGACTTCTGTCTCAGCACTCCCAGGTATAATGCCTTAAACGATTGATATGCTAGAAAATCAGTCTGGAAGGAAAGGGTTGTGTGAACTCAAAGTAAGGCCTGGTTCACATCTGCATTCAGTAATCCGTTCGGGGAGCAACGGATTACCAAACACATTGGCAAGCGGTGAGCTTATGAAAGCACATGGACCCCATAGACTAGAATGTGGTCCGTGTGTTTTCTGCCTGGTGTGGACAGAAAAGTACTTCATGATCTACTTTCCTGTCCACAATGCGGACACCGCGCAGAAAGCACACGGACCCCATTATAGTCTATGTGGTCCATGTTCTTTCACTGCTTGCCAATGTGTTCGGTAATCCGTTCAGGGGGTGCTCATGTGGACTCCCCAAACAGATTACCGAACGCAGGTGTGAACCGGGCCTCAGAAAGGAAAGCCCCATCAATTAGAGTCATAAGGTAGCCGCCCAACATGCTTAGACACAATGGGAGCAGAGTCCAAAAACTTTGATTAATAGGATTAAGTCCTGAACAGACATGAGAGGAGAGAGGCCTGGCGGAAGAGAAAGTAGTCACCACACCCACTGCCATGAATCAGACTGATGAAGTTAATACATTAGGAGCAAGGACTTGCTTAGCAGTTTGGCGGGGGAGCCATAATATTGCGGTAAGGGGGAGATCTATAGTGGCTTCCTCCACTGGCACATGGAGCTTTGGATTTTCCCTCTGAAACCAGTCAAGGGTTCTCGCAAGTTGTTCTGCATGATAATAGGTTTTGATATCTAGCAGTCCTAGATCATCCAAATTCCTAGGTCCGGTAAGAGTGAGGAAGGCCACTCTAGGGTGCGGGTTATTCCAAATATACTTCAAAAATAGTCTGCATATGTAGGAGAAGAAATCTAGGAGAAGAGGAATAGGAGGGTTTGAAATAAGTATAAATAGGTATATCTTAGGTAGAACCATCATTTTTAGTAAATGAGTTCTACCTATTCATGAAATATATGGTACGTGCCACGTTTCTAGTAGATTTGATTTTGTAAAGTAGAGGGGCATAGAGTTGTACCGACATCTGGGCAAAGGCGTTAAATTTAACCCTAAGTACTTAATAGAGTTGTGATGCAGTGAAAATGGAGAAGTAGCCTGTAACTTAAATTTAAGCGACGGGAGACAAAAGACACATAAGGCTTTGGATTTTGTGGCATTAATTTTGAAATTCAAGAGGATACCGAAGGCCGTAAGGGTTGTGGCTATATTTGGTAGAGTAACTGATGGATTGGTAAGGATTGTTAGAAGTTCGTCTGCAAATGCGGCCATACTATGACATGCCCCTCCAACTACCAAAACGTTCAGCAACGGATCCTGTCGTATATTCTGTATTAACGTTTCGATGGTCAGGACAAATAGTAAGCAGGATAGTGAGTAGCCCTGCCTAGTGCCATTTTTAATATTAAACGAGGGGGAAAGGCACCTGTTAACCCTAATCTTGGCACTGGGTCTAAAAGTACAAAGGCATAACCTTCTGAACAAATATGGGAGGGAGCCCAAAATGACCTAATGTCATTGTCATAAAGGTCCAGTCTACTCAATCAAAAGGTTTTTCAGCATTTTTCGACAGATGAACCAACGGGATCTTCTTACGCTGAGAATATTGGATAAAGTGGAGTACACGCTGGGTGTTATGTTTGCCCTCTCTGCCCATTACCAAACCTGCCTGTTCTGGGTGGATCAAGGAGGGAAGTAAGGATTTTACTCTATTAGCCACTAATTTAGCGCATAGTTTAATATCTATGTTTAGCAGGGAGGTGGGACGGTAGCTACCGCACTGAGTTGGGTCCCTGCCTTCCTTAGGGTTAAAAGAAATATGAGCTTCCAAGGCCTGGAGAGAGAAGCAATGAGCATCATCTATTGAGTTACAGACTTGAAGTAAATGAAGTAGCAGTAGTAATCAATAGGAGAGGGAAGCATACTGTTCCTTATTGTGCACATACCTGATCTCAAAGAGAAATGTACAAATGTGCTACAGCCATAATAGGAATATTAGCAGCAAAAAAAATAGCATAGGACACCAGGTATGAAGATAAAACAGTCTGCCCAGCAAGACCCTGCTCATATTTCAACCTTTCAACCATGAAAACCCAGGTACCCTTTAAAGTTGTAAGATAATAATATATATAGGATTATTTTTCATTTTAACTGGAGTTTTTATTTAGGTTAACACAGATACTAATGTGAAAAATGTATCAGACACAGACAAAAGTAATTCAAAAATAATAAATATTTGCAGAGGCCATTATGCATCTATAGCATTTTCTTACAAAATTTATATGGCTGTTCTTCGCAGGTGTTTTTCACTGTGAATGTATCTCATAGATATATCTACCATGACAGATTCTTAATTTGTTTTATAGAAAATATTCAAAGCCAAAAATTTGCATATAGATTGTCAGATTTAGAAATGGAGCTTGAGATATAGGCACACGGAGTTGACATGTTTTTTTGTATTATGTTAATTGGTTTTACTGTCTCACAAAACACTTACCTTATTTGAGATGGTTGCATGAGCATTGATACTTTATCATCAAAAAACTTCTTCATTGCAAATCGATCTAGAGCTTGGTCAGCACTGAAAAGAATCATTAATATCCCTTTACAATTAAGAAATAAAGGTTACGGCATTCTTAAAATAAAAAGAAATGAATCCAATAATAATCGAGACATAACCCCTTAAACGCAATAACGGACAATTAGTGGCTGCTAATGCCAATCAGCGGCCTCAGGAAATTCCACAATAAGAAGGGAGCCAAGCTGCAGGACTGGACCGCACTGGGAAGACACCGGAGCACCGGGAACAGGACAGCACGTTTTTTGTTTTGTTTTTTTCCACCATAAACCAAAAGACTGAGTATACGTACCTCCACTTTAACCAGTGATATCTCAAAATCTAAGGAGGCTACAAGATCATGGCTGTAGATCTGGCGGCTCCGGAGTTTAGAGCCATTTAAAGTTAGGGCGTCTCTGAGAATGCTTTATTCACGGAGAACAATAAAGTAGTTAAGCTCAAGCCCCGAGTCCTGCTTGACCAATACGGATGCCAGAAAATTAGACTTTGCCTGAAAATGCATCGTATCTAACTGTGACTTAGAGGACTGCAGCATACAGCGGATTAAACAGTAAGCATTCTTTCTGATTGATAATGGAAGGGTGATATGAAAAAAGTCCATGGCATCCTGGTGTCATCTGAAATGACAGTAGAATGTTTCTCTGATTTCTATCTATACATCTATTTATCCATCATGGGGAAGTTAGGTCAGTAGCAACAATGGTGCGGACCCAACCAGTCAGAGACAGGGACACACAATCTGTAACAAACAGGTTTATTTAGTAAAATCAACAAAATAAATAAATAAACCTTCACTTCAGGCACAAAAGGAGCTAAATAAAATACAGCCTTAAATGGGTATTCCCATGAACAGAATCATTTTTAAATTTGTAGATAGTTAAAAATTAAACATTTTTGCAAATATAAATAAAAATTTTGCAGAGTTTTAAAGATTTTCTCTAAATATCTTGTGGTCACAGTCTGTTGTCTTGATTGGTTGCCAGTGGATACGACCATGAACCTAGGACTTTTCTAAGGTCAAAAAGAATCAGCCATGAATTCCTTATTGTGGCCGGGATATCTTCTGATACATAGTAGTGTCCTCGCTTGATAACCCAGATACAATAAGAAAATCATAGCTGGGTTGCTGACAAGTCCCAGATCATAGAAGGTTTCTGCATTAGTGTTCGTATCCATTGGCAACCGATCAAGACTGTGACCACTAAGATGATTAGAGAAAATCTTTAAAACTCTGCAGAATTTTTAACTACTGTATATACTCGAGTATAAGTTTTTGTGCTGAAAAAGCCCCCCTCGGCTTATGCTAGAGTCAAGCAAAAAAAAATTAATATTTTTTTTTGGGGGGAGGGGGGGTTTATGACCAGTCGCAATAGTAATGTATAGAATCTCCCATAAAATAGTGCAAAAGAAAAAAAAAAAAAAAAAAAAGAATCTTTAAAATAAATAAATAAAGTAAATGTTCTAAATCCCTCCTTTCCCTAGAATACATATAAAAGTAGAAAATGACTGTGAAACACATACACATTAGGTATCCCTGTGTCTGAAAGTGCCTGGTCTTCTGAATATAGGGGACCTGCAGTGCTCCTGTTCCATCGGGAAGGGGTTAATAGGAGCACTGCAGATACCCTATATTCAGCCAGGCTGAATTCCAAGTAGGGGGGAAAAAAACTCAGTCCTCAAGCTCAGGGAAGGGGCAGACAGACAACCAAAACACCCCCTCCCCTTCCCCAGCAACTACTGCACCCAAAAACTCTGACCATTTTAAGTTTTGAAATTTTCCAGTAGCTGCTGCATTTCCCCCCCCTAGGCTTATACTCGAGTCAATAAGTTTTCCAAGTTTTTTGTGGTAAAATTAGGGGCCTCGGCTTATACTCGAGTATATATGGGTACTTATATTTGTAATAATGTTTAACTCTTAATTATCTACAAATATAGATATGATTATATTCATGAGAATACTCTTTGAACGTTAGGCAAAAGAACATGAAAGAAAACCCTGAACGTCTGAACTCTAACTAAACAATAAGTACTAAAAGTATGGGTGGCTTACTATCAGCCACACGAATCAACAAAAAGAGCACTATACATTCTCATCAGACTCACAGTGTCAGGACAGAACCAGGCACTTTCTCTCGCTCCCAGAATCTGCCCTGAAGTGCAGGCTCTGAAGCCTTTTATGGCGCAGTATCAAGCCCAGGACCCATACTTGGGCTGAGACCTATGCAAGACCCGTCCTGAACCACACGTCAGAAATCTGGGGTATATATACCGTGACTCCAGCACTCTGCTTGTCACCTTCTCACAATATATATCATTCTACTCTCTCTGCACACTGACAGCTGCAGATGTTCCTGTATAATGGTTTAAGTGAAAGCTGAAAAGTATATGCAACTCTGCTTTAACCAGATTCACATTGCTGAATTATTATTTTTCTGTTGAAGGTTTTTTTTGTAGAATAAGTTGTATTTCTCAGTGGTAACATTCTGGAATACATTTAAATTATCCTTAACAAAAAAAATTTAGTGGGTGAAAAATCAGCAATTATGCTATTTTTAACATTTAACTACTTAGTTGAAGTCCTTTGAAAAGACATGATCCCCAATATGATCTTCTGATCGCTTATATAATACAGTGCAGAGCTACTATAATGTGGTGTATTATGACTGCCACGTTATACCAAGCATGCATGTGTTTTCAGTGAAAAAAGGGGAATAAGTCAATGTCAGATGTCTCTACTGTGGTCTTATCTCCATTTAAAACAAAGAATTAGGATTATGTATTATTTCATCCTCTAATATATGATGAACAAATGTTAGCCAAGCATTTCACACATTTTACACAATAAATGGTCCTCTGGCTTTGCTGAAATTGGATGTTTGTGACTAACGCAAGTCTGCTGCGAATGGCCAGCTTGGGCACCCAGTGTAAATCTTTTTAATGAAGGGATTTGATACACAAATTAATTCAAAGAGAACTCTTTCTCTAGCAAGTCCAGCTCTTTACATTAATTATTAGGTTCCCCTCCACTCATTTTGGCACAGCTTAATTTTTTCTGTAGCCCTCACCATTCCTGAGAATTCAATGTTATTAGTTGCAGTGACTGATATACTAGCTGGGTTCTGTACTGTCTGGAGGGCAGTGCCAGGACGTTGCACTTCTGACACTACAGAGCTTAAAGGGGCTCTATCAGCAAAACCATGCTGATAGAGCCCCACATATGCGTGAATAGCCTTTAAAAAGACTATTCAGGCACCGTAAATGTTATATTAAACTACCCCCCCCCCGCCCGTTTTAAAATAAAACCCTAAAACAGAATGTGATAAACTTATCGAGCGTGCACGGTGGGCGGGCATTCAGGGTGTGTCGTCTTCTTCATCCACGCCTCCTCTTCCTCCGATGTCCTCGGGTCCCGTCTTCCTTCGGCGCTCGCGAACTGACATTTGCTTAAAAAAAAAAAAAAAAAATGGCCTGGGCACATGCGCAGTAGCATGCTGCTTCTACTACGGCTACTGCGCATGCGCCCAGGTCTTTTTTTTTTTAAGCAAATGTCAGTTCGCAAGCACCGGAGGAAGACAGGACCCGAGGACATTGGAGGAAGACGAGGCGTGTTTTAGGGTTTTATTTTAAAACGGGGGGTAGTTTAATATAACATTTACGGTGCCTGAATACGGTGCATGATTTTGCTGATAGAGCCCCTTTAAAAATAGTACATCAGGCACCAAAACTAACTATGCTTGTTACTAGGGAACAGTGGAGGCTAGATAGAAAAATTTGATGATGCTGGAATCAGTGGAGCAGCACCCATTAACAGATGCTAAGAACTTGAATTGAAGGAAGTGGTGAAAAGAACTCTAACGCAAAGATCATGAATTACTGAAAGTACAAAATGGATCTATTCACAATTACATACCTTGCAGATATGTTTGTAAAGTGCATATAAGATGAGATCACAACCCCAATTCTTCCTTTTCCACCCTAAAAAGAAAAAGAAACAGACATTATAATAAAGTAACATGATATCCCCAGGTAGTAGGATTTTTTTTGTTGCTAGAAACAAATATTTTTAGCCAGGAAAACTCCATTATGACCCATTAAAGAGGACCTTTCACCATTTCTAACAAGTGCAGCACTTTACAACAATTAATAGCCGCTGCAACATTTATTCTGGCATAGTTGGAATGTTTTCTCTAGACCCCACTGTCCACAAACAAGTAATACTCTAAGTTTTGGTGTCTGATACGCAATTTAGTCTCTGTACTGTCAGAAGGGCAGTGTCAGGAAGGAGCAGGCAAGGAATGTGCCTGCGATTGGAGCCCAATATCACACACGCTGCCCTTCTGACATCACAGAGCTTAAAAATAGGGCATCAAAACACTAACTGCGCTCATTTCTTAGAAATAGTGTAGACTAGATATAAAATTCCAACTGTGCCTATTAAGAGATGTTCATAATCTGAAATGGTGGAGGTGGTGAAAGATAATCTTAACTATCAATAGAGGTGCATGGCATTTAAAAAAAAAAAAAAAAAAAACAACAGATATTGAGGACTTATTCTTAGGATGGGTGATAGGTATTTTTAGGCCAGCAAAGTGTTTAGCCCCCTCAGTCACATTAAAATTGTATAAACCCTGCCAAAAAGGTCACTTTTTTAAACCCTTCAGGACAGAGCCAATTTTTGTTTTTGCATTTCCGTTTTTCCCCTACCCTCATTCCAAGAGCTATAATTTTTTCATTTTTCAGCTCACAGAGCCACATGAAAGCTTATTGTTTGTGAATGTTTTGCAAATTGTACTTTGTAATGGCACTAATCAATATCTTGTGCAAAGCACTAGAAAAATTTTAAAAATTCAGAAAAAGATGGAATTGGGAAAAGAAAAACAAACATTTGGGCCAATTTCTTATGGGATTAATTTTTACAGCATTCACTGTGTGGTAAAAACAACATGTTAGCTGTATTCTGCGGGTAAGTATGATCATGGCGATACCAAATTCATATAGTATTTTTAAGGTTTTAAAAAAAATAAAACTTTGCAACATAAAAAAAATCTTTGGGGAAAGTCTGATGGTTTGCCAAAAAACCTGCACTGTTCGTCCCAAGAGAAGGAAAGAGCCATAACTACCTTTTTAGAGGCAGATTCAGCGTTCCACCAACGAATCCATACAGTACGGCGGATTGCCACTGCGTTGGTGTCCGCTTTGGCAGAACGGAAAGCATCGCATAGGTACTTGGAAGAGTGTTTCTGAGACAAGCAGCTAGTGGTCCTGGATGGGGGCATAATTGGAGAGTCCCCTCAGGAGCAGTTTGGCCCAGAAAATGCAGGCCTTGCTGACCCAAGAAGCACCAAATGAAAGCCGGAGGGAGGAGCTAGCCGCTACAAAGGCCTCCTTAGCGGGATAATACACCCTCATATCCAAGAGGCTGCTGATGGAGGTGGAATCCGCTAATGGCAGAATAGCAGCCTAGAATAGCCTAGCTGTCGCAGCATCCAGTATAAGCCAGTTGGGGGGGGGGGGGTTACCGGCATTCCCGAACGCAGTAGCGATGAGTGGGGACTGGGTGACCGACGAGGTGCATCAGGTCATGTCTGCCGCCTACGGAAATTAGGCTAAAACTAGTTAACTATTGCAACTGCCAACCTTCTAGTGGCCGGATCTATACCCATGGGGCTGTGTCCCTCAATAAAATATATTAGAAAAATCTCCCCTCTCCATGTACACTGGTTAAGTGAAGCTGCAATTATATGCAGCACTACTCTCACTGGTGGTATCTCAAAACCTAGGTGAGCTACAGACAAGAGTTATGGCTTTCCAAAATCGTGGCTCTAGCCCCTGCAGCTCCGTAGTTAGAGAAATATAATCCTTTTCCAACATTCACCATACTGTTATGGTGGATGCCAGTGCACCATAGCTACTGGGCCTCCACTGTATAATACAGTGGAGACTCAACAGCAATGCTTGAGGTGTCAATTTCCAAGCAGCATATGAGCACCGCCATTTTGGGGTGGATTGTCAGCTCCACCATTGAGATCTGGGCCAGCAATTTGATAATATTGCAACCGATAACCTATTAAAGGCCCCCAGGTTTGTCATTGTATTTATTCTACTACAGGCTGCTCTAAGCAGTTTGTAATAGAAGGAGTGATATTTTACAATGCACTGCATTGGGGGTTTAAAATAAATAAATAAATAAATAAAGGAATTAAAATCACAAACTCACCCCCCCTTTCCCTAGAACACATGTAAAAAGTACATAAAGTGAAACTTTTTTCAAAGTTTTAGCTTTATTTTTTTTTTTGGCTAAAATGTAATAAATAAATAAATTTGGTAATAATTATTTAGTATTCCTCGAATCGTACCAACCCATAGAATACTGGTGACATTTTATTTTTGCTGCATAATAAATGCCATAAAAACAAAGCCTGTAAGAAACACAATTTTTCTCCAATTCCACTACATTTTCAATCTTTTTTCCAGCTTCCCAGTACATCGTATGGAATAATAAGTGGTATTATTGTGAAATACAATTTGCCTCAGAAAAATTACCGTATATACTTGAGTATAAGCCGAATTTTTCAGCACAGTTTTTGTGCTGAAAAAGACCCCCTCGGTTTATACTTGAGTCAGCAAAAAAAAAAAAAGAAAAAAAAAAAAGAAAAAAAAAATTATTTTTTTTATTTTTTTATTTTTTTTAGGAGGGAGGGGGGGGGGGGGGGTCTATGACCAGCCACAATATCAATGTATGGAATCTCCCATAAAATAGTGCAAAAAAAAAAAAAAAAAATGAACATTAGAAAAAATAAAAGTTCTAAATCCCTCCTTTCCCTAGAATACATACAAAAGTAGAAAATGACTGTGAAACACATACACATTAGGTATCCTGTGTCTGAAAGTGCCCGGTCTGCTGAATATAGGGTATCTGCAGTGCTCCTGTTCCGTCGGGAAGGGGTTAATAGGAGCACTGCAGATACCCTATATTCAGCCAGGCTGAATTCCAAGTGGGGGAAGAAACCCCAGTCCTCAAGCTCAGGGAAGGGGCAGACAGACAACCAA
The DNA here is from genome assembly GCF_031893055.1 of Leptodactylus fuscus. NCBI lineage: Eukaryota > Metazoa > Chordata > Amphibia > Anura > Leptodactylidae > Leptodactylus > Leptodactylus fuscus. The sequence continues at coordinate 138,968,644 of NC_134268.1, forward strand.
AACACCCCCTCCCCTTTCCCTGCACCCAGCATCTACTGCACCCAAAAGCTCCGACCATTTTTTTTTTAAACCCGTTTTATTGAAAAGTGCATAACAAAGCAAATAACACAGTGGAATAGAATCGAATGTAAGCACAAATCAAACAAACAGAAAAATTACAAACAGAAATAAGCCACAACATCATCACCTCCCGTCCCCAAACCCCATCCACCGCCCGTACAGTTCAGAGCAGAATATTACAGAACACACCAACAAAATGAAGCAGTACCATGACAAGGGGAGCCATGAAAAGCACACGCCACCCTTTACGGAGTGAAGGCATCAATAGCCGAACGCATTGAAGGGGCAGAATATTGGGTCATGGGGGAGTCACACCAAGCTCCCCAAACTTTAGAAAACTTCTGGGGACAACCTCTCCCTTTATATAAAATCCGATTAAATGGAAGAACCGCATTAACCAGCCTCCGCCACTGGGGAACAGATGGAGGTATAGGGGCCATCCACCGCAAGGCGATGGCCTTCCTTGCATAGAACAGGCATTCCCAGAGGAAAACGCAGGTGTGATGCTGCCATAGCTCCTCCTTCAACACACCGAATAGGCGTATTTCGGGAGAAAATGGGACAGGTTGGTTCAGAACATCCGTCAGGAGATCCACCACCCCCCTCCAAAAAGCTTGGATAACCGGGCAGCTCCACAGAATGTGCCAGAAGTCCGCGTGAGGGCATGGACACCTAAGACAATTAGGGCCAGGTAAGCGACCCATCCAATGCAGCCGGACAGGGGTCAGATAACACTGGTGTAGAATAAAAATCTGAATCAGCTTGTTGTTAGCTGAGGGTTAGACATAAAGAGGGGATTCTAAAATCTCCTGAAATGTCTCCTCCGTCAGCTCAGGGATATTAGTAAATTCCGACCATTTTAATTTTTGAAAATTTCCAGTAGGTGCTATATGCTGTCCCACCTCAGAAGTTTATGGCATATCCATATGATATTCCCAAAAATTGCTGGGATCCACACCTAGATCTAGAAATAACCCCCTAAAGTCAGACTAGTCTCACCAGGGAAATAGGGAAACAACATAGCACAGATAGCTACACCGTTTCGGTAACTTGTGAAATGTAGAAACAGTGTAGCTTGCTGCATTATGTTGTCACTGTACTCCTACTCACTTCTATGGATGGTGCAGCTGTTCAGTTCAACTGTTTCTGTAAATCCAACCATTGCTAGCAGCCTGCATTTCAGGTCAGATTAGGTTTAGATAAATGTAATTTCTACAGATATGCAATAAGTGTTTGTCATGAGACATTCCTTTAAAGACATGTATGTGTTATAATACACTAACCAATATACACAAAGAACAAAAGCAAGGCTGAAAGGAAAAATCTAAATAAGTAGAAAAAGATAATAAAAAAAAAGAAAAAAGAAAAAAAACAAAAACAAAACAACTTACTCTGCAATGAATAACCACCACATGTAAAGGGTCACTGTTTAGCCAGGATTCCATTGCCTTGCAAATCGTGCACATTTTATCTAGTGGAGGAGCATGTAGATCAGGCCAACCGACATCCATAACCTACGATAAAGAATGAACTTTATGTACCACATTAGTTAAACACAGTATGATGAATGGTGACTTGACTAGCCAGTGCATATAAATGGCAAACAAAGACACAAATACAAGCATTTCATGCAGGTGAACATTTGAGCACTTAAGATTTAAGTCAGTGAAACAACGTTCTCCAATTACTCCAAGACCTTTGTTGTTGTAAGTAGGACGAGAGTTTGCCGAAATCTGGGCATCTCAGATATTTTACTACTGCATGAAATAGACTTTCCAGAAATTAAAATATCTATCTAGGAAACATTTACACAAAACCTGTGCAAGGCCATTACTTAATTTGTTGCATATTATGAAACACATTCCATGTATTACCATTTGGAAGTGTCAAGTATTTGGAATTACTTCAGCTAAATTATTATAGAATTACACAGAATTACATTCGGGAAGAAGTATAAAGGTTGTTAGGTGATAGTGTTTACCCAGGGCTTTAGAGACCATGACTATGGTAAATGGCAGGCAGTATTGGGCAGATTATTGAGGAGTTCAAAATGTATTTTAATTTTATTTTCTTCATGTGTAGACAAATGGAGGGGTCAAACTTGAGAAGAGATGCAATATAAAATAACTTCTGACAGTTTATAACTGTAAATGTATCAGATTACTTTCAGAAAGCACCTAAACATTAAGGTAATGTCAAATACCTTAGAGTTAAGTTTAGAAAGATCATAACGTTTTTCTGATAAATTCAACACCTGTTAAAAAACACAGTAAAATCATTAGACACAATGTTTTACATTGCATTTCACATTATAACGCTTTCAATTTATAACAATTTTGTTTAAAGAAAATTTAAATAGATATCAACAAATCAATGATGAACCCAAATCAGAAAGAAGAGGCTAGATGGCTTAGATAGTTGGTGATTAGGTAAAATGCATTATATGGTGGATACAATTGGACCCATATATAGTAGAAAGGTGTCTAGATCCATAGTTACTAAACTACATGAGAAATTTTCCAGTGTAGATGGCCAACAATGTAGTGGACAGTATGATGTACAACAATGCATCTTCTTTTTGTAGTCACTTTTCATACATAATTGATACATAATTTGTGCATCATATGTACTGTAGTTACTTACCAAATAATTTTCTCCATGTTTAGACTTAAGCATCCGCGTCACATCTTGAAGATTATGAAGGTAGGTTTCATCTGAACAGCCACTCGGGAATGACACCGATATAATGCGCTCTGTTATAAAAGTGAGGTCAAGCTCATAACCTTCTTCCATGATTCGGTCAAAGTCCAAGTTTCTGGTAATAAAAAAACACCATACTTGAAAAGAAAATACTGATATAGTATGCAATATAATAGCCCCAATAAATCTTCCTTCCCCACAATGAAGGTGTTTAAGGCTTTACGCAATGTAATAATGATAATTTTTTTTTTACCCAATTAATTAATATATATCACAATGTATCGAATTTACTATACCATGTTCTGCTTTATAAGCCGTTTGTAAACATGACAGGAATTTTTTACAGAATTTATTCAGACAATAAGCAGTCACACATAAGCTTGCAATAAAATATGTTAGGGGGACTTACTGAGACAATTTGTCACAAGAAGAGGAACTCTTTGAAAAGCTGTTTGATTCCTAAGGAAGGAAACACAAACAGCATAATACAGTTAAAAGGTCCTGCATTTTCCATATACCGTATTTTTCGGACTATAAGACGCACCTAGGTTTTAGAGGAGGAAAATAGGGAAAAAAAAATTTTGAAGCAAAAACTGGTAAAATATTTAATATATGGGAGTTGTAGTTTTGCAACAGCTGCAAGGCCACATTGACAGGTGACCCTGCAGCTGTACGGGGACGCATAGAGCGTTTTTTTTGCGGGGCCAGCTGTAATTTTTAGTTATACCATTTTGGGGGATATCTATTGCTTAGATCACCTTGTATTGAAAAAAAAAAACAGGAGGTGATTTAGAACTTTTATTTATTTCACATTTTTAAAGCTTTTTTTTTTTTTTTTTTTTTTACTATTTTATTCCCCCCCGGGGGCTTGAACCTGCAGTCACTTGATTGCAAGTCCCATAGACGGCAATACAAGTGTATTGCCGTCTATGGGACGTTCTGTCTATTAGTATTACGGCTGGTCATAGAGACCAGCCGCAATACTAATATAGCCGTGACAGGCCGGGGAGCCTCATTAGGCTCCCGGCTGTCACCCGAACAGGTCGGCTCCTGCGATATCGCCGCGCAGGAGCCGGCCTGCAACTTTACAGGTACGGGGCCGGTGGGGACCGGCCCCGGGGGAGAAGGGGCTGCTGATACTGACCCGGCATCCGCAGTACTAGAGAGGCGGATGCCGGGGAGGGATAGACGCCGGGGCCTGAGACATCGCTACGATCCTCTGCCTGCATGAAGCCAGCGGCGGGGGCACGGAGGAGCCCCTGCCGCTGCTGGCTTCATGCAGGGCAGAGGATCGTAGCGATGTCTCAGGCCCCGGCACCTGTAATGGCGTCTATCACTTGCCGGCTTCCGTCTCTCTATTACGGCGGGTGCCAGGCGCCACCTTCAGACTATAAGACGCACCCTTCTTTTCCCCCAAAATTTTGCCTTATTTCTAAGTAAGGACAGGTACACCTATTTTACATATATTAAAATTAAATGTATATTATTAAACCTAATGTAATGTCTACCCTTTATAACAAACCCCATGGTGTAATAACCGATCAGTTTTCAGGTCTAAACTGACATTGAATATAGTGGGATCAATTGATGTTCAGGTATTTTTGATGCTATGAAGAGCAACTCAAGCTGCAATCCTTGGAAGAAAAAAAAAAATGGAGTTGCCACTTGAAATAGTAACAGAGGCTCTGAATGTCTGTGTGAAAACTACCTAAACTTGATAAAGGTTTTAAAGTGCCAGAAGGGTCTGTACAACCTCGTGAGTCAGATTCTACAAAACAGATTTACATTTTAGGTGGACTTGTAACTTGTAATAGCAAAGCTGAAAAAGAAAACAGCAAATTTAGGTATACACATACATTAAATTATAGGTCTCTATTCATACATGCACCGTCCGTAAAATTTGAACAGTTAATTACTTTTCTGCCAGCAGAGGGAGCTGGTAGACCAGGATTAGCTAAAATGTTGCAGGCTGTATAGTCTTAAAAACATGACTATGAAAGGTACTTTAGAAATCTAGGACTTAAGACCTTTTGTGTCTTCAGAGACGTGCAGTATTACATGTTGCTAGAAAGCTAACAGTGCACTGAATTCAACGCACTGCTTTTCCACATGCATCCCAATGCTGGAGATATGGTGTAATTAATTTGGGCACCGATATCTCTGCACTGTCAGAAAGGCAGCCCTTACAGCTCAGCGTCATTGGGCTGTGAGGAAGGTCCCATCTGATAGTGCCCTCCCATAGTCTTATGCTGTCAGGGAGGTGTTCCTCAAATTCCAGCAATGACACTGGGTTGTAGTGGACGCCTTTCAGACAGTGCAGCGATATCGGTGTCCAAGTTAAAGGAACTGATATCTCTAGCATCAGGAAACCTGATGGTGCGCAGAGTTCAGCACACTGTCAGTTTTCTAGATGTATGTAATACCGCACATCACTGAGGACATGAAACGTCTTTTTTCTCATCTCAGGGTTTCAGCTGCCCTCCTGTCTCCTCCTGCCTCCATTCCCTGGTTTTCAGCGCAGGCTAGCAGCCTGGTGCTCTATAAATTTCAGTTATCTCTGGAATTACATCCAGAGATGAACAGAAGAACTGTTCAAAAACTTTCCTAGCCCTTACCAGGGCTCAGCAACTAAAAGCAATATTCAGAGAGAGAGGGTGAAAAAAGAATGTGTGTTGTTGGGAGCACAAAGTGATCAGCCTACCCCTAGAGATAGATAAAAAGAGCCGGTCTGGAAACTAGGCAAAAACCTGCTAACACCAAGGAGACATATTCAGCTGCTTCTATGAAATGAAGCAATGTAGAGGTCTATATAAATGTTATATATATATATATATATATATATATATATATATATATATATATATATATATATATATATATATATATATACACACACATAAATGTCTGATCCTTCTTTAAATTTTTGCAATTTTACAACCTGGCCTTTGGACCATTACGTTGTACACTTCTGGTATGAAGTCTCTGGGAACAGGTGAGGTGTTGTGATTTTAGTATGTCATTCTAATGTGGTCATTGATATTACAAAGACAAAAAATTGATCGAGCAGCCCATATAAAACTTAACCTTTAACCCATTACACAAGACAGATACCCAAATACAAAAATAATCAGACAAGAGAAAATATGCATGTATATAAACATACAATTAATTACCTAATAGATTTACATATTTTATAAATCACAAAAAGGAAGGGGGGGGGGGGTAAGGTTAATATTTTTTTGTCTTTCAATCCAAAATCTGGAGGGGGATCCACAATACCGTTACAAGACCAGCCAGATCCTAATGGAAAAGTTATGGACTTCTTCAACATATGTGAGTCAGCAGTGCGGTTTTTGAATAGTTATTTCTACAGGCGGGGTCATAAAACATATTTTCCCAAAAGCATGACTAATGTGACAATAGTCAATACCTACCAATTCGGTCACATGACTTGCACATGTGTCAATCCTGTTAGGCTGCAAGGAAGAGAAAATGAACATAATAAACATATGGATATGAACTATAGATTATATATGTGTGTTATATATGTATAGTATGAGATTCCCAGTCAGAGCATAGTCACATATAAAATAAATATTCATGCAACATTACGCTAGCAAAGGAATGCCTGAGCTAATAGTACTTGAGTCTCATATCAAAATAGGCTCAGACAAAAACTATCAAAGAGCTAACAATGGAGCCAAAGCCTGTCATGTATGGATGCCTATGAGTTCCAATATTTCATTGTGAAAATTATATATATATATATATATATATATATATATATATATATATATATATATATATATATATATATATTTATGTGTGTGTTTGTGTGTGTGTGTTGTGGTTGTTTGAATACGGTGCTGTGAAGCAATTTTTTTATTTTCTAAAAGCCATTTTCTAAAAGCTGTTCAGGTAATGGAGGGGGTGTACATCTCACCCAGACTACGAAGGTGGGTGACATGAGAAAACTCCAGAAAGGACGTTTCTCAGCAGATAACTATTGTCTGCTGAGGGTTATTTCAGAGTTCCGGTTACTGGGCTGGATTTTTAGGAATGGCAGGTAGGTAGGTAGTGGGACCTGTCATTCCACCCCCCTCCAGTCCACACTCTGGGGATGTTCCGGCAGCGACTCAGATGCAGAGAATCTGCTCATCAAGGGAGGCTTAAGAATTCAACTACAGCAGCAGACTTTGGGCAGAGCTTGGCTGGAGAGCCAAACAGAGAGGTCATATTTTTGGAGGTGTGTCCTGAATGATTCTACTGGCTTTTCATTTCTGTTATTCTAGGTGAGGTAACCTATTCTATGTTTAGTTAGAGCCTTTTGTTGCTGCACTATATTTTTGAGTGAAAATAAACTCTACTTTTGTTTTGGACTAAAGAAACTGGACTTTTGTGTCTATGCCACCCCACCTAGCAACCCTAGACTCTGACACTATATAAATTTGGTATAACTGTAACCTTTATGACACACGGAAGTCACTAGATCTGCACAGTGAAAAAGTGTCATAAAAACAAAACTCAAAAATAAATGGCAGAATTGAAAGTTTGTTTCACACAGTACAAACAACATTAATAAAAGCTAAACAATTATTTTTCCTCCTACAGAAAAACAAGCCCATATACGACTACACTTACTGAGAAATTTAAAAAAAATATATAATAAAATTTAAAAAAAAAAAAAAAAAAAAGTTTTGGCTTTTAAAAAGCAGAGATAAACAAAGCAAAGGCAGAACTGTTCACACAGGCTGCATCCTTTAATAATATGAAAAAAAAAAATTCAGAAAGGAAGTTAGGGCTTCCTAAACCACATTGGGTTACCCAAAAGTTGGCGTGAAATTGCAGCAGTACTGTGACTTAGTCACAACTGCAAGGTCTTTCTATAGGGAGAGAAAAAAAAAAAGTGTAACCCTGTTGGAAGTCTTGTGATCACTACACTGCTCCAGTGACTTTTCCCCTCAAAAGAGAAATACTCAGGTGGCATGTGAGTCACAGAAATACTATTAAAACCTAATTTTACCTTGTTTTCTAGATATACGGTACTGTAATCCTATTGGTAACCACATGCAAATGCTTTATGAATATCACTAAATACGCACTTACCAACTCATAATTCACAGGAAGAGAACATGGAGTCACCACCTAGAGTGGGGGGAAAAAAGCTATTAAATTTACATGGAAATTCTTGAGAAAATGGTCAAGCATAGCATTTAGAAGAAACTGCTCTGCTCTCTTGACTTCTCTTCTATGGAACAAAGTAAAGAATGTAGTGCAGCATCCAAGATTTTAAGGATTAAAGCATAGTATTTTTTATCAGGTTGTTTTGCCTACCTCCACTAATCTGATGCAACAGCGAGCACTGGGTCAGGTTACCACTTCCTTTCTAAGTAGGATCTTATGCCATGTAATATGATCCACTCAATGCTATTTATTCTAAATAATTTGGCCTTATGTGAACAATCAGCCTCAGCTTACCAAAACCACTGGCTCCGGTACAGCCAGGATCTGGAATCAATCCACAGCACCTCACTCTGAATAGAAACATATGTCTAGGTCTAGCCTGCCTGCCCAAAGAAAAAAAATCTAAGGAGTATTGCAATTGTGCCTGGTGAGGAGATACAGATCTGCTCATGCTCCTAGAAAGAAGAACTAAATGAAGAGGGCAATGGAGATTATAGTTCTCTAATGCCAAGTAAGTATACAAGGTAGAAGCCATTTGCCCATGTTGAATATATTATCATTGTTTCTTTAGAGAGAAAAAAAAAGTAGTACGCCAAAAAAGTCAAAACTACCAAATTACTTATAAAAAAAAAAATATTCTTTTTTTTATATTGTTGTCCTAGATTCCCCTTCACCTACTCTAACCCTAACCATATGTACATCTACAATGCAATTTATTCCTTTTTCACTCTCTTTGTTGACTCAAATGGATGAGAAATCCTTAGTATTCTTAGCCCAATTTCTTGACCTAGAAGTATATTTTGGTCAATGCTGGGATAACCATTATAAGTACAAACATAGAAAGAAAAGATAACTGCTGAGGGAAGGTAAAGCAGGAAAAAAACTGAATGAGAACAAAGTTCTGCTAAGTACATAATGCATGCTAATACAGACACATATAACATACGCCATACACATTTATACCCAAACACAAACCCATACACACACACACACACACACACATTGGATTTTGACCTAACTCCCTTTTCTTTCAATACAGGTAAATAATAAATTCAATTCTGCACATTAACCATCTGCATGCTGAAACTTCATTCTCATCAGTGCAAGTTTTATTTCATTATATATAGAAGCTTTTCCTTGTTACGGTTTGGTTTCTGTGAATAGATTTCCAATACGTCATGCATCTATTTGAACCAATTGTTTTATGACCTAATTTAGAACTAGATTTTAGTATATTTTTCCTATAAATGTAGTTAGACTATAAGAAAATCACAAGTGTGGGGTTATACACACACTCATCAAAGACAAGCGTCATCTGCTAAAAGTGTCCTGTTGTTATACAGGGAGTCAGAAGGGCATGCTTTGTGATCAAACCAAACTTGTAGTTTCTCGGTTTGGAAAATTTTCACACCATGTTCACTATATTCGTAGTTATTCACTTTGCAGCTTTCTTCCAAACGAACTATCTATTCAAATTGAACTCTGGCCACTATGCCTAATAATTGACTACCACTTGCCAATTATGTAGGGAACTTCATTGCAGAAGTCACCTCATTTACATCAGACAAGAGAGACAGAATCACAATAGATTGATCACGTCACTATAGATAACACCACTGACCCATCATTGCATCAATTACTGACAGCAGCTGACATCACAGCTTACCTACTCCCACGCACTGCAAAAAGCAAGCTCAGAAAGTGTCATATTTCACTATCTTGTTTTAATAAATAAAATTGGTGATTCATTCTTTTCAGTAGTCTGATACATGTTTCCTTGCTGCTCTCCATTATGGTGAACAACAGTTTTCATACACCCCAAGATCTGGCGATAGGCAAGATAAAAGAGTAGGCATCGTTCTATCACCACACTCTACTTTCCAGCTCAATCCCCGATACTTTCACTCTCCTCTCCCTCTTTTGAGGTACTAAGACCTTTCCATCCTTTCACCCATTATTTACCTTTCCCTTGGCTCACCTTACCAGTTTCTGGATAACTTCGTTTCAAGAGTTTCCCATTTCCTATACCATGAAATTGTAAACTCATCATGAGTGACTTAACATCCCTATCAACACCCCTACCTTGGCCTTTCGCATCTTGATTCTTCTTACCATTCACCACACTTACTAGAATGTACAGGCTACCTTTCAGCACCTCACACACACTACAGTCATCTCTGTCCCCATCTCTTCTCTCTCTTGTACTAGTCTGACCACCAAGACATACAAGACTAAAAACTGCCCTGGCTGAAGCAACCTTAGAACATACCTCAAACAAGTCTTGAGGGGTGTTCTGAACATCCGTGGAGAAAAATAAACAACTGTAGATTATCTTCAACTTTATGCTCCAAACCTATAGCTCCTATAGTCACCTCACCAAACAAGACATTTCCCCACTCCCATATCCACTTTCACCAATAACCCAAAACACCTTTCATTCTCTCCTTTATTTTAGGGTGCAGGCACCTTCCACAGACCTCAAAGACCTGACCTCTTAAAAGACAAAATTTGAAACATCCGCCTGGAAATAATCATCCAATCTCCTAACGAAATCAATCTCTTCCTCACCTACTCCTTGTGAGTGCTCATCTTCTACCCAAACAGCAAAAAATGTCTCAGCTCTTTTCTTCCTCCCACTCCCTCCTCCTGCACACCAAGCCCAATATCTGTGCCTTCACTTACTAAAATGTTTAGCCACTCTCTTCCAGAATCTTTCTCTTCTTTTTTTAAACATGGTGTCAGACCTCCACTAGAAAAAAAAAAAAAACATCCTTAACCTCCCCTCCATCTCCAAACTGCTGGAATGATTGACCTATTCTTGCCTTATTCACTATCTCTCAGCTAACTCTTCTTCATCCCTTGCAATCTGCTTTTTTGCACACTCTACTGAACCTGCCCTTACAAAAGTCTCCAATGATCTTCTGACAGCAAATTCTAAAAGCAACTTCTCTTTACTTATTTTCCTCGATCTCTCTGCAGCGATTGCCCTCCCTTGGTTTTCTTCCAATCTTTCTGATGATTTGTTTAGAGTATTATTTGCTGGTGCTGCCTCTTCTCCTATTCTGTTTGTTGTTGACATTCCTCTGGGTACAGTCCTAGACCCCCTATTCTTCTCTCTCTGCACAGTTCCTATTATGCTGAAAATATACAATGATAAACCTCATATGGCGATATCACACTTGTTTCATTACAGTGCACCAGAGACCATCTAAGATCTGTCTCTAAAATTACATCTTCCCTCTCTTCGAAACTTAATCTTTCAAAAACTGAACTTCTTTTGTTTCTACCATCTACCACCATTTTAGTCCGTGTTCTTACCATACGTCAAAAGCAGTATGCCCGCTGTCTCAAGATTAAATTTGACCCAGACCTTTCAGTCATCTCATATATTTTCACTTGCACGCTCATGTTACCTACATGTAAAAAACAATTCCAGAATCCACCTTTTTATTGTGAAAACATCAAAAATCTGTACTAATTGGTCACCGACTTGCTAGACTTTGCCCTATACAGTTTGTCCAAACGCAGCAGGAAGACTCTTCTTTTGGCCAGCTACAGGATGGCATCTCACTTGTGCCAATGCAGTGGTTGCTAATCCAAACACAAATTCCTTCCCAGTGCCTTATCTCCCTACATCTCCTCCCTCATCTCAGTCCACTTCCCTATCTATCCTTCGCCTTCTGCCAATGATCTTAGACTTGTATACTGTTATCCCAACATCCCATTCCATCAATTTTTCTAAAGCAGCAGCAGTTCTCTGGTATACTTTAACTGAACTGAATCCTAAAAACAAATCTTTCCAGGCAGGCTTGATGAACTACTGGATCACACTATTCTACATCTCCTCACACTAAGCTAATGTTTCTTACCCCTATGTTATCCTTTCTACTTTATGCCTCATAAGCTTTCCCCTCCACCCGGAAGTTACCCTGCAGTCCATTCACATTGTATCTTTACAGTCACCAGATACTGGATAGTAACTGGACAAACAGCTTCATTTATATGACCTTATTTATTAAAGAGGATTTTCATGTCCTCTGAGATATGGAAAGTTATATACAGCTGTAAAACTGACAGTGTGAAGAATTCAGCACACTCCGTTTTGCAGATATCTGCCCCAGTTTCAGAAATGTAGGTGCCTTTTGTTTCAGCTACCGATATCCCTGCACTGCCCAAGGGGTCAGCCTCACAGCTCAGCATCTTCGCCGGATGGTCAAGAACGGTCCCTTGACTGTACATTTCTATAGACTTGGCCTCTTTAAAAGATGACTGGAGCACTGTACCAAAAAAAACCACTCGTAGGGCGGGTTCACATCAGCGCACGATCTCAGTTTTGCAGGTTTCCATTTCCTGCCTGAATAACTGGACAGGAGACGGAAACCTACAGTCAGTTTTTAAACCCATTCATCTGAATGAGTTTGGAAAGTGTCCGGCCGTGAGCGCCTGTGTTTTGTGCTCTCCGCGGCGAAACCGTTTTATTTATTTTTTTTTTAACTAGACACCAAGTCCTGCATGTCTGACTTTGTGTCCGGTTAAAAAAAAAAACGAAGTCAGACATGCAGGACTTGGTGTCCAGTTAGAAAAAAAAAAAAAAAAAACGTTTCGCTGCGGAGAACAAAAAACACTCAAAGCCGGACAGTGTCTGCCAGGTTTCCGTCTTCTGTCGGCAGAAGACTGAAACCTGAAAGTTGAGGCCGGTGCGCAGATGTGAACCTGGCCTTACTTCTTGAGTAACCCATATTTCCTCATAGCTCTTTCAAACAGGGCCCCTATTCCTATTGTGTGATTCATTATTTTGTGACACTGATGATCTTGTCTACGCACCCAATGATTTGTAAAGTGCTGCAGAATATGTTGGTGCTATATAAAATTGTTATTACTTACCTGTACTTCACATCTTTTGTGACACACAAATTTGCACACTTAAAAAGAAAATAAATATTATTATTGTTAAGCTTAAACAAGACTTTATGGTTTCACATAGTTTAGTAATTCACTTTGCAATGGAAGAAAGTTCCCAATGGCATCAGAATGTGTCTAAATTAAAAATGTAGGCACAAAAATATACAGTACATACAAAGTGTTTTTGTAGCTTTATGTAAATAGTGCTTCAGGGGTTGTTCTAATATCATCCATTTTTGCCCAACACAAGATAGGTGGTAATTACAAGACTTCATGGCTGTAGCTTTCACTACAGGAAAGCCCACTAATCAGGGTCCTGGGTGCCCAGCTCGAAAAAAAATGACATTGGTGTATATATCCTGCTGCTTCACTCAATGTACAGTATATATGACTGAGGTAGAAAGCAAGATATAGTCAAGCTATCTTTATCTAACCCAAGGAGTTAATGAAGCAGCAATTCAAAAATGCAAGCACCCTTCCCTTCAGGAAGCATGGGCCAAGCCGTCCCCAACCCAGCCACTTTTGGAAAAAATTGGCAAACAGTGCAGACACAGCACGGTGATGCTTCTTTAGTGCAAAACCTTGACTTCAAAGTGGTATGCTGCCATTCTAGGGAGGTTATAATTAGATATTTATTTATTGGTTGATTTATATTTATTAGATCCATTCAATCATTTGTAGCACACAAGTCAAAGTATGTTTTTTCGATACCTCTACATGATATTCCCTGCTCCTTCACAGGTTGTCTGCAGACTGAACAAGGCTTTGACTTCCTGAATTTTTTTTGCTTAAAAGTGTGGGTGCTTGAAGCTATATCTTCTGGCTGCAAGACAAGAGACAAGCACAAAACAATAGTTAATGTAAATGGTTGATTTTCACTGGAGCAGTACATAAAATACATAACAGCAATACAAAATCTTACAAAATTTGCAAAGTTGCTTAACAGAGGGCACTGAATAAGGTAAATAGTATTTGTATAAAAATTTTCAAGACACCAACCACACAATGACTTTCCAGACACATCAATCTGTAGACAATACAAAAAAAAAAATCTACAGCCCGGATTTACTATTGTGGTTACGACTATACTGTGGCGTAAACGTTGCGCATCTTAGGTGCCTATAGTTTGAGCTAAAATGTTTCTTACTTGCTAGACATGCAGGTATGGCTTAAATGTACCAAGATGCCCAAATAGTGATGTAAAACTTCAACTTAAAGAAAGCCAACCAAAAGCGGAATAAACTTTGTTTAGACAGTCTAAAGACACGCCAGATATATCATCCAGCATTACTGTGATAAATCTGGGTAAAGAATATGCAAATCTATTCTCCAGGATGTAATTAGGAGAACAAATTCCCTAGCGGCGCAGGAATGACTTGTAAGTCTCCGTACTCCTATGTAGGCACACACTCTCCCTAATGTGTATGATTATCTCCTGACCAGTGGCGTAACTAGGAATGGCGGGGCCCCGTGGCGAACTTTTGACATGGGGCCCCCCCGACACCGAAGATCTTGACCGAGTCCCTCCTACGCATTCCTGCGCGCTCTATTATGACCAATAATGGCCCCTGCACACAGTATTATGTCCCATAGTGACCCCTGCACACAGTATTATGTCCCATAGTGGCCCCTGCACACAGTATTATATCCCATAGTGGCCCCTACAGGACTAAATACTGTCACGTCACCCGCTGATCGCTATACCAGGACAAATTGTGGATAAAAAATCTGGTCATGTGCATTACAATTTAGTAACTCCATGTGCCTCATATTAATAGCAGTTAACCCTATCATGTCACTCAAATTAACCCCTGTGTGCCTCACCATAAGAGTTACTGATATGTATGATAAGTATCTTCATTATTATTACCCCCATATGTCTCACATATCAGTAACTCTTATGGTGAGGCACACAGGGGTTAATTTGAGTGACATGATAGGGTTAACTGCTATTAATATGAGGCACATGGAGTTACTAAAACACAAGTAATCCCCCCAAATGCCTGACATTAATAAGTAACCCCAGTACGTACCTGTGTAGCTTCAGTTTCATTTTCCTGGAGCAGCTTCTTCCTCTTCTTCTCTTGCTGGATGGCAGGGATAAGCCCCGCCTCCTCCTCTCATTGGTTGGCAGAGGACAGCAGAGAAAGGGAGGGGGGAGAGAGGGGGGGCATCCTGAAGCGCTGACAGGAGCCAGAGCTGCAGCTCCTGTGTCTCAGCCGTTGCTGCAGCTTCGGGGCCCCCTGTTGGTGGAAAGTATTCCACCAACAGGGGGCCCCGATCATTATACTCGGGGGTCCGAAAAGACCTCCGAGAATAATGATAGCAGCGGTAGCAGATGTCACCGGGCCCCTAATGTCCAGGGCCCTGTGGCAGCTGCTACCGCTGCTATGGTGGTAGTTACGCCACTGCTCCTGACCCTGTGATAAATCTGGCACATTTGCAGTCTGGCAGTATAAAGCTACATTGCAGAGGCTGCTGAGAATCAACAAAGGTAAAGGTCCTACACAGCTACACAGAGGACTTTTTCCTCTTTCGAATGGTTTCATTTTAAAAGCAATGACGGACCCCATTTTAGTCACTGAGGGTCTGCTGGGCTCCATGAGTTACCAACTGTTTTAGCGGCTTGCATCTCTGTTATTCAGACCCAAACAACGGAGAGATAGCGATAGCGTTAGTGTGACCCTAGCATTACACTGTTCAGCTATTAACAAGTCTGAGTTTTCTGCAGTTAGTGAGAATCCAGAAACTCCAAGACTAGAGTTGAGCGATCGGGATCGGAAAAGATCGGATTTCGATCGGCGATCGAGTAAATTTCACGATCGAGATCGGAATTTTGACCCGATCTTTTCCAGCGGGTTCGAGATCGGAGGTTATCTCAAGATCGGCTCAACCCTAATAGTGACTTTTTCCCATAGAGAAGCATTGAGTTGAGGGTTGAGGATTGGGTTCGGAAAGGATCGGATTCCGATCGGCGATCGAGCAAATTTCACGATCGCGATCAGGATCGAGATCAGCTGGAAAATGATCGGAAATTGGATTTTAAAATCGATCTTGAAATCTCAAGATCGGCTCAACCCTATCCAAGACATACAAAGAAAGAAGCAGAACTGTATATTCTATCCCAAACAGGACAACCTCAAAAACATCACAGGGTTTTTGAAAGGAGAGATATTTCTGCAAGCATGTAAAGAGGAAAGGGCAGTAGATGGAAAAGATGGATAAATAGATATTCAAAGGTATAAAACAGGTATTCCTAACAGGTAGTAATAGCAAGCAAAGGTATTGTTAATTTAAAAAAAAAAACCACATTTGTCAATTGTGCCATTTTCTATTAGTATAAGGCAGGTTTAGTTTTAATGGGCTCTCTCTATGTCACTGGTTAGTAGAATGAATAAATTACATGTCAGAGCTCAGAGTGTGGACTTCAGCCTTGGTACAGTTAAACAACTAACAACAAAAACACAATACAATCAGTTAACATACAAGAATTCTTCTCCCTCTACGTGTCAAACATGCAGACTAGCTCAGGTCTCTCTATATGACCATAACAATACAATAAGGCAAAATTTGCCCCCAAAAAACGTACAGGCTTTACACAACATTTATTTACTGTTTTAGGCTAAGGACCCACATTGAGTAAACACATTGTTTTTGACTGCTGCAAAAACATAGTGGGAAAAAAATGTGTTTTACACCACCAGCAGAATGTATGAGATTTCGGTTGATTAAAAAACCCTGTAGATTTTTTTGAAAAATTCCACATGCCAATTTTACCTGCAGAAAGAGGAGTGTTTTCTCTGAATATTTTAAACCATAAGAAAAATTACGCAAAAATGCAATGAAAACAATGTTTTGTAGTTGCAGGTCACTACATGTGGCCTGCAACATGTACATGGCTTACGGAAAAGAATGTTGTGTGTGTGTGTGTGTGTGTGTGTGTATAAGAGTGAATGTGTGTGTGAGAGTGTGTTTGTTTGTTTTTTTTGTTTTGTTTTAAATGTAGATTGTGAGCCCCACATAGAGCTCACAATGTACATTTTTCCCTATCAGTATGTCTTTTTTGGAATATGGGATGGAAATCCATGCAAACACGGGGAGAACATACAAACTCCTTGCAGATGTTTTTTTGCCCTTGGCGGGATTTGAACACCAGAACTCCAGCGCTGCAAGGCTGCAGTGCTAACCACTGAGCCACCGTGTGGCCCCGAGAGAGAGTGTGTTTGTGTGCGAGTCTGTGTGTGTTTGTCTTTGAGAGTGAGTGTGTGAGAGTGAGTGTGATTGAGTGAGTGTGTGTGTGAGTGAGTGAGTGTGTGAGAGTGAGTGAGAGTGAGTCCAACAAGGTGCCAAGATTTACCATTCAGCATCAGTCACTGTGATAAATCTGGCACATTTTAAAGTTGCTTCGTCTAAATTTGCTCTATTAGTAAATCGGCCCCATTGTGTTTTACAACTGAAAGTCAGGGACTCATAAATTAACTAAAAAAAACACGCAGACAATTAAAGGTGATCCCACAATAACATTTAAAGTAAGCAATGCTACTAGTCACAAGCAATCGCTTTGAGCTGTAGCTCTGAACTTACAATGTAGAAAGCAGATTGCTAAAAAGCTACTCGAAATGAAATCAGCTCACACCTCATCCTCTCTTCTTCCAGTCACTTAGTCCAAGCAGCTGTAATTGTATTCAGATGGGAGAGGCTAAAACGCCATAATTATGACTTTGGCACACAGATCCATTCTTCATTTTTTTTCTACTTACAGAGTATATTGCCCCGCTCTGACCCTTATGTATATGAAGTCCAAAAGAAAAGTTCAATTAAGTGACAACTGAAAGGGTCCTTTATGATGAACTAGGCCCCCTGGTTAGAAAACCTCTGGGCATTTCATCTACACATGAACTTCAAAACTGCAAAAGACCATGGCAAGAAATTTCACTACAACAGACAGATCTTCAGCTGCTGTAACAAAAGCATAAGGATTTCTATTTTTTAAACTTTTGAATATTAGAATTAGTAACTAAATAAGACTAACTACTGATAAAAGGCTTCCTCAAAGTGATCAGTCTAAATATTACACTTGTTACTTTTTATAAAATACATAAAAAAATCAGTATAAAATGTAACACTATACTGTATGTCTTGAATTTGGAAAAAAAATCATATTTGATTTATCACTAAAGAAGGGTTCGGTGAATGTGCATATGAAACTGGTGGGTTCGGTACCTCAAACAAGGTTAAGAACCACTGCTCTAGCAGAAATATCAACCAGAAGAAACAATCTGTTCCTGACTACCACTGAAATGAAAGGGAGTTGGCAGGCATTTATGGAGGCAGATTATGCCTCAAAATACACCTGCAAAAAAAAAAAAAAAAAAAGTACCTTTTGACAGATAAGAACAGAACCCGAGGGATCCCATTGACTATGAGGGGGTTGTTGGGTATCTGTTCCATTAAATAAAAGCAGTGGACAAAATAAAGTCATCTGACAACATTTAACGCCGATCAGACACCTGGCGCAGACGTGAAAGTAGCCATGATAGAGCCTTAGAGACCAAATACATAACTGTATTTCAAAGCAAAGTAAGCATTCACTACAACAATGCAGAGGTTAAAATAGATTCCCAATTCTTTTCAAAATAATAATCCCATTGGCCATTCATTTAACCTATACACATCCAGCACACTCTTGAATTTCCATCACGTGTTATTTCTTGTTATATACAAGCAATCCCCTGCCTGAGGGTTAATTTGTTATAAAATGGGCCAAATACTGAAAGGTTGAATTTACCAGACAATTTCAATTTCTCAAATTAAAAAAAATATATATATATATATATATATATATATATATATATATATATATATATATATATATATAAAAGAAATAAGAACATCTGAAAATGTTGAAATATGTTCTCATGACAGAATAAAATTCCTTTGCAGAAACCTGAAGCTACCGTTCAGATTTCAGCTGCAGATACACAGTAGATTTACAGCTGGCACAGTCATGGATCGATATGAGGATTGTCACTCAAAAAGGGGGGGGGGGGGGGAATCCTAGTGTGAACACAGCCCTTTGTTACTTGGTGCTTGGAACTAGATTGCAGGGTTCTTCCCATTATAGTAACTGGCTCGCAGACAAACTAAGATTCAGCTAGTAGGAATTTTCCAGTTAATGTTTACCATGCAAAATTAAGCAATAACCAATGAATTACTCTGTAAATCCATACCTGGCCCTTTATATGCCCTTTATCAGCTAAACCAGAAATACCCACCCTTTGCCAGCACGGTTTGTTTTATGCAGACAGCCTCAGCGCTACCAATACTCTACAGTGTGTTCACACATTCAGGCTTTCAGATGCAGTTTTTAAAGCCAATACCAGGGTTGGCTCAGAAAGGAATTGAAAGTATAAAGGATAAGTACTACCTCTCTGATGGTTTTCCCTCCTTTCTTGGTTTTGGCTACAGATAACCTTAACACATAAACACTCCCTTAAGACAATGTTCGCATTCAGTGATAACTCTGTAGCAGTGTCTGTCTGAAAAATCTATGGAGGAATAAATGTCCTTGCATAGACAAATTTTACCTACGCCACTTTCAGCTTCAAAATGCTGGACACCTAAGGGCTCGTTCACATCTGCACCCAGGAGTTCTGCAGGTTTCCATTTCCTGTACAAAACATGGGCAGGAGACGGAAACCTGCCGGCATGTTTCAATTCATTTGAATGGGCTTGAAAAGTCTCTGGCCGTGTGCGCCGGTGAGCGTTTTATGCTCTCTGCGGCTAAACAGTTTTTTTTTTAACCGAGCACAGAGTCGGACATGTGTCTAGTTTAAAAAAAACAAACTGTTTTGCCACGGAGCGCATAAAACGCTGACTGGCGCTCATGGACAGACTCCACATGACAGGTTTTTGTCTTCTGCATGCAGAAGACGGAAACCTGAAAACGGAGTTCAGGCGCTGGTGTGAACCTAGCGTCACGGACACCATTAAAGTCAATGGGGTCCATTGGACTCAGCTTGTCCAGAATAATGGTTAGATAACGCTAGTATGATTCTACCATAAACTACATGCGGTCTGGATTGAACAGCACATGGATGACTTTGTAAGCCGGCACCCGTTGAAATCAATGGGATAGGTTTTGAAGCGCCGCGCTCTGACACATGTTGTTTATGTGTCTAAATGAGCGGCGCGTTACTCCGTGAGAACGGAGCCTTCTTTTGTTTTTTGATATTTGTAAATTACATGTCTATTATATCTACAGAAACGCTGGCAGTTTCCATATAGGTATAATTGAAGCAAAATGTCTGCAAACGAAAACTCTGCGGACTTTCTATCAAAAGCTCTGTGGGAAATTCCGCAATGAATTTTCAAAGCAGTTTTTCCAGCAGAGCTTTTTGGCTGAAGTTTGCTATGTGGCACCTTATCCTGAAACAGTTTTGCTAATAGATGGGATCAATAGAACCACCTGAACTATATTAACAGCACATAGTCACTATACAGTGTACAGAGTTATCAGCTTTTTGCTCTGTGCACTGTATAGTTGGGGCCTTGGATTCAGCCCTGAACACCCCTTTACACCAGTGCAGAACAGAGTAACCAGAACTGGCGGGTGCTTTACCTTATCTGCTGTCAGTACAATCCAGCTTTGAGTAGTTCGAAGCGAGTCATTTGAGACTGGCAAACGGTGTCTCTAAAAGCCAGTTTTGGAACTGAAGTGGGTGAGCAAGAATAATTCAAGCTTCTTGGCATTCACACGAATATGCTTTCCATGTCACACTATAAGATTAACTTCTAAAAACTGAGTTTCCTATTGCAATCCTTTGTTATAGATCCTTTCAGATTCACTATAAATGACTATTTAGTAACACTGCTTCCTAAGTGAATACCAAAAGAAGTTAGCATTTTCTGTTGTCAAACAGTGGCAGTCAGCAGAAGCCAAATCCAGTTTTGTTACTCACAAAGATGATATAAAACAGAAAGTGAGCATATATAGCACTAGCAGAACCATGGTGGCCAGAACCCGGGGCCAGACTAGGGATTTTCTATGGTTTACATTTCTTTTGCGTTGTACTGAAAATTTAAATCAGTGACTCTAGGGCTAAGTTCACACAGCAGTGCAAAATTAATCTTGTACCCTCCTAAGAGTCTTCATGCGTAACATATATATCTTTGCGGATTTTAGATAGGAAATAGAATTAATGATATTCAGGGCAGCTGCACACAGACGTATACAGTCCGGAAAACATGTTCATATATCAGTCGTATCTCCTGGACGGCGCTCTGTCTAAAGACCCAGCCTCAAAGTATCAGAATTATATATGACGCTGAGAGTCAATAAATCTGAAGATATGCAGCACATCTATAATCTGCTACATTTTATAAGCAGGTAAGTAAGATGCGCTTAAACCTAATTCACTTACAGTGGACCATGTGCTTTGTTGTGGGATTTCAGTACAATGAAATGATGTGTAAATCCGGCCTCCTAAATGTACCTTTTTCCTTAAATAATATACATTCACTGACAAAAATAGTGCGCCCAGATAGTAATGTCAAATTTCTGCAAAACTCAGTGTGTAGTACCATATGTCTCAGGCATAGAGATAAATGAACACTAGGCCCGGAGTCTTGCCACAAGAGGTCTTTAAAGTGCTTCCTTCGCAGTCCTATATAAAGTGTCTCTCAGAGGCTACTTGAGGATATTATGCCTCTTGGTGAGAAATTACTGACTGATAGACAAGTTGATAGACTTGAGACAGGCCAAGCACTGGAGTGAGAGAAACAGAATGGTTATTTTGAATAACTTCGCTAGGCTGTGATACATACCCGTCTCTGCCTGGTGTCAAGGCGTCAATCATATGTCCTGTCATCATCTTAACTTGCAGTCGTCATGAACGAGAAACCTGGTTGACGCTAGGTTCACACCTGCGTTCTTCTTTCCGTTCTGTGCTTTCCGTCTTCTGCATGCCAGAAGATGGAAAGCACAGACCGGGTCCGGCCGTGAGCGGCGGTGAGTGTTTTATGCTCTCCGCCGCGAAACCGGATTTTTTTATCCGGACACAGAGTACTGCATGTCCGACTCTGTGTCCGGATTATAAAACCCGGTTTCGCGGCGGAGAGAATAAAACGCTCACCGCCGCTCACGGCCGGACATCTCTCTCACCCATTCAAATGAATGGGTGAGAAAGTCTCCTGCAGGCTTCCGTCTCCTGCCTCTGTTTTAGGCAGGAAACGGAAACCTGCATAACGGAGTTCACAACGCTGATGTGAACGAGCCCTAACTATGGACTGGAAACCTAATGTTCTGTTTGGCATCATATGATGGTAGAGTTCTAATATCAAAGGCTTCATGGTGTGTGCTTCAGGCCTTTCTTGGTTGTGGAGCAACACACTGTTCCAGGAGAGTCATTGATTATGGTCACTGTTAGTAGTGATATCAGAGAGACTAAGTGCAGGACATCCTGAAACCTCTTGTGGTCCCTCTCATGACAGAGCTTTCAACTTCATTTTTTCAGCAGTATAATGCTCACCCACAGACGGCAAGGGCGATTAATGGGCAATCAGGAATTAATAGGACCAACCCCTGCTTGACGCATGATTTGTTTTGTCAATAAATGGTAGGTTAAGTAGGTTAATACTGGTAAGTGAATATATATGTATGGGTATGACATTGCACATGTCTTACTGAGCTCATACACATCATTAATATAAAAGTTACAATTCTTAAGAAGTAGAAGGGTCACCTCGGGACTGTTATCTGCATTCTATGCAAAGATAACAAAAAGGTTAAAAAAAAGAAGTCAAAGCTCCACCCATATAAAAGCAATAAGGAGAGCGTTGAAAAAATAAAATGAACAAAAGGCTGTTTAAGTTTTGAGCCTCTACTTGCCAAACATGCTGACATGATGCCAGTATAGTAATGAACAACATAGTCATTGACTAATAACTGTGGTTTAATATTTAATACCACTGAAGAATTGGTGACGGTGCTTAGTGTTACCATAATACAAAAGTAAAGTTCTGTTGACCTTAAGGTTTAGCAGATAGAGGGTACACTGCTAACATGACTAGGACAATCCATCAGGCACTTGCCTAAACCACAGCTAGCATCTAACACATGGCTATCTTAGCTGTTCCTATTAATAAACTTGATTCACATAGTGATATCTATGGAGGGTTTACACAAATTTTAAATTGTCAGACTCACCATTTTCCACTAAGTTACCCCCCCCCCTCCCCCTTCATGAATCAGAAGGATATCAAATGTGTCTTTCTCATAAGTAATCTCAAACTGTGACTTCTTTTTCTACATATGTAAAGTCCTGAGCTTGACAATTTTCTTCAATACTGCCAGCTTTTTCCTGGCCTTGACTGACAGGTCTCTCACTAAACCCAAGTAGTCCTCTCTACATCGAGCTGATGAGATGCAAGTACATCGAAACGGCCGTCCTCGATTGAGAGACTATACCTGGTAATAATCCCAGCGTCATTGCAAAATAATGGCCTTTTGGAAGGTCGAGCATGATGCAAAAGGGAGCAACCTTTATTGGGTTATTTCACTGGAATTCTGTCATCCTAACTACATCAGGGAAGACAGGCTTGCACATTCCAGTGAGCGCCCTCTATTGGTTTGCAACACTGAGGCAGCTTCTGACTTCCTGATTACATCATGGAAGACAGATTTGCATATTCTTCCCATAAACCCAAGTAGGAAAACAACCTCACAAAATTTCTAAAAGCTTCATTAAAACATGCAAGCCCTACCGAAACCATGCTCAATTTTTTTATAAGTTGTCATGCCCTGTAGTCTGGGACCACCACCTTTATTAAAACCGTGCAAAAAAAAAAAAAAATTAACAAATAAACAAGAGCCCTCTGGCAACATACAATAGTCAAATGTTCACGTAACAACTTTTTCAAAGCACACATAACAAGACCAAACTATAGTTTTTGAAACAGTAACAATAGTCCACAGCAAAATTAGGGCAACTAGAATTACTCATTAAAGCAAACCAGTCACAATATTTAGGTCCATTCAACACATCAATATACTGGCTAATTCCTTAACAAGCCCCTCCTAGTTTGCCGGTCATCCCATATACATAGCTACTTTGAAATGCAGGGACAGTATATTCAGAATTTGTGTTATAGGGATCTTAATACATTTGTGTATATGAGGCCTTACACAAGTATTTCCAGCTCAGACTAAAAAAAAAAAAAACTTGATAGGTGAGATTCTCACCTCTGAGACCACTACTGTTCGAAGGAACTGGGTCCCTTGATATGGTGATCATTACCCTCTTCACCTGCAACTGCAAGGTAGCCATAAACTCCTTGTAGGTCAGAGTTGTGGACCTCCACCTTATGGGAGAAAGGTGCTGGCGGGGAAGGGGGCAATTTGCACCTGAACAGAGATCAAGAGAACATTAATTTACTAATGCATGTAAGGGAAATTCATATCTTATAGGCTCCCATCAGGTTTATGCCATATGCAAACATACACACAATAATACACATACTACATACATAGCAAATTTGCAAAAAAAAAAAAAACTTATGTAGAAGTATCAATAAACATCTATTATGCAGACATGTCAAAAGCAAGCAGTTTTGCCATGATTTCAGCAGGTTTATGTCTGGATACCATTTTATTTGACATTGCCAAGAAGCAAAAGCAAATTTAAACCCCAAGGTAATAAAATGTTAATGCCTACATGTAAACTATTTTCCACAGAAAATGAATGTTGTCTCGAAAAATTCTGTAAATATATCTGAAAAGTTCAATGGAGAAGAGACTTCAAAGAATTCCATTTTTACAGGAATGACTAAAGTATGGTTTTGCAGCCATTGAGTTATGTGTGGGCCATGGGTAAGGTTTCAGATTTATAAGAAGGAAAACAAACAGAGCTAGATGGAAATCTGCCTTCATTTTAACAAGCTAAAACAAGCCGGCCTCCAGATGGAAAGGATCAAAGTGTCTGAGTCGCTTCAAAAATTAATCCCCTGAAGGAATGCTTCCCTCTCCTGTGTTATACGTGGTTTTCCTCAATAAAAGAGAAAGGCACAAAGACGACTTCTTTTTTAATCCCAATACAACAGTGAAACAATACAATCCTTCAACAAACAGAATTCCCTGCTACTTAAATAACTTCTTAGGCCAAGTTCAAATTTGCGCGGGCCTGTCAGAGGACCAGGACAACAGACAGGCAGAGTGCTACATGCGGAGCCCAGTGGACCCCAAGGACTATAAAGTTATTATATTCTCAATAAAAAGAAAAAAAAAAAAAACAGAGAGAAGGGGATACAAGTTTTAAGAGTTCACCTATGTCATACCGATTTTGCTAAGGGTCTCACACAGTTCTAGGTTTTCAAAGTCTACAGGAATAGATTAGAAAGTTTCAAGCTTCCCGCAGCCTTTTTTCTGCAGTATGTAGAGGAAAAGCAATGAAATCTCATTCCCTTTTCTGACACTGTAGAATGCAGGGTTTGTTTGTTTTTTTTCCGCACTGTGTTTCCGCAACATGGAGCCTCAGCCACCAAATACATTTATCACCTATCGAGGAGCATCCGTGGCTGCTACTACTGCTTTGTCCATTCACTCTGCTGATTGGTAATGGGCTGAATGTAAATGTGAGAAATCAAACCAGAAGGACAGGCCTTTCATGTAATATACTTTAACCCCTTCCCGCTCTCCATTGCACTATGTTGTGTTAAGCATGTAGGTAACACTCAGTACTGTAATAGTATAGTGCTGTAATGTCGCAGGCACAGGAGCTGCACCTGCGGCATTACTTTCGGCACTCGGCTGTATTATACAGTACCTTCCAACTCTGGTGGATTAACCCTTTTGAATGCCGTGACCAATAGCAAAAAAGGTATCTAGGGGGTCCAGGTTCTTGCTTTCCCCAAAACATGGCAAATTGACCCACAAATGAAGAGCCCTTACATATCTCCATCAACAAAACAGTAAAAAAAAAAAAAAAAAAAAAAAAGCATCAAATTACAGTGACCCCAAGAAAACGGTTCTTCTAAAAGTGGCGATTTTATCATTTTAACATTCCCTAAGTTTAGCCCCTTCATTGGAGGTTTCAGAAAACCTCTTTACTGGGATCTTCCAAAGACAAATGATCATTTTTATTAATATTTACAATTACAATGCTATAAGAGAAAAGACTGTATACAGAAATAACACTCTCAGTTTCCAAAATCAGACTTTTATGACATATCCAGGCAAGTACTTTTACACTCCAGAGTAACCAGTTTCACTGATCCCTCATAGATCTGTAAAATGGCCAGAGAAATGACAGGTCCTATTTTTTCTTGGATCGGTCACACGGGACATTAACAACCATTAATATCTATGGGGCTGCGTGCTGGCCATTAATACAACGCAGCCATTGAATTCTGTTGTGTGAATGAGCACTAAGAAAGATCTGTCAAGGCAATATGAATAAATTTATCTGACATTCACAAAGATTTCTAACAAGGACAGTGGGAAACAAGCATACATGGCACACACCATCAGACAAAGGCCTGTGAATGTCCAGAGAATGACATTAACAATCTAGTTACTCAATGTTTTTTCCATCAAGGTGAAAAAGTCACTTAATGGAGATACAAAACAACATTATTGGCCGAGTACAGAACATGCTCTTTTGGTATGTTGCAGCAATATCAATGGCTTAATCAGGCTAAATTCCTTTCAACAATAGCTCCAAGCTTAAAACTTACTTTCCACTCCAAGTGATGAACACTAAAGGCTCTCAGTGCGAGGTTTCAAAAACATTTGTGACACAAAACACGTGTTTCCACTTCTCTGTGCCACCCACAAATCATTTTTAGAATTATCCTTGCAATTATTAATTATATAAAACATACATTATGTTATACATTACAGTATCAGACATTCACAAGGTGTTTGTGCCGGGGACACTCTTATACACTATACTTTGTGCTTGAATACACAGTGAAACCTGTCCAGAACATCTCCTCTTTGAGAAGACCCCCTCCTAATTCAGACCACATTTTCTATGCCAGAGTTTCAGTTTCCCATACTAACCATCTAGTCTGAGAAGACCACTTTTTCATGAAATTTTGGGCGGTCGACTCAAAGAGGTATCACCAAAAATAAAAAGCTTTATACCCTGACGCTGTTGTACTCCCCACACTATTGCAGTTCTTTATTGAAGTTAGAGGAGTACATCTCTGTACTCAGCTTCAATGCCCATGCGCCGCACCTCGGGAACATGCGGAGATATACGTCCCTGGCTTCACTGAAGAACTTTACAGGCATTGGGAGCACCAGAAAGGAGTCCAGTGAGACTCAAACTCATTTCCATGGATGCCTTTAACCCATTAGTGCTCAGCAGCGTACTATTACACTGAGCGGAGCACATAGTTATCACTATGTGCCATAATAGTGTGGTGCTGCAATGCCACAGAAGCTGCGCCAGCTGCATTACTTCCGGCACCAGCCGCCAAAGACGGAAGATACTCAGGCTTGGGTGGATTAACGCACTGGATGTTGTGATCAATAGCAATCATTTAAGGCAGTACGGTGGCTCAGTGGTTAGCACTGCAGCCTTGCGCCGCTGGAGTCCTGGGTTCAAATCCTGCCAAGGACAACATCTGCAAGCAGTTTGTATGTGCTCCCCGTGTTTACGTATCACAATGCGCAAATGAATACAATTTGGTCACTTTCTTTACCAAAAAAATAACATTGATAAGTGATCAGAAAGTCCTACTTACCAAACATTGGTACCAATAAAAAGTACGATAATAAAGAGCCCTGACATATCTCCATCAACAGTAAAATAAAGTTACAGGAGTCAATACGCCTGTAGAAAAATCGCTCATTTTCAAAAAGTGATGTTTTATTAAATCGTTTGTTTTCTTAAAAAAAAGAAAAAAAAAACAAAAAAAAAAAAAAACATTTTATTTGTAAATGCGGTAAAACGTAATAAAACCCTATGTAAGTATGGTATTGTCATATTGACAAAGCTGCCATGTCATATTTAATGCAGAGCGAAGTCCGTAAAAACAAAATGCAAAAAATGATGATAGAATACATCTGAATACATGATTGTGTATTAGTTCACATGGACCCCCAAAAACGTAAGTAAAAGCTAATCAAAACATTAAATGTACCCCAAAATGGTGGCAAATAAAAGTACAACTTGTCTCGCAAAGATTAAGCCCTCACATAGCTCTGTGGACAGAAAAATAAACATAACATACATACAAACTACCCTGCAAAATAAAGGGGTTGAAGCAGGCTGATTTGGGACACTAAACTTCTGGTCCATAAGGATATGCGAGTGGTTTTGAGTCCCAAATCGGCCTGCCCCCATACCCATAAGACTAACATGTCGAAAGATTTTAGCTCCAACGAGAGGCTCCACATCACAACATGTTTACGCCAATGTCTAGTGATAACCACAACCGTAAATCTGGGACACTGTGGTATAAAGATTTCTCTACAAAAGGCAGATCTACCAAATTATCGATATTTCCTACACAACAACTTACAGGGTTCATCCAGTCCTATCCATAGTTTAACACATCAATTTTAGGTGCGTTTCCCTGAGATGGTACAAGCTGCAATGCAGAATTCACTTAGCAATAAGAAGTTAGCAATTCATACATGGGTCGCAGCTATAAAATTGAAATGACTGATCTGAAGGAGCCTCAGATGAACACATAAAAGGCACAATATGTTTGAATATGCAGTTTTGAAAAGGGGTGTTACAGGTTGGGTGTACCTTGTTCAATGTTCAAACACAAGAAATTTTGTCAAACATGCTTACATAATAATAATAATAATAATAATAAAAACATTAAAAAGCATAATCTGACAGTGTCTAAAAATGTTACAAAAACTTTAATATTAGAGATAAGAGCAAACTATGATGTCTCAGAAATGATCAATAAATATGTGACATAATCCAGTGCTACAGAAAGGCCTATTATTTTAGGAATGATAATTCTGACCTATAAAGGAAATGCAATAATCCTGTTTAAACATCACGTTGGGCTAATGACAATCCATTAACATATACAGACAGGGTGGGAACTCACTACAGAAATAGATGGATCTGTTCATCTAAGATTATCAGATAAACTACTCAGGTGAATAGAAATGGTTACACTTTACAGATCCTGAAATACACACATAATAGAGAGAGAAAAATGCTATAGAAGGTGTCAGCAACCTTCGGCACTCCAGCTGCTGTGAAACTACAACTCCCAACATGTTCCATTCACTTCCATGGGAGTTGCAAGAACAACAGAGCAAGTATGCATGCTGGGAGTTGTAGTTTTGCAAGAGCTCGAGCGCTGAAGGTTGCCTACTCTATGCACGATTGCGCATTGTAGCACAGATTTATCTGAAATATCTAAAAATGCTCAGTGTAAAAATTGTGAAATTTAGAAATGTAAATGTTATTTCAGTAATATGTTTAGTCCTAAAATGAACACAGTTACGAGGAGATAAAGGAGAAAATGTATCTCAGTTTATGTGGATGCAAACTGATGTTTGGGGAATGTGGCAGATCGCGGAAGGGAAGGAGCATCACTTGGCGTATGAAAAGCAGATTTTGCAGAAATAGTTTTCGGGTGCCATGTCTCATTTGCAGGGCCTCAGTAGTACCAATACAATGGAAATGCTTCAAAAGTGACCCCATTTTGGAAACCACACTCTTCAAAGAATTTATCTAGGTGTATAGAGAGAATTGGGACCCAAGAGCTGTTTCACAGATTATTAGGATGTGTTACTAAAACATCATGTTATCCTTAAATTTTTCATTATCACGGATAGCACACTGACTAGTCATACAGTCATATGCAAGGGGGCCTAGGCTAGCTGCACACAACAAAGTTTCACCTGTGAAACTCTGTCCGTGTGTTACCCAGATTTACCGGCTTTAACGTCATGCTGTCCCGTACCTATTACTGTAAGAGATAGTATGTCGCTGGCAGGCAGGGACTCCTAGCATCATAGATAACTATACTGCTAAGAGTCCCACTCTCAGCATGAAGTTCAAGCATGTAAGTCTGGCTAACACATGGACCGAGTTTCATGGGAAAAACTCAGTCATGTGCAGCTAAACTTTGCATGTGGCCTCACGTTGCAAAAAAACGCACAGTTTTACATTAACTACAAAGTGGATGTTAGGGCTAGTTCACACGGGGACATGGAGGAGGATTTTGACGGCGGAATCCATGTCATAATCCTCCTCCATACAATGTTAGTCTATGTAGACTGTTAGCTTTTCTTTTTTTTTTTCGACTAGCAGATTTTTCTGCTAGCAGAGAAAAAGAAGTGATATGACCTTTCTTCAGGCGTTTTCCACCTGAAGAAAGCAATAGAAGTGAATGGGAAGCATTTTTTACCACACATTTTTTTTGCAAAGAAACGGGTCGCATTTTTTACAATTGCTTTCTTCAGGTGGAAAACGCCTGAAGAAAGGTCATGTCGCAACGCGTTTGTTGCGGACCGTTCTCTTAAAGGATGGGAAAACTGCCTGGAAGCGGTTTTTACAACAACAAAAAAAGCTCCACAAAAAGCGTGCCAAGGTCAAAAAACGCTTCCTAATTAGGAAGCGTTTTTTTCCAGTGCCAAAATAAGCCACACGTTATTTACGTGTGAACTAAGCCTTATTCTGGCTATTCCCATCCACACATTGCAGAAATCCACAGCAGAAAAGCAAGGGAAAAAAATTAGTTTCCGACAATTTTTTTCCTGTGGCTTACTATACGGGACCTTATAATGAGCAGTAAGTGAGCACTGATGTACCTCCCACAGTTCAATATAGGAGGTCTACACCTACTTGCAGCAGAAAACTAGAACATAGTAAAAAGCACTGAGGCAACAAATCAAAACTTAACATTTAATGATGCTGTTAAAACATATACCAGTAGGTCCCTAAAATTACCAAACAACAAATCACCACCACCAAATATCATGTAATGTGATAGTCAAGAAAAAAAGATATGGAACGGTCTTACCAATATCTGATGATGGCAGTCAACATGGTGAAAGCATATCACAGGAGAATAAAGGACAGTCCCTATACTTCCCCTTGAATGCTCGCCCTCAAACCCCCGTAATGACTCCCGCCCTGACCAGGACAGTACCAAGCTGATCCCTATTTTTGACCCTAGTTGTCCGTTTGTGCAAATAAAAAACAGAAGTGCTGTAAAACTTTCTATAGCCAGCTGAAGAATGTTCTCATCTACTGACAGGAAAGTAATATGGTAAAAATAGTGAGAATCTAAAATACAAATGAGGTTTTTTTTTTACTAACTGCTTGTTCGGCTACATCCCCTCACTTTCCCATACACATTTATTCTGGGCCCGGGCACACATGAGATTTTGCACTGCAATTTGATAAGCACCGCTGAACTCTATGGCTATTTACTAACCTCCTATTGTCAAGTATAGTTTAACACATTGAGCAACATTTGCCAGTTGCATGAAGTAGCTGTGGATAGAACACAATACATCTTCCTTGCAGCTCTGGACCTCCGTGCCTCCCACTACATGGCCCCTTCTGGAGGCTTGTTTAAAGAGAGGACGTAGCAGGTGGAGTACAGGGAAATGGGAGTTTAGTGGTTGTGCCCATCGCTGATGAATAGGCCTAATTATTGGGGGGTCTCAAGCTTATTTTGTCAATAAACCATGGGCGGCAGAATCAAGGCAGAACCTGCTACTGATATTGGGTCAGAATGTATCAGAAGCTCGGAGGCAAATTCCGCCATGTGAACATACACCAAGAATACATTCTAAAGATGTGGGAGCCATATATGTACGAAAATCCAGAAGTTAATGGCCCTGGCCACTGCATGCAGGCTAGGTATTGTCCACATACAGCAACAGTGTAAGGCCCAGTTCACATCTGTGTTCGATATTCCGTTGAGGTAATCTGCTTGGGGACCCCTGAATGGAAATCTATACGCATTAAAAAGTGGTTAGCTAAGGGGGCGTTCACACTACCATCGGTGTCCGACAGGTAGTGTCCGCTCCTAGTGTCCGCTCAAAATCTGTCACGGACATTAGGAGCGGACACTAGCTGTGTCCGTGACACCTGTCATTCATTTCAATGGGCATCGGGTGCGTTGTTTTGCACTCCGTGCCCGTCCTTCCCTGTCCGCAAGTGAAGATGTCCGACTTCTCAAGCGGACAGAAAAACCCTGAACCCTGCATGCAGGGTTCTTCTGTCCGCCTGAGAAGTCGGACATCTTCACTTGCGGACAGGGAAGGACGGGCACGGAGTGCAAAACAACGCACCTGATGCCCACTGAAATGAATGACAGGTCTCACGGACACAGCTAGTGTCCGCTCCAAATGTCCGTGACAGATTTTGAGCGGACACTAGGAGCGGACACTACCTGTCGGACACCGACGGTAGTGTGAACGCTCCCTAAGAAACCACACAGACCCCATAGACTATAATGGGGTCTGTGTGGTTTCCGCTCTGAGTCCACAACAATCATGCGGAGAGAATCCCAAACGTAGATGTGAACCGGGGGTAAGAATCGTAACCTAAAGAAGCATCAGAAATGCAAGCAAGTAATTTGGTGCAGTGTTTAATATTTTACAAGAATACATTTAATAAAATAATCCAATTGATGCAGTCTCAACTACACCAAACCAGACAGGATATATCCTAATAGTAAGGTATTACGGTATATCCTGTTCCTCACAATAATCATAAATTACCTAAATAATAGTAAGTTAAAGGGGTTTTCTGGGCAAAAAAAGTTTGTTTTTTGGGGGGTTTTAACGTCTGTTAGTGCTACTAACGGGTTAATAAATGCACCCACATACCTATATCCGTGTTTTGAGTGATTTATGGGTGTCTCTAGGGGCTGCTGGTATCTCTTAGCTTCCTGTTATCTAACTCCCTCACTAACCCTCTCACCTTTCTCCCCTCCTTCCTTACTCCCCCATCCTTCCTCTTTTCCCTCCCTGTCTCTCTAACTATCTCACCCTTTCCTACCCACTCAGCCCAACCCCCAACTTCTATTATATACTTACCCCTTCACACTTCTTTCGGGGAGACAGCCCCTCCTCCTGTACTGTTCCCATACTCCTCCTCAGTAGCGGTGGCGAGACACGTCTACTGCGCATGCGTGGAAGTGCAACAGAGGTGAATTACAGGCGGCAAGCACAGTGTAGAAGAGTACGCACCGCACAGACAGCAGGAAGAAGAGCCATCTCGCTGGAAGAAGCCATGAATGGTAAGTATAATTGTGGTGAGGGGGTGTAGTAGTGACTGTTTCTGGAAATGGGGAAACGGATCGTCACCGGATAATAAGAAAGTGTCCCTGGGGTGGTCATGTGACCATATGGGTAACTACTAGAGATGAGCGAACACTAAAATGTTCGAGGTTCGAAATTCGATTCGAACAGCCGCTCACTGTTCGAGTGTTCGAATGGGTTTCGAACCCCATTATAGTCTATGGGGAACATAAACTCGTTAAGGGGGAAACCCAAATTCGTGTCTGGAGGGTCACCAAGTCCACTATGACACCCCAGGAAATGATACCAACACCCTGGAATGACACTGGGACAGCAGGGGAAGCATGTCTGGGGGCATAAAAGTCACTTTATTTCATGGAAATCCCTGTCAGTTTGCGATTTTCGCAAGCTAACTTTTCCCCATAGAAATGCATTGGCCAGTGCTGATTGGCCAGAGTACGGAACTCGACCAATCAGCGCTGGCTCTGCTGGAGGAGGCGGAGTCTAAGATAGCTCCACACCAGTCTCCATTCAGGTCCGACCTTAGACTCCGCCTCCTCCGGCAGAGCCAGCGCTGATTGGCCGAAGGCTGGCCAATGCATTCCTATGCGAATGCAGACTTAGCAGTGCTGAGTCAGTTTTGCTCAACTACACATCTGATGCACACTCGGCACTGCTACATCAGATGTAGCAATCTGATGTAGCAGAGCCGAGGGTGCACTAGAACCCCTGTGCAAACTCAGTTCACGCTAATAGAATGCATTGGCCAGCGCTGATTGGCCAATGCATTCTATTAGCCCGATGAAGTAGAGCTGAATGTGTGTGCTAAGCACACACATTCAGCACTGCTTCATCAAGCCAATACAATGCATTAGCCAGTGCTGATTGGCCAGAGTACGGAATTCGGCCAATCAGCGCTGGCTCTGCTGGAGGAGGCGGAGTCTAAGGTCGCTCCACACCAGTCTCCATTCAGGTCCGACCTTAGACTCCGCCTCCTCCGGCAGAGCCAGCGCTGATTGGCCGAAGGCTGGCCAATGCATTCCTATGCGAATGCAGACTTAGCAGTGCTGAGTCAGTTTTGCTCAACTACACATCTGATGCACACTCGGCACTGCTACATCAGATGTAGCAATCTGATGTAGCAGAGCCGAGGGTGCACTAGAACCCCTGTGCAAACTCAGTTCACGCTAATAGAATGCATTGGCCAGCGCTGATTGGCCAATGCATTCTATTAGCCCGATGAAGTAGAGCTGAATGTGTGTGCTAAGCACACACATTCAGCACTGCTTCATCAAGCCAATACAATGCATTAGCCAGTGCTGATTGGCCAGAGTACGGAATTCGGCCAATCAGTGCTGGCCAATGCATTCTATTAGCCCGATGAAGTAGAGCTGAATGTGTGTGCTAAGCACACACATTCAGCACTGCTTCATCAAGCCAATACAATGCATTAGCCAGTGCTGATTGGCCAGAGTACGGAATTCGGCCAATCAGCGCTGGCTCTGCTGGAGGAGGCGGAGTCTAAGGTCGGACCTGAATGGAGACTGGTGTGGAGCGATCTTAGACTCCGCCTCCTCCAGCAGAGCCAGCGCTGATTGGCCGAATTCCGTACTCTGGCCAATCAGCACTGGCTAATGCATTGTATTGGCGTGATGAAGCAGTGCTGAATGTGTGTGCTTAGCACACACATTCAGCTCTACTTCATCGGGCTAATAGAATGCATTGGCCAGCGCTGATTGGCCGAATTCCGTACTCTGGCCAATCAGTGCTGGCCAATGCATTCTATTAGCTTGATGAAGCAGAGTGTGCACAAGGGTTCAAGCGCACCCTCGGCTCTGATGTAGCAGAGCCGAGGCTGCACAAGGGTTCAAGCGCACCCTCGGCTCTGATGTAGGAGAGCCGAGGGTGCACTTGAACCCTTGTGCAGCCTCGGCTCTGCTACATCAGAGCCGAGGGTGCGCTTGAACCCTTGTGCACACTCTGCTTCATCAAGCTAATAGAATGCATTGGCCAGCGCTGATTGGCCAATGTATTCTATTAGCCTGATGAAGTAGAGCTGAATGTGTGTGCTAAGCACACACATTCAGCTCTACTTCATCGGGCTAATAGAATGCATTGGCCAGCGCTGATTGGCCAGAGTACGGAACTCGACCAATCAGCGCTGGCTCTGCTGGAGGAGGCGGAGTCTAAGATCGCTCCACACCAGTCTCCATTCAGGTCCGACCTTAGACTCCGCCTCCTCCAGCAGAGCCAGCGCTGATTGGCCGAATTCCGTACTCTGGCCAATCAGCGCTGGCCAATGCATTCTATTAGCCCGATGAAGTAGAGCTGAATGTGTGTGCTTAGCACACACATTCAGCTCTACTTCATCGGGCTAATAGAATGCATTGGCCAATCAGCGCTGGCCAATGCATTCTATTAGCGTGAACTGAGTTTGCACAGGGGTTCTAGTGCACCCTCGGCTCTGCTACATCAGATTGCTACATCTGATGTAGCAGTGCCGAGTGTGCATCAGATGTGTAGTTGAGCAAAACTGACTCAGCACTGCTAAGTCTCTGCATTCGCATAGGAATGCATTGGCCAGCCTTCGGCCAATCAGCGCTGGCTCTGCCGGAGGAGGCGGAGTCTAAGGTCGGACCTGAATGGAGACTGGTGTGGAGCGATCTTAGACTCCGCCTCCTCCAGCAGAGCCAGCGCTGATTGGTCGAGTTCCGTACTCTGGCCAATCAGCGCTGGCCAATGCATTCTATTAGCCCGATGAAGTAGAGCTGAATGTGTGTGCTTAGCACACACATTCAGCTCTACTTCATAAGGCTAATAGAATACATTGGCCAATCAGCGCTGGCCAATGCATTCTATTAGCTTGATGAAGCAGAGTGTGCACAAGGGTTCAAGCGCACCCTCGGCTCTGATGTAGCAGAGCTGAGGGTGCACAAGGGTTCAAGTGCACCCTCGGCTCTCCTACATCAGAGCCGAGGGTGCGCTTGAACCCTTGTGCAGCCTCGGCTCTGCTACATCAGAGCCGAGGGTGCGCTTGAACCCTTGTGCACACTCTGCTTCATCAAGCTAATAGAATGCATTGGCCAGCACTGATTGGCCAGAGTACGGAATTCGGCCAATCAGCGCTGGCCAATGCATCCCTATGGGAAAAAGTTTATCTCACAAAAATCACAATTACACACCCGATAGAGCCCCAAAAAGTTATTTTTAATAACATTCCCCCCTAAATAAAGGTTATCCCTAGCTATCCCTGCCTGTACAGCTATCCCTGTCTCATAGTCACAAAGTTCACATTCTCATATGACCCGGATTTGAAATCCACTATTCGTCTAAAATGGAGGTCACCTGATTTCGGCAGCCAATGACTTTTTCCAATTTTTTTCAATGCCCCCAGTGTCGTAGTTCCTGTCCCACCTCCCCTGCGCTGTTATTGGTGCAAAAAAGGCGCCAGGGAAGGTGGGAGGGGAATCGAATTTTGGCGCACTTTACCACGTGGTGTTCGATTCGATTCGAACATGGCGAACACCCTGATATCCGATCGAACATGTGTTCGATAGAACACTGTTCGCTCATCTCTAGTAACTACCCATTTTTCATAATTGATGATATTTAGAAAGTAGGAGGGCGGAGGGTGTTTAGAGTACTGCAGAGATTTTAAGTTATCCGGAACAACCATTTTAAGTCTTACACAGCATGGTGTAAGATAAATCTAGAATTGCTATTTATGAATGGAAGAGTTATAGTAATGTTTTCCCTGCTTAAATCGGGACCTATTAATATAATGTATGTCTATGTGCTAAAGCACACATGCCAACATGTCCCCCACAGATTACAAGCTTATTCATATGAATGTGCCAGAAAGGTAGTGATTTCTCCACAATAGATAAACTGCAAAACAGCAAGTATAGTAAGGTTCATAACAGAGAAGCCTTGAATGAAAAACAATAGACCATAATATTCTTCTTATCACTATTATTATCATCATCATAATTAATTATTATATTATTATTATTATTATTATTATTATTATTATTATTATTATTAACAACAGCATAACACTTTCATATGTTGGCTTTTCAGGCAATAAATTACAAGATTCAAACATCTTTGTACGTATTCAATAATACTCCAACAGAAATTTTTACACAATACACTTTTCCGCAGATCCTTGAAGCTGATAATCTTTAGTCAGATACTACTACAAACCTACAGAAAGTGTAGTCAGACGGCCTATTAGATGTCCACTTGTTAGCAGCTTCAGATCTGAATTCTACGGTCAGCAGAATGTAACAGTTATAAAATGAAGATAAATATGTAAATGTGCGCAACAAGCCGATGACTCATACAAATCTTATATTAAAAGCAAAAACAGACAAGCTTGGCTCTTGAAATTGCTATAAAAGTACAAAGGCACAATTGTCCTAGGAAGGCACGGTTATCTTTACACACAGGAGCGCGACTGTTCTTTCCCTTGACACATCAGTCAGCGGCGCTTGCGTGCCTCATGGGTGTGTGCTTTCCTTGAGTGTGCAGTCAATATTTACTCTCTATTTTTATACAGATTAGGAATCAACAGATAAAAGGAATTCTGAGGCCGACACCTGGAAAACAGTCTCTTTACCTTACCTAGTGCCACAATGCAGAGACCAGAGTAAACATCATCTCCATAGTAGGTAAAGTTCAGTGATTTTTATCCATGTAACAAATGGACAATAAAAACCCTACAGAAAACGGAAGTACATTCTTACATAATATTGGTGTGTTTTACAGATAGCACTTATGAATAACACATGCATTCAGAAATAGTATCACTGATAAAAATGTAGATGTTCTAGGCAAATAAACATTACGTACTTAGATTCTAATATGCTACAATTCCCATGTTCTTACTTTGAAGTAATAGTGTAATATTTTGTTCTAGGATAACTCCTTTGATATTTCTCCTTTGGTGGTTTTATTATCCATTGTTCGGTTGTTTTTGTCTGCACAATGTTTCACTGTAATTTTTAACATACATTATATCTATAGAAAACCAGGAAATGACGGGAAAGACTTTCCATTTATTTGTTTACTTTGCTAAGGCCTGGTTCGCATCTGCACATGGGTTTCTGTTCCCAAATGGAAACCTAACTCACATAAAAAAACGATTTCCTTAGGAAATCCGCAGACCCCATAGACTATAATGGGGTCCGTGTGGTTTCTGCTTGGTTTCCGTACAAAAAAGGAGAAGAGAAAAGAGCTGTTTGCAGAGGAGAGGGGAAGGCATATTCTGCAATAATGCTTATGTAAGTGGCACGTGTCAAAATAACCTCCCCATCAAT
This sequence comes from Leptodactylus fuscus, assembly GCF_031893055.1. Lineage (NCBI taxonomy): Eukaryota > Metazoa > Chordata > Amphibia > Anura > Leptodactylidae > Leptodactylus > Leptodactylus fuscus. Next base: position 139,007,053 of record NC_134268.1, read on the forward strand.
GTCATGACACAGGGTTTCCAAACAGACCACTGTCCAGAGCCACCCTCAGGTTTCTTATTTCAAGCACCATGATGCCATTTCTTCCCCAGGTAAGTGATACAATGTCTGTATGGCCAGGTGCATGTCTAAGAGAGACTATAACTCATTTTACCAGGCTACCTTCTTGTGCCAGTTCCAAAGTTTATGCATTGTATGCATTCAGCAGTGCACAGGGATCACAGGGCATACATAGTATGCTGTGATGCAATGTGTGCATAGACAGCATTAATAGCATTATCTGGTATGGGACATTAGACTAGTTAGGAACTCCCAGCATCAGAAATCATTGCAAATGTGGTCATCTCACAGACCGTGTTTTCCACACAAAACAAGGCCGTATAAAACAGGCCTATGGAAAAGTTATTAATTGAAAATCCCCAAAACATGAGCAGCACAGACTTACATGTAGAACACTTGTAATGAATTATTATATTCTGTTATTCTGTCAGCCGCTGGAAAAAAAAATAAAAGAGGACCTGTCACCAGGTCTGAAAAAGCTCAGGGACACTTGATAGGTGCAGACACTCTGAGCGTTTTGATTATCCAAATCTGTTCAGCCATTCCAAAGATATAAGCCCTATTATAAGCCGGATCCCGGTGGAGATCCAAGGATCATGCATCGAGATAGTCAAGACCTATAAGTACCTGGGTGTGCTCCTCAATAATAAACTAGACTGGGCTGATCACCTGGATGTGCTGCACAGAAAGGGTCACAGAAGGCTCTATCTGCTCAGAAGGCTGACGGCCTTTGGAGTCCAGAGGCCACTTCCAACCAGACTAAAAGTGGCCAGCCTACCAACCTACTAAAAGTGGCCAGAGGCCACTTTCCAACTCTGTGGTTGCTTCAGCCATCTTTTTCGGTGTGGCCTGCTGGGGGGCAGTATATCAACCAGGGGCAGAAATAGACTTGATAGGCTGATCAGAAGGGCCAGCTCTGTCCTAGGGAGCCCCCTGGATCCAGAACAGGTGGTGGGTGACAGAAGGATACTGTCCGTGGTGAGCTCCATGTAGGAGAACAAATCCCACCCCATGTATGAGACCTTGATGGCACTTGTCAGCACTGTCAGTGACCGTCTGCTTCACCCCAAGTGTGAGAAGGAGCACTATCACAGGTCCTTCCTTCCAACTGCGATCAGGCTGTATAATCTACATCAGCTCAAACGAAGATCACTCCACACAGAGAACTAAATGATCCTGAAGCCTTCCTTCCTTCCTTCGCTGCTATGGATTCCTAGTATTTTTTTTCTCAGCTTATATGGGTCTACTTGTGTAATATATTACTGTTTATTATCCTGTATCTACTATCATGCTGCTGTAACACTGAAATTTCCCCATGGTGGGACTATTAAAGTGTTATCTTATCTTATCAGTGTTGAAGCAAAATAAAATCTAGTAACTAGACATGAGCGAGTACCGTATTTTCCGGACTATAAGGCGCACATAAAAACCTACGATTTCCTCAGAAATCGTAAGTGCGGCTTATAGTCCAGTGCGGCTTATATATGGATGGAAACGGCGGCAAAGTCTGCGTGCCGCTTCCATACATACATAAAAGGCACCGTAAGGGTGCATTCACACTACAGAACGCCGGCGTGTATCACAGCCGTACACGCCGGCGTTACAGCAGGGCTGCCGGACACTTCCTATTCATTTCTATGGGAGCCGACATGCAAGCGCTCCCCATAGAAATGAATGGACAGACACTTCCCATTCATTTCTATGGGAGCCGGCATGCGAGCGCTCCCCATAGAAATGAATGGAAAAAAGCAGTCCATTCATTTCTATGGGGAGCGCTCGCATGTCGGCTCCCATAGAAATGAATAGGAAGTGTCCGGCAGCCCTGCTGTCACGCTGAAACAGAACGTGAAACTTACCGAGCGGTGCAGGGCGGGCGGGCGGGCATTCAGGCCTCCTCTTCCTCCGATGTTCCGTCCTTCTCCTCCGGCGCTCGCTGATAATGGCCGGGGCGCATGCGCAATATCATAATGCTTCTACTACTGCGCATGCGCCCAGGCCATTATCAGCGAGCGGCGGAGGAGGAGGACGGAACATCAGAGGAAGAGGAGGCCTGAATGCCCGCCCACCCTGCACCGCTCGGTAAGTTTCACAACATTACGGTTGGGCTCTATCAGCATGATTTTGCTGATAGAGCCCCTCCTCGCCTGCCGAGCGCTTCCAATAGAAGCGGCTGGCACACGGGGGGTTAAGCGGCCGCTGGCAAAGTCTGCCTGCCGCCGCTTTCAAGAACATATAATGCGCACCGGACTGCGGCTTATAGTCCGGTGCGCCTTATATATGAACCGAGACGGACTATAAGGCGCTCATGGGCAATGCGACTTATAGTCCAGTGCGCCTTATAGTCCGTAAAATACGGTACTATTCGAAACTCCCGTTTCAAATAGTAAGCACCCATAGGAATGAATGGACACAGCCAGCACGCAGGGGGTTAAGCAGCCGGCCATATCTGCGTGACGGCCACTTCCATTCATTCTTATGGGTGCATGCTATTTGAAACGGCCGTTTCGAATAGTACTCGCTCATCTCTACTAGTAACCAGTAACCAAGTGGGCAGAAGCACTGTGTGACAGTTAGCACAGATATCCCACCCTCAGAGAAAGTAGTAACCGTGCCTGAATAAACACTTTATAAAATTAAAAGAATACATTTTATTAAACAGTATAAAAAGAGTTGGTCAAGTCACTGGCGTGTCTCTTGCAACGATTATACAGGCAGTCACCCTCAGGGTTATAGTTCAGGGGTCGGAAGGGGGGGGGGGGGGAAGATGTTTTAGGCAAGGATTTATCCCCACCTTTTGGCAATACTATCCCATGAGTGCAAGTAAACTGTAAGAATACTCAATAGCAACTATCCATACACTATTATAGCAAGTCCTCACTTACTAATTAACAGTCAATACCTACTAAAAGGTTCCTGTATCGATTAGACCGCATCACACTATTTGTAGAGGGTACGTGCCATATATTTTCACGTGACTGCACAGGGTCCCCCTATATTCAGAATGATCTATTCTATTATGTTGGCCATTCTAGTCACTCATTTGATAGCAATATTGATCTAGCCTTCTATAGGAGTTGATGTCCAATATGGTTCAATAGAATTGCTATTTCACTTTACTCAAAATATTTTTTTTTTCTTTTTTTTGTAGATTGTGAGCCCCATATAGGGATCACAATGTACATTTATTTTTCCTATCAGTATGTTTTTGTAGAAGAGGAGAAAATCCACGCAAACACGGGGAGACCATACAAACTCCTTGCAGATGTTGTTCCTGGCGGGGGATTCAAACCCAGGACTCCAGCACTGCAAGGCTGCAGTGCTAACCACTGAGCCATCGTATTGCCCCTAGCTTTACTCAATATCATTTCTATTCCAAACTCTATCTGTTCCCACCTGACGCCTTGTCCCCACTATATCTCTTCTATTAAGAGGTTCATCAGAAGTGCCGGGCATAGTGGGAAGAGTGGATCGCTGTTGTAACGGCAGTATTTCTCACAGCGTATGTTGCCAGCCGTATATCACTGCCGATATATGCTGAGAAAGAAAGGATGAAATGCATAGCGCTGTTGAGTCTCCCCTCGATATGCCCAGCAGCTCTGATGAACCCCGGTCATGACAATGTAGTCTTAGATGCTGCAGTAGCTATCGCCCACAGCATCTTAGGGGATAAACGGCTGTTATCAGTTATCCCGGATTAAGGGCAATACAACAGGTTATAAAATTGTGAGTCTGATTTATCATGGCTTTTGCACTAGAAAATTTTGCGAGTAGCACACAACAATTTTCTCAAGGGAGCAGGGCCATAGATTCATAGCGTAGAAGGTTGAGTTCAGTACTTCAGCCATATTTATTTGGGACAGGGCTCTCTAAAGTTTAAAAAAACTCCATGGAGTCCCTCACTCTTGAGGGCCATGTAAACAGGAGAAGAGGAACTTAGGGTATGTTCACACGCAATAATTTGCTGCAGATTTGGAGGCAAGTTCTTCCCCAGAATCAGATGCAGATTCCGCCTCCCATTGTTTTCCAAGGGAGGGGGAGATTGCAGCAGAACCTTGCCACAGAGTACGTGGCTTGAGACTTGCTGCTGATCAGTCCCATTCATCTAGGCCTAATAAACAGTGGAGAGCAGCAAAGGAACGCCAATGCCTTGCATTGGTATACTGTTGCGACAAAACTGCAGCCAGATATGGCAGTGGAAATGAAGAGGAATTAATCATATGAGTGTAGCCTAAAGTGTAAAGATGAGACACGACGTCCTAGTGTCTGGGCTGTGAGCTAGCCTTGTCAGAGGGCAGAAATTCATTTTTGTAGCAAGAAGCAAGTGCAAAATTAAAGTATCAGATGCACTATCCTGAACAGCTCTTTTTAACTGTTTCTGAAGCCTCATTATTTTACAGCATACTTACAAGGTATAATAGGCGGCCATAAACAAGAACACACCTTTCACCTTACTACGTAAACAAGAAAATTCAAGTTCCTGATCTCACAAAATCTTATCAGTATGTCCTTTCTGGTTTTTTTCCTGTTCTCTTGGTAGTTGACTGCGTCAATACACCTGCCTTATAAACAATTAGTGCAATTCAGAAGGAAGCCTGTTATGTTACAGGCTTAAGGCCTTACGCCTCATTCACATCTGCATTTGGTAATCTGTTCAGGGAGTCCGCACAGGCACCCTCAAACAGAATACCAAACGCATTGGCAAGAAGTGTGCAGTGAAAGCACATGAACCCCATAGACTATAATGGGGTCTGTGTGCTCTCCGCGCAGTGCCCGCATGTTCCAAGCGGACAGAAAGGTACTTTGTGATCTACTTTCCTGTCCACATGATTCCATGTGCTTTCGGGGGGTCACCGCATGGGGACCCCCCGAACGGATTACCAAACGCAGATGTGAACCAGGCATTATTCACACATCCACATGTCATGCTTTTCACATCTGTGAAAAGCAGATTTTTTTTTTCCCCATTTGCTATATTTTGAATCCATCTAATGTATCAATGAAAGTCTTTTTGAGCCCTGTTTAAAATTAAGAATTGCAATTTTTTTTAATTTTGGTAAAGAGCAACACATCACTATGCCAGTAAATCTTTTTCAATATAATAACCATTACCTTTCATTACTACAATTAGGCAAACATTACATTTTTCAACATAAAAAGCCGTGTACAAATAATGCGCATAGTGTATAATTACAGTAATACCTTGCACAGGTTACCACGCATTTCTCCCATATACTAACAACTGGTACACCAGAGGTTTTCAGTTTAACCCTTCTTCAACATAAGCCATAATAGCATTATACTAGGAGAATCAGCAGCAATGTCCTCAATCAGTGCCCGCATTTATTGCAGGCATAAACTCTTTCAGCTTGCAATTAAAAAAGTTCCAACACCCAGAAATTCTCTTGTCAGAAGAAATATAACAATGAAAGAAATGTAAAAAAAAAAAAAAAAAAAAATATTTGACAAAAAAATATGCACAAAAACACACTGGATCTAGATAGGCTTATGCATTTCAGGACCAGTAGTCCCTTAGTCATAGCACTTAGTATTCTGATCGGGAAGTTGTTCTCGTGCATCATTTTTGGTATACATGTTATCTTTTCATATTTTTTGCTTATGTTGGGCTGTGATTTTCACTATTTCGGCGATATAAACTCTTCCAGTGCCTTGGTCAAAGCTGACCAAAGAGCCCCTTTCCAGAAGGCGCATGGATGCAGTCATTTTGGAATGGATCACCAGCCCCTGAAACAATATCATAGGGTGGTGATTTCCACTTGCATTAGCATATAATTGCAATGAATTGTGTTAGTGATCAGACTCACTGGGGTTCAAGTGAAAGGGGGGAAAAAAAAAAAAAAAAAAAAAACACACAGGTTTAATATATATTTGAGATAAATAAAACACAGAATAATTGAAAATTCAAATCACCTCCAGGAAAATATATAAAAGTGCATAAATACAGTTAAAATACATATACATTATCATCCCTCTGTTCAAAAATACCTGGTCTATAAAGTTCTAGAAATATTTGTCCCATACTGTTAATGCCGTATCTAGAAAATAAAAAAAAGAAAAGAAAAAAAGAGCCATACCACTGCATTTTCACTTCTCATAAAAAGTAATCAAAGTAATAGATATTCCAAAACATGGTATAACTGAAAAGTACACCTGGCCCTGCAAAAAAACGAAAAAACAAAAAACATGCCTTATGAATGCCTGTACAAGGCAAATATAACAAAGTTCAGTGTCAGAATATGATGGAATATGGAGAATATATAATTCTCTTTTTTTTTTCAAAATTTACACGGTTTATGTAAAGTTTAAGGGGTTAAAATGTTATAATATATATACAGCTGAGATGCATAGTAACTATACCTAAATACTATACTATTCATTACTACAATTATGTAAAAGCTGAATGCAGTTCTTTAGCAAGATATTGTTGCGTGAATTGAGCATAAGGATGCCTGTACACAATAAGATTCTACATCAGCTATTATCTAGCCATGTGATGGATGTCACTTCATCCATCACATGGCTAGATAACAGAGCTTGCTAAGTGCTGAAGAGGCTACAAGTGCTCACCCAAATGCTGCAATCTCTCTGATGACCTATCATAAGGATAGATAAATATTTAGCCTGGAAAACCCCCTTAAGGCTAATGTTCCACGTAACGCTGGGTTCACACTAGCGCGCCCGGAGTCCGTTCTGAGCTTTCCGTCTTCTGCATACAGAAGACAGAAAACTGTCAGACCGGGTCCGGCCGTGTACGGCGGTGAGCGTTTTATGCTCTCCGCCGCAAAACCGTTTTTTTTTTAAACCAGACACAGAGTACTGCATGTCCGATTTTAAAAAAAACAATTTTGCGGCAGAGAGCATAAAATGCTCACCGGCGCTCACGTCCGGACAGCTTTCAAACCCATTCAAATGAATGGGTATGAAAGAGCCCTGCAGGTTTCCGTTTCCTGCATGAACGGAGACCGGGCGCAGATGTGAACGATCCCTAACGTACTGCAGCCAAAAAAGCTCTGCAGAAAAAAACAAAACACCATGGCGGAAATGCATCGCATTTATTTCTACAGTACTTTCTGCTTCTATTTTACCTACAGAAACTCTGTCGTCTTCCATGTATTCCATACATGCTGTGATTTGCAAAAACGCAATTGCTTTTTACATCGCAATATTTCCGCTGCAGAACTTTTTCTGCAATATGTTGATGGGATTAGGCAGAAGGTGCAGGTATTGTAATACGCTGTGTTTTTAATCGCAGCGTTTACGCCACTATGCATATTTGTAACATGGGACCCTGGCCTAAAGGACAGATGCTGCTACTATTTTTTATTGAAATTATTCCTGGTTTCCAAGGCTGTGGAGTTGGAACCCGATTTTGGCTGGAGCATTTACTTTCCACAGGAATTCAATCACTGGCTTTTTAATGAATTAGAGGATTTTTCCTACTTCTGACTGACCATGGCAGCGACACAAGCCTCAACTGATAAGCCCAATTGTTTTGAAGGTTACTGAGAGAGTAAACCCAAGTGGAATTCACAGGGCTAGAAAGTGGAGAGAATTCAGAGTTGAAAGGACACCTTCATTTCCCCTTCACTTTCCGACGTGTAAACAGACTCTAGAGCAGCAATGGTGAACCTTTTAGAGACTGCAACTTTAACAGGATTGGCCACTTTCAGACCAATAGTGAGAAACCAATGTTATTGTTTGTATAATAAAATGTTGTATCATTTTCCAATTTGCTTTCTGTATCAATTCCTCATGATTTTCTGCATGCTTTTACCAGGCAAATGCCTGAATTCTGGGCTGTGACTATAACCAGCTGTGCACACGCGTGTTCATCTCAGGACCATGGACTGATTTTTATCCACTGGGAGTAAGCAGAACCAATGCAAGCAAGCAGAGATCCAGACAATAGTCAGGAGTTGATAGAGAAAGTATACAGTAAAATTGTACAACTTTCTATTATACAAACAATAACATCAGTCTCTCAATATTGGCCTGAAACTAGCCAACCACTTTAATACGGAGGTGTAATTTTAGAAAAAAAAACAACAACTCTTCCTACATTAACATCTTTTGTCTCAAAAGAAACACACGATAAGACCCCATTAATTTGACCATAGCCATGATCGCACATACGCAAATGCGGTACGTATAAATGACAATTTTTTCCCCATCTGAAATATGGCCCCATTGAAATTAATGTGTCCGTAACTGCGAATCCACAACTGTGGACAGTTACGGCCTGTAATATACGATCATATGAATGGGGTGCTACAGAGCTTTCAATGATACAAACCACTGTGTATAGTAACTGTGTAATGGATAGGATTCTAGCAAAGTGCAGTTAAATACGCGCAGCGAACACTCTGATGTCCAAAACCATCACAGTTTTGAAAATCGCACTATTCCAATTAAACCTACGGAAACGCTGGTGGTTACGCTATAGGTGTAATTGAAGCAGAAAGTCTATTGTCTATGTAAGGCAAGAGGTGAAAAATTTAAATTGAAAAGGGATGGCTGGAAGTGGTTAAAATTTATCCAACTGAGGGCAGCCTGAGGTGTAAAGTTCACTGTCAGGATATGTAGACAGACATAAAAATAGTGTGAAGAGTACTTCCACATCACTAAAGGGAAGCGCTACATACTGCACAGATTAGAAAGTGCTATTTAATAGGACCTGTCACCAAGAACATAATACTAAATGCCAAGGGGCCACACGGTGGCTCAGTGGTTAGCACTGCAGCCTTGCAGCGCTGGGTCTTGGTGTTCAAATCCCACCAAGGGCAAAAAAACCATCTGCAAGGAGTTTGTATGTTCTCCCCGTGTTTGCATGGATTTCCATCCCATATTCCAAAAAGACATACTGATAGGGGAAAAAAAAAATGTACATTGTGAGCTCTATGTGGGGCTCACAATCTACAAAAACAAACAAAAAAAAAAACTAAATGCCATACACCATTTATTTCTCGTTGTGCCCCTATACAGTCTGGTACTTTTCTTTTTCCAATCTGTCCACCAATTCAAAAGATATGGCCCCTGGAAGATATTATGTAAACTAGCTCTGATTCTCCATGTAGGTGGGAACCCGTTAGGGCTAGTTCACACAGAGTTACATGAATTCTGCGTGTACATATTCCATCTCGGCATTCCGCTCCGCATTAGGCCCAAATGAATGGGTCGGAGCTGCGCGCTGCGGACGCCGCAGCTGATTCAGCAGCGGAGTCCGTGGCAAGATAGGGCAGTTTGCTTCTTTTTTCCCGCTACTAGCTAGCGGGAAAAAAAAGAAAAAAGAAGCGAGCGGCTCCCATTGAAGTCAATGGGAGCGATTTTTGGCAGCAGATTTTGAGGCGGATTCCATGTGAAAATCCGCTGCCAAAAGGGCAACGCGGTGGTTAGCACTGCAGCCTTGCAGCCCTGGACTCCTGGCTTCGAATCCCGCCAAGAACAGCATCTGCAAGGAGATTGTATGTTCTCCCTTGTCTGCGTGGATTTCCTCCCATTCTACAAAGACATACTGATGGGGGGGGGGGGGGGGGGTGAGTACATTGTGATCCCTATATGGGGCTCACAATCTACATATCTTTTAAATGCGTGGACGGATTTTAATAAAATTACCAGACTGTTCAGGGGCACAGCGAAAATCAAATGAGGCATTGCATTTAGGATTTTGTACTGGTGACAGGTCCTCTTTAAAGGAAATGTCTATTGATATTCTATTGTACCATCTAATACATTCTGTGGTACTGTGTTTAAGATATAAATCCCAATTTAAAAAAAAAAAACTTATGATTTGCTTAATTCCATTGGCTTTGCCCTTTGCTATGTCTCTGACCATGTAATGCTAGGTTCATACTAGTGCTCGGGCAACGTTCGGAGAAAAGTCCTGAAAGAACCCCGATTATAGTCTATGTGGTCAACGGGTTTCCCATTGTAACCGCTTTTTAAGCGGTTAGGGTTTCCAACTTTTTGAAAGTGTGAACCTAGCGTTACGTAACCAGAAAAAAAAACCTCCCCAATTCATATTGCCTCTTATGTTTGAGCCAGAAGCCAGTTTTCCAGAAGGACCGTTTCATAGGGCTGTATTGGGAAATACATAAGATCCATAGTGAATCAGGACTTGTTTGCTGGTCAAATGACACAGCCAAGGACAGGAGAGCAGATACTAAGATTATTGACATCCCTGTCAGACATCCTACGAATTATTTTAAAAGTAATTTTAAATGTGTATGACCCCTTTTGGTGACCAGAAAGAGTCTTGTCTATAAAGATAAGATACTGTATTATGAAACAACTGCTTCAGCTAAAATACGAATGATAAATTTCTATGCTACTCGCATCACAAAGTTTGAAAAATATGGGCAAATTCCTCGGCATGTTAATTTAATCTGTGATTTTTATTTTTTCTTCGAAAATAGCTGTTGCTGTGGATGAGGTCTTGTGGAATCCAACTAAACTGGTACAGTACAGCAAATATCTGCTGGCCAGTTATCCCACAGGGAGTACAGTCCATGAAAAATCAGTCTTCGGCTAATATCCACGTAGTAAAACGCAGCTAACACTCATTGTTTTTTATTTTATTTTTTTTTTTGCTGTGGTTTCCTCTGTGTCGTTTTCACCCCCTATTAAATGTTACACAACTAAAATAACCATGCTGTATTTTTGAAGATGCAGCTTTACCATAGCGACCCTCCCCCCCGTGTGAACTAGCCCTTAGGACACAGGTCAATGTCAACTGAAAGGGGGAGAAACGATCTTTGCGGTGACCATTCCTTCCCCTATTCGGCTGCACAGATTAGGTGGTGTGCTGCTGATTATTTGCATTTTTCAACCTGCTTTAGGCACGTTGCAGATAACCGTGGTGCGGGTCAGTGTTCTTTCTGTGTATTTCACAGATAGCACACGGACCCATTCTTTTCTATGGGCCCGTACACACAGCCATGATTTTCATGGTCCCCCGTGTGGTGGCCGACATTCTGGCTGCATCAGATAGGACAGGGCCTATTCCTGTCCTATTTTCCTACCTGTGCTTCCATGGCTCCTAAAAAATAAAAAAACATGACGGAAACACATTACTTTTTTTTTTTTGTCCCACAGCATTTTTCACAGAAAGTCCACACAGTTTTCCTCTGCCCCTAGTAATCCTATATGAAAAATGCCAGCATTTCCTTAGTTATAATGGACATGCTTTATAATGTCGTACTCTACACAATTTACAAAACCGCAAGCATTTCTGCAGTGGATTTTTTTCTGCAATGTATGGATGGGATTCGCCGGAATCCCATCCACTTTGAAGGCAATATAAAATACAGCTTTTTTTGCCACGGTGTTTCCACCACAGCCAAAATGCTGCATTTTTGCAACATGTAGCCAGGATCCCAGCAGCAAGGTGACTCCAGTCTGATATCAGGGTTTTAATAAAATTAAAGATTGTTCAAAGCAAGTGCCAGTTGAAACAGTAAAATCTGCAAAAAAAAAAAAAAAAGCAGCTTTTCCACAACATGGGTTGTTCACCTCAAATTGGCTGAATCTACTGAATTTAGCTATATACAAGATGCTTATCCTACTGAAAATATTGCATCGCTTACATACTATTCCTATTTATATTCACAAACAGACTCAAATAAAGAATAAGCAGAATAATGTTCTCATTTCCTCTTCCCCAGAAATATGCAGAACTTGGCATTAATATTTTAGTCACTTCAGTGTCATCAGCACATGACATCTATCTCTATTACGTCCATCTTCTATCACAGATACATTTTACAATATTTCTTCTGTCTGTAATTTATTTACCTCAGAATCCATTTCTCACTTTTCCGCAATTTTTTTGGCCATAAGGACCTAAGGGGGTTTTCCTGTTTTTCCCTCTTACGTTCTGTCATCCAGAATATGTACATCTACAGTTATTTATAGCCTTGTTCTTTTGAAGCTACAATATAAAGTTGGATATAGATATATATCTATATATCATATATATGCAATGATGCTTACCTGCAACTTAACCTCCATTCCTGGGCTGAGCCGACCGTCACCCACAAGAAAATGGCCGACGGACACGCGCAGTAGGCGCTTTTGGACCCAGAGAGAAGAGGATTGCGCAAGAAGACGGTGGAGAAGACGATAGAAGCGTCGTTGGAGAGTTTTCAAGCAGTATGGGGACGCCCCCAGTGCCGCCATAAAACTCATTTACATAAAGAGGATACCGGTATTTCTAAGGAATGGCAGCGCAGGTCAGAAGAATAAAGGAAAGAGAAGAACAGCCTTTCTTAAAGGCTTATTATTAAAAGTGAATTTTTTGTCCCTAACACGTCGGAATAGCCTTTAGAAAGGCTATTCTTCTTTTACCTTTAGATGTCTTCTCCACGCCACCATTACAATTTTCTTGTGGCCGGCGGGCATGCGCAGTCGGCTTTGCTCTAGGTCTAGAAGTTTCAAGCAAAACCCCGGAAGAAGACGCGAAGATGACCCGTTCCTGAAGAAGATGAAGGCGGCGCTGGAGAGTTCTCTCGCAGCATTGGGGACACCCCCAGTGCTGTTTTAGCTCTGAGGGCTGCTCCCAGTGCTGGGAGAGAACTCATTTGCATACCGATGAAAACCGGATTATATACCGAACAGCGGCGCGGAGAAGACATCTAAAGGTAGGAGACGAATAGCCTTTCTTAAGGCTATACCTACGTGTTAGGGACAAAAAAAAAAAGACTTTTATTGATAGGATCCATTTAAGGCTATTCCTACGTGCATTTAGTGTAAAAAGGGTTTCTAATGATAATCTCGCCAATTTAAAGGTATTCTATCTCCACTGTCTGCCATATTGATGTAGTTTAGAAACTATTATGCTATTACACTTTTTCTGGTATTTTTTCCAGTCCTATAGAGACGCCCCTCCCCCCAAATAAAAAAAACACCTCCAGAGCATGAAGTGTTTTCAAAAAATTCTATAAAAATTCCAATAGCAAACACTGGCCCAGATTCAAGATTGTGGGTACGACTAGATGCTGGTGTAGTCTGGCCCAATGTGGTGCACCTAGCTTTGGGGAAAAAATTTCTATATTCTAGACATATGGATGTGGATTGCTAGAAAACAGAGCGTGGCTTAAAATGAGTCATGAAACTTTTGACAATTCTGGCACAAAGTAATTAATTAAAAGGTGGTATTAATGGAAACTAGACAGTCTGAAAATATAACAGATTTATCATCCAGTATTGGTCACTGTGATTAATCTGGAATATTTTTAGCCTAAATTTGCACTGCCTAACTAATAGTAAATCTGGGCCACTGTGTACACTTTTCAGACATTTGCTATGGACTTTAAAGTAACATCTAGCTGCAGAGTTTTAACAAATACAGCATGGCATTAAAAACGCTTAAAGAATTCTGGATGTGAATACTGCCTAAGGGCTCGTTCACATCTGCGCTCGGTCTCCGTTCATACAGGTTTCCGTTTCTTGCACAAAACAGAGCAGGAGACGGAAAGCTGCAGGACTCTTTCAAACCCATTCATTTGAATAGGTCTGAAAGGTGTCCGGCCGTGAGCGCTGGTGAGCATTTTATGCTCTCTGCCGCGAAACTGTTTTTTTTTTTTTTTTTTTTATTAAACCGGACACAGAGTACTGCATGCCCGACTCTGTGTTCGGTTTAAAAAAAAACGGTTTCGTGGCGGAGAGCATAAAACGCTCACCAGCGCTCACGGCTGGACCCGGTCTGACAGCTTTCAGTCTTCTGCATGCAGAAGACGGAAAGCTCAGAACGGAGTCCGGGCGCTAGTGTGAACCCAGCGTAAGGCTGAGGCCCCATGTTGCAGAAATGCAGTGTTTTTTTTGTTGCAGATTTTTCTGCGTTTTTTTGAGCCAACGTTAGGAACGGATTGAAAAGGAATGGGAAATTTAAAGGAAGCTCCTTAGACATTCCCCTTCTCTTAAATCCACTCCTGACTTTGGCTCAAAAAACTGCAGCAAAATCTGCCAGAAAAACAGGTGTATTTCTGCAACATGTGGCCTCAGCCTAAAAGAGTTTACCTCAAAGATTGGAATGCTAGGAATGGAGTGAAATTGTCACAAGGAACCACAACAGGACACTGCCATGGAATTGAAGCTGGGTGATCATACTGGTACAACAAAAATGAGGCCTACAGCAACTCCATCTTAAAGGGGCTCTATCAGCAAAATTATGTTGATAGAGCCCCACATATGCGTGAATAGCCTTTAAAAAGGCTATTCAGGCACCGCTAAAGTTATATTAAACTACCCCACCGTTTTAAAATAAAACGTCATCTTCAGCCACGCCTCCTCTTCCAGCGATGTCCTTGGGTCCCTTCTAACTTCCAAACTGACATTGATAAAAAAAAAAATGGCGCAGGCGCAGTAGTAGAAGCAGCATGCTACTGCGCATGCCCACTTGCCATTTTTTATCAATGTCAGTTCGCTAGTTAGATGGAACCCCAGGACATCACTAGAAGAGGGGGCATGGCTGAAGATGACGTTGGACCCTCAATGCCCGCCCCCCGTGCACATTCGGTAGGCTGAACATATTCTGTTTTAGGGTTTTATTTTAAAACGGGGGGGGGGGGTAGTTTAATATACAGTAACTTTACCGGTGCCTGAATAGCCTTTTTAAAGGCTATTCATGCATATGTGGGGCTCTATCAGCATAATTTTGCTGATAGAGCCCCTTTAAGCCAATCACAAGAGTCTATTTTTAGGAGCCTATTCATAAATAACCAATGTTATATTGAGTATTAGAAAAGTAGACGTGTACAGGTATATGATCTGTATAGACAGAAAAGTCTAGTGGGTCCAAGAAACCTAAGGCCAGCACTGACAACAGTGCCAAGTGCGATCACAATGATGTATATTCATGAAGGGTATGTGTCACCTCTGCAGCTGGCTGATCCTAGGTTCACACCTGCATTGGGGTTTCTCTTCTTCAGGTCATCCAAGGAAACCTGCTGAACTCATAGACTATAATGGGGTCTGTCAGGAAGAGAAATGGGAAGAGAAAAGCCCTGCTTCCATGACTTCTCTCCACGTTTTTCAACCAAAATGGGGGGACGAAATCCGTGAACGGTCCCCCAATGCAGATGTGATCTTGGCCTCACAGGTACGTCACAAAGCGCAAAGTGACTCAAATTTGTTAAGTTTGCCAATACTGTGAATATAACGATCATTTGGCCAAAAACGCACAAAAGTCTCCAAATTGGTGAAACATATGGCAGCATAGACAACTACTGGCTAAACTAACCTGCAGCCAACGGGGCAACCATGAGCCACAATACTAGGTGTAGTAGTCACCCAGCTAAGAAGTAAGGCTGCCAGCTCAGTGTAATGGGCGGACACATGTACCTGGTGCCAGCCTCAAGAAAAACTGCGGTGACTCGTCACTGTGCAGCAGTGTGAACAAGGGCTTGGAGGGGTCCGCTTTTACCTACCATATCAGAGGCTATCTCTTGCGGTGACAATCCCGGGCACTCGCCCGCACTACAAACTCTGCAGCGCCCTGTGCCCAAAGCAGCCCCGGGACAAGTACAGCGAAGTTTCTTTTACCTTAGTTCAGCACCGGACGGAGGAGCGGCAGGTAACCTCACAAGTCCCCTCAGTTCAGGTACCGGATCCTCAGCCAGGACACGCTCACAAGCTCCGGTCCACACAACTTGTGGCGCAGCCTCCACTCACACTTGTACAGTCAGCAGATCTCCCCTATCACCTCCACTGTGCAGCGCTAGATGCTACAACATAGCGAGATACAAGAGCTGATGATGTCATGGCCATGTGATCAGTCACATGTACTGATGGGAGGAGCCTGAGTAAGTGCGAGCTCCTGAACCAACAAGTTCGAATACAGAACGGCATGGTGCAAGAGGCTGCGATGTGCTGTGTGCACTTAATACAGCCGTGTTGTTATGACGTGCCCTCCACACTGTGTGCAGTAACGCGCAGGTAGCGCAGCTCAGATGTAGTAACCTGCACGCAGCTGTATGATGTGCAGAGGTCACTCTTAGGAGGAGGGGGCGGGTCTCTGGTGCTAAACAAACGTGCTATGTCCATAAGAAGATGGTGCAAGTCATAGCTGGCATAGTCTGGAGATATGAGAACTCTTCATCATACTGTGGGGGCAGGGTTTTTTTTTTTCGTTTTTTTTTTGTTTTTTTTTTGGGGGGGGGGCTTCTCTATAGGACTTGAAAAATACGAGAAAAGGTGTAATTATATAAGAATTTATACACCACAACAATATGCCAGACAGTGTGGTTAGGGTATGGACCCCTGGAGTATTTAGCAGGCGGAGTTTGACACGGGGTCCACCTCAAAATTCTCCTGCAAAAATGGCTCCCATTGACTTCAGTTTGTAGAAGAAAGAAGTGACATGCCCTATCCTCAAGACACGCTCCTGTTTAGGAATTTTGTCACAGTTAGCCACACCAAAATAAAAAAAAACACGGCAGAAATTATTTCTGCAGTGTGAACGAGCCCTCACACGGGGACATGGACGCTGATTTTGACAGCTGATTTCGCGGCCAAATCAGCCTCCATAAAATGTAGCCCTATGTGAATTGCTAGCTTTTTTTTTTCTGCTGGCTTTTTTTATTGCTAGCTTTTTTTGCTAGCAGAAAAAGAAGCGACATGACCTTTCTTCAGGCGTTTAACGCCTGAAAAAATGAATTGGAGTCTATGGGGCGCTGAAAAAACCACTAGCGGTTTTTGGTCGCTTATTTTTGCAGCTGTTTTTGGCAAAAACAGTGACTGAAACCGCTAGCGTTTTTTTTATCATGTACTTTTTTGTAGTGCAAAAAAAAAAAAGCTTAAAAAAAAACAGCGACCGAAAAAGTGTCAAAAACAGTGTCAAAAACAGCGTCCAATGCAAAAAAACAGTGTCCAAAAAAAGCAACGCTGAAAAATCAGTGACAAAATCAGTTAGGCTTTTTTCACGTGTGAACTAAGCATCTCCCCAGTTCTGAGCTATGATGTACAGTAGATTAGTTTAGAGGTGCCTCACACTTCACCAACTTCTCACAGGACAGTAATGTTACATACCCAGACTAGAAGCTACTATACCTACATACTCACTAGATCCACAATGTGGTCAGGGAACGGATGTTAGGCTCCATTCTCACGGAGTAAGCGCTGCTCATTTAGATACGTATACACGTGTCAGAGCGTGGCGCTTCAAAACAGATCCCATTGATTTCAATGGGTGCCAGCTTACGTGCATAACATATTGAAATCAATGGGAGGCTTTGTAACTGATTTCAATGTATTACGCGCGTAAGCCGGCACCCATTGCAATCAATGGGATCTGTTTTGAAGCGCCTCGCTCTGACACGTGTATACGTGTCTAAATGAGCGGCACGTTACTCCGTGAGAACGGAGACTACTTTGTAGTCCAAGTATGGCATCTAGTGAGGAAATTACCTAACCTATCTCCTCATCCTTTTGGCTCCCCTACAGATATTACCTCCTTTTTAAAAGGAAGACTGTACAGGATATATTGGATTTTTAAAGAAAAATAACGCCATATATAGCAACCTGTAAGAAATGTCATTGCTTAATAGGAATGCCTCCTTGCGTAAAACATTATAATCCGGACAACCCCCTTAAACGCTTCCCGCTGCAGGCATTTTTCAATTTTCGTTTTTGACTCCCCCATTCCAATGTCCATAACTTTTTTATTTTTCCGTTTTCAGAATCATATGAGGTCTTAATATTTGCAGGACAAATTTTTCTTCATGATGCTATCATTAATTGTTCTGTATAATGTACTGGGAAGAAATGTACTGGAAAAAAAATTCAGAATGGGGTGGATTTGAAGAGAAAGCGCATTTGTGTGACTTTTTTTTACGGGCTTCATTTCTACAGCGTTCACTGTGCCGCCAAAATGATGTCACTTGTATTCTATGTTTCAGTGCAAATCTGAGGATATCAAATTTATATAGTTTTATTTATATTTTAACCCCTTAAAAATCCAAAACTGTGGCAAAAAATGTGTACAGGGATGCATAGGGTGCCTTTTTTTGCGAGGACTGGTGTACTTTTTAGTTATACCATTTTGGGGAATTGCTATTGTTTTGATCACTTTTTATTCAAATTTTTAGCAAAGGCAAAACATTGAAAAAATGTCAGTTTGGCACTTTTGTTTTTTTTTTTCCTGCTACGGCGTCTACCATACGGGAAAAATAGTTTTTCAACATTAAAAGTTTATTGAAAGTTTTACAAATTTTTACAAAAACCGGGGGGGAAAAAAAAAAAAAAGGGGGGGGGGGAATAAAAAAACAAAGGAGTCAAATAAAGGCGGAACATAGGGGTGAAGGGGGGGAGGGGGCGGGGAAAAAGGAGGGTACAAGGTGAAAAACGAATAAAGAAGAACAAATAACCAAAACGGGCAAACGCTCTGGCGCAGCAGAGCTGAAAAAAAAGCATATGTAAAAACCTCAGAACAATTGGAAATCAAGTATCAGAGGAAATAGGTACATGTTGAACAGACAAAACGCACAGGGGGACACTACACAGGGGACACAGAAGGGAAGAGGGAACGGAAGTCGGCAGAATAGTAAAAATGGTTCCAAAGGAGCCAAGTCTGCTGATGCTTAGTATCATCTTGGCGAAGCTCAGCAACCAGGGTCTCCATCGTTCGAAGAGCTAGAACCTCATTCAGCCAGCAAATGAGGGAGGGGTCGTGGACTTCCATAACCTGGGAATGACAGAGCGCGCTGCCACCAACAAGAATCCGAGAAGTCTACGGGTAGGTTTAGAAAACGTCCGGGAGAACAGGGAAAGAAGAAGCGGGGCCGGGTCGTCCTCCAAGTCAATCCCCGTCACCTGCCGAATAACCTGTCTGACCCCAGTCCAAAAAGGGCGTAATAGAGGACATCCCCACCAAACGTGTGCCATCGTGCCGCAGTCGGATAGACATCTCCAGCACCTATCAGAGGTGGAGGGGTAAATATCATGCAGGAGGGCAGGAACTCGATACCACCTGGAAAGTATCTTAAAATTGGTCTCCTGCGCCCTGCATGACATAGAGAAGGTATGACACGCACGAAATGCCGAAGACCACACATCAGGAGGGAATGAGGCCCCCAATTCCCTCTCCCACCCACCAGTAAATGACGGAAGCGAATCCTCAGCCCCGTCCAGCAAGAGACCATACAGAAGGGAGACAGTGTGGGAGGGAGGAGTGGAAGAGATACAAAGATGTTCGAACAGCGACAAGGATCTATGAAGGTCCCGAGAGGGCCGCAAAGAGGAGTAGAAGTGAGAAAGCTGGGAGTATTGCCAAGAGGAGAGAGGTGTATCCGAACCAGAGGATTGAGTCAAAATCTCAGAGTGGGAGAGAAGCGAAGAGGCAGAAGTGACCTGCTTAAAGCGAAGGGTGGGAGAGCCGACGCGATAAGATAAGAAGGAAGAGCCCAACGCTGCAGGAAAGTCCGGGTTACCCGATATGGGAGTCATGGGGCCATCGTTCGTATAGAGGAGACGCATGGCACTAAATCTACGGCATACTCCCATAGTCTGGCGCGCTATATAGGGAAGTGG
This sequence comes from Leptodactylus fuscus, assembly GCF_031893055.1. Taxonomy (NCBI): domain Eukaryota; kingdom Metazoa; phylum Chordata; class Amphibia; order Anura; family Leptodactylidae; genus Leptodactylus; species Leptodactylus fuscus. The sequence goes on from NC_134268.1 coordinate 139,026,649, forward strand.
ATACTGTTTATCATCAGTCCAATATTTCTCATGGAGCCAGGGAAGTGCAGTGAGGGGGACAGGGCTCAATGAGTCCTCGAGGGAAACCCAGAGCTTAGTCTTAGCCGAATGATGCCAGTCAAGAATACGCGTAGCGACCGCCGCTAAGTAGTATCTCATACAGTCTGGAGCCGCCAGGCCTCCTCTTCGTTTGGAACGAGCTAGCGTACTGCGAGCAATACGGGGGGGTTTCGAGGCCCAGACAAATTTGGTAAAGGATTTGTTAATGCCCGAGAAAAAACACGAAGGCAGGATCACCGGGACAGTCTGAAAGAGATACAGCAACCTAGGGAGGACATTCATTTTCAGTAAATTGATGCGTCCCAGCCACGAGAGGCCCTTGGTGTCCCAGCGCTCAAGATCAGACCGCAATGTGCGGAGTATCGGAAGGAAATTCAGCATATAGGTATCTCCCAAATTACGGGGCAACTGCACTCCCAGATACTTAATGGATCTGGGGGACCACGAAAATGGAAAGGAAGAACGCAAGGCACCAAGGGTCGACGGAAGCAGTGAGACATCTAAGGCTGTGCTTTTTGTCAAATTGATCTTATAATTACTAAAGAAGCTGTAAGTGCTAATCTCCTTGAGAACGGACGGGAGAGAAGTAAGCGGGCTGGTGATGAACAGGAGAACGTCATCTGCAAAAGCAGACACCTTAAGATGACAGTTACGCATCTGCAGGCCACGGATATCAGGGTTGTTCCTAATAGCGACTAAGAGATGCTCCATTACTAGTGCATATAGGAGAGGGGAGAGCGGGCAGCCTTGTCTAGTACCATTATAAATGGTAAAGGGGGAGGAAAGAGAACCATTAACCCGGACCCGAGCCATAGGAGAACTGTAGAGAGCCTGAATGCGCGCGAGCATGGCTGGGCCGAGGCCTATTTGAGTCAAGGTAGCCTCTAAAAACTTCCAGTCCACCCTGTCAAAAGCCTTCTCCGCATCGAGAGACAACAGCATCATAGGGGTTCGAGAGCGCTGTGCCTGATGAATTGCAGAGAAGGCCCGCAGGGTGTTGTCCCGGGCCTCCCTACAAGGGATAAACCCCACCTGATCAGGATGTACAAGTTCTCCCATGAACGGGCTCAGGCGATTGGCAATCAATTTGGCATAAAGCTTAGCGTCAGTATTCAGGAGCGAGATTGGCCTATAATTAGCACAGAGCAAATGATCCCTGCCCTCTTTAGGTATTACAGTAATATGGGCTTGGAGGAAAGCAGGGGGGAAGGGGACCCCAGAAGTAGAGGAGTTAAACGCGCGCAGGAGCGGCTGCGCCAAATCAGCCTTAAGCACCTTAAAAAACCGCGCTGTATATCCATCCGGGCCCGGACTCTTGCCCCCGGGGAGGGAGGCAATACCCAATTCCAGCTCACTTGCAGAAAAGGGAGTTTCCAGAACAGCCACATCCTCTGGGCGCAGAGACGGAAGGGCAGTACTAGCAACATATTGAGAAAGAGAGGTTCCAGTGGCAGGAGCCGGATGGACCTGACCCGGTGGGGGTAAATGATAGAGGGAACTATAATACTCCTGAAAGGCCGCGGCAATGGCAGATGTGGTATGAGTAATAGAGCCCGAGGGCGATTTGAGAGCCATGACGTGTTGGGCTGCATGGCGCTCCCGAACTGCCCTCGCTAGCAGGCGGCCCGCCTTGTTACCCCATTCATAAAATGAGCGCTGTCCCAATAGACGAAGCCGCTGATGCTTCCGTTCAAGAAGGGACCTAATCTCTTGACGCGTAGCAGTCAGAGACGCCAAAGTTGCCTGCTGGAGCGTACGCTTGTGCTGAGCTTCTAAGATTGCCAGATCGCTCAAGAGAGAGCGAAGCTTCAGACCAGCCTCTCTCTTTAGACGCGCACCATGCTTCATCAGCACTCCGCGGAGAACGCATTTCAGAGCCTCCCACTGTATCGCAGGGGCGGTGACGTCACTAGAGTGATCCTGTACAAAGTGAGAGACAGAAAGCTTCAGCTCCGCCAAACACTGCGGATCAAGAAGGAGCGATTCATTCAATCTCCAAGTATTAGACCGCGAGCTGGCAACAGGTGAACGAAAAACACAGGAAACTGGAGAATGGTCAGAGAGGAAGGCAACACCAATCGAGGCTGCCGAGACAGAGGAAAGAAGATTATGAGAAAAGAAGATATAATCAATCCTACTGTACGAACCATGAGGATGGGAGAAAAAGGAGTAGTCCCTGTCGGTCGGGTGGAGGATTCGCCAAACATCACATAACAGCAAGGCGTTCAAGGCCTTCCGAACCTTATTTAGAGCGCCATAAGAAATCTGGGACCTACCCGTGGAAGTATCTAGCAAAGGGTTAAGCGGGAGGTTAAAATCACCGCAGACAATCATATGACCCCTGGCGAAGGACTGGAGCGCAGACAGGGCAGACAGCAGAAAAGGAACCTGATCAACATTGGGAGCGTATATGTTAGCAATCGTATAAACAACACCTGAAATTTCACAGATAAGAAATAAGTACCTCGCTTCACTATCCACTAAAGAGTCTAAGACTTTCACGGGGAGATTTTTATGGAAAAAGACGGCCACCCCCTTAACCTTACCCGAAGCGCTACTACTATGGAACCATTGCGGATAGTATCTATTCTTAATCGTGGGTGTACAGGTAGCCAGGAAATGGGTTTCTTGCAAACATAAAACTTGCACCCTACGTTTATGGGCATCGTATAGAACTTGCGAACGCTTTTCAGGGACATTGAGCCCCTTAACATTGAAAGAGGAGACAGTTATATCCGACATTAGGGGGGAACAAAGAACAAATAAGATACAGGAGGGAAGAACGGAAGGGGGGGGAGGAAGACCAAACTACACAAGGAACACGCAAAGACTAAGGACCAGAGGCCAGAGATCTCAAGAGAGCTAGAGACCTCACACAAAACACTGAATAAGAACACAAAAAGAGGGCTTGCGGGGTACCCTCGGGGGAAAGCTAGGCGACAGGAGCACAAGTCTCCAGATGACCCCGCACTGCAGGGACAGAGCTATGTGGGGACAGAGAAGGCAAGCCACGCGGCCAAAGACAGAGCACCAGAAGAGAAACACACAGAGAAGAGTGAAAGGCACAAGCAGGAGAGAGAGCAGCTCCGGCTCCGACACACGGGCATCTGAACAGACTAGTAACATACAAAAAGTAGGAAGCGGCTAGAGGACTGGAGCAAATAACATATAAGAGCGGGCAAAAACATATAAAAAGGTAAGGCTAGAAAAAAGTCATCACAACGAAACAGGGCATGGAACAAACTCACAGAGTCCGGTCACAGACAACCAAAGTGCAACGTAGATAGTCACTTCTGGGACCCCTGGACAGAGGAGGGTCTACGCTGACGTTGAGGCCTTTGAGGACGCAGGGGGCCGGAGTCACCCAAGTCTTCTGCAGCATCCCATTGCAGGCGAAAAGGGCCGGACCGATTAGGATCAGCAAGCAGGGAAGACCAGTCAGGAAGTTGCAAAGGTGGCAAACCGGAAGATCATCTGGATGGGCAAGAGAGCACAGTCGGTCACCCCGGCGGACTTGCAATGAGAATGGAAAACCCCAGCGGTAAGGAATTTTACGTTCCCGAAGGAGGGAAAGAAGAGGCTTCAGGGCTGCGCGTTGCCGAAGAGTGTATCTGGAGAGATCCGGGTAAATCGACAGGGAGGCTCCCTCAAAGTCCACTGTGCCAACATCTCTAATCCTATGCATGATTGCTTCCTTGGTAGCATAGTAATGAATCCGGCAAATGACATCTCTTGGTTTACCGGGGTCCTCACTGCGGGGACGGAGAGCCCGGTGAGCACGGTCCATCTCAATGTGAGAGTCAGGAGGGCGCCCCAACAGCGAGTTAAAGATGCCAGACAGAACCAAAACCAGATCCGCCGTTTGAACTGATTCTGGAAGACCTCGAATGCGGATATTGTTGCGGCGGTTGCGGTTCTCGATATCATCCATGTGAGAGACCAAATTACAAATTTGCGCGGAGTGAACCGCCATTTGCTGCTGGATGGAGTCGAGAGAAGAGGAAGTGGCAGATCGTGAATCCTCCAGGACCTGTACTCGTTGCTGTAAATCAGAAATGTCCGTTTGGACCACACGCAGGTCCCGGCGCCAGGCGCTCTTTAAATCAGAAGCAAGACTGTCCATATCCCTCCGGCTTAGGGCTAATAAGGCTTGTAATTCTGGAAACTTCCGCAGAGTCAGAGCAGCCTCTTCAGGTGGAGGAAGGTGAGATACAAAAACAGGGGCCTCCACACGGAGGGTCACAGCGGGAGATGTAGATCCAGGTGCCCCTTCACCAGCAGCTGGGGGGAGCGAACCCACCACGGAGGGAAAATCAGGGCCAGGAGCAGCGGATACCAGGTCCAGGCCGGCCGGTGGGGAGAGGTGATGTCCAGGATGGGGGCTGGCACCCCATTCAGATGCTACCTCCAGGGACCCCTGAGGCCATATGGGACGGTGGAGATGTGGGGGTGAGGACTGAAGGGTCCTAGGAGTGGACCTGGGGTCAAATGGTGGAGAGGCAGGAGCAGAGAGCAGTGGTGCCGCTGACGCCGCTGCTCCCTGTGGAGCATCACACATGTGGAGCACGGGTGGTTCAGAGGAGGAACCGGCTGAGGCCAGAGCAGGAGAAACAGCCGCAGATACCCGTGATCCTATGGCGGGCAGCGTGGAAGGCCCCGGAGCGGTCGAGTCCTGGCAGCGGAGATCCGGCATAGAGGAGGAGAGGAAGCCGGGTAGTTCGCGCAGGCGCACATGCGCCGATGAGGAAGATGGCGCCGGCGGCGGACAGTAGGCCGCATCCTGAACGGGTCCCCGCCGCCCCGACCGCGGGGTGAAGAAGGTTGGAATCTTCCCAGCAGGTGGAGGAAGGGCAGACGAATCCCCCTTGGAGCGCTGTGACCGGGATTTGCCCATTTCGCCACTGAAAATAGCCCAAGTCCCGGAGCCTAGAGCGGAGCTCTTAAGGTAAGCTGCCGCCCGCGTGCATGCCAAGCCACGCTCCCCGGGAAAAATAGTTTTATAGATTTGTAGAGCGGATGTTTTCAGACACAGGGATACCTAATGTGTAGCTGTTTCACAGTATTTAAGTACTTTTAAATGTGTTCTAGGGAAATATAAATTTTTAATACTTTTTTTTTTTTTTCTTGCATTACCGAGGGGTATTGAACCCCAGCAGGTCTGATCACTAATGTAATGCAATGCTAATGCATTGCAAAATACCAGCGTTTCTATTGCAGGCTACATAGAGTAACCTGCAATAGAAATAAAGAACAGACAGGCCTGGAAGCCTTCACAAGGCTCCCCGGGCTGTCATGTCAACGGGACACCAGCACACAAGCTTGCACCACCAGTGAAATGGCACTTCGGTCAGCTTTGACTGAGGCGCCAAAAGGATTAATGCCCGCAAACGGTGCAGGCACCAAAAGTGGACAATAACGCTGGGTGTCTGCTGTATAAAACTGCAGACACCCGGCAGCTATGGTGGCCCCCAGGCTCCCGAGCAGCTTACACATGCAACATCCTCCATACTAATATGGCAGATGTCAGGAAAAGGTTAAAGGCTCTGCAAATGAGACATGGCACCCAAAAACTATTCCAGCAAAATTTGCCCTCTAAAACCTAAATAGCGCTCTTTCCGTTCCAAGCTCCGCCATGTACCCATACAGCAGTTTATGATTACACATGGGTGTATATCTGTGTTCAGAGGAAATTGTGTAAAACTGTGGGGGCTTATTCTCCTTTAACCTTTTGTGAAAATGAGAAATTTGGGTTTAATAAGACATTTTATGGGAAAGTAAATTTGGTAAAACAGCTGTGGGTACAAAAATCTGACTATACCCTTCGATAAATTCTAGTCTAGTTTCCAAAATAAGGTCATTTATTGTGGCTTTCCACTGTGCTGTTACCTCAGGGGCTCTGTCATTGTGACATGGGGCCTGAAACCAATTCCAGCACAATCTGCTCTCTGAAAAGCTCAGTGGGTCTCATTCCCTGCGGTTTGCCAATTCAGAAATTTATATCCCTATGCAAGTCATTTCTTAAGACAGGAGAAATTGCTTAAATTATGGGGTGCATTTCTCCTGTAACCCCTTGTAAAAATGAAACATTTTGGATTAAAGCTACATTTTATAGATAAGAATGTCATTTTCCATTTATATGGCCCAATTCTCTGAAAGACCTGTAAGGTCAAATTACTCACTGTAACCCTTGATAAATTCCTTGAAGGGACTAGCTTCCAAAATAGGGTCACTTTTGGGGGGTTTCCACTGTTTTGGCATCGCAAGGGCTCAGGATATGGGATAACTCGAGTATAGAATCATCACTGAAAAACAGACTCCCATTGACTTCAATGGGTTCAGTTTTCCGTGCGGTACACATTGAACTCAATGGGAGTCTGTTTTTCAGCGTGGATTCTTTACTCAAGTTATTGTGGCAAAATCAGTGCCACTTTACTCCGTGTGAATGCACCCTTATAATGTCCATAAAATATTAAAAGGTGATTAAAGTTTGATGCCAACACAAAGCAGAGCTCTGGTACATTACATTTATGATCTAATTTAGGTGGTATGACTATCTGTACACAAAACACATCACTTCAAACTTTTTAAAATGCATATTTTTCAAAATTTCAACCAGACTATTTTCTCATATTTAAACTCAATATATATTGACTAGAGATGAGCGAGTACTGTTCGGATCAGCCGATCCAAACAGCACGCTCGCATAGAAATTAATGGACGTAGCCGGCACGCGGGGGGTTAAGTGGCCGGCCGCCGTCAAAGCGGAAGTACCAGGTGCATCCATTCATGCTGTTCGGATCGGCTGATCTGAACAGTACTCGCTCATCTCTAATATTGACCAAAATTTACCCAAAAAGGCGAAGCACAATGTAAATATCACTTTAGTGAGTAAAAAGTTTTCCAAAGTTATTACTGCATAAAGTGACACGTCAGATTTAAAAATCAAGCTCTGTCAGAACGTCATAAACTGACTTTGGTGGGATGGGGTTAAATTGGCTGCGTTATTCATGAGACGTATATATAATTGGGTCTTTATGGTATATTTTGGATACTTTTGGTAGCTTCTTCCTCTCGCTCCATTTGGTCATTACCATCCACTGGGGTATTTCATTACAGTTTTGTTATAACTGCTATAATCTGTGTTGCTTTATTATTGATCATTAGTGTGATGTTCCCCATGTCTGTATTCCCTTATTTGCGTTCCTAGCGGCTGTATGTGGGGAGCTTATTCTATATTTTACATCTTCCTGCATAGCCTGTGTTTGAGTTGTTGTAATTGTTCACCTTTTTTCATCAATTTTTGTATCATGTGATGTATTAATAAAGTATCATCACCTAAATATATATATTTTTTTAAATTTGTCTCTTGGCAAGTATTTGTGCGATGGTAAATAGTCAGAAAGCTGAAATATTTAAGGAAAGTAATCAAATCAATAGAACTGAATTATGAATAGTCTACAGACTGGCATCCGTAACCCCATGGAGGACAATCATGTTAAAAAACATAAACCGTCCAAATGTGAGCTTGTTTTTTTTTTTTTTTTTACCTGGACATGAATAGAAATATCCTAAAAGTTTATATATGGATGGAAATCTATTCCACTTTGTTTTAACTAATCAGGATCTGGCATTCCTAAAGGGGTTGTCCCATGAAAAGCATCCTATCTATACTGCTAGTTTATGTGGATTTAAGACTTTTTCTAAATACATTGCGTTATCAAAACTGCTTTGTTTGGCCGTTATCTTAATTTATTCACTTCATTGTTTACATACGTTTCTATGGCCACTGGGCTTATCTGCTCAATTCCCAAGTGAAGTAGCTGCCTGCTCTCAGGGGAGGAGGGAGGGGCTGACAAGCAACGGAGCTCCTCAAATAGGGGAGGGGGGAGGTGAGAGCACTGGGATTACTGTGCTGTATCTTCAGCTTTTCTACTTATCAGCCGGTTTAATTGAATTTGGCTGATAAGGGCTGAGATAAGGAGTCCGTTACCTCTGTATGTAATGCAAGTTGACTCAAATCCAGCTCTGCTATTTCAGTTTCCACATCAGCTTTATACTGTGGTAATGCATTTACAACCAATCCCTCATTACTGAATGCAAACATAGTAGATAGCAGAGCAAGTGAAACCCCGCCCACCAATGTGCCGAGAAATCCAGGAAGTGAAGAGAGCACAGAGACCTGCAGGCTGCAGAACAAGAGTTATGGGAACACCCCTTTAACAATAGCTAACTATAATTAAAAATTAGATACATTTCTAATAACCATTACGTATATACTAGATGTTAAGTAGCACTTTCCTATTGATAAGATTCTTGATATTCTCTATGATATATTTACATACAGCAGATTTCGTCTGAAAGGGGTTTGCAGATATTACGCCGGTGAAACAACACATTCAGATGAATTTTCTGCATAGAAACTTCTGCACCAAATCTGTGTGTGCCAAATACGAAATTCTTTGTATTTTTTGATGTATAACACTGCAGCATCGCCTCATAATGGAGCGTGTATGAGAGGAGACATGGCTGTGAGACATTACTGTCTGGGGAGTTCTGCTTCATTATAGATGGAATTTGCCAGAGGGAAATTCCACTCTAAGGTGATGGGGGATTTTTTTTGTATAATCACCGGACATGACAAAGTGCTGTAAAGTCAACGGTTGTGGAAGCAGAAGTATACAGCATTATCCACAAAAATTAGTTTGGAAAGAAAGTGGGGATGTAACTCATGAAACCAGTCAAACCGAGACAAGTTAGTAAAATCAAGCAAATATTTCATTTGCATGAGTACCCTCAATCCGCCACGGTGGTAAGTTGTTAATACATCTTACCACTTGCTCCTTTAACATCATTGAGCATGGGGGCACTGTGGGGGTCATTATCTTACATGTGGAGGCCATTACTATACATGTTGGGCATGGCCATTATATTACCTGCGGGGCACGGATGAGGCCATTATACAGAGTATGAAGGCACTGATGTGGACATTCTACTGAGTGTAGGGGAACTGAGGGGACATTGTACTATATGTGGGGGCATGGAGGAGGTCATTACACAATTGTTAACAAAGGCTCCAAACTATGCCTTATTTTATTAACATTTATGAGTAATCGCTACTTTGGGGGTACGTCGGTGGGACATTTTCTCACTAGGGGATTCTTCACTAGAAAAGATTGAAAACCACTACAACAGATCAAAAAATGCTTCTAAAGCTGTGTCAAAGTACAGCATTTAATAAGATGTATAATGCCAGTTTTAGATGACTACACTGTAGTGGAATTTTAGCCCCCAGATACACATTGGTTCCAAAGAACTGAGCTTAGATCACCATAAAACTTCATGATGATTGCATTAATTTAAACAAAATTGTTGAAAACACAATGGTTATACCACATGCGTTTTTTGGTATAAAGGCACCATATGAACAGCCTTATGCTGGGAATGGCTTCATAAATTTGAAAAAAAAAAAAAAAAAAATGTGAATGCACTGGCTGTAAATATCTGTGTTCCTAGGGTTGGGGGGTGGGGCAAGGGTGCAGAGCTGTATGAATGGTGAATGACTGTCCAGCTGCCTGTTCTCTGTGATGCTGTGGATGGTTTTATTTACTTATATTTTGTTATACTCCTCTTTTTGTATTGACTGTGCTCTTTATACCATGCATGGATTACACTTTTTCAAGTCAGAAAAAGCATGTGTAGGAAGCATCACACATAGCAAATACTAAACAAATACTGTATCTAAGAGAACATTGTTGCTGGGTGGTACACCTTGCTGTTATTTTTATGTGTTTGCAGTACTACAATCCACAAAACAAAGTGTGACCTTTGGACATTTTTACAATGTCATTGCATTGAAAGCAAGGAGTAGTATGTCCCCACACAAATATAAAACATAAAAATGCACAAAAGCACAAAAGCCTCAGTGGAGCTGGGCAGGGACGGTAGTGTATTACAGTTCATAGTGGGCAAATGAAGGAAAGCATGCAAGTCTTCAGTGAAGGTATAAATGAATAAAAGGAATAAAAAGTCTGCTACCACCAGAATTTCTAACTAAAGGGGTATTCCTATCTCAGGGATCTTATATATACACTGGTATCTTGTGTAAATTGAAGAATTTTCCTAAATATATAGTTTTAGCAATGCTGCTTTGTTTTCCTGATATGTGAAATTATTCCTCCCATTGTTTACACATCATTTCCATGGAGCAAGACCTGTGTGATAAGCAGGACAAGTGATGTCACACACTGCTCTCACTTATCTACAGCTCTACCATTCAGCCAATTGTTAGTTTGCTAATAAAGTGTCCATTATCTATCTATGTAAACACATAGATAACAGAGTTCTCTAGAGGCATGTGCATATTATTTGATCTGCATTACATTTGATTTCTAGTAAACATAAGTATTGTGATACTTCATGGTGTCCTGTTCAGCAAGCTGGAGGGGCGGGGGGTAGGTGGCTTTGACCGATAAGGAATACAGAAAGTAAGAAGAAGAGACTGCTGAAACAGGGAGATGGGAAAACCCCAGATTCAACTGTCATCACTACATTACAGAGCACATTACGGTGATAATCATACCCTTGTTATATATGTTACTCTTGAAGAAAAACCACTATAAAGTTTTATGCAAATGAGGCAGTTGTTGCACTGAAGGTGGGCCTTCAGCTCCTGGAGTACTGCTCGTGTTAAATAGGATGGGTGATGGGTGGGAGGATCAAGCTCCACTGCAAAGGGCAGGGAGTAGCAAGCAGAATATGAAAGCTGTCTGAATGGCCAGAGCATTGCTCTAGGGAGCTGAAAGCCCACACAACCAAAGTGCATCAAATGCCTCATTTGCATAAAGCTTCAAAGTTTTTCTTCACATCTACGATAGTGACACACATAACAGAGGTGTGTTGTTTATCACTATAATGTGCACTAACACAGTGGTGAGAGTTGAATATGCTTGAAAGAGATAGTAGACTCCCTTTAACCACTTGAATGCCATTGAATGTGTTGTTAATGACATAATGAGCATCTCATTTTTGTGTCAAAGTACTATTTTGCTGCCAAGAAAATTCTGCCGAAGCAACTGTTTTGGTCTGTAGTCCTCCTGGACCTGTCAACTTTTATGCTAGGGAGTGGTGACCATGGGCAAATATGGGTGTTCGCTGGGCGTAGCAGTGAACTGTTAATTTTCATTCAGAGTAAGGCTGGGGCCCCACGTGAACGCCGTGATTTGCCCATGTTGGAGACCTTTGCAAACTTTCTGTCTAAAACAATGCGTTGCTGCTGCAGTTTTTTTCCACTATGCTTTTTTGCTAGGAGACGCCATGTGGGGCCTTAGCCTAAAAGTTTATTTTCTCTACAGCAGTATTTGGTTTTGACACAAAAAGTTATGTTCACTGTTATGTTCTATGATTTAGAAGGTATTTCAGTGGTGCTAGACTTTTTAAATCTATATCTAACTACTTTATCAATAATTTGTATAAGAAAAATGTATCTTTGTACCATATTATTCAGTGGATATGAAATGTAAAGATTGAGAGTTCTCAGTAGTTGATACCTTTTTTAATGGCTAAGAAAAAATTATGACATACTGCGAGCTTTCGGAACTACTCGGTTCCTTCATCAGGCTGGTATCAACGATGAAGGAACCGAGTAGTTCCGAAAGCTTGCAATATGTTAGCCATTAAAAAAGGTATCAACTACTGGAGAACTCTCAATCTTTACATTACTTTATTCGAAGAAGAATGGCTTGCTGGTAGTCCTTCTGACAACCTGGGCAGATTCCCAGATCTACCTACCTGCACCCAACTCTGTTTATGTCATATGATAACTTGTACCTGTAGTAATGCCAGATACATCATTCAGTTTTTGTTGGCAAACCATAACTTTACAGTGATGCGCACGGGGTCCTGCTCTGTTTGACTATAGCACCACTGATTTACTCAGATTATCTCACTGGAGCTCACTTTATTCTGAGGGATACCCTATTTGTAAAGAACAGATTGAGAAAGATTTTTTTCGTGCTGTTTCACCATCTATAGTTCAAGTTTTTCACATGTATATTTCGACTGCCACTACTCACACTGACCCCGAGAATGAAGAGTCCCCTACAGATCAGAGAGGTGACCTATCCTATCCATGGAAAAAAAATTGTCCCGCTGTTGGATAATTGGGGGCTGTTAGGAGGGGGTAGATGCTTGCACTTATTTTACAAAATTTTATTTTTACAAATTATTCACTCTGCATATTTTGTAATTTTAACAATAGAAGTTTTTATTTCTGTAACATGTTGCTAATATAGTATTCATTCCAACCAAAGTAATAATAGGTTGTCAACATCCTGCACAGCTTTTTTCCACACAGCTTTGGAAAGAGAAATTGGATGTAAGGTAGAAAAAATCCACAATGTTATTAATGGTCCATGTACCTTCTATTGTTGTTAAAAACATTAACCTGTTAAAAGGTGTCAGGAAACAGGAAGCAGCCAGCCCCAATACCTACCAATGGACAGTCTCATAAGCAACCTCATTCCTTTATTTTTGTAAATCTTGTCTCTATTTGCAAATAAATCACATTTTTCCTGATATGCATCTTTGAATAAAGTACATTTAGGACATGGAGAACTTTGATGGGCTCTCTTCCAGCTCTGCCTCTCTACAATACTCTGCCCAGCTTCTCCACCCTGCAGATAGTGAACATCCTGTCTGCTTTCCTGACTTCTGGACAGAGCTTGGGAAGCAGCTAAAATCCTCAAGCATCTAAGGGAATATTGGACTGGCAAACATCAAGCCTCTGTCCACCAACAGCTATTATACATGATTACAGTCAAATAGCTAGCTAGTAAGCCAGGTGGATAGACAGACTTGTAGTTATTTAGCTAGAATTATAGATAGATGCATAGAGTAATAGATTCATAGTTGATAGATAAAGATGCTTAGATATATGCATCTACTTACCCATCTCTGCATCATCTTTGCAACTATGCAACTATCTCTGAATTTATTTATGTATGCAACTTCTTCTCTGAATCTATATATCCTCCGGTCTATACATGTGTGCATCCATCTATGCATAAATCTAGCCATCTATACATTTCTTTAACCATGTATTTATTTATGTTTGCACCTATCCATCCATGTAACCGTCAAGCTGTGCATTTATATAGACATATTTCTGTCTATCTAACTAGGTAGCTAGCCATTTGGGTGTAGTAGTATATAGCAATGCGTTGGTTGGAATGCATTGATTGGTGGCTAGGGGGTTGATTGTTGCCAGTACAATATTCTCTTGATTAGCTAAAATGGATTCTGGGGGAGTGAGGGGAGATTTTAGCTGCTTCACAAGCTGGGAAAACAGAGAAACTGAAACCAGAGCCCATTCAGTGTCTGCGGCTTCCTCAAAGCACTTTATTCTATTTTGCATATTGAAAAATTTAATTTTTGTGCAGCTGAAGCCAAGATTAACAAAAATCTAAGGTATGATTGCACTTGTGAGACTGTCCTCTGCTCAGTACTGGATCCGGCTTCATCATCATTTCCCGGCTGACAGAGACTTCCTGTAAGAAGGAAGCTTTAAGAATGGTAATGAAACATCTACACCAACTATCAGTGACCCGGATTTACTAATAGTTACACACACCGACCTGTTTAGCAAGTCAAATAAATGGTAGTTTAAATCTAGTTGTGCATAGATGTGCCACATTTATGCTGGTGTGTATAATAGTAAATTGGGGACAACATGTAGAAAAATCCAATATCCAATGTAAAGATCAGGACATGTCTTCATTTGAAATACTATTGAGTTATACTTTGGATTTGGATCAGTGTGTATCTCTGAATTGCAGGAAATCTCTTTGTACGTTTTACTTCCTGTGTTCGCTTTCTGACTTTCAGCTCTTTCCTCTTTATTGACAGTTTGGTAACAATGAAAACTATGGGAGTTTCCAGCACCATTCCATGTAAAAACTCCTATATCATATTTCACTTCTTGTTGACATAGTTGAACTCTTAACATCTGCTTAAGATTTGCATTCACCATTATGCTAACCTGAAAATAACAGTTTTACCACTTTAAGGCTGTAGCTAGTGCAGCTCTGGATATTTTATATAGAGACAGTCAGCTAGTTAACAACCATATAGGATGTTATTTTCATGGTTGGTAATCTAATGATAACTTTCTTGGAGTACAACAATGGATCATTTCTTACATAGTCACAAACACCAATTTAGTCATAAAGTCAGATATGGAAACTTAGTAACTAAAATGAAGAAGTGTACCACATGATGATTACTTGTCACTTCAATGAATACTTTTCAGCATACCATTTTAAAAGAATAAACCACATACACTATTGACAGGTTTATAAACTGATATTAAGGATGGTGAAAATGTAATTGATCCGTTATCTGCCCAATAGAATGTATTACGTAAAGAGAACCTTTCATGTCATTGGGCAAATGCGGTTTTATATACTGCTAGAAAGCTGACAATGCACTGAATTCAGCACACTGTTGGCTTTCAGAAGGATGTTCCTGACAGTCTAACTGAGAACGCCCCCGAGTACTGTGTGTAGCGCTATACTGTGAGAGTAGGTTCCTTGCTGTTCAGTGATATCGCTGAGCGATGAGGAATGCCTCCCCAGTACTAGTTTGTAGGGAGGGCATTCCTTACCGCTCAGCGTCATCGTTGGGCGGTAAGGAATGCTCCCTCACAATATAGTGCTACACACAGTACTGTCAGGAGGAACGTTCTCAGACTGTCAGGAAGGACGTTCTCAGACTGTCAGGAATGCCATTCTGACAGTGAAGAGCTATCGGTAATGGCACCAATAGCTCTTCCTCCAGGGCACGTAACGGGAAAGCAGACAGTGCGCTGAATTCAGTGTTCTGTTGGCTTTCTAGCGGTATATAAAACTGCATGTGTCTGAGAACATGAAAGGCCCTCTAAGTTGAAATCACACATAACTAGTCGTTGGAGTGGATATAAAAGAGTAAAATTCATGAATTTTTAAAACTGCTTTCAATAAGACATGTTCTTTAATTATTTATTCAGTCTATGTTCCTGAAGAACTAATTTAAGCCCTCAAATGCAATGATTAGATGAGACCACAGGCATCTGAAGGGTTTTATTATTTTACTTTTTGGTTGCGAAATTCTCCCATGCAACAGAACTGAAGATGTAATTCTGTTCCTGCGACAACTGGGAGCCACAATACACCATAGGAACATTACTATTGAGCTCTGCCAGTGGCGGGGTTCGATGGTAATACACCAATATTACCATAGACTGCAATACAATAATTTTGCAGTTTAAAGTATGGGCAATCTACAGATCACAGGTTCTATAGGTGGAAGTGGGTAAAAAAAAAAAAAAGTAATTTCTTTTTAAATTTAAAAGAAATGAGAAAATATAAATTGTTCAAATAACCCCCTCTTTACTTAGAACACACATAAAAATAGTTGAATAGCTTTTTTTTTTTAGTCCTTCTTACCCTATAATGGTACCAATAAAAACTCAGCTTTCTTTTCCCCCCACAAGCTCTTTCGTAGCTTAGTAGATGGAAATATATATATATATATATATATATATATATATATATATATATATATATATATAAAGTTATGAGGGTCAATATGGTGATTCAAAGAAATCTTGCTTTGAAAAAAAAAAGTTAATTTTTTTAAGGTATTTTTTTCCCTGTATTGCCATAAATATAATGACCCATAGAACAAAGATAACATGTCATTTTCTATCACATAAGGAACACTGTAAAATGAAAGCTGTAAGATAATGGGGCAATTGTGGTTTCAACCCATATAGAATTTTTTAGAGCTTTCCAGTAGGTTACATGAGAATGCATGGTGCTTAGTATTGATGCAACTAAAAGTCTTCCTAGTGGATGATAGGTTTAGGAACAGATTCATGACTCGAGGAAGGTGTGTTCTTTGAGGTATCAGAGGTTGGGTATGGTGAACGCCTCTCCTCTTTGACGGGGTCTCTCCTTTAGCATCCCTTAGCCTGGTCATCTCCTCTAACTTGGTGGGCTGATGCTGGCACAACTGCGTTATGTTTTGAGTTGGATAAAAAAATATAGGACTTGCAGGCACCATATTTGGGCCATGATGTGTGTGTGTGTGGGGGGGGCAGTTTTCGTAGTTGAATAAGTTGTATATTTTGGAGAATAGGTTCCGTATATTGTATAATTTAGACATTAGTGGCTAGGACTTGGGGAGTTGTAGTTGTTAGATGGAGTGGGAGACTCTTTATCAATTTGGAGTGACAAGTCTGGTCCACTGGACATTGATAGAGAACTATGATGGGGATCAGGTTTCACTTTGCATTTAGGTTAAGGAGCTTTTTTTTTTTGTTCTTTTGCATTATTGCAGATTTAAAAAAAAAAAAAAAAAAAAAGACATAAGTAATTAATGTACATGTATATATGTGTGTGTAATATAGGTAGAATTTTATGGCAATGGACCAGAGGGTAAATTTAAGTTTTGTTTTGATACGGTGATTATCTCTGTTATGTATTTATTTAGTTTTTTTTTCTTTTTTTTTATAGGTTATGCAGGTTTTGATATTTAAAGGGGTTGTCTCAGCTCAAGGAGCCTATCTATACTGGTAGCTTATGTAAATTGAAGACTTTTCCTAAATATATTACTTTATAAATTCTGATTTCTTCTCCTTCTATGTGACCTTATTCCTCCCATTGTTTACACAGCATTGCTATGGGAAGTAGGACAAGTGACGTCACATAGCGCCAGCAGGACAATGGTTCAGCTAATTGCACATTGCTATTAAAGCCCTGTTTCTTGTCTCTCTATGTAAACACACAGGAAACACTGAGTCCATTCTGTACAAGCATCTGCATATTATCTAATCTGTATAAGTGTTGTGAGACTTCCCTAGCTTGTTTAGCAAGAGGTAAGGGGAGGGAGGAGAAATACAGGAAGTGAGATGAAGAGAATTACAGGCAGAGCTGACAGAGTGAGATGGGAAAACCCCTTTAAGTGGGGGGTGTATATATTGTTTTCACTGTACTATTTAGGTTTTATATTTTTTATAATAAAAATTTAGAGAGAATATTAAATGGTACCAATATAAAGTACAATTTGTCCCACATAAAAATAAGCCTACATGGCACTGTGAACGGAAAAATTAAAAAAAAAAATAAAAAAAAAAGTGTATGATTTTGGGAAGGCAGGGAGTAAAAATAAGAAATGAAAAATTGCTGCAGCTGGAAGGAGTTTAGGAAAAAAAATAAAAATTTGCATTTGCATGTTCAGAATCACCTTGTGAGGTTCATGGGTCAACTGGTACACTTTGTACACTTTGTCTTTAGTCTAAACTACATAGCACAGCGTACCAATGAAGCTAGCAATCCTAAACATTCATAAAACTGTCATTCATCCAAATTATTTAATAGCACAGCAAAAGAGAAAGGCTACAGAAGCATCGCCATACATAAGGAATAGGTACTCTCCTTCAGGCGCAGTAGTTGTGTGGTGGTCAGTTAATTTTATGCCACAGATAGCCTAGCACTATATAATATAATGGCTATTTTTGCATATGGACTATTTAGGATTTTCTATTTAAACAGGTTGTCCGAGATAAAATGATACTTCTACACTAGGCTAAATGCACTCACATTTGTTAAAGGGACTCTAATCAACTGATTTTACCAATATGAGATAAACATAACCCTGAATAGCCTTTAAAAAAGCTATTCAGGCCCCGCTAATCATTTTATAAAAGACCACCCCGTTATAAAGTTTGACCGTAAAAACGAATATGCATATGATATTTACCTTGCACAGTGGAGGTGCATGCACTAGCCCACGTCATCCTTCATTAATACCCTCCTCTCCTTTCTTCTTTGTAACACGTCCTCCTTCCCCTGTGATGTTCCACCTCCATCTTATTTCATTCTGCCGGTTTTAGCGAAATCCAACGCACACCGTGCACGGTCAGTATCATTTGCATATTTGTTTTTACATTCAAATTTTATAACGGATATTCAGGGATATGTTTATCTCATATTGGTAAAATCAGGCGATAGAGCCCCTTTAAGTAATTTCTCCCACATATAGCTATGGTATGTATCACATGTGAATGCACACAGCAGGACTCTAGCAGGCTAGAATGCTATTTGTAGGGTAGGATTTTGCATAAATAGTTTTCATATGCCATGCTGTATTTGCACTGCTCCTGAAGTACCAGAATGTTGAAAACCACCAACTAATGGCGCTATAAAGAGGGGATATACCAGGGCACAAATTATAAAATTAATAATTATGGATGTGTGGTATAATCTGAAGCAATCCTTCATTAACAGTCCAGGTGTCACATTGGTAAATGGTATCTTTCCTTATCCCCCTTTTTGAAAAGCACAGCACCTTTTTTGGGTCTTCCCTTTACATTTGTGGGACTTCACTTGGAAAGTCTTGCCCCGGTATAATACAGGCACCTTTAGTTCCAGAAGTACTGGGGCCCTGCCCTTCCTTCTCCCCAGACGTCAGGGTCTTGATAACTTCCTCCTGAAACTGAAGGAATGCTCTTGTCCTGCCTGTACATTGTGATATCATAAAAGCATTGCCATCTTTATGATGTGCACAGCCAGCTTTTTGGACCACACTTTCAATTCTAACTGAATCTAACTTTAAATTAAAAAGGTCCTATCCAAAAACTACCTCAGGCTAAGACCCCACGTTGCGGAAACACAGCTTTTTTTTGTTGCAGATTTTGCTGTGGTATTTTGAGCCAAAGCCAGGAGTGGATTGAGCAGATTGGAGAAATATAAGAACTTCCTATATAGTTCCCATTACTTTTGTAGTCATTCTTGGCTTTGGCTCAAAAAAGCGAAGCAAAATCTGCAACAAAAAAAGTAGCGTTTCTGCAACGTGGGGCCTCAGCCTAATGTTGTTTTCTTTGAACTATATATATATATATATATATATATATATATATATATATATATATATATATGTAACAATTCAAACTAGTTCTAACTAGAAGGGAGATTAATAAGAAAACTTCAAGCAGCAAGGAGGTCACATGCTGTTGTGACATTTTGTTTGCGGACTGAACTGCTGACAGAGATGGGACATGAGCTTGTAACTCATACATCATAGCTGTGGACAATGACCTAAAAATAAAGCCGCTAAACAGTGCCCAATTTAAACAGGATATATATTAAGTAGTGTTTTGCATTGATGCATCCTGTTATTTGGCCCATATTTTTTAATGAGGTAATGAGAAAGGTAGATGTAAGGCTTATAGATTATTAGGTCTGTTAAACTGTTGGACACCTATGTGCCTCTTTTACCTCTTAAGGAAATTTCTACATTTTTGACTTTTTTTTTAATTGATTTATGTTGGCACAATTATTTTTTTTGTAGTGTAGTTTTTGGGACATTTGTCTAGTTTTCCTCAAATTTTACGTCATTTACAAGGTAGTTACATCCAAGAACCTGCCCATCATGTCTTCTTATTGGAAGGTCACGTGATTGAGAAGATTTTTGTAGCCCAACTCCCTGAGGTAAATGTCAGTGGTTCTTTTACATACACACTGTAAGACCCCATGCACACAACCAAGTGAGCATCCAATGTGAGAGCAAGGATTATATCAGAGTGCAGTACCCACTCTATCACCATCCGTATCATTGGAACAGAATGAATCGGAAGCTCCCATAGAGGCAAGTACACCACAAAATGCATCGGGAACGTCACTCCTAAAGTCATCCAAGCACATTCTGCTGCAAATTCGGCCCCACATTAGAAGCACACTTGGTCGTGTGCATGGGGTCTTATACTGTCCTTGTCCTACATAAAGAACTTTGGTAAAAGACCCTTCACCTAAGAAGACCTGTCTAATGAAATGTGTCAGAAAAGACTAGCAGGGACTGATAAAATTAGAATTTCCTTTTTTACCCCTTATGGATTGTCAGTAAGCATTAGGTGTGGAACCAGCCGACACCTAAGAAAAGGAGATGCTCTGTTACTCCCCATAAAAATGAATGTTTGCTGAGTGGGTCGGTAAAGTGTGTGAACCTATCTTAGTTATGTTGAGAGATATGCGGAGAGAGTTCTTATGTTTTCCTCGTGTGTTTATTCTTAGTGCCTGCAATATTGCCAGTGCAGTAGAAAACTATTGTCACCATATGCTGTAAACTCTACAACATAAGACACCATTATTATCAATAGCACATAAATAAGTAATAAATACTATATTTATTAAGTATCTACAGGTTCCTCTGCTCACCAGCAAGTTTCTCATAGGGATAAATTTGTATGGACTGGCATTTAGGTATGCCGGCAAGATTTATGCCAATAGCCAAATGCACTGATCTGATCATTGGGGCCTAAGTAGTGAGGGCCCCCAGCATTCAAACCTTTACAATACATCTGTCATCATCATCTGTCTTCTAGCTGTATTAACTGGTTTCTATTCACCAATCATTGTAGCATAATTTATCATGAGACTAAAGAGGTCATCCCTGACAGGTATTCAGTGCAATTTTCTAGCATGTAAGTTTTAAAGTTATTTTTTTTATTAAACTCATTACGTACCTTAATCCTGAATGCAAGATCGTCCTGGAAGAAAACGTCATAGTAATCCATAGCTCAGCAAACCAGTGTCAAAAACTCTACATCTTGTAAGAACAATCCATTTCCTGCTGTATCTATTTTCATGTAAATTACAGTATACAGCACAATTCTCCCTTTTCATCAAGTTACATTTAAGAGAAAAATCTGTGTGCATAACAATTGCTGGTGGCTGTGTTAAAATGTGTATCTTCCCTATCTGATCCTAGACTGACCACATTGTTCCCCTCTGAGCTTGGATAACAAGTAGGACGTTATTTGTCTGCAGCTGAGGAAACGTAGCTTTCCTCTTCCAGTGGGAGGGCTTTGGATCACTGAATGGTATGGTTACAATAACAAGGAAACTAAGAAAATTGATCACTCTCATCTGGAAAAAGATAGCTATTCTACCATAGAATTAATTCCTAATTCCTAAATGTATCAATTTGCATACAAGACAGATACAAAAATGGTGCGACCTGTATTTTTTTCTGTGTGGTTCACCACACATTTATTCATTCATTCATTCATTTTGCTTACTTGTATAGCGCTAACATATTCCGTATTGCGCTTTCAAAGACACTGTCAGTCACTGTCCCATTCAGAGCTCACAATCTACATTTCCCTATCAGTATGTCTTTGGAGTGTTATTATAATGTCATTGTATTTATCTCCATTATAAATTGAATTATTATTAGATTTTATAAATCCACTGTAATAGCAGTTTGTGGACCCACTGTGCTCCAAACCATTTTTCCATAGGGCATCTCTAAGAGCATTGTTTAAGTTTGGTTTTCACATGTTATCGTGATAGCTGCATATGTCCCCCATCTCTGCAAAAAGCTGATTTTGCCTGTTATGTCTACATGCTGTGCCCCCCCTCCTTGTGCCTCTAATCACAGTCTGGCTGTATTATCAACATCACTTTGCACAGAGAACTAAATGATCCTGAAGTTTTTTTTCCTTTCTTTTTTCGTTGCTATGACTCCTAGCATCTTTTTTCTATCTGTATAAGCAATGCCGCCCCTCCTACCTCTTGTGTCATCCTCTCTACCTCATAGATTGTAAGCTCTTGTGAGCAGGGCCCTCAGTCCCATTGTGTGAAATGACGTTCTTTGTTTTGTATCTGTCTGTATCTGAACCCTACAAATTGTACAACGCTGCGGAATATGTTGGCGCTATATAAATAAAATTTATTATTATCATTATTATTATTATTATTATCTGCTATGAGCTTGTACATGTTCTCTCTAGCAATATACTACGGTACTATCCATGCTGCTGTAACACACTGAATTTCCCCATGGTGGGACTATTAAAGGATTAGCTTATTTTATCACCAATATGGGGATCTGAACTTTCCTGTACAGTGTCTTCCATGTTGCTGTCTCTTGGTTCCTGTGTGGTAGTGGCTAACCAGGCACATCAGGACTATGGTGCTGCACACTACAGAATTAGGCATAAATGCATAGCTTGAATACAGAGGCTAGGCATAGATAGGTGTTCAGGTCCAGATAAGAAAAGCCGGATCAAAGACAAGAATCAGGGCAGGTAGCCAAGACACAAACATGGCAGTGGTATAACAGAAGCCCAAAGCTGCCATGAGTCACACAGAATATATTCACTAGTTACTGAGAGTCCTCAACGTTTAAATGACAAGCATAGTATATTATTTCAGATTACAGCAAGTTTGATATCTCCCCACCAAGAAGAGGGCCATCAAAGGGACAAAATGACATATGAGAATGAGTAGATTTTAACCTAGAAAACATGGTCATGCTTGTGGCATGTATTGTAGCCACAATCAAATGTTTGATGAGATATTTGCATCTATAAGTCTGACACGTCTGTCCTGAAACATCACTCCACTTTTTACGTCATCCACTGACTGGAGTGAGTTTGTGCCACTTTAAACAAAAATTTAAAAAATTTGTACTTCAGATTTATCAGCTGCAGACAGTTAGATAATCAAATCACATCCACTTATCCAAGTGGAACGAGCGGAGCAGAAATAAAAAAAAAAAAATAAAGTCACAAAACATTTTTCACAAATGAGTTTAAAAAAAAAAGTTGCTTTTTTTTTTAAATGCAAGAACAGGAAGAAAACATGTGGAATAGGAAAAGGAGAGGAGGTGGAAGGGAGAGGTTGTAGGAAAGAATGGGGGTGAACATGAATCATCCTAGACATATAGCTTGAAAGAGGAACATATTATAACAGTATCCAGTACATAAAATCAGATCTATAGTAGAGTAATAGTTCCAAGACTGTTATTGGGGTAGGGAAGGGGGGAATAAACTAGGGGGTGCAGAGTTCAGAGTTTGCTACATTCCAACATCAGATAAGGACCCAGAGGAGCTCTACAGTATGCAGTAGGAAGCTAATGTATCATCCCCAGTTACAAGAGAAATAAAATAAAAAAAATAATGAGTATTAAAATGGTCTGTAAATGTCTATTAACTCCTTCCCGACATCCGGTGTACTATTACGGCGAATGCCGGGTGTTTAAACATGGCCAACTTACACTCTGTACTCCTTTGAACTACAGGTGCATACTGCGCATAATCAGCCACAACAAAATGGCTGTGGACATGTGCAGTCGGCTCTGCCCGAGGCCCGACAGCAGAGCCGACTGCACGTGTGTAGAAGTTTGATCCCAGCGCCGGAAGACGACGCGGGGAGAGGCCGTTACAGAGGAAGATGGAGGCGGCACTGGAGACTTCCCTCACAGCATTGGGGACGGCCAAAGTGCTGTTTGAGCGCTGGGAACCGCCCCCAGTGCTGCAAGAGAACTCATTTGCATACAGAAGAAAACTGGGATTTCTACCGAACAGCAGCGCAGAGAAATAGCATTTTAATGATAGAATCCCTTTAAGCAAAAGGTGATGGAATTGCTATTTAAGTCATTTTTTTAATTTGAACCTGGTAACTGACAGGATCAGGAGAGAACAACTAAACAAGCTGTCTATAATCGTACACCACTCTGCTTTGCAGAATCTAAGGGCACATTCAGCTGTGAAACTCAGTTCTTGTGTTAGCTGGATTTACTGGCCTGCACCTTATGCTGGGAGCAGTGACGTAACTAGGAATGGTGGGGCCCCGTGGCGAACTTTTGACATGGCCCCCCCCCCCCCCCGACCAACGCTGAAGACCTCGACCAACTGACCCCTACTGCTGCCGCCGCCCCCCCCCCCCCACGCATTTCTGCGCACATTGTAATACCCCATATTGGCCCCTGCAGACAGGATTATGTCTCCATACTGGCCCCAGTACACAGTATTATGTCCCCATACTGGCCCCGGTACACAGTATTATGTCCCCATACTGGCCCCAGTACACAGTATTATGTCCCATAGTGGCCCCAGTACACAGGATTATGTCCCCATACTAGCCCCAGTACACAGTATTATGTCCCATTGTTGCCCCTGCACACAGTATTATGTCTCCATACTGGCCCCAGTACACAGTATTATGTCCCCATACTGGCCCCGGTACACAGTATTATGTCCCCATACTGGCCCCAGTACACAGTATTATGTCCCATAGTGGCCCCAGTACACAGGATTATGTCCCCATACTAGCCCCAGTACACAGTATTATGTCCCATTGTTGCCCCTGCACACAGTATTATGTCTCCATACTGGCCCCAGTACACAGTATTATGTCCCATTGTGGACACACATGAACAATTATCATACTCTGGAGTCTTTTCAGACCCCAGAGTATAATAATCGGAGACCCAGAGGATTACAAACAACAAACTACTGTTACTTACCTATCTCCCAACTCCCCTGCATTCTCCGTCGCTGTCGGCCATCTTCCGGCACGTCATGTGACCGGGGCCCTGCATCGCGGGTCATATGACGTCACACAAGTAGGCCAAAGCCTGCCTGGAGCCCGGAGAGGTAAGTAACACCGTTTTTTATGTTATCTTACCTCTCCCGGGCCGCCGTTCGTTATACTCGGGGGTCCGAAAAGACCCCCAAGTATAATAGTGCTTGTGGGGCCCGCGCCGTCACTTACCGATCCCGGCCCCTGCCAGGATCGGTAACTCCAGCTAGTAACGGCCTATTATAAAAAAATAAAAAAAAGCAGCGGTAGCGTCCGTCGCCGGGCCCTTACTACCACTGCTACCACAGTAGTTACGCCACTGGCCAGGAGGACTCCTAGCAGTATAGTTATCTGTGCTGCTAAGAGTCTCTGCCTCCAAGTGACATACTGTCCTGTACCAATTATAGTACAGGATAGATCCAGCCAACACTCAGACCAAGTTTCACGGCTGAAACTCTGTTGTGTGAATGCGCTCTAAGGCTACCTTGAGAATCACGCATTTTTTTAAATCACAGCATGCCAATTATACCTACAGAACCGCCTTATAGGTATAATAAAAGCAAAAAGTCCACAGAAAAAAATTCTGCGTACTTCTTGTGAAAAGTGTTGCGGCAAAAACCATGATGCCAGGGTTTCCACCAAGGTTTTTCCCACAGCGCTTTTTGACTGAGGATTGCTACTGTACATGGAGCCTTAGCTTTAAGCTACCTCATAGGAGGTGTAAACTTAGAATAAACAGTCTAAGGGCTAGTTCACACGTAGTTATTTGGTCTGGATTTTGACGCGGAATTCAATGGGAGCCGGTCGCGGAAAAAAGAAGCGACCTGTCCTAACTTGACGCGGATTCCGTGGTGGAAACTGCCATGGCGTCAAGACAATCCCTCCGGATTAGGCCCATTCATTTGGGAAGCCGCAACAGTCACGGCAGGCACATGAAATGCCGGAGAACACCAACATTTTCATTATACACCAAGGAATATATTGATCTTCTAATAAATAATACCAAGTTGATTGTGTTTCTTTGACTTTTACGCTTATTACCCAGTACTGTGTGTAGCTTCCTATACTGACATCTAGTGTCTTATAGTTAAACTACAATATGTTAGAATTCATTTTTGAGACAATTATACAGGCAAAAACTACCGTCATAGAAACACTTCAAAAATTGGTTTCCATACTAAATAATAATAATATATATATATATATATATATATATATATATACACATACACTGTATAATTTATTACATTACATAAGCCAATAGGTACCGTATATACTCGAGTATAAGCCGAGGCCCCTAATTTTACCACAAAAAAACTGGGAAAACTTATTGACTCGAGTATAAGCCTGGGGGGGGGGGGGGATGCAGCAGCTCAAGGAAAATTAAAAAAAATAAAATGGCCGGAGTTTTTGGGTGCAGTAGTTGCTGGGTGCTGGAGAAGGGGAGGGGGTGTTTTGTTTGTGTATCTGCCCCTTCCCTGAGCTTGAGGACTGGGTTTCCCCCCCACACACACTTGGAACTCAGCCTGGCTGAATATAGCGTATCTGCAGTGCTTCTATTAACCCCTTCCCGACGGAACAGGAGCACTGCAGATACCCTATATTCAGTAGACCGGGCACTTTTTTTTTTTCACTATTTTATGGGAGATTCTATACTTTACTCTTGCGGCTGGTCATAGACACCCCCACCCCCACCTCCCCCCCAAAAAATTAAAAAAATATATATTTTTTCAAGTATAGGCCAAGTGGGGGGGGGGGGTTCAGCAAAAAAACTACGCTGAAAAACTCAGCTTATACTCAGGTATATACGGTATTTCAATTTTTTAAAAAAAATAAAATACAGAGTAATACTTATATTTAATTCAGTACACTTGGTGTTAAAGGGGTTGTCCTATAACTAATCAGGATCTGGCATTCTTAAAAGGGATTGTTCCATGAAAAGCAGCCTATCTATACTGCTAGTTTATGTGGCTATAAGACTTTTCCTAAATACATTGCTTTATCAAAACTGCTTTGTTTGGCCGCTATCTTAATTTATTCACTTCATTGTTGACACTGGCCCTTGGGATTATCTGCTCATTTGTCAAGTGAGTAGCTGCCTGCTCTCAGGGGGGATGGGAGGTGCTGACAAGCAATGGAGCTCCTCATATAGGGGAGGGGGAGGTGAGAGCTCCAGGATTACTGTGCTGTCTATCTTCAGCTTTTCCACTTATCAGCCGGTTTAATTGAATTTGGTTGATAAGGGCTGAGATATGTAATGCAAACTGACTCAAATCCAGCTCTGCTATATCAGTTTCCACATCAGCATCATACTGTGGATCATAGCAGATAGCAGAGCAAGTGAAACGCCGCCCACCAATGTGCGAGAAATCCAGGAAGTGAAGAGAGTACAGAGCCTTCAGGCTACAGAATAAGAGTTATGGGAATACCCCTTTAAGGCTGATATGGTTGCTTCAGTGAATTAAAATTGACATCAATATGTGAAGTAGTTTGTCAACATTAACTGTCTTCTAGTTGAATTGCTGCCTAGGGAAGCATGTATTCTTAATTCATTGTACGCATCACTTTGCTAAGTCTTTCAAATTTATGCAAGAATCTGACGTTTCACAAAACTGGATAGAATCCAACATAATAGCGTGTAACTTTTGTTTATGTAGGGCAGTGCAATGGGAGTCGAATATAAATAAGGTTAAAGTTTTCGCACCGCATACCATACTATTCAGAAAGTAGCTGCATGAAATAAAACCTATATGTTGAGAAAAAAAAAAAAACATCTCTCTTGCAGCCCCCCCCCATCTAACCCCAAATTGCACTGTAAACAAAATAATCTAATGATCCCGGCTCCAGCAGATGTTTCAAACTACTAAATACAGGAAGGTTAGTGACATGAGACCTGATGCCTAGAGGTGGTATTTGTGAAAATCCTTGTATAGTCATGTATAACGAAAATAGTTTTCTCCTCGATATTTCAGATACAAATATTAAAATTAAATTCTTCTTTCTGGTAGTCCCATTTTTTGAAAAAGAAAAAACATTAATAATAATAATAATAATAATAATAATAATAATAATAATAATAATAATATTTTATGGGATGTTATACATTTAGGAATTTACTTGGACTACCAGAAAGAACAATTTAATTTGAAATTGAAAGTTCACTATTTGTATCTGAAATATCGAGGACAACACCATTAAAAATCAGAGTTTCTGCATTTTCATTATTCTCCAAGGAATATATTGATCTTCTAAGGAATAATACCTAGTTGGTTGTGTTTCTTTGGCGGCAGTCTCTACATGCACTCAAATAACAGGAACCTGTTTTCCCTCTCTTTGGGTATCTTGATCCTGTACAATCTTTTGATTGGTTACTACCCTCACACTTTTGCCTTGCAGAACAGTGGTCCTAAGATAGATGCCACCAAATGTAGCCATGTGCATGGGTTTTGCAGGTACCCCTCAGGGCTCGTTCACATCTGCGCCCAGGTGTCAGTTATGCAGGTTTCCATTTCCTGCATAAAACAGAGGCAGGAGACGGAAACCTGCAGGAGTCTCTCACCCATTCATTTGAATGGGTGAGAAAGATGTCCAGCCGTGAGCGGCGGTGAGCGTTTTATGCTCTCCGCCGTGAAACCGGGTTTTTTAATCCGGACACAGAGTCGGACATGCAGTACTCTGTGTCCAGATTAAAAAAAACGGTTTCACGGCGGAGAGAATAAAACGCTCACCGCCGCTCACGGCCGGACCCAGTCTGTGCTTTCCATTTTCTTGCATGTAGAAGACGGAAAGCACAGAACGGAGTGCTGAACGCAGGTGTGAACCTAGCGTCATGTGTATTTCCTTTCACACTCCAACATACATATTGATGAGGCTTTTTATGAAAATGTCCCTGTTGAGGACACAGACTTCTGTAAATGATGACAGTGCTACATAATACAGCAGGGTCAGACTGGGGTGCCTAGGGCCCACCAGTAAAGCTTACTCTGGGGACCCACTAGATGCAAATATTACCTGAAACTCATTTGCAAATTCCTAAAATGTTGCTAACAATGACTTTCAATGACTGAGTCTAATGGACATAGTCAAGCCCTGTATTGTACATAGATCACAAGTAATGAATGTGTAGACATCTATTAAAAGCAGATTCAGAAAGTACACAATTCACTACCAAATAATGGTTCTCACATTTGTTTTACCTGACCTAATTGCTCTAGAGATCATAGGACCTCAGGCTTGTTTACTCAAAATACTGCCCTCATTTTGATTTACCTGCTAGTAAAAGTGAGAGTTACCCCCTCTATCCTGCGGTTTACATGCATATAGTAACACATTCTTTAATATATGTGTACAGAAGTGTATCTTTAGTCATGTTCTATTTAAAGTCACAAAGACCATATGTACAGGTCAGATTGCCCTAAGCAGAAGTTAATTAAAGCTGCCAACCTAATGGTTTCCCTCTTATGGTCATCTGTCAGGAAAACAGAGCTCATTAAAACAGGAAACATTAATCATGCCTTCAAGACATTTTCCTGCTCTTCCACAGTCTGTCCAAGGTAGAAAATCCCTTTCTATAACAGCTTCATCTAGCTACATGGAAAAAATACATAAACAAGCAGAAGTTTCCACAATTTCTTAAAAGATAGGACATTTGCTTAAATTCTACTTTTAATTATCTCAAAGTCTAAAATCAAAAAATGGATGTATAAAATATTTGGCCAAACTTCCATTATAGGTGTAGACTACAATATGGATTATCTGCTAGCCAATATAGCTGTATATTATGTCACATATATCTACAGAAATAGCAGAGTTAACCTCAACTTCACAATTGCTTAGTTGTTTCAGTATATCTTAAAGTGACGCTGGGTTCACACCAGCGCCTGAACTCAGTTTTCAGGTTTCCGTCTTCTGCATGCAGAAGACAGAAACCTGTCATGCCAAGTCCGGCCGTGAGCGCCGGTGAGCATTTTATGCGCTCCGCAGCGAAACAATTTTTTTTATACCGGACACAGGGTACTGCATGTCCGACTCTGTGTCCAGTTTTAAAAAAACGGTTTTGTCGCGGAGCACATAAAATGCTCACCGGCGCTCATGGCCAAACACTTTTTGAAGCTCATTCAAATGAAATTGCTTGAAACATGCCAGCAGGTTTCAGTCCCTGTTTTGTGCAGGAAACGGAAACCTGCAGAACGGAGGACATTGCTTTTTGTTGTCTTTGTGATAAGATATCATGCTGTAGCAGTTTAACCAATTACAGAAGTTCAGGTTAAAGGGGAATTCCCATGAACATAATATCTAGATTTGTAGATAATTAAAAGTTAAACATTTTTGCAAATATAAGTAATAGAGATGAGCGAACAGTGTTCTATCGAACACATGTTCGATCGGATATCAGGGTGTTCGCCATGTTCGAATCGAACACCACGTGGTAAAGTGCGCCAAAATTCGATTCCCCTCCCACCTTCCCTGGCGCCTTTTTTGCACCAATAACAGCGCAGGGGAGGTGGGACAGGAACTACGACACTGGGGGCATTGAAAAAAATTGGAAAAAGTCATTGGCTGCCGAAATCAGGTGACCTCCATTTTAGACGAATAGTGGATTTCAAATCCGGGTCATATGAGAATGTGAACTTTGTGACTATGAGACAGGGATAGCTGTACAGGCAGGGATAGCTAGGGATAACCTTTATTTAGGGGGGAATGTTATTAAAAATAACTTTTTGGGGCTCTATCGGGTGTGTAATTGTGATTTTTGTGAGATAAACTTTTTCCCATAGGGATGCATTGGCCAGCGCTGATTGGCCGAATTCCGTACTCTGGCCAATCAGTGCTGGCCAATGCATTCTATTAGCTTGATGAAGCAGAGTGTGCACAAGGGTTCAAGCGCACCCTCGGCTCTGATGTAGCAGAGCCGAGGCTGCACAAGGGTTCAAGCGCACCCTCGGCTCTGATGTAGGAGAGCCGAGGGTGCACTTGAACCCTTGTGCACCCTCAGCTCTGCTACATCAGAGCCGAGGGTGCGCTTGAACCCTTGTGCACACTCTGCTTCATCAAGCTAATAGAATGCATTGGCCAGCGCTGATTGGCCAATGTATTCTATTAGCCTGATGAAGTAGAGCTGAATGTGTGTGCTAAGCACACACATTCAGCTCTACTTCATCGGGCTAATAGAATGCATTGGCCAGCGCTGATTGGCCAGAGTACGGAACTCGACCAATCAGCGCTGGCTCTGCTGGAGGAGGCGGAGTCTAAGATCGCTCCACACCAGTCTCCATTCAGGTCCGACCTTAGACTCCGCCTCCTCCGGCAGAGCCAGCGCTGATTGGCCGAAGGCTGGCCAATGCATTCCTATGCGAATGCAGAGACTTAGCAGTGCTGAGTCAGTTTTGCTCAACTACACATCTGATGCACACTCGGCACTGCTACATCAGATGTAGCAATCTGATGTAGCAGAGCCGAGGGTGCACTAGAACCCCTGTGCAAACTCAGTTCACGCTAATAGAATGCATTGGCCAGCGCTGATTGGCCAATGCATTCTATTAGCCCGATGAAGTAGAGCTGAATGTGTGTGCTAAGCACACACATTCAGCACTGCTTCATCACGCCAATACAATGCATTAGCCAGTGCTGATTGGCCAGAGTACGGAATTCGGCCAATCAGCGCTGGCTCTGCTGGAGGAGGCGGAGTCTAAGGTCGGACCTGAATGGAGACTGGTGTGGAGCGATCTTAGACTCCGCCTCCTCCAGCAGAGCCAGCGCTGATTGGTCGAGTTCCGTACTCTGGCCAATCAGCGCTGGCCAATGCATTCTATTAGCCCGATGAAGTAGAGCTGAATGTGTGTGCTTAGCACACACATTCAGCTCTACTTCATCAGGCTAATAGAATACATTGGCCAATCAGCGCTGGCCAATGCATTCTATTAGCTTGATGAAGCAGAGTGTGCACAAGGGTTCAAGCGCACCCTCGGCTCTGATGTAGCAGAGCCGAGGCTGCACAAGGGTTCAAGTGCACCCTCGGCTCTCCTACATCAGAGCCGAGGGTGCGCTTGAACCCTTGTGCAGCCTCGGCTCTGCTACATCAGAGCCGAGGGTGCGCTTGAACCCTTGTGCACACTCTGCTTCATCAAGCTAATAGAATGCATTGGCCAGCGCTGATTGGCCAGAGTACGGAATTCGGCCAATCAGCGCTGGCCAATGCATTCTATTAGCCCGATGAAGTAGAGCTGAATGTGTGTGCTAAGCACACACATTCAGCACTGCTTCATCACGCCAATACAATGCATTAGCCAGTGCTGATTGGCCAGAGTACGGAATTCGGCCAATCAGCGCTGGCTCTGCTGGAGGAGGCGGAGTCTAAGATCGCTCCACACCAGTCTCCATTCAGGTCCGACCTTAGACTCCGCCTCCTCCAGCAGAGCCAGCGCTGATTGGCCGAATTCCGTACTCTGGCCAATCAGCACTGGCTAATGCATTGTATTGGCTTGATGAAGCAGTGCTGAATGTGTGTGCTTAGCACACACATTCAGCTCTACTTCATCGGGCTAATAGAATGCATTGGCCAGCGCTGATTGGCCGAATTCCGTACTCTGGCCAATCAGCACTGGCTAATGCATTGTATTGGCTTGATGAAGCAGTGCTGAATGTGTGTGCTTAGCACACACATTCAGCTCTACTTCATCGGGCTAATAGAATGCATTGGCCAATCAGCGCTGGCCAATGCATTCTATTAGCGTGAACTGAGTTTGCACAGGGGTTCTAGTGCACCCTCGGCTCTGCTACATCAGATTGCTACATCTGATGTAGCAGTGCCGAGTGTGCATCAGATGTGTAGTTGAGCAAAACTGACTCAGCACTGCTAAGTCTGCATTCACATAGGAATGCATTGGCCAGCCTTCGGCCAATCAGCGCTGGCTCTGCCGGAGGAGGCGGAGTCTAAGGTCGGACCTGAATGGAGACTGGTGTGGAGCGATCTTAGACTCCGCCTCCTCCAGCAGAGCCAGCGCTGATTGGCCGAATTCCGTACTCTGGCCAATCAGCACTGGCTAATGCATTGTATTGGCTTGATGAAGCAGTGCTGAATGTGTGTGCTTAGCACACACATTCAGCTCTACTTCATCGGGCTAATAGAATGCATTGGCCAGCGCTGATTGGCCGAATTCCGTACTCTGGCCAATCAGCACTGGCTAATGCATTGTATTGGCTTGATGAAGCAGTGCTGAATGTGTGTGCTTAGCACACACATTCAGCTCTACTTCATCGGGCTAATAGAATGCATTGGCCAATCAGCGCTGGCCAATGCATTCTATTAGCGTGAACTGAGTTTGCACAGGGGTTCTAGTGCACCCTCGGCTCTGCTACATCAGATTGCTACATCTGATGTAGCAGTGCCGAGTGTGCATCAGATGTGTAGTTGAGCAAAACTGACTCAGCACTGCTAAGTCTGCATTCGCATAGGAATGCATTGGCCAGCCTTCGGCCAATCAGCGCTGGCTCTGCCGGAGGAGGCGGAGTCTAAGGTCGGACCTGAATGGAGACTGGTGTGGAGCGATCTTAGACTCCGCCTCCTCCAGCAGAGCCAGCGCTGATTGGCCGAATTCCGTACTCTGGCCAATCAGCACTGGCTAATGCATTGTATTGGCTTGATGAAGCAGTGCTGAATGTGTGTGCTTAGCACACACATTCAGCTCTACTTCATCGGGCTAATAGAATGCATTGGCCAGCGCTGATTGGCCGAATTCCGTACTCTGGCCAATCAGCACTGGCTAATGCATTGTATTGGCTTGATGAAGCAGTGCTGAATGTGTGTGCTTAGCACACACATTCAGCTCTACTTCATCGGGCTAATAGAATGCATTGGCCAGCGCTGATTGGTCGAGTTCCGTACTCTGGCCAATCAGCACTGGCCAATGCATTTCTATGGGGAAAAGTTAGCTTGCGAAAATCGCAAACTGACAGGGATTTCCATGAAATAAAGTGACTTTTATGCCCCCAGACATGCTTCCCCTGCTGTCCCAGTGTCATTCCAGGGTGTTGGTATCATTTCCTGGGGTGTCATAGTGGACTTGGTGACCCTCCAGACACGAATTTGGGTTTCCCCCTTAACGAGTTTATGTTCCCCATAGACTATAATGGGGTTCGAAACCCATTCGAACACTCGAACAGTGAGCGGCTGTTCGAATCGAATTTCGAACCTCGAACATTTTAGTGTTCGCTCATCTCTAATAAGTAATTAAAAATTTAAAGATTTTCTCTAACTATCTTAGTGGTAACAGTCTGTTGTCTTGATTGGATGCCAATGGATACGACCACAAATGTAGAAACTTTCTATGGTCTGGGACTTGTCAGGAACCCAGCTATGTTTTTCTTATTGTAGTTGAGTTAGCAGACAGGGACACTACATGTATGAGAATATATCCCGGCCACAATAAGGAAATCATAGCCGATTCTCTGACCTTAGAAAAATCCTGCATTCATGGTCGTAACTACTGGAAACTGATCATG
The DNA here is from genome assembly GCF_031893055.1 of Leptodactylus fuscus. Taxonomy (NCBI): domain Eukaryota; kingdom Metazoa; phylum Chordata; class Amphibia; order Anura; family Leptodactylidae; genus Leptodactylus; species Leptodactylus fuscus. Next base: position 139,060,611 of record NC_134268.1, read on the forward strand.
ATAACTTGTGACCACAAGATATTTAGATATTTAGAGAAAATCTTCAAAACGCTGTAAAATGTTTAATAGAGATGAGCGAACACTGTTCAACCGAATAGATATTCGATCGAATATCAGACCGAGGCAAACAGTAAAAATTTGTATCCCCTCCCACTTTCCCTGGTGCTTTTTTTGCACCAATAACTGTGCAGGGGAGGTGGAACCGGAACTACGACAATGGAGGCATTGAAAAAAAAAATTGGAAAAAGTAATTGGCTGGCTAAATCAGGTGACCTCCAATTTAGACGAAAGGTGGATTTAATATCCGGGTCATATGAGACTGTGAACTATGTGACTGTGAGACAGGGATAGATGTACAGGCAGGGTTAGCTAGGGATTACCTTTATTTAGGTGGGAATGTTACTCACCCAGCTCTTTGGGGCTCTATCTGGTCGAGATCCCTGTCAGCTTGCGATATGAGCGAGCTGACTTTTTCCCATAGGAATGCATTGACCAGCGTTGATTGGCCGAATGCCATACAGAGTACAGCATTCGGCCAATCAACGCTGGTTCTGCCGGTGAAGGCGGAGTCTAAAATCGGTCCACAGCAGTTTCCATTGTGGTCCGATCTCAGTAGGAGAACTGTGTACACACACACAGCCTATGAGTATGCAAACACGGGGAGAACATACAAACTCCTTGCAGATGTTTTTTCCCCTTGGCAAGATTTGAACACCAGGACTCCAGCGCTGCAAGGCTGCAGTGCTAACCAAATGCAGTATAAGTAGTTAAAAATTCTGCAGAGTTTTAAAGATTTTCTCTACAATCTTAGTGGTGACAGTCTGTTGTCTTGATCAATTGCCAATGGATACGACCACAAATACAGAAACTTTATATCGTCTGGGATTTGTCAGGAACCCAGCTATGATTTTCTTATTGAAGCTGGGTTATCAGGCAGGGACACTACATGTATGAGAAGATATCCCGGCCATGATAAGGAAATCATTGCTGATTTTCGGACCTTAGAAAGGTTCTGCATTCATGGTCGTATCCATTGGCAACCGATCAAGACAACAGACTGTGACCACAAGATATTTAGAGGAAATCTTTAAAACTCTGCAAAATATTTACTTATACTTGCAAAAATGTTTAACTTTTAATTATCTACAAATTAAAAAATGGTTATGTATATGGGAATACCCCTTTAACTGTGGTACATCTGTATACACATATATTATATTTTCCTCTGTTAACTTTCCTTGTTTACAAATCTCCAGCACCGAGGCATAATAACGGGAAAGCCTCTCAGCTTTCTAGCGATATACAATACTGCAAATGTATGAGGACATGAAAGGACCTCTTTATTCATATTCATTAAAACTCATTTTCCACAATTCCTGACATTTAATCCTAGAACACATTCACTTTTTTAGGTCAGTTGGGATCACTACTATATGGCAATGTGAAAGGTCAGAATGATATTAAAGACAAAGATTTATTTCAGCTTTTATTTATAACATTCCCAGTGGCTCAAACGTTTACAGAGAACAAGTTGATTTCACCTTTAAATAGCTTGGAAAATTACAAAAAAAATAGGTCATTGCTTTAGAAACTTGATAATTGGAGGTGTACCAGTGACAGAACATATGTAGTTTTATCTGGACCAGGGGTCGGCAACCCCCAAAGCACATGTGCCACTCATGACTTATTTCCCTGGCACCGCAGCCGGAGTCATCACCCAGGAGTTTCGTTCAGACCAAACTAAACTGCTATTATCATACTGTGGGGTCTCTTCAGACCTCAGAGTATAATAAACAGAGGCCCGGGAGAGGTGATCATACATAAAAAGAACATTGGAGTCATTGTTTATTTTTTCAAAAATTTCAATCCTAAAAGACCTAAGAAAGGGATTGTGGACTAAGAGTAAATGTTAAGAACTGTATAAAAAAAACATATATATTGAATGTGCTGAAAACAAAACTCCCATATAAGGAGATCCACATGCTTGGCCATCTTTCCACTAACAGCAGTCTCGAGACAGAGGGTTCAGGATTAGAGATGTGGATCTACTGTAAATATCAAAGGTAGGAATACCCCTATAATAATGATACTATTGTACATTCCTGTTACATTGGAATGTTGGCTATTTTAAAACCCTAAGTAATAAAACTAATTTTATCATTTTCTGACAATACAGAAGCTCATATGTAAGCATTTAGAATACTGTATTCTTCATATCTGGCCATACTTGTTTAGTCAAAGCCAAAAAAATTGTGGCTGTTAGCCCCTTCCTGCCCACAGCATTTTTTGATTTTCAGTTTTGATTCCCCCCGCCCCCTTCCAAACCCCATAACATTTTTTATTTCTCCGCTCTCAGAACCATATGAGATCTTAATGTTTGCGGGAAAATTTTTTCTTCATGTTGCCACCATTGATTATTCTGTACAATGTACTGGGAAGCTGGAAAAAAAATTCCGAATAGGGTGGATTTGAAGAAAAAGTGTATTTGTGCGATTTTCTTACGGGCTTGTTTTTATGGCGTTCACTGTGCAGCCAAAATTACATGTCACCTGTATTCTATGTTTTGGTGTGATTCCAAGGATAACAAATTCTTATGGTTTTACTTACATTTTAACCCCAATCCAAAACTGTGCCAAATTTTTTATTTTTTTTTCTAAAAGTCGCCATATTCTGGCACCTGTAACTTTTTTATACTTCCGTGTACGGGGATGCATAGAGCACTTTTTAGTTATACCATTTTGGGGAATAGTTATTGCTTTGATCACTTTGATCTGATTTGTAGAGCAGGCGTTTTCGGATCCAGTGATACTATGTATGTGTTTCACAGTACTTACATACTTTTATATGTGTTCTAGGGAAAGTGGGGTGATTTGAATTATTATTATTATTTATTTTTTTTTACTTTAAAAAAAAATAAAAAAATAATGCATTTATTAGACCCCCTAGGGGTCTTGAACCCCAGGGGGTCTAATCACTAATGCATTGCATTACAATGCTAATGCATTGCAAAATACCGTGGCTTCTATTGCAGGCTACATACAGTAGCCTGCAATAGAACCCAGTGAATGACAAGCCGGGGAGCCTTCACAAGGCTCCCCACTGTCATGGCAACGCAATCCCGGACTCGGAGATTGCTGGGAAAATGGTGCCTCGGTCAGCTTCGACAAAAGCGCCGGAGGGGTTAATGCCCCCATTCGGTGTGGGCACCGACTGGGGGCATTAGTGCTGTGTGTCTACTGTATAAAACAGTAGCCACCCCGCAGCTATGGCGGCCCCCCAGCTCCCGGGCGGCTGCCATAATTAAACACCTGGAATCAGGAAGGGGTTAAAATAAATAAGAATAGTTACCACAGTTCTTGTCATCTTATGGTTTCTATAGATTACAATAATTTTATGTTTGCTTTTATAGGCAAAATTACACATTTCTACATGAAATTTACACAAGAGTTTCAAATATTTCTGTAGGTCTCTGCCCAATTATTCTGTACTGAAACATACTGCTTAAAAGGTGTCTGTCCACAGGAAATTGCTCATGAACTCATGACTCTACAGTTTCAAAATATGCCTCTGCTATTTGTCAATAGACCCCCATTTTCATGTAAATCCCCATTTTATTCATATGCAAATAGGGGGGAACTGCTTTGCCCAATATCCTAGTGCTGACACCAAAGCCCAGACAAGCTAAGATATGCCCCAAACGACATTATCATCATTTGAATTTGAATAGAATGGCAATTTACATGAAAATGGGGTTCCAAAACTCAATAACAGAGGCATATTTGGAAAGGTATACGATTAGATTTATAACCAATTTACTGCTTATGTACTTCCTTTAACCCTTTCACTGCCAAGGGTTTCTGGAAATTTTGCACCTCCAGTAGCCAGAGCAATTTTCACAGTTTTGAGATGGATAAATCAAAGCTAAATTGCAGCATTAAAAAAGCATCCACCCCCCCCATACCCATATATTTTCTTAAAGTAGACACCTGCAGATTTGTCTCAATGCCACTTGGTACTGTATATGAACAGGCACCTTCATGCAATTTTGATTTAAAGTAAATGTTTTATGAAAAAATGCAAATAAATGAATATTAGTTGTTAAAAGTGTAAACCAAACAAATTATATGCACAGAATCTCCTAAAAATAAGAGTTCAACATCTGCAGAGTTCATACATATCACTAAGGCCTACACCCGCATGCACGGGTCTTCAAAAAAAATCGGTAGAACTGGAAGGAACAAAAATCTGCTTTGAAGCTGGAAATGTTAAAAAAGTATCATCCTATAAAATGTAGTGATTACACACCATGAAAAGTAAGTGAACCCCTAAAGCCTATATATTTTTTGAAAGTAGACAACCTGAAGATTACAAATGTCTTAATGGGTCGATAGCCACATCCACTTTCATGCAACTTTGTGACAAACACAAAACATTTTTTGAAAAAATGCGCTAAAACACATGTTTGCACCTAAAACTCATGTTCAATCTCACAGTCATATACAAAATACATTTACAATAATAGCTTATGGTGTATACAATGTGTATATATACTATATGTACCGCAAAGATCAACTACAACAAAAGCTTGGACTCCCAAAAACACTGATACAGAAGACAAGCAGGATTTTGCAGTTATTCACTAATATGTTAAAAAGCTATACTGCACCTAGCAAACTGACTGTGATACCAAAATCTAACTTTGTTCAGATTACACAGCATACCGTGTATAAGAACACAACTTAATAATTCATATATACAACCACCTTCATGCAACGTTGCGGCAAACAGAAATTGCTAGCAAAAATTGCACAAAAATTCTAATTTGCCACTAAATTGCAAATCGAACAATCCCTTTCTGCAAACAAAATGTACTTTCCAAAAAACTGCAAGATGTGAGGAGTTCATACATACCATACATGTATATATTTACAGGGGCAGGTGTTAAAGAAACGCCAAAATCGCAGAAATGCGCCAACCCATTTTGTGCATGCAAATTAAATTGAACTTTACATAAAAATGTTATTTTCCATCCCCCTATAAAAATTTTAGCAATCTATACGTTCATCTCTAGTGATAATCGTTATTACTATTATTTTAGCGTGTTACAGATATCACTAGAGACGTATTTTACTCTAGAAAGCTCTGGTGTGGACAGGACATTGATTGGGTGAAATGTAAACTTTATTAATGATTTTGTGTATATATTGTGTGTTTGGTACAACTTTTTTTTTTGACGTTGTGACCTGGACAATGGTAAATGTCTGGGTCACAGCATCAAACTTCCTGGTTATGTTCAGGGGGTATAACAAAAAAAATACCCCACTAGTAAAGCTCAGGGGGGAATTACATTATACCTGTATGTGACAGACAGCAAAAGTACAGTATGCTCTCTGATTGACAGGAGGGGGGAAATAGGGACTGGATCCCTTTCCCCCCCCCTCCTGGTTTCACATACAGGTTGTGCACAAAGACAGAGAAAATGCTTCTCTGTCTCTGTGCAAGCTGCAGGCTGCTTCTCCTCCGCTCTCCCTGTTTCACTAATGTTTCCCGAGACAGGAGGGGGGCGGACACTTTAAAGTCCTGTATCTCAGGACTCGTTTGGCCTATGAAAATAATTTTAGATTCATTTTAAAGATGAGAATCTATACCAATGAGAATTATACCAAGATCTTCATAATAGCCCTTACAGATTTTTAGCGAATTGCTATTAAAAACGCTGTCGGGAATTGAGATCTTCAATGAGATCTCAATCCCCAATAGCATTTTCAACAGTGAATCACTTTGGCTCAGTAAGGGTTAAGATGAAGAACTTGGTATCATTTTAAAGATGAGATTCTCATCTTTAAAATGAATCTAAAATTATTTTTATAGCCCAAGCGAGACCAGAGATATGGGCATTAGAAGTAAGGACAAAACAGCTACGTCCTTGGATACACAAGTGACACCCTGAGAGGACGTAGAGCTATGACCTTGGCAGTGAAAGGGTTAAAAAGAATTTTCATGACAAGAATAAATCATGCATTGTGTATCAATGTAGAGAGGTACAGAACCTACAGAGGAGGAAATCAAAAACGGTCAGCAGAAAATGAGAGAGACCCTCTCATGGGCTATAGACAGAAACATAGTTATAGCAGTCACAGAAGTCACACGTACAACTGGTCCCCCAAGTCAGAGAGGACCTTCGGTCCCCCCCTCAACTCAGTACCATGCATGGCCTACCCTAATGAATTTTAGAACCAATGTCTTACGGCACCGCGATGATGTGTGCAATAGCGTGTATATCTCCTCTTCTGTCTCCCTACTCTAAAGAACCAGTGGTACTAGAGAGTAGGGGAGCTGAGAGGAGAATAGAAGTTACACATGCTGCCACACACCGCCTCAGCGTGTATTAAGAATACATCAGTTATAGTGGTAGTGAGAAGATAAAGGCCTGGATGGTAAAATTTATCAGTGCATAGTGGGGGGCACAGTTACCTGTGTGTAGGGGTCATTATTATCTATGTGGGGATTACAAGGGGCACTGTTGTCTTGCAAAGGCTCAAGTGGGCAGTATCACTTTATGGGAGTCACAATGAGGACATGAGTTTTAGTGCTATGTCACTTATTGTAAGTTCAAACTGCAACTTTTGCAGCAGGACTTCCAAACAAAAATTCACCCCAGAAATCTTCCTGCCGTTGGAAGAAAGATTCATGTTCTCAATTACTTCAATAGAAAGTTTAGGTAGAATCGGCCTGAAGATTGGTTAGGGTACTTCCTTTTTCCAGCTAGTGAATAAAAGCATCTGCCTGCCATTACCAGGTGTGGCAGCCGCAAAGGAAGCTGAACTTTTGTATCAGGGTCCATGAGCCTTTGGCTACATCCCTGACTGTAGAAATGGGTAGGATTACAGGAATAAGACCTTGCTAGTATATACTTATATCTCACATCCAGCAGGTATTACTAGTAGGGACATGCCCATGTGAGAAAACTAGAAGCAGGTTGCACAGGAGATCTGAAAATGAATGGAGAAATGTTTATTGCATTTGTGGAGTTATTCAGTAGTTGTTACTATTTTGTAATCATTTATAATTGTATATTCCTATTTGCACTGAAAAAAAAGAAAAAAAGAAAATAAAATTATATTTTTTATTATATAAAACAGATTGTATAATTCTGTTATTATTGTTTGTATACTTAGCAGCTTGTGATATAGAGAAACTGTATAGTTTACCCTCAAAGAACGTTATTAAGTACAAAATGCTAAAACAAATACCTCACTAGATTTCTGCTGTGCCCCTGATGAATTTGGTATTTGTTTATTATTATTACTATTATTTTTTTTTTAATATGTCCATGGGATGGCCCATGGAAGATTATAGGTGAATTAGCTTTTATTCACCAAGTGGGAGGGAGCCTTTTATTTTCTTTTAGGAAAACAAAAGGTTACCAATTGGTAAATAAGAGCCAATTCACATAAAACCTACCAGGGACCACATCTTTTGACACAGTGGAGAGATGTTAGAAAAAAAAGGAACAAATCAAGAGGCGCAGTAGCTATCAAATGACGTATATCATCTAGTATTTTGTAGTCTTCTGGACAGTCCATAGAATAAATATACAGTGAAGGAAATCATTATTTGATCTGTTGCTTATTTTGTAAGTTTGCCCACTGACAAAGACATGAACAGTCTATAATTTTAAGGGTAGGTTAATTTTAACTGTGAGAGAATATCAAAAATAAAAATCCTGAAAATCACATTGTATAAATTTATTTGTATTTTGCATAGAGAAATAGGTATTTGATCCCTCTGGCAAATGAATACATGGTGGCAAAACCCTTGTTGACGCTGTGATGTGCGGGGGATTCAGAAGCTCTGGTTTCTTTCCCAATAGCAGTCTTTATTGCAGCAGACAAGCTTAAAGGTACAGGTAGTGCTGCTCAGTAGCTCAGCATGTCAAAACAAACAAATGAAAAGAAAGACCTACGCCTCTCCGGCGGCTTACTAGACGAGTTATTCCCTCACTAACCAGGGGGGTCAGCCTACTGCTGACCTCCTAACAAACAAGGTTCACAAGCAAACAAGGGGTACACATACCCGGCCTTTTAACAGCGTCCTTTTTGGTAGAGCTTTCCCAGACTGGTTGAGTGTGTGTTTTAGTCTCTCTCCTCTCCCTTTCTCTAACCAGCACACCTGTGCTACTTACAAAGCCCTGCTGGTCGGTTCCCAAGACTGAAATGGATTGCCCTGCAGGACTGACCCGAACTTTACTCCAGTCCGGGACCTACAAGCTAAACGCCTGTGCATACTGCAACAGTCTTGGGGAAAAATAGCGGTTCTCCCACACTATACCTCTCTGAACTTCACAGCGCGCACAGCAGTTAGACATTTTTTGTAGTTGATGATGAGGTTTGCGCACATATCAGGAGGAATTTTGGTCCACTCTGCTTTGCAGATCATCTCTAAATCACTAAGCTTCAGCTCCCTCCATAAGTTTTCTATGGGATTAAGGTCTGGAGATTGGCTAGGCCACTCCATGACCTTAATGTGCTTCTTTTTGAGCCACTCCTTCATTGCCTTGGCTGTATGTTTTGGGACCCTCTGTTTTTTCCCAGACCATTTTAGGCTTTGGAAGGAAATTCGGTATCACAGTTCCCATAACATACCACTGCCACCTTTGTTTGCAGTGGTGGTGTGAATGAAACACTTCTAAGGAGCAGAACCATATTGTCTTAAGAGAGAAATCCATATTCTGTTTGTGATCCTATAATGGTCAGATTCATGTATGAAGGCCTCATAGTAAGCATTACAATTGCTGTAAAGCGATACATTAACACAACTGTTGGAGTTGTACTCTAAGTGACATTGCTTACAACAGTCAGTCACCTCTGCTATTGGGATACTAATAACTCAACAATCTGTGCAGGACATCCTGTGGCCATGCCATGGTAGGGCATCCAACTGGCATTTTTTTCTAGCAAGGATAATGCTTGTCCACACACAGCAAGGCTTTCCCAGACACGTTTCTATTTTTATGGAATTTATGGTACCAGCTGAGACACTAGCTAGAGTGTGCAGGATCTACAGGCCTCACTGCAGCATTCTGTGCCACAGAATACCATATGGAACCTGGATGCCTGCTCAACTGTATCTCATCTTGCATCTAGGGTACTACAGCCTCATTTCAATTGTACAGTTTTCCCAATAACTGTATCCTTTTATTATAATATAGTAATCCCTTACACACTTTTTTTGTCAATGAGTGTATATAAATCCACTTTCACATAAATGCATGTTTGCGCAGTGTTAAGCACTGATGTTTTGTAGCACTAGGCTCCTAGGTTCAAATTCTAGCAAGGGAAACATCTGTATGACATTTTTATATTATTCTATGTTTGCATAGGTTTCCTCCAGTTTACTCTCTGCCAAAACATACAGATAGGGAGTCTAGATTATAAGCGATACCTGTGACAGTGAGTTTTACGTTGTCGTTGGCTCTATTTGAGCTTGAAAAACATATAATAGTTACCTTTCGTCTGAGACGTCACACAAGTAGGCCCCGAAGCCTTCACGGAGCGTTGACAGGTAAGTAACACTGTTTGTTATGTTCGCTTACCTCTCCCGGGCCTCCGATCATTATACTCGGGGGTCTGAAAAGACCCCTGAGTATAATAATAATGTTTGCGGGGCCCGCGGTGTCACTTACCGATCCCGGCCCCTGAGTAACTCCAGCCGGTAACGGCCTATTTATAAAAAAACAAACAAACAAACAAAAAAAAAAAAAACACAACGCAGTGGTAGCGGCTGTCGCTGGGCCCACTAATATCCCGGGCCCTGTGGCAACTGCCTCTGCTGCTTCCCGGGTAGTTATTATGGTTGCACCCACAAGTTTATTGAACTTAATATAGCTCACCATAGAACTCTATTGTTGACTGTGTGAGCGGCTTAAGTATTAGGCAGTATTATATAGGCAAAATTGTTATCATATTGCAGCCATGTAAAACAGATTGTGGAGGGATTTATTCATCCATAGAGTGCACTTATAACTTTCTGGTCATGTTTAACCTGAGTAGCATGAAAACAATCAATTGTATATTTCACAGTAGAATAACTACATGGTGTGATTATACTCCATATTTAAGGAATGTAAACCCCATTTGTTCAACTTTGAGATTGACATTCCTGGAATGCAACTATTTTAGACACATCAAGTACAGATGACCGAACAATGTACCCAATTCACTGACCTTCCCTTTCACCAGGTCATAGAATACAGAGTCTTGGGGAGTCACATTTACTTGGGCTCCACAGCTACAGTAAAGTAGATCAATTTCTGTGTTTTTTTATTTGGTGATATAGCCTTACACACAGCAGGCATGTGATTTTATCCAAACATAGGCCAAAACTGGAAAATTACATTCCCAAAAATCGAAAATAACAGGAAATTACTTTTTATGAGACTTTGATGAATAGACTACTGGCGATTCAATTGTCTGCAATTGCCGAGAAACATTCCTATTTCATGTGGAGTCTCATCGGACACAGTCACTTGTGCTTGGTGAAACAGTAGCATGCAGGGAGGCATTTCACTTTCACAGTCACAACAGACTTCCTTAAACAGCATCTGGTGTGCTGAGAGACATCTAAGAACTTAATGAGGACATATTAGAAGGCTAAATATGCTCACAGCTAAATGGAGAATTTCAGCACTTTTAAGATATGTCTGGGCCACCCAAATTGGTACATTACAAAGGAGCACTAAAATTGTCAAGCTTTTACTTACAGCCCGATTTACTAGATCGTGATTATAAAGCATTCTTGGAACAGGCTGTAGTTTACAGATAAAGTCACTATGGATCTATCTATACAGCTATGGATTTTTGTGTTCTATTGTCTGTATGCCCACCACTGAGGTAGGATATGCAACTGCTACGTGACCCGTAGAGAGTCCCTACACAACCATTTTCCCCTCTTTCCTAGCAACTAATGCGATAGGGATATTCACTTCATATAGATTCTGGTGAGTTCTGTACTAGCTATATACACGTATATGATCCCTACAACTGATGGCGTTGTACAACTCCAGACTGTGTATGATCATGATAATTCAAGTCCTAAGTATAAAACAAAAACAAATGTGCATGGATCCTGGAAAAAGGACTGCTAAATACCACATAGGATTGCATTAATATATGAGGCTATTTAGCTATTCACATTAAGGGCTACGTTGTATATATTTGTGTACATAATGTTATCTGGATCCATGCAAGGATTCATGGCAGTTTTTTTTCTACTGGTACCCTATTTATTCATGTTTTACTCAAGATTGGATTTTTTATGACCATACACTTTCTGGAGTTGTTCTCACCATGGGTAACATAAATTCATGTATGTAGTATTATGTGATACTCAGGATCGACACCAGAATCTTGCGCCTTTTTTGTATGATTGATCACATGTTGCTGGGGAAGTTTTTATTTTTGTTAAATTGGATTAAATGTTTGTTTGGTATGGCACGCTATGACTGAATAATGGAAAAATAGTGAACTGCAGTGATGGATACGCATCAAGGTTTTACATATTAGGACTGGAATAAAGCTCACAGAGATTAAAACCTAGAGGTGTATCAGACAAATTTAAGTTCACTCATGGGTCTTTAAAGAGGACCTTTCACCTCCTGGGGCACATGTGGTGTAATACATTGCTAGAAAGCCATCAGTGCGCTGAATTCAGTGCACTATCAGGTTTCCCATTCTTTGCCCCCGCTGAAGAGCTATCGGTGCTATTACCATAGCTCTTCAGTGTCAGGAGGGCATTCCTGACAGATTGTCACTCCTCACAGTAGTGTCTATTGCGCTGTACTGTGAGAAGGGGCGTATGCAATGACTTTGAGCAGTGAGGAATGCCTCCCCAACTCCTGATAGTGCTCGTGCATAGACGGGCACTGGGGGGGAGGCGTTCCTCACAGTACAGCGCAATAGACGCTACTGTGAGGAGGGGCATTACCGCTGCAGTTTTACAGAAGTGCTTTAATTTTACCTATAGGGAAACCTCTGGTATTTCCATAGTTATAATTGACATGTTGAAATTTCCAAAAACATAACAAGGAAGAAAAGGAGAAGAAGAGGAGGAACAGGAAGAATCTCAGTAACTTAGGCAGGCTTACGGCAGGCTTACGGCACCTGACAGACAAACATGAGAGGTAGGTAGAGAAGTTACAGTGTTAGTGTCCTATACAAAATATAAAATGCTGTTTTTTCTGCAATATTTTTCACACAAAGCCTGCATATTTGTTTATATTTCTCTGCAGATATTCTACCTCTATTATTCTTATATGGAAAACTGCAACATTTCCGTTGGTATAATTGACATGCTGTGATTTACAGTGCAGTGCAGTGCTATTACTGACACCACTCCATTGATGCTGGCCTACAGTAGTTTCAACATCAGGCAGGACGGATCTGCCTCCTTCAGTTCCTCCTCATTGGACCTTTCCTGCTGGAGCTCCCACTATAAGATGGATAAATCCCTCTCACCCATCACCCACAAACCAAAGACCCAATATAGACTGTGTACTTAGGGATTTAAGTATCCATTGCAAATGATCTTATTTTTATGCATAATTAGCTTTTAGTTTTAGGTTACATATGAAAATTTAAATACATATTCTAGCTCTAGTCTTTGCCATCTACTGCACTTTCCTGGCTGTACTGTCTCATAGTGTAATAATCACATTGCTGTGCACTGTTTAAATAAGAATGTCACTTAAATCTCTTATTTCCTATCCTGTTCTTTCATGGTCTCCATATATGGAAATGCCTAAAGAGCCTCACTGCGCTAAACCTTCATAAATCTGTTTTTGCAGATTTGGCAGCTGTTCATAGAAATCATTGAAAGGTTCACTGGCCAAGTTTCTTAGTAGTTCTGACACAATCCTGGCATAACAACTGCTGAAAAGTATAATATATCTCTTCTTACCTCTTGTTCTTTTCATTTATTCTCATTTACATGTATCAATAAAAACCAGAGTCTCTTCTGGCACCTAAACAGGAAAAATACAAAGCTGGAGGACACAAAATGTTTTCCATTTTACTTTTCAATAAGATTTACTAATCCATTTAATTTTTATCTTGCTTTTATATTGTTATTCCACCAATTATTTTAAGGGTTTTATTTTATTTCTGTCCATATGTCATAGACATGTTAGACCTTCTAAATTGATAATAGTGAGATGATGAACAATAAAAAAGGGGAAATATACAGGTTTTTTAAAAAATTGTATTTTTTTTAGGCTTTGCCATTTTACTGAATTTGTATGGAGTTTTTATAACAGTACTGCCTCTTCAGTACTCTGTTTTAGCTGGGAGAATATCCACCAGAGACCTTCGACTACAATTGTGCAGGCAGATTTTTTTCCTCCAGTCAGCAGCGTAAATAACAAAGATTTGGCCCCATCCCCCACGTCATAGTGCCTCCTTTCCTGGCTGTCACACAGTATAATGCCCCATATACACACACTATAATGTCCCATAGGGGTCCCTCCACACATTATAATGTCCCATAATGTCCTAGTATAATGACGCAGCAAATAAGTGAGATCTAAGCTCTCTCTGTTAATGAACCTTTCCTTACTGTCCTGGAGGATAGAATCATTCTGAAAGTAGATCCAGCATTTGTTGCTAAAGTGGGCACTGACTTTCACAGCTCATAAGATGTTGTATTACACTCCCTTTGTAACAATCCAAAAAACAGGCTAGAAGAGCCGTTTCACGCCCTGGATGTACGTTGGGACCTTGATTCCCCTTTAACTCCAGCTCAATGGATTGACTATTGCACAACTATAAGCAAAGGCAGTTGGCAGGTCACCCTTATGGAATCTTCTCTGAAAATCCTTCACAGGACCTATTTCGTCCCCCATTCCTTGCATAGCTTTTACCCTACAGTCTCTGTTTTATAGGTTGAAAAGCCTTAGGAACTACTCTCCATATTTGGTGGTCCTGTCCTCATGCCGTCTCTTTTGGGTGGCTGTTCACAGAATTGCACAACAGTGTTTTGGACAGTCATTCCCATTGTCTGCTCCAACTTTTCTCCTTCGTCTTAAACCTGCTAGCCTCAAATATGCAAAATAGAAATTATTTCATTACATCCTGGTGGCTGTACAAATCCACATTGCCTTCAACAGGAAAAGACCATTTATTACGTTGACTGATGTTCAGGGAATTAATACTATAATGCCGCACAAAAATATTAAATGCCACCACCTCTGACAACCGCCCACTCTTTCATAATTTGGATGCCCTGGATTAATAGGTCCACCATCCCAGGTCTGCCATGTCTCCAGTTGTAATTCTGTAACAGGATTGCACATGGTGATCATATTCCTTCCCCTAGCAGGATCTGGTTTTCATCAAACCCTGATTGTTTACTTGCTTTATTTGAATTTTAAAATGTTTTATTTTATTATTATTTTTTCTTTTTTTGCAGTTATTGAACCTCATATAGATTATTAATGCAATGAATTATAATGCAAATCTTTTGTACTTTTACAGTACTTCTATTGCAGACTGCATAGAGCAAAATTCCCCTGTTGTACTCACAAAACCAGTACACCTGATGCACTCCTCATGGCCCCAGACCAGATGGCTGCATTTTCTTGCGCTTGCACAGTGTCTGGTTTCAGCCAATATAGCTCCACCCACACAATAGTGCAAACCTGTCCGAGAACGGCTCAAGGACCTGTGACGATGTCATCTCAGGTCCTTTAGCCTTAGGTCGTGAAGTCCGGGCATTTAGCGGCATAATAAGTAGCCTAAGTTTCATCCCAGGTCACAATCTACAGTATGTATGTGGCAAATGTCACCCAAATCCATTCAGCCGTTTTGGTGTGATTGAGGAACAAACATCCAAACACACAAACTTTCACATTTATAATATTAGTAGGATAACATACTGAAGGAATTGGTTATAGAAGCATTTCTTAACTACTGAAGATTTCAATGAACACAGTTGACATCATAATCCGGAGATGAAAAAAGACAAACAATTTCACCATAAAATTTCCAGGACCAGGTGCTCCCTCTAAAATTTCAGAGAGAAGAGTAAAAAGAAATATCAGAAGAGCCAAGGGCCCTCTGTAGAGAGCTACTGTACAGAAAGACCTGGAATCAACAGGTACAATTATTCCAAAGAAAACTATAAGTAATGTACTCAGTATCCATGGCTTATATGCACACACAAGACTCCATTGCTGAATAAATAGTAGGTTCAAGTGCGTTTAAAGTTTTCTCAACAAGATTTAGACACGCCTGTGAAATACTGAAAGAACATAGTCTGGTCAGATGAGACCACAACTGAACTCTTTGGATGCCATAATACACATATTGTTTGAAGGCCAAAAGACACTGCATATCACCACAAAAACACCATAACAACAGTGAAGTTTGGAGGTTGGGACCGTTTTTCAGCATACGACACTGGCAAACATATTTATGAAAAAAATAAATAAATATATATATATACAGTCCTATGAAAAAGTTTGGGCACCCCTATTAATCTTAATCATTTTTAGTTCTAAATATTTTGGTGTTTGCAACAGCCATTTCAGTTTGATATATCTAATAAGTGATGGACACAGTAATATTTCAGGATTGAAATGAGGTTTATTGTACTAACAGAAAATGCGCAATATGCATTAAACCAAAATTTGACCGGTGCAAAAGTATGGGCACCTCAACAGAAAAGTGACATTAATATTTAGTACATCCTCCTTTTGCAAAGATAACAGCCTCTAGTTGCTTCCTGTAGCTTTTAATCAGTTCCTGGATCCTGGATGAAGGTATTTTGGACCATTTCTTTCTACAAAACAATTCAAGTTCAGTTAAGTTAGATGGTCGCCGAACATGGACAGCCCGCTCTCAAATGATCTGAAAACAAAGATTGTTCAACATAGTTGTTCAGGGGAAGGATACAAAAAGTTGTCTCAGAGATTTAACCTGTCAGTTTCCACTGTGAGGAACATAGTAAGGAAATGGAAGACCACAGGGACAGTTCTTGTTAAGCCCAGAAGTGGCAGGCCAAGAAAAATATCAGAAAGGCAGAGAAGAAGAATGGTGAGAACAGTCAAGGACAATCCACAGACCACCTCCAAAGAGCTGCAGCATCATCTTGCTGCAGATGGTGTCACTGTGCATCGGTAACAATACAGCGCACTTTGCACAAATAGAAGCTGTATGGGAGAGTGATGAGAAAGAAGCCGTTTCTGCACGTACGCCACAAATAGAGTTGCCTGAGGTATGCAAAAGCACATTTGGAGAAGCCAACTTCATTTTGGAAACAAAGATTGAGTTGTTTGGTTATAAAAAAAGGCGTTATGCATGGCGTCCAAAAAGAAACAGCATTCCAAGAAAAACACTTGCTACCCACTGTAAAATTTGGTGGAGGTTCCATCATGCTTTGGGGTTGTGTGGCCAATGCCGGCACCGGGAATCTTGTTAAAGTTGAGGGTCGCATGGATTCCACTCAGTATCAGCAGATTCTTGAGAATAATGTTCAAGAATCAGTGACGAAGTTGAAGTTACGCCGGGGATGGATATTTCAGCAAGACAATGATCCAAAACACTGCTCCAAATCAACTCAGGCATTCATGCAGAGGAACAATTACAATGTTCTGGAATGGCCATCCCAGTCCCCAGACCTGAATATCATTGAACATCTGTGGGATGATTTGAAGCGGGCTGTCCATGCTCGGCGACCATCTAACTTAACTGAACTTGAATTGTTTGTCCAAAATACCTTCATCCAGGATCCAGGAACTGATTAAAAGCTACAGGAAGCGACTAAAGGCTGTTATCTTTGCAAAAGGAGGATCTACTAAATATTAATGTCACTTTTCTGTTGAGGTGCCCATACTTTTGCACCGGTCAAATTTTGGTTTAATGCATATTGCACATTTTCTGTTAGTACAATAAACCTCATTTCAATCCTGAAATATTACTGTGTCCATCAGTTATTAGATATATCAAACTGACATGGCTGCTGCAAATACCAAAATATTTAGAACTAAAAATGATTAAGATTAATAGGGGTGCCCAAACTTTTTCATAGGACTGTATAGATATATATATATTTATTTATTTTTTTACACACAGAGAACATATATATTTGAGGAAGAATGAATTCTTGATAAATAAAAAAAAATATGCTGCTGACTGCCAAGATGATGAAGATGAAATGATGGTGGACATTTCAAGCAGACAATGCTCCCAAACACACATCCAAGGAAACTCAATTGGTTTCAGAGAAAGAAAATAAAGCTGCTAGAATGGCCCAGCCACACACCTGACTTGAATCCAACAGAAAATCTATGGAAGGAACTAAAGCTGAGAGATCATAGAAAGGGCCCATGGAGCCTTCAGAATTTGAGGGGTGTTTGTGTGGAAGAATGGGCCAGAATCACACCTGAAGAATACAGTCCCTGACAAAAGTTCTGTCGCTTATCCATGTTGTGGAATCAAAAGTTTATAACCTGACTTTAAATTCATCTATTGGTTTTAGAAATGACTCATATAAAAGCTGAAACCCTCCCAAATGTTTTTTTTTTTTTTGTTAAGAAAATAAATTGGCTTCACTGCTGAAATATTGATCATTTAATGAACACAGAAAGGTCAGATTTTGGCAAGACAAAAGTTTTGTCGCACACAAAGTAATATGAAAATCAATCCAATAATTCAGTTCAAATACAAAGATATGTTTCCTAGCATTGGTGAATGAAGTTGTGGTGCTATTAGAGTCATATGTAATATTTTGTGTGACTTCCATGAACTTGAAGGACGGCATCCATGCGTTTCAACAATGATTCATACAATTTATTGATGAAGCCATCAGTAATAGCACAGAATGCAGTCTAACATGCCTCCCAGAGTTGTCTGCCAAGCTTCCTCTTTCATCCTACCCCAAACATGCTCAATGATGTTCATGTCTGGTGACTGGGCTGGCCAGTCCTGGAGCACCTTCATCTTCTTTGCCTTGAGGAACCAAGGCACCATCCTGCGGCAAAACGTGACCCCTTTTATGATTGGGAATGTAAGAGGAAGCTAATACTTCTTGATATTTTAGGCTATTGATATTGCCTTCCACCTTGTAAATGTTTCGCATACCCCCATACTGAATGTAACTCAAGACCATGATCTTACACCCAGAAAACAGTTAAGTTTGGTGGTGGAATCTTGGATCCATACGGGCTCCAGTAGGTCTCCTGCAGTATTTGTGATGGCTGTGGTGTAATTCAACTGAAGATTCATCTGAGAAATGCACCTTCTGCCACTTTTCCAGCATCCATCCGTTTAGTAGGCTGTGGGCCTTTAATTTCTTTTTGTTTAGTGCTGGCTCCTGGGCACTAATTCGACCATGGAGTACATTTTGAGGCAGAATCCTACAAACTTTTCTAGTTGACACAGGGACTTAAGGTGACCAGGCCTGTTGGAGCTCTGCTGCAGTGGAAGAGGGGCTGGTTTTGATTTTCTAACCAACAAACGTTCCTCCTGAGCAGTTGTCTTGTGGGGTCTGCCGGACCTGGGCTTGTCAAAAACATCTCCAGTCTGTTCAAATTTTTTTTTTTTTAATTCTTTGTACTTGACATTGAGACACATTAAAGGTGCCAGCCACCTCTGCAGTGGACCTGGTCTTCAGCTTCTTGATAATCAAGGCTTCGGTCGCAGGGTTGATTTTTGGCATGTTGTCAGAGGTGAAGTTGCAGTTCAAGTGAAGGTTTGGGGTGCTGGAATTCTTTTTATAAGCACCCACTAATTAACCGATCAATTGGTGAGCACCGGCATTCTGTACACTAGGATTGAGGGCATCACATGACAAGGCGACAAAACTTTTGTCTTGCCAAAATCTGATCTGTGTTCATTAAATGATCAATATTTCGCCATTGAAGCCTATTTATTTTCTTGATAAAAACACATTTGGGAGGGTTTCAGCTTTCATATGAGTCATTTGTTATACCAATAGATGACTTTAAAGTCAGGTTATAAGCTTTTGATTCCACAACATGGATAAGCGACAGAACCTCTTGTCAGGGACTGTAGATGTGACTAGTTTCTCCATACAGGAGGGGTCTCGAAGCTGTCTTCACCAATAAAGGCTTTTATACAAAGTATTAAATACATTTCAGTAAGCGTGTTTAATACTATATCCCCATGTCATTTCTCATTCTAACTTAATTTATGGAAATCTGTGGTTTGATTTCTTTGCCTGTGTGGTTTGGATGGGTTAATACAGACATCTGGTGAGAATGTTATGTCAATAGCACTTTCATATACATTTAATTTAGACTGTGAGCCCTATATCAGACAGTAACAGACAATATCTGTAAAGTGCTGCAGAATATGATGGCTCTATATAAATAAGCAAAATAACATAATAAATAATACTTAGAAAATTGGTGATGCGTTCAAAATTTATTTCAGCCACTGTATGTCAGCAATATAATATTTAAAGTGTGGCATGCCTGATAATGAATGTACTTTATGGTACAGACATGTCTGAAATACGCACTGTACTGGCATGTTAGGCTAGGTTCACATCTGCGCACGTAAACCGGGAAAGCCATACTGCTAGAACCCACTGGTGTCTCTGTGCAGGACTTTTCTCTCAGCCGATTTTGGATGGTTTGGTGGCAAATTCTCCTGAGACTTTGGCACAGATGTGAACCTAGCCCGAGACATTCATAGATCATGGATTCATAGTTACACAACTATGACTAACAGCATTGTTCTAAATAATGGAGGTGTAAGGCTAGGGTCACATTGTTGCACTGCTCTCAGTCGTTCGAGTCCATTACACATCAGTTTTTGACTGTAGTGTGTATGAGGCCTAAGAATCTAGTAGGTAATATAAGAATATAACTTGGGCATTTGGGTAGAAGTGCTTTATATTTCAATGTATGATTTTATATTTATAAGCTTGGATAAAGTATTGTCCTAATTCATAAAGCACCTGGATTATGAGACAGAAGGACAACTATATTTTCTGATAAACAGCAGGGTAGCACTTTCTGCAGACTATTAAAAGCGACTCATCTCAGCCTCTGGGAAAAATGAAACAAGATAGATAGTAACAAGATTCACACAAAAGAATTGTCTCCTCTAAAAGCTCCACCACCTGTTACAAAGGCTGGAAGTTCTGGTAGATGAATGCACTGGATAGTTCTGTGTTCCTTCATTTCTCCGCATCTTCTTTAGCTCATAATCCTTAGTTGTGTGAAAGAACTATATTGGATCTTTGTTTGAATACTGAACAATATGCAGAACAACAGTAACTGGACTGGAATCACACATGCAGTTTTGGTAGACTTTGTGCAGTATTACATTTTTGCAATTTTTATTAAATTAATGACTACCAGAATTTGATTCAAAATGATTACGAATTTTAAAAGGAAAGACAGAAACTTCTCATTCCTATTAGATCTACTTCTGACTTAAATTTTGGCTCAAAAATGCATAAAAACTTGCACCTCAAACTGTTTGAGGTGCAAATTTTTTATGCAATTTTTTAAGCCAAAATTTAAGTCAGAAGTACAGTAGATCTAATGGACATGTTTGACATTGAGATTATGCCATAATGCAGCATCTGAATGCTCATTTGGGTGCACATATTTTCTTAGTAGGGAGAGGGGGAAGAACCTACTGACATGCGTCTATGGAAGCTGCTAAACTTTCATAAAGCGAAGTCTTTCTTAAAGATTGGACGTGTTTTAAATCCAAATGTCCAATCCTTTTTCCCCCACAATATTTTCCTTTAGAGTAAAAGTCAATGTGTGACTTATTACTTTATATTTTCTCATCCTTTAAATAATTATTCTCTCCATCACCCTTCAAAAATGTCACAAGAAAACTGATGAAACCAATCACGTAATTTCAGGCATTATAAAACTAAGACATAACTGATGTGAATCTAACCTTAAACTCGGTGAAATTTAGAATTGACCAATATTATAGTATATAACATGATATCATTAATATTATGTTACAATCTCTTTTTTTAGATATAAATTCCAGAAACGGTAAAATTATTAGGCAAAAATAGAAATAAAAGGAATCATTTTGCTAAATTTACGTTTAAAATAAGATACACAGAAAAAAAAATCTTTATTGAAATATTTGCCTATGTTATTTGCTTTTAGGCACCTCCATTGTTTACCTTGAAAGTCTATACCTTAAAAGTAAGTAATACATTTGTGATTATGGCAGGACCTTCTTTAAAGGAATCCAGCCATTGTGTCCTCTCTTTATGACCTTAATTGGCATCACATTTGCAACGCAGTAAGAATCCCCTGGAGAGTCCTTGCCAAAGACTTGTTTTGAATTAAAGTCCTAAATGATCCTTGCTGAAACCTTAGTAGACATAAACAGACAAAATGTAGCTCTGTGCAGTCTAATGTGGCTGGAGAGCGGACATGAATGTTATGCTAGAATAAAGCTTTGTTCTATTTCAGAGACACACCAAGTTCTGGCTGAACCCTGCAGATGCCAGCTGTGAATTTCATTTATTGTCTGAATGGTATGGTACGTCCAAACAATTTAGGTCACTTTTTGGCAATTATTTTCTACCTTTACTTTTATTTTAATTAGACAATTTGTCACTATGTAGTAAATATAAAGGAGTTGTCTTTCAGACAATAATGAAATGTTACTTGAGATAATTTACAGCATACACACATTTTATCATGGACATTTATGAATTATGAAATAAAATTCTGAAAGCATTCCCTGTGTCTAGCTATGGTAGTGAACAACATGGCTAAGTACTTGCTAGGTGTAAGCTTGCCAAGATTCATGTTTGGAAAGTGATGTCTTTATGAAGCGTTTCAGTCATGTGTGTCCTTTAACATAAAAGAGTTGTTTGCTATTCTGATACAAGCCTATTTGGGTGTAATATTTTACCCAAATTAGAGTGTGACTCTTTTAAGAGGTGTAAACTGAAGTTCCTTTTTCCCCAATGTAAAATCTGTAATGGAGCCCCCACCTACTATGCTGGTGTCGTCTTATGTGGTCACCTTAGCCACCAAAGGACCCATGAACATCTGCTATAGCTATTCCCCTGATCATTTGATTTGGACTGCTAAATGCAATACAGTTTATCAATTACTATGTATCATCTCATATTTAAATATCTCCTAAATCTAGAACCTTGATGGGGCTGCTGGGACTAAGGTTTCTGTTTACATTGTGAATCAAATTGGCAGGAAACTCTGGACTTTGTAAAGATGGATCAGGAATCCTTCATCTTTCAATATAGCTGAAAATATTCAGAACTGTTTGCAAATTGAGCATTTTTGGGAGTTGTTTGGGTAAACTCGGAATAGTTGTTGTTCGGAAAAAACAAACAACAAGAACAAAAACGCTGCAAATGAGGTTAATGTGTTGGCTAGCAACTGCGACAAAATAAGCAGTTTTTCAGCAGGCATAAGTAACAAGCTAATTTTTGGAAGAAACAAACTACAGTGCATTTTCCTCAATATATTTTTTCGTACAATGTGTAGATGAGATTTATAAAAAAATCTCCTCCATTTTGCTGGAACTTCTCAATTTAAAGCCCATGTAGCAAAACAAAGCTGAAAAAAAAAAAAACTGCTCTGGAAAAAACACAGCAGAAACGCATTGCGTTTTTTTTCCACCTAGCTGTTCCATTACTTGAATAAGGAAGGACTGAACAATTGAGAGGTACAACCATTTAGACCCTCCCTGCAATCTCAAGGACTTGGTTGCCCTGCCTTGATCATGCGAGATCACTTACTATTAAAGTATGTGAAATATCTGGAAACAGGTTATTCAGCAGACCTCTGCCAATCCAGTGGAGATCTCATACAAGCCATATGGAAGACTTGTTTAGGCAGGGTTCACAGAGGTTGGTTTATGATTGACTTTGTGGCGGAGTTTGGATGTTTTCTCCGTTTTATACCTTCTTCTGTGCGCCTAATTTATTAATTGCTTGCTCCATTATTATTATTATTTTTGGTGTAGCAGTTAATGCACTTTTTTTTAAAAAAAGTGACAAAAGTGCCTTGTTACATCTTCACCCCTATAGTATTCCACCTATAGTTAGAAGTAACCCGTTGTCATGGACAGTAATCCAAGCATGGCGTTCTATTAAGGAAGCCATATGGCCTTTGGCTTCCTTTTACTAGTAATCTGTCCTTTTTTGAAGGCAAAACAAAACAATTTTACACTCTTTTTAAAACATGGTTGTGATTTATTGGAGGATATCTATGATCCTCAAGGTAGAATGTTGTCCTATGTTTCTGCATTCAAGAAACATCCATGTTTAGTACGACAACAGTTCACTTATCTACAAATGAGCTATTATATACTGTAAATAGGTTCATATACCACAGACAATTCCATAGCCCATAAGATAGAAAAGCTTGTTCTGCTCTAACCTCTACAGGTGGCATATAGGACCATTCGAAGTTGTATTGACTGGTTCACTATGTTAACAGGAGCTGCTAGGTGGACGTTACAACTACCTTCTTTTACAACTAAGGACCTGCCACAATTAAATGAAATAAATAGATTTTGGTTAGTACATACTAAGACATGGCCCTGCTAATTTTTCATAAAGTATAGATCACCCCACTAATGCAATCAAAAAATGTCACCCCATATTATTTATTCCTGCGCCACAAGAAATTATATTTAGCATTATTTTTGGAGTTGCCTGTTCACATAAGTTTTATGGACTTCAGCTCAGGAATATCTTGTTTACGCTTTCAACATTTGACTCCTAAATGGGCAATTTTTAATATCATAGGCCGGTGTTGTTACTACTACCCAAAATAGAAACAAATTGA
The DNA here is from genome assembly GCF_031893055.1 of Leptodactylus fuscus. Taxonomy (NCBI): domain Eukaryota; kingdom Metazoa; phylum Chordata; class Amphibia; order Anura; family Leptodactylidae; genus Leptodactylus; species Leptodactylus fuscus. The sequence continues at coordinate 139,084,441 of NC_134268.1, forward strand.
CAGAAGGATTCTCTCAAGCCTGGATCCGTTTAGAAACCAGAGACCTCAGAATATTAAGAAATTGTTGTTTGATTCTATTAATTATATGGCATGGTATGGTATGGTTTGGAGCTTGTGCATGGCTGACAACTTATTTTGTTGGTATGTTGCTTTATTTTTGTTTGGCAGGTAGCGACACGTGGGGGGGGGAGGTGGAGTATGGCTTTACTGTATTTTGTTACGCTTTTTGTGTTTGTTCTTTTTGGATTTTCTTTGTATTATACCATTTGTTTTATATTTAATGTGAGAGTGAAATCTTATTCATTGTTATTTTTTTTATATAGAAACGTTTAATAAACAGATTACAAAAATAAGTGACCTGAAATGTGGGCATGATTTACTATATGAATCTTTTTTTAATAAGTTGTAACATTTTTGCACAAGCATATGCCACTGCTAACTTGGCTTAAAAAAACCCACAAAACACCAAAAATCTTTTGTGAACTCTAGGGCTTTCCACCTAGAGAACTGTGACAAGTTCATGAGCCAGTTTGAGACATTTTAATACATTTGTTGCAAAAAACACACATAGTCAGAAAAACGGCAGATAAAATTGCACCATGGTGTCTTGATGAAAAACAGCACTTTTTTTTTGACAAGCATTTAAAAATAAATAAATAAATACAATAACGCCCCATTGTGTTCTTAGGATGCGTATTAAAGTAATTCATTTTTCAATCCTGCTTGTGTAAGCTCTAGAACCTTTTCTAGTAACAGTACATACAGATAGTAATGTTCTGTCATTGAGTATTTGATCAGTGAACCAAATAAGTTTAGGTGATGTCTGATTTAGATTCCTAAATTAATAAAAATGTTAAACCCAGCAATATTATATAGTTTTTGAAGAATAGGGAACAATGTCCACTTTTAGGCAAACGTAGCCTTTTTTTTTTTGCTGCAGATTTTGTCGCAGTTTTTTGAACCAAAGTCAGGAGTGTATTTAATAGAAGGGAAATGTCTAAGCCGTTCCTTTTGTATTTTCCTTTTTTTTTTTCAAGCCACTCCTGAATTTGCCTAAAAAAAAACCCCAAAAAAACAAACAGCAAAATCTACAACAACAAAAACCGAACACTGTGTTTCCGCAACGTGGGGCTTTTGCCTTAGGCAGAGGCCCTAAGTTGAGGAAAAGCTGCTTTTTTTATTGCAGATTTTACTGCAATTTTTAAAGGGAAAGTCAGGAGTGATTTGGGAAAAAAAAAAAAAAAAAAAGGAAAATATAAAAAAAAGGAACCGCTTACACATTTCCCTTCTGTTAAATACACACCTGGCTTTGGCTCAAAAAACTGCAACAAAATCTGCAAAAAAAAAAAAAAAAAAAAGCTTCAAAACAAATGGGAAATATACAGGAAGCACTTATAAACAAAGATTAAAACACTTCTACAGAAAAACACATGACAAAAATTGTCCTTACACTGGGAATAAATAACCAGTGATCAGCTTGATAAGTGGTAAGACCCAGATGATATCTAAGAAGTAGGTTCTGGAAACACACTGCACTCCTGAAGGAATTCAGAAATATTCAGAATATGCTAGGCAACTGCTTGAATAGAAGTATACTAAAATAATGATCAAAAATGCTCCCACCTGGTGACAATCTAGAAAAATACAGGAGCTATTGTGCAATATTTCTTATTTTCTGCAAGTAGGATACAAATGGGTTTGCAGTTATCAGCAGACAGGTTGTAGTCTCGTGTTCAGAAAATGCTGTTTGTAGTCCATCTAGGGAAAGCAGCTACATACCAGCATTCACCTGCGAGCCATGGGGAGTACTCAAATAATACTATCCAACAGATCTGCTGTTCAAGCAATTCTCTTTCAATATTCTTAAATTATTCCAGACACAAAAAGTTTTTTTTACCAAATATATAAAAAAATATTTAACACATGGATGTGAATATTTACAAACCAACAGATAAAAAACCCTACAGATTTCCCATAAAAAAAAACAACTGTCTGCGTGTTTTGACAATGTGAAATATTCTTCTAGACATCTGTACGACAGAGACAATAAGTGCAGGCAGCACTTTTTCTACCTTGCTGAAAGTCTTCTAGTTCTTGCACTTCTCAGTATAGTTTACCTGCTGTCTATTCACTATAAAAGCGATTCTCAACCTTATTGCCACAGGATACACATGAAAAATGTGTATTAGGGGATCCTGTAATGCAATTTCTGTCTTTGTAGTGCGATTTTGGTCAGAATGAAAACAGTTTACCTCCCCTGTGGTAAAGGGAACAGGTTTTGGTTTTCATTTAGGCGACACTTGAGCAGGTTTCATAGGGAATACATATAAGAAACAATGCTCTAGAAGTACGATAATGCAGAATCCTAATCCAGAGCAAGTTATCAAACCTTCAAGTGCTAGGACATAAGGCGTAGTAAATAAGTACATGGTACAAGTGAGCTCACTATACACAATGGTGCAGCCTCTCAAGTCAGGCAGCACTCTACTACAACAGAGCCAGAGCTTTGCATTACCTTTTGGAGAGCCCCTTCCAGCAGAGGCAGATCACACTCCGCTTGTTTCTTGCTATTCTTCTTATGACAGCAGGAAAAATACACTCCTCTCATGTTTTCCCAAGAAACCCCAGTTTAACAAAATACAGAGGTTACACAAGACTGCACAATCCAAGTTCCAGTGAATTGCTTCTCTCCATACTGAGCACCAGTGCTGAAGATGTATTCACCTAATGCAAGCTAACAAAGTGATGTCAACTCACACCCCTTCTCCTCCACACCCACCAGCCTCTAATCCTTGCAGCTCAGGGATTGGCTGGCTCTTTCACCCAGGAGACTCAACTTGGCATTTCAGATGTCAACATGCGTTTCCAACACATAGCTGAACATCCATCTGGTGTAGATCCCTGTACCTTCTGCAAGTTCTGTCTTAGTTCTGTCATGTAGATGTCAGCATGGAACAACAATGAGTTTTATTAGGAAATGTCTTAGTTATTTTCTGAATAGGGAGAGGGAGGTGATACATAAAAGGAGAGTATTGCTTTTTAGACTTCTCGCCACTTCTAGTGCCATTGCTCCAGTGCTTACCATGAGTCTATGTTTACATTGTAACAATTGCAAAATGTCCTTGTATCCCATGTGAATGGCCTCAGTGCTTTATAACATGAGACTGTTGAGCAGTAGTGTATTAATTGAAGTCGCAGGGGAGAGCACCATGACCAGGTCCTGAGGGGTACAGGACCCACGGCTAGCTGGAGATGGCCAGGGTCCCAGACCACCAGAAGTCAGGGAAAGCCTGGTTGTTAAAGGGGTTGTCTGGGATAACAGCAAATTCTACCTATAAACTAAACTACTTCCCCCACCTAACTTCTAAATTACATCCATAAAGAATATGTATAATTACATGTGACCGTCTCCCACATTGGAAGCTAGGTATTATGCTATGAGACTGAGGGGGGGGGGGGGGTTACCAGTGAGCAGGATAGCTAGTTTAGCATAGCTAGGGCGGGATAGCTTAGTGTAGTTTAGCTACGGAGACAAGGAGGGGGTGTAACAGTGAGAGAGAGGGGAATAGTGACAGGGAGGTAGTGTGACAGGTACGCAGGAAGTTACATAGTAGGAAGCTACACAAATAAACAAATGCAAAACATACCACAGACACCTAGAAATCACTCAAAATCACTGCAATGTTAACCAATTAATAACACTAACAGTCCTTTTTAAAAAATAAGATTTTTTTGCCCAGAAAACCCCTTTAAGGGTAAGTAGGCCATATCAGCCTCAAAATCCTGACCAAAAAGACGGCTCCCATTGAAATGAGCAATGGGAGCCGCTCAGGAGTTTTTTCCGGGAGCCGTTTCTTCCGGCTCCCAGAAAAAAGAAGCAAGATGCTCATTCTTCAGGCTCGACCTCACGATTCGACCTGAAGACACTCCCTCCTCTGGACTAGGCCCATTCATTGGTCTTTTGCAGTGCACCGGCTTTCAGTTGCGCCTACCCGGCTTTTGGACCAGAACCTGAAGCGGCCGTGATCGCAATTAAGGAAAGCCTGGTTCCTCGACCACTATATATATTGTTAATGCAAAGGAGTCCGGCATTATGTGATGTCTATACATGCCGGGCCCTTTTTCAATAATAGCCACCCCAAGAGAGGTGATTAAATATAACAAATACTCATACTTACCTCTCCTGGGACACTGACGACTCCCAGCATCTTCTTCGGGGCTCTGCCAGCCTGTGACTGCAATGCCCCACATGACATCAGCATAACCCATATGACCGGTAAGGCCCAATCAAAGGACCCAGCAATAACATCTGCGGCACATAATCTCAGTCGCATGCAGAAGAGAACTGAAGAGGATGCTGAAGACAGCAGGATGGAGTGAGGATGCCCAGGAGAGGTGAGGTAAGGTGAGTATAAGGGTTAGTTATTTTCCATCACCTCCCCATGGCCTCTGATTATACTTTGGGGCCTGAGGTGACCCTAGTGTATAATACTAGCACTAAAATGAATCAGAGTGCCGAACCTCACAAATATTTGTTGAATTTTGTGGGATTCACTGAAAATCTTAAGGGGGAATCTTGGGAGCATTTTATACTGTTTGGTTCCACTGTGGGGAGCACATTATAGTGTATGTGGACACTGTGGAGCATATTATATTGTATGAGGCCACTGTGGAACATATACTGTGTGTGGGCCATTGTGGGGAATATTACACTGTGTGGGGGCCACTGTGGAGCATATTATAATATACCTATGGACAATAGCACCCTCTATTGTAAATTTTTTGTACTTACTCCCTTGTCTTTTACTGAACTACTGTTTCACCCATCTGCGCCTGTTTCAGTATATATATGGTAAGGCTTTGGTTTTATTATTCTTTATGTTGTGGGCTGCCGTGTCCCTATATTTTCCTAGGTCTTGGAATGATATACGGTGGATCCTTTGGGATTTCCAGGGCTTTCTCCTATTTGGTTGTATTTTAAAATATTTATTAAATGTTGCATTTTATTGATTATCATTTAGATTTAAGGAGATAATCTACGGTACATATGATATATTCTTTGTTGTGATTTCACTGTCGAGCATATCATTCTGTGTGGAGGCCACTGTGGAGTATTATACTGTGACAACCATTGTGGAGCATATTATACTGTGTGGGGGCTACAGTGAAGCATATTACACTATGTAGTTCCCTTTTTTATTTATATCACACACCATTTATTTTATAGCAGACATGTGATATTATCACAGGCTGTAATTACATTGCATGGTCACTATAAAACAGATCTGTGCAATGTAAATAGCAATGGGGTGAGGGTGCTCGCAAAAACACCATGGTTCCTTCAAACAGTTGATTAGCAGGGGCCCTGAGTGTTAAATCCCCACTGATCTCTTTGATCTCTTAAGCCTCGTTCAAATCTGCGTTGGTATTCCTTTCGGGGGAGTCTGCAAGCGGTGTGCCAGTTAAAGCACATGGACCCAATAGACTATAATGGTTTCCGTGTGCTTGCTGCCAGATTTCCGCACAGAACATGCGGACAGGAAAGTAGTTCACAATCTACTTTCCTGTCCACCAGATTCATGCGGGCAGCGCACGGCAAGCACACGGACTCCGTTTTAGTCTATGAGGTCCGTGTGCTTTTACTGAACAGCGCTTGAAGTTGCGTTCGTTATTCCGTTCGGGGGGGGGGGGGGGGGTCCTTGCGCGGACTCCCCCGGATGGAACACCAACTCTGATGTGAATGAGGCTTTAGACTGTTATGTATCCATACTGGGCACTGCATTGCTCGCTCACCATATTCTTGATTACTGCACTTGTGGGTACTATAGTTGTATGGGCCATTTTAATGTTAACAATTCCAGGAGCCATGCTGCTCACTTGCCATACATAGTGTAGAGGTGGGTTTAGGTAGGGCAGTGGTGCACATCGTACAAAATGCGAGCAGCATGGCATTATTATTACTTGTTGCCGTGCTGTGTCGGTACAGCTGATTTGCATGGGTCCTGTGGTCGGCTCTTGGAAATGATTCCACTGGTGGGCCATAGACATCCCAGTTTGACAATGCACTAAGACCTGGAGCCAGCCCTGCCTGGTGGAGTAAAAAGATGTTCCATACAGCCTATCTCTGCTTTCTAAGGAGGCTGGTACGGAATGTATAATGTGACTTATGAACTAACTGAACTGAATGAACTAAAGACAAATCATGAAGGTCTAGTTCAATCAGATGCATATGGCTGGGCTCAGCAGTAACACTTAGTAATGGTAGATTAATGAATGGTAGAATGGACTTCTGGTGTTTTATTACAAAAACAGGTGAGTTGCAGGATGCTATGCACACAGACTCTCTTTCAATCACACATGAGTTTTTCCACTTTGATTTTTCAGCATTTGGAACTAAAAAGCAAGTCTAGAGGAGAGGCTGCTGTGATGAACCTCTCCCTTCTCCCGTCCACTCCATGATGAATTTCAGGAATGTAAACTACCGTATTTTCCGGACTATAAGGCGCACATAAAAACCTACGATTTCCTCAGAAATCGTAAGTGCGGCTTATAGTCCGGTGCGCCTTATATATGGATGGAAGCGGCGGCAAAGTCTGCGTGCTGCTTCCATACATACATAAAAGGCAGGTTTTTGCCCATAGGTGAAGCTCTGGGTCTTCCGGTGTAATGGGCTGCTGTTGGAGTTCAGGCTAAACCCGTCTGGGCTCCTGCATGCCAAGCCACACTCCTCCTTTGTTGCAGATTTTGCAAAACTTTGTAAAACTATATAATAATGTTATAAAAATTTGGTATCAGCATTATTGTACTGCTGAAAAAACCAAGGCTAAACACAAATTTTGGCCATTAGTCCTGTTATGCATCCAAAGATCAGTTTGTCACCCTATGACTCCTCTACTAATATAGGTAAATGGAGTTACATTGCAACCCTGAGGAAGCAGCAACCAGAGCAGTTTTAAAACATTGATGGACCCAGTGCAAAGGTTTCATAAGTGGCCTCCCCATCATCCATCACTACTTATAAATACCTGACCTGAAAAAATTGTAATGCCCCCGCATAGTATAATGTCCCTTAGTGGCCCTCACACAATAAAATGCCTCCTTAGTGCCCCCATACATTATAATGCCCTTCAGTGACCCATCACACACCCAGCATGCATCAGACTTGAACCTGTACTCCGTGCAGTGAACCCTGTCAAAGCATTTTTTTTTTACTTCATAAACATTGCCATAGTTTCACAATTCATTATGTGACCGATTGAATGGTGTCATTAAAAATTACAATGACAGAATCTCCATATGGCTATTTCAACAGAAAGATTAAAATAGTATGGCTCTTACAGGCAGTCAGTGAACTCTGCTTTATTCAGTAAAACTGGCCATATATGTTCTTTAGGTGTAATCCATGGTTCAGACATTATATGTTATTCTAGAAGAGCTGAGTGGTTATGCTGTGCATAGATATAGGGGGTGTCATTGTCGGTTAAATGAATGATTTAATGAATCGCAAACTTTATCTTTACAGAGCCTGTATGTTCCCACCATAGAAAAAAATGTATTGTGAACCTAGCCTTGGATAAAGAAATATATTTTCTGATGTGGTTTTTAATGTTAAAATGTGCAATGGCAGCACAGTAAAAATATAGGTACAGGGACTTGTCACCCTTGTATTTAGCCCGGTAGTGAGAAGCACTGTTCTAATGAAAATGTGGGAAATTGTGTGAAATTAGCATTTTGCTTTGTTCTGCATTTTTCACAGCTGTCCATATAGATATACTGTTCCTAATGTATTTATGCATGTTTAATGTGAGAAAATTTCACCAAGAAGTCTTTACAAACAAATAGCCCTCAGGGTACGTTTCAAAGGGCCATGAAAAATTACAGAACATTATTTAAAAAAAAAAAAAAACATTGATTAATTCTGTTCTACAACACTGTTCAGAATTAGATTTCCGCAGTAGTAAAATGTTGTCTGAATATAACTAAGCTAGCATGATACAAAAAATTGTATTATTCATGTCTTGGAGAAAACATGACAGATGACATTTTTGATGGCTGTAATGTCTGCTAAAAATTGTCATTAATGTGTATTTTTGACAATCATTTTGCTTCTGTTTTTCCGTTTTTGAAGGCGAAGTGTCATCGGTTTTCTAACTATCAGTTTAAACAATGGATGAATTTCGTTGGTCTGTTTTTTATTTCAACCCACTGATCCTTTTTTAGCAGTCATGGATGACAATCCATTTTACATCAGTTAAAAACAGATAAAGATATTGCAGGTCAGTTTTTTTGACAGCCGTTAAACAGACCATCACAAAAACATACAAGTAAATGGGCACATTAAATTCAATGTGTTCTCAAATGGACATGTGATGGACGCTACAAAAATGACAGTCATGTCCGTTTTTCACTGTTGTGTGTAAAGGACTCAGGCTATATTCATACAACACAAAATTAGTGACGCATACTAAATTATGTAAATTAAGCATCATACTGTCCCATAGAATAAGGGTAATATAATATATATGTTGTATGGAGAAAGGTAAAAAAATTTAAAATGTTACAAAGCAATGCCAGAGTTTATGGGGTTTTTTTTCCAATGCCCCCCAGAAAGAGTTAATAAATTTTCATCAACAAGTTATAATCACCCCACAATAGTTTATTTACAAAATGCATCTCATTCTGCAAAAAAACAAGCTCTGATATGGCTACATCACAAAAATAAAAAATACAGCATGTACCATATGTCACCCCTTAGGGTATTCCACTTTATTGGCACCTCAGGGGCTCTGCAAACGTGACATGGCATCTAAATACCAAATCTGCGCTCCAACAGTCACAGCAATTTATGCCAACATATATGAGACTGTTGTACCCAGCATAACATACTTAACAATGTCACATGTGGGTATAAAATGGTATAAACTGGGCACACAATTGGGTACAGAAGAAAGGAGTGCCATTTGGGTTTGGAGCACAGATATAGATGGTTTTTGGACGCCATGCCACTTTTGCAGGCGCTCTGAAATACCAATAAAGTGAAATCCTCTGAAACATGACCCCATTTTGGAAACTACATCCCTGAAGGAATTTATCCAGGTGTAAAGTGAACATTTTTAACTCCAAGTGTTGGATTAATTTATTTTTCAGAAATTAATGTGAATTCATGGTGAAAAGTGAAAATGTGATAAGTGAAAATTCATGGTTAAAAGTGAAAATGGCAATGGCTGGGCGCAGAAACGCTCTGGAAAAACTGCAATTTTCAGTGTTAGCTGCACATTCATTTTTGGAAACCAATTTAATGCCACTGTCAAGGGTTAAAAATGCTCGCTATGCCACTTGATAAATTCCTTTACAAAATCAGGAAACAGAGGAACATAACTGGAGAGCTAACCTTTCTGAGCGCCACAATCTGGGCATGACTTACCATTCACTGAAACTACATATATAAGGGAACATTTCAATTTTCAATGTGCATCAACTGTACATTTATTTTTGGAATTCATCTCTTAAGGTGAAAATGCTCATTATGCCCCCTTGATAAATGTAACATAGCACCAAAAAACTGGGCAATATCTGGCCTCTGAAAGCCAAACAGTGCCCTTTGCTTTCTGAGCCCTTACATTGACCCATTCAGCAATTTCAACCACATGTGAGGTATTGCTGTGTCCAAGAGAAATTGTGTAACAAACTGTGGGGGGCTTTCTCTTCTTTAACCCCTAGTGAAATTGAAAAAAAATAGGGATTAAGCTATATTTCAGTAATTGTTCATTTTCACATCCCAAGGTTAATAAAATCTATGAAACAGCTATGGGGTCCAAATGCTCAATAAACCTCTTATAAATTCCTTGAGGGGTGTAGTTTCCAAAATGGGGTCACTTTTTGGGGGTTTCCACTGTATTGCTACATTAGGGACTCTGCAAATGTGACATGGCCTCTGAAAACCTTTCCCACGAAATCTGCTCATAAAACACTCACATCCACAAGTGGGGTATTTCAGTATTCAGGAGAAATGCATAACAAATTGTGGTATGCATTTTTACCTTTAACCCCTGAATGTGAATTTTAGGACTAAATGAAATGTCTAAATGTCACCTCTATATTGTTTTAATTTCTGTGAAAAACTTAAAGGGATTCTATCATTGGGAAAACTCATTTTTAACTAAGCATATATCTGCATAGCCTTTAGAAAGGCTATTCCAGACATACCTTTAATTTGTTAATCCTCTCAGCTGTTTTTGAACTCATCAGCTGACTCATAAACATCCCTGCTCTCACCTCCCCCTGTGTACACATAACACACAGTACACACTGAACTTCCAGTGCTCTGAGATGGCTAATTAGCATATCAGTAAAAACGGGCTAGTTATAAAAACGGCTGAGAGGATTAACAAATTAAAGGTATGTCTGGAACAGCCTTTCTGAAGGATATGCAAATATATGCTTAGTTAAAAATGAGTTTTCCCAATGATAGAATCTCTTTAAAGGCTTAAAAAAGTTTCCAAATGCTGTTTTGAATTATGTGAAGGGTGCAATTTTGAAAATGGATGAATTATTTTAATATATAGGCCTTTAAAATGTCTTTCAGAACTGAAATGGTCCCTAACAAATAGGAAATGGGAAATTTTTTTGCAAATTTGGAAATTTGCTGTTCGACTTGCAAGTCTTCAAATGTCCAAAATAAATGATGTCAATACAAAGCAGAAATATTGTAGTTTATTATATTTGGTGGCATGACTTTCTGAGAAGCAGAGCATTTCACATTTTAAAAATTGCAAATTTTTCAAAATTTCTATCAAGTTTACTATTTTTCTTTATAAATAAATGCAAAAAATATTGCTTAAAGGGGCTCTATCAGTAAAATCATGCTGATAGAGCCCCACATATGCGTGCATAGCCTTTAAAAAGGCTATTCAGGCACCGTAAATGTTATATTAAACTACCCCCCCCCCACCCGTTTTAAAAAAAATAACCTAAAAAAAAATGTGCTCTACTTACGGGTCGTGCACGCTGGGCGGGCATTCTGGGTGTGTCTTCATCTTCTTCCCCGCCTCTTCTTCCTCCGATGTCCTCCGGTCCCGTCTTCTTCCAGCGCTCGCTCGCGGACACTGATATGAAAAAACGGCCTGGGCGCATGCGCAGTAGCATGCGGCTTCTACTACGGCTACTGCGCATGCGCCCCGGCTATCACTGGCCGTTCGCGAGCGCTGGAGGAAGACGGGTCCGGAGGACATCGGAGGAAGAAGAGGCGGGGATGAAGATGAAGACACACCCTGAATGCCCGCCCAGGGTGCACGTTCGGTAAGTAGAGCACATTCTTTTTTAGGTTATTATTTTAAAACGGGGGGGGGGGGGGGGTAGTTTAATATAACTTTTACGGTGCCTGAATAGCCTTTTTAAAGGCTATTCACGCATATATGGGGGGCTCTATCAGCATGATTTTGCTGATAGAGCCCCGTTAAGGCTTTCCACTATGATGAAGTACTATGTGAAAAAAAAACAATCTCAAAATCACTTGGATAAGTTACAGCATCTCAAATTTATTGCCATTGTGGGGTAGATAGCTCAGTAGCAGCAGTGGTGCAGACCCAACCTGTCAGAGACAAAATCTGTAGCAAACAGGTTTATTTAGAAAAACAGCAAAATAAATAAACCTTCACTTCAGGAACAAAATAAGCAAAATAGAACATAGCCTTAACTTCAGGCAACAGATTGTCAAACAAAACTGCTCATCTGAGCACTACATAAACAATAAATTACTAACTGTATACATAAACAATAAATTACTAACTGTATGTGTGGCTTACTACCAACCTCACAAATAATCAAAAATAGTGTAATACAGTGTCACCAGACTCTCAGGGTCCATGAAGTCAATGGGAGGCTTTTTTTCAGCGCTGAAATTCAGCACCAAATTTAGCACCATTTTCCTCCATGTGAATGGACCTCCATTGTATCAGGACAGACATAGGCACCTCCTCTCACTCCCAAGATCTGCCCTGAAGTGCAGGCTCTGCAGCCTTTTACCGCCCAGTAACAAGGCCAGGACCTACACCTGGACTGAGGTCTATTCAAATCCTGCCCTGGACCACACATACGTCAGAAACCTGGGGCTGATATATCGGGACTCCAGCACTCTGCCTCTCACCTTCTCACACCATATAAAGTGATACATGTCAGTTTTGAAAAGTGGGGTTGTGTCCTTAAGGTGTTTTTTTGGCTGTGTCCTTAAGGGGTTAAAGACATAACAAAACAATACAACAAATTTGGCAGCACGGTGGCTCAGTGGTTAGAGCTGGAGTCCTGGGCTCAAATCCTGCCAAGGACAACATCTACAAGGAGTTTGTATGTTCTCCCTGTGTTTGCATTGGTTTACTCCCACACTCCAAACAAACAAAGTTTGCATGCAGGCCTATCAAATGGTATGGTGAAATGTGTAAGAAAACACATACAATAATTACTAAGTCATCCTATCCTATATCCTGAACAAGTCACCATGCCATCTGTCACTTGGGGATAAAAGAGAGATCTCATCTTGGTAGTCTTTTTTAGTTTAGCCTGGAGAGGAGTTACCAGAACGGTAAACAATCTAACATACCCTCCAACTGTTCCAGCAGATACCATTGTAAGTATGAAGGAAGTAGGAGTATGATTAATTTCTTCTGGCTCTAAGCACTATAATTATAAAGCTCTACATTTCCAAAAAAAAGTTTCCTTTTTCCCAGATGACTTCCTTCTCTACATATCATGCCTTTGTATTTGTAATAAATGTTTTAGCTGATCCACTAATGTCTTCTGATCTGCAGAAGACACTAAGCAAATATTGTGAAATAGTCGCAGCAGAGCCCAACCTCCCTTTGAGGCACATCCAGTCATGTAAAGCTATGATATAGGATGAAGAGGTATCTTCTCATGCCACAGTGACCATACGCCATGATAGAGATCTATTTTTGGAGCTTCACACTTAGGACAAGGAGCCAACCTTTTCTGGACCTTCACAAGGTTTGCCATCCCCGCATCTTCTGGATGGTAGGTTTTTAATTTGACTACAGAAAGTGCTTTTGCTACAGCTGTACATGTGGCTTCATATTACAGTCTCAAGTGTTTTTTTAACCTTTCAGACTGCATTCACTACTAAGTAAATACCTTTGTAATTAAAGCCAGATGCTCATTTTGAGACATAATAGCCCTTTGTAATGTTATACTAAACACGGTTGTTTCTAGCCCAGACTTTTCTGACATTCATAATGTGAAAATGTAAAAGATTCATAAGGTGAAAACATGGCAGAAGATATAAAAAATGTGATATATAGCAAATGATAGAAAAATAGTGATACACATAAACAGTATACATAAAACAATAAACAGAATGGCTTTATACTACTAGAAGAAAAAGGAAATGGGCCTCTGTGAGAGCAGGAAATATGGAATCAAAAACTCAAAGGCATGAAGAAAGAGCTGGCACATTGCTGCAGCTACGATTCAGTAGTAAGAAATGAGGTTGATAAAGGAAAGATATTATGTCTATAACTACGGTAGCACAACTCAATTTCCTGGGCTCTTTCCCTTTAGGCACTTTTCCCTCTCCCCAGCGATAAGGAAAACTAGCATTTGTTTCATGTGAATGGAGCACTGGTGCACATGCCGACCCCTACTCCACTTACAGTACTTCTGTGGCATGGTTGGAGAATACTGTCCAAACAGTCCCACAGAAGTAATGAAAGTGGTGACCAAACATGGAGCACTTAGGGAAATTTGAGGGGCCCTGTTCACCTTATTACTTAGGGATCCAGCATTCAGCCCTACAGTGATTATACAGTATATTAACCCATGTTCCGTAGATAGTGGATAAATGTCAATAAAGGACTTGGCCAGGAATTTATTATATTGATCAGTGGGAGCTGTCTGGGACCATTTTCAATGTATGAAGGTTGATCTGATTAGTGAACTAAGCAGCCAGGTAGGTAGAGAAGAAGAGTCTGATACGTGGACACATTTATCTTTTATAGATATATTGCATTCACCTGAACTGAGTTATAAAAAAATAAATAAAAGAATTAAATAATCAGTACACAATGAAATATACTTTGGAAGATACCTAATGATGTACATAATACAGTATTTACTATAGAGTTACAACTTAACTTAAGAAATTACATGTATGGCCTAAAAGTAAATGAAAGAAATTGTGACCAAAAAAAATAATATAACACAACATTCTAACATTCTATAGCTAAGATATATATATATATATATATATATATATATATATATATATACACTCACCGGCCACTTTATTAGGTACATTAGTAACGGGTTGGACCCCCTTTTGCCTTCAGAACTGCCTCAATTCTTCGTGGCATAGATTCAACAAAGTGCTGGAAGCATTCCTCAGAGATTTTGGTCCATATTGACATGATGGCATCACACAGTTGCCGCAGATTTGTCAGCTGCACATCCATGATGCGAATCTCTCGTTCCACCACATCCCAAAGATGCTCTACTGGATTGAGATCTGGTGACTGTGGAGGCCATTGGAGTACAGTGAACTCATTGTCATGTTCAAGAAACCAGTCTGAGATGATTCCAGCTTTATGACATGGCGCATTATCCTGCTGAAAGTAGCCATCAGATGTTGGGTACATTGTGGTCATAAAGGGATGGACATGGTCAGCAACAATACTCAGGTAGGCTTTGGCGTTGCAACGATGCTCAATTGGTACCAAGGGGCCCAAAGAGTGCCAAGAAAATATTCCCCACACCATGACACCACCACCACCAGCCTGAACCGTTGATACAAGGCAGGATGGATCCATGCTTTCATGTTGTTGACGCTAAATTCTGACCCTACCATCCGAATGTCGCAGCAGAAATCGAGACTCATCAGACCAGGCAACGTTTTTCCAATCTTCAATTGTCCAATTTCGATGAGCTTGTGCAAATTGTAGCCTCAGTTTCCTGTTCTTAGCTGAAAGGAGTGGCACCCGGTGTGGTCTTCTGCTGCTGTAGACCATCTGCCTCAAAGTTCGACGTACTGTGCGTTCAGAGATGCTCTTCTGGCTACCTTGGTTGTAACGGGTGGCTATTTGAGTCACTGTTGCCTTTCTATCAGCTCGAACCAGTCTGGCCATTCTCCTCTGACCTCTGGCATCAACAACGCATTTCCGCCCACAGTACTGCCGCTCACTGGATGTTTTTTCTTTTTCGGACCATTCTCTGTAAACCCTAGAGATGGTTGTGCGTGAAAATCCCAGTAGATCAGCAGTTTCTGAAATACTCAGACCAGCCCTTCTGGCACCAACAACCATGCCACGTTCAAAGGCACTCAAATCACCTTTCTTCCCCATACTGATGCTCGGTTTGAACTGCAGGAGATTGTCTTGACCATGTCTACATGCCTAAATGCACTGAGTTGCCGCCATGTGATTGGCTGATTAGAAATTAAGTGTTAACGAGCAGTTGGACAGGTGTACCTAATAAAGTGGCCGGTGAGTGTATATATATATATATATATATATATATATATATATATATATAGTAGACAGGCAGATGGTCAAGTTGTAGATGGCAGGTACATTCCACTGAGGTGGCTGGTATCCACGTGGTGACTGGCTGGAGTATGACCCCAGGATTTAGGAGTGGTTGCAAACCCAGGCCTATGCTCCAGTCCTGATTTGTTGGCTGACCCAAGTGATCAGCTATTAAAGACCTGAGGTTGCCCATGGGAAGGGGGTGTGGTTGTCTCTTGTAGGAGAACCTGGTTAGACACGTTGTCTTATGTGGCTGGAGGAAAAGCTCAAACAAATCCCCTGGTGTGTTGGTGAGAAAAACCTTGGAAATTTACTTTCTTGTATCCTGAAGTAAGGACTGCTTATGTTATTTTGATTTATCCTTGTGCTGGAGCAAGCTATTTTGAGTTATCCGTTTTGCTGAAAAAAGCCAATTTGTTTTATTTACTGCTGGACTGTCTGAACTGTTACCAATAAACCTACACGTGTGAGCTGAATACCTTTGCCTCCGTCTGATTGTCCCAGCAACTTACCTTCTCTGAAGGTCCCGCATTTACAATATTAAGGATTGCTATTAGAGATGAGCGAACAGTGTTCTATCGAACTCATGTTCGATCGGATATTAGGCTGTTCGGCATGTTCGAATCGAATCGAACACCGCGTGGTAAAGTGCGCCATTACTCGATTCCCCTCCCACCTTCCCTGGCGCCTTTTTTGCTCCAATAACAGCACAGGGTAGGTGGGACAGGAACTACGACACCGGTGACGTTGAAAAAAGTAGGCAAAACCCATTGGCTGCCGAAAACATGTGACCTCTAATTTAAAAGAACAGCGCCGCCCAGCTTCGCGTCATTCTGAGCTTGCAATTCACCGAGGACGGAGGTTTCCGTCCAGTTAGCTAGGGGTTAGATTCTGGGTAGGCAGGGACAGGCTAGGATAGGAAGGAGAAGACAACCAACAGCTCTTATAAGAGCTAAATTCCAGGGAGAAGCTTGTCAGTGTAACGTGGCACTGACGGGCTCAATCGCCGCAACCCAGCTTTCCCAGGATCCTGAATGGAATACACTGTCAGTGTATTCCCGTATACCCGATATATACCCCCGATACCCGTTCCAACGGTGTGCCCCCCCACCTTCACCCCAGAAATACCCTGCAAGTCCCCTAGCAATAGGATTGGGGCTATATACACCCACTATTTTTGCTACTGCCATATAGTGCCATTGTCTCACTGGGAATTCAAAGAATATATTGGGCTTACATATAACTTCAATTCCAGGGAGAAGCTTGTCAGTGTAACGTGGCACTGACGGGCTCAATCGCCGCAACCCAGCTTTCCCAGGATCCTGAATGGAACACACTGACAGTGTATTCCCGTATACCCCATATATACACCCCAAATCCCCGTTCCAACGGTGTGCCCCCCCACCTTCACCTCAGAAATACCCTGCAAGTCCCCTAGCAATAGAATTGGGGCTATATACACCCACAATTTTTGCTACTGGTATATAGTGCCATTGTCTGACTGGGAATTCAAAGAATATATTGGGGTGACGTGCACCCACAATTTTTGCTACTGCTATACAGTGCCATTGTCTCACTGGGAATTCAAAGAATATATGGGGGTTATGTGCACCCACAATTTTTAATACTGGTATACAGTGCCATTGTCTGACTGGGAATTCAAAGAATATATGGGGGTTATGTGCACCCACAATTTTTAATACTGGTATACAGTGCCATTGTCTGACTGGGAATTCAAAGAATATATGGGGGTTATGTGCACCCACAATTTTTAATACTGGTATACAGTGCCATTGTCTCACTGGGAATTCAAAGAATATATTGGGGTTATGTGCACCCACAATTTTTACTACTGGTATATAGTGCCATTGTCTGACTGGGAATTCAAAGAATATATGGGGGTTATGTGCACCCACAATTTTTACTACTGGTATACAGTGCCATTGTCTGACTGGGAATTCAAAGAATATATGGGGGTTATGTGCACCCACAATTTTTAATACTGGTATATAGTGCCATTGTCTGACTGGGAATTCAAAGAATATATGGGGGTTACGTGCACCCACAATTTTTGCTACTGCTATACAGTTCCATTGTCTCACTGGGAATTCAAAGAATATATGGGGGTTATGTGCACCCACAATTTTTAATACTGGTATACAGTGCCATTGTCTGACTGGGAATTCAAAGAATATATGGGGGTTATGTGCACCCACAATTTTTACTACTGGTATACAGTGCCATTGTCTGACTGGGAATTCAAAGAATATATGGGGGTTATGTGCACCCACAATTTTTAATACTGGTATATAGTGCCATTGTCTGACTGGGAATTCAAAGAATATATGGGGGTTACGTGCACCCACAATTTTTGCTACTGCTATACAGTTCCATTGTCTGACTGGGAATTCAAAGAATATATGGGGGTTACGTGCACCCACAATTTTTAATACTGTTATACAGTTCCATTGTCTCACTGGGAATTCAAAGAATATATGGGGGTTACGTGCACCCACAATTTTTAATACTGGTATACAGTGCCATTGTCTCACTGGGAATTCCACAAATAATTTGGGGATTCATTCACCCTACATCTCAGGCTCTTGCCATATTCACCCAGGTTGTCAGTGCTGCACCAGCTCGTTCCCAGACAGCTCGGCCCGAAAAACACGTTACCTATATAGAGGATTTGGACAATGAAGACAACATGTTCTAAATCTAATGTCTGCACCTTCTCCAGAATTAAAATAAAGGCAGCGTTTAACTTTCAAATAGCACTGCACAAAGGAAGAGCTTATCAGCTTGTCTCATGACATGCTACTGAAAAGTTTCATTTGTGTATCTTAATGTAAATATAGCTTTTTGGGTTTTAGGCACTGCCAAGTTATTTATTACCACCCGCTCCCTTATAATGATGATGACGCCAAAGTCACTGTGGGTGTTCAGAGCTCACAGCTTTGGGTGACATTTGTCTTGCTCTCTGTCGGTACCAGCTGTCTTTTTGGATACCGTAAAGTTATGTTGACTTTATTAACAGCTATAGAAGCTTTAGCCAGGTTGTGACGGTGTGTAACCCTAACAACACTAAGTGGGATACACATTAATAGTCAGTCTATGTACGCTAAACGTATCACTGAAGTAATTTTTTTTCCCTCTCCCCTAATATAAGAAAGGAACAGACATTAGACCTAGACCGGGGTTCGAGGCTTGAAAAAATCCAGTATTATTTGTTCTTCATGATGTGAAATATGTATTGAAAAGCAACCCAAGATGAAGTCAGCCATGTGTGCCAGTGTGTTACTTGGCATGCCTTTGCTGGCCCCAACTGTAAGGGTCACTCTCCATTTCCTCCATTTTCCACTCCCCTTCACACCATTTGTGGTGAAGCAATGGGATGCACTGAAGTGCACCCTCTAGCCTCGTGTGGGATAGGGACATCAGATGCCACTCCAACCCCCTCGTCTTCCTCCGCCAGCCAACGGTGCGAAGATGAGAGGAGTGTGCTCTGAATGTTTTCTGCCTAGCAGAGGCTAGTTCTCACTTACGAAAATGGCCCCACTTTGACCTGTATATCAGGCACAATGGTGTAGGTTTCAAAGAAACATGGCACCAACAAGTTGGAAAACGTGGGCCATGCGTGGACCGTGTTTGAGTCTGGCAAGCTCCAGATCTGCTACCAGGTTCCAGCCATTATCACAGGTGCAAAAATGCCAGGCCCCAGGTGTAGCAGGGAAAAAAAAATGCCATCTCAGCCAGGATGGCATCCCTGACCTCGGAGGCACTGTGCTGTCTGTCCCCCAAGCTGATCAGTTTCAGCACGGCCTACTGACATCTCCCCATGCCAGTGTTACAGTGTTTTCCGCTAGTAGCTGGGGTGGAGGTTGCAGCTTCGTAGGGTTTCAGTCTACTCCTGCCATGAATTTTGGCCTGGGAGAGGAGATAGGCCACCCCAGTTTGCACCCGGGGAACAGACTCCACCACATTCACCCTGCCTGTCATTAAAGATAAGCACTGCAGCATCCCTGACCACAGGCGCTTGTCCATGTGTCGGTGGTCAAGTGGACCTTGCAGCAAAGCGCAGAGCTCTGGGCCCGACTGATGTTATGGGACACATGCAGGCGCAAGGCAGAGACAGCACACCAAGAGAAGTAGTAACGGCTAGGCCCAGCATAGGGAGGTGCCCCAGCTGCCATCTGCTGACGGAAGGCCTGGGTCTCCAGAAGCATAAACAAACACCAACATCTCCAGGGCCAGCAGTTTATCGATGAGGCTGTTACAGGCTTGGGCATGGGGGTGGGTTGTATTGTACTTCTGCCTGCAATGAAAAGCTTGGGAAATGTGGAGTGGCTGGGAAGAGGCGCATGATGGTGCAGGCCAAAAGGGCGCATGAGGGTGAACTCCCCAATGTGTCAGAGATAGGTGTGTAGGTGTCCTTGCATCATATACTTGCACCATATTTGGCTTTGTAAGTTAATTTTGTGCCAAAAAGTGGTTAAGACAGCGATCCCTCAGCTACTCCCGTTACACTGTCTATTGAAGTTACCATCTGTGGAAGTGGACCACCATTTCTAAGATCCCAAAGGAAGCAGGCAAGAGATGTGCAGTTCAGAAAAAAAGATGAGAAAATAAGTTTAGGCTGTAGAGCACAGAGGGATCGGAGAGGACAGAGCTGGTGTCGGCCAGGTATTCCCACAACATGCGCCTATACTTGTCCCTCCTGGTGACACTAGGCCCCTGAGTGGCAGTAATTTGTCCAGGGGGGCCATTAACGTGCTCCAGACCTAGGAATAAGTCTTCCAACAGGATAGAGTTTTGCATGCCTTTGCTTCTACCCACTGTTTTTGCTGCTTAGCTTCCCTCCACATCTACTCTGCTTTCACCCCTAAACATCACCCCAGTTTATGCCTTTGCTTCTACCCAGGTTTTTTGTTGATTTAGCTTCCCTCTACATCTACACTGCTTTAGCCCCTAGACATCACCCCTGTCCATGTGGGGTCGGTGGCCTCGTCATCCACCAACTCCTCTTCCAATTGCGCACTGCCCCCTTACTGCAAACCGCACATGACCACAGCTTGCCTTGATGGCAACTGTGTCTCATGATCCCCACTTAGGTCCAGACAAGTCGGTGGCGGGTCCAAAACCCCAAAATTGGAAGGAAATGGCAGATGCTGCAGTATTTCTAACACCTGTTCCTGGTGCTCGGGCCTGGTCTGTGTTGTACCCTGCACCCTGCTTAACGCATCTGCCATATCCGAAGTTGTGCTGAGCGCATGCTAATGTTTCGTGTCCAGTGCAATGGATGGGATGGGATTTCACATAAGTCTGCCACCCATGGCCACTCATGGTTGAGCAACTGAGGGAGTTGACTTTGACGAACCCGAGGGTTTTGGAGTTGGAACTACATCAAAGGTCTGTGCTGCTCACACACTCTGCTCAACACATGATATGTTTAGTGCCAGCAGTGTGGAGACGTCGCACAACAGCCGTTGTTCCAGCAGGTACAGGCGTTGTAGGAGTGCATAGAGGCTAGCAGCGGCAACTATACACTTTAAAAACTATCCGCACAAGCGCCACACTTTCACCAGTAGCTCAGGAACATTGGGGTACCTTTTTCAAAAGATTAGCAGCAATGAGTTAAAAACGTGGCCCAGGCATGGAATATGTTGCAGGCTGCCAAGCTACAGAGCCAATCCCAGGTTACGGCCATTATCACACATGACAACATGCCTGGGCCCAGGTGCAGTGGCAAAAACCACATTGCCGTCTCATCGAGGATGGCATGACTCACTTTGTAGGCAGTGTGCTGTCTGGCCCCCAAGCTGATGAGCTTCAGCATGGCCCGCTGACGTCTCCCCACACCAGTGTTGCAGCGTTTCCAGCTCGTAGCTGGGGTCAATTTAACAGCGGAGGAGGGTGGTGTTTCAGCCCTCCTCCCAGGAATGTTGTGTGGGGAGACAAGTCAGGCCACCACATTTTGCAACCCGGTCCACGCCTCAACTACATTCAACCACTGTGCCCAAATTGAAAGGTAGCGTCCCTGTCCGCATGCACTTGTCCATTCGTAACTGGTCACATGGAACTTTAGGGCTAAGCGCTGAATTTAGGGACCGCCTCATGTTTGGGGGAAAGTGCTGGTGTGGATGGCACAGTGCGGTGGCGCAGTAGACACTCTGCCCAAAAAGGGCAGAGTGTCCCCCAGCCGGGATTCCAACATCTCCTGGGCCAGATTTCTTGAGATGAGGCCGTTGAAGCCTTGGGCATGTGGGTGGGTTGCGCTGTACTTTAGCATGAAATGAAAGGCTTGGGAGATGGGGAGTTGCTGGGAAGAGGCGCATGATGGCGCGGGCAAAAGGAGAAATGGCAGGAAAAGGTGAGGATAAGGGTGAACTCCCCAAAGTGTCAGAGGCAGATGTGGAGGTGTCCTGGCTCCTGGTCTGGACTGCAGCGCCAGCCCTGTCAACAGTGGAAGAGGCAGTGGCCGCCAGGCCAAACGACGATTATCCTGCGCTTGCTCTCACCCACTGAGCCCAGGGCTTGCCTTCCAAATGATGGCACCCGCAAGAGGTGGTGAGATTCCTCTCCGCAGATCTCCAAACCATCTTGGACTTGCAAATTGCACTAAATTTGTCATGTAACTGACATGTATATGATGAGTCTATCCATTGTCTGTTCATTTTGGTGAAAGTCAGCCTGTCAGCTGACAGACAGCTGTGCTTGTCAGTGATGATGTCACCGGCTGCTTGTACCCCCAGTTTTTGCTGCTTAGCTTGCCTCCACATCCACACTGCTTTTGCCCCTACACATCACCCCTATCCATGCCTGTGCCTCTAGCCATAAGTCTGCCACCCATGGAAACTCATGGTGCAGAAAGTGAGGGAGCTGACTCTGAGGAACCCTTGGGTTTTGTAGCTGGTACTCCATCAAAGGTCTCTGCTGCTCACACACCCTGCTGAACATACGGTATCTAGGGTTAGAGCGTGTGGTGACCTCGCACAACAGTAGGTGCTTCAGGCAGATGTAGGCCTTGCTGGAGTGTATTGCGGCTAGCTCCAGGTACTGTAGACTTGGGAAAGTGGGTGTCCAAGTGCCGCACTTTCACCCTTAGCTCAGCTAATTTGGGGTATGTTTTTAAAAATCATTGCACCACTACATTGAACATGTGGGCCAGGCATGGAACGTGTTGGAGGCTGGCAAGCTCCAGAGCCCTCCAACAAGCTAAAAAACCTGGCCCCAGGGGCAGCGGGGATAAACAAATTGCTATCTCATCCAGGATGGCATCCCTGACCTCAGAGGCAGTGTGCTGTCCGTCTCCCAAGCTGATGAGCTTCAGCCCAGCCTGCTGACGTCTCCCCACACCAGTGTTGCAGCGTTTTCAGCTCGTAGCTGGGGTAAATCTAACAGCGGAGGAGGAGGAGGGTGGTGTTTCAGCCCTCCTCCCAGGAATGTTTTGTGGGGAAACAAGTCAGGAAAATTCTTGAAACGGGAGAGTTTTGCATCTTTGCCCTTGCTGCCTATGGACATCCCTTTGCCTCTAGCCACCATTTTCCCTG
Source organism: Leptodactylus fuscus (assembly GCF_031893055.1). NCBI lineage: Eukaryota > Metazoa > Chordata > Amphibia > Anura > Leptodactylidae > Leptodactylus > Leptodactylus fuscus. The sequence goes on from NC_134268.1 coordinate 139,107,518, forward strand.
CTTTGCTTGCCTCCACATCCACACTGCTTTTGCCCCTAGACATCACCCCAGTCCATGCCTTAGCTTGTACCCCCAGTTTTTCCTGCTTAGCTTGCCTCCACATCCACACTGCTTTTGCCCCTAGACATCACCCCAGTCCATGCCTTAGCTTGTACCCCCAGTTTTTCCTGCTTAGCTTGCCTCCACATCCACACTGCTTTTGCCCCTAGACATCACCCCAGTCCATGCCTTAGCTTGTACCCCCAGTTTTTCCTGCTTAGCTTGCCTCCACATCCACACTGCTTTTGCCCCTAGACATCACCCCAGTCCATGCCTTAGCTTGTATCCCCAGTTTTTCCTGCTTAGCTTGCCTCCACATCCACACTGCTTTTGCCCCTAGACATCACCCCAGTCCATGCCTTAGCTTGTATCCCCAGTTTTTCCTGCTTAGCTTGCCTCCACATCCACACTGCTTTTGCCCCTAGACATCACCCCAGTCCATGCCTTAGCTTGTACCCCCAGTTTTTCCTGCTTAGCTTGCCTCCACATCCACACTGCTTTTGCTCCTAGACATCATCCCTATCCATGCCTCTTCCCCTAGCCATAACTCTGCCACCCCTGGAAACTCATGGTGCAGAAACTTTGGTTGCTGACTTTGAGGAACCCTTGGGTTTTGTAGATGGAACTCCATCAAAGGTCTGTGCAGCTCACACACCCTGCTCAAGATATGGTATTGTAGGGTTTCAGCGTGTGTGAATGACGGACAACAGCCTGTGTTTGGACAGATGTAGGCCTTGCTAGAGTGTTTTTAGGCTAGCAGCGACTCCTGTGCACTTGCAAAAGTGGGCGCACAAGCGCTGCATTTTCAACAGTAGCTTCGGTACATTTGGGTATGTTTTTAAAAAACTTTGCACCACTAGGTTAGACGTGGGCCAAACATGGAACGTGTTGGAGGCTGGCAAGCTCCAGAGCCGCTACCAGGTTCCAGCCATTATCACAGGCGTAAAAATGCCAGGCCCCAGGTGTAGCAGGGAAAAAAAAATGCCATCTCAGCCAGGATGGCATCCCTGACCTCGGAGGCACTGTGCTGTCTGTCCCCCAAGCTGATGAGCTTCAGCACCGCCTGCTGACGTCTCCCCACACCAGTGTTTTAGCGTTTGCCGCTAGTAGCTGTGGTGGAGGTTGCAGCGTCGTAGGGTTTCAGTCTACTCCTGCCATGAATTTTGGCCTGGCAGAGGAGATAGGCCACCCCAGTTTGCACCCGGGGAACAGACTCCACCACATTCACCCTGCCTGTCATTAAAGATAAGCACTGCAGCATCCCTGACCACAGGCGCTTGTCCAAGTGTCGGTGGTCAAGTGGACCTTGCAGCAAAGCGCGGAACTAAGGGCCCACCTGATGTTGAGTGACACGTGCTGGTGCAAGGCGGGGACGCCACACCGGGAGAAGTTGAGACGGCTAGGGACGGCATAGTGAGGTGCCACAGTTGCCATCAGGTCCGGGAAGGCGGGAGTTTCAACAAGCCGGAACGCCAACCTCTCCTGGGCCAGCAGTTTAGCGATGTTGGCGTTCTAGGCTTGCGTGGGTGGGTGGTTAGCGGTGTATTTCTGCCGGCGCTCCAATGTCTGAGAGATGGTGGGTTGTTGTAAAGAAGCGCCTGATGGTGCCTTTGATGGTGCAGGAGAAGGAGATAAGACAGAAACAGGGGAGGATGAGGGAGAAGTCAACAAAGTGGCGGAGGCAGATGAAGTGATGTCCTGGCTCGTCCTCTGGAGTGCATCGCCAGCACTGTGAGCAGAGGCAGTGGCATGAACGGCGGGCGACGTTTGTCCTGCCGTTGCTGCCTGCCACTGATTCCATTGCTTGGATTCCAAATGACGGTGCATTGAAGTGGTGGACAGGTTGCTCTTCTCAGGGCCCCTACTCGATTTCGAGAGGCAAATTGTGTAGACGACACTATATCTGTCCTCGGCGCATTCCTTGAAAAAACTCTACACCTTCAAGAAACGTGCCCTCGATGGGGGAGTTTTTCTGGGCTGGGTACAAAAGGGAACATCTTCGGACATTCCGGGTCTGGCCTGGCTTCGGCAAAGCAGCTGACCTCTGCCTCTGGACATGTCTCTGCCTCTAGCTACCCTTTTTGGTGCTGCACCTGCCTCAACATCCACACTACTTTCCCAGCTTGACATCTGCCTTGTCCAGGTGGGGTCGGTGTCCTCGTCGTCCACCACCTCCTCTTCCAACTCCTGTCTCGCCTCCTCCTCCTGCACAATGCGCATGTCAACTGGCTGCCCTGACAGCAACTGCGTCTCATCGTCGTCGATGAGGGTGGGTTGCTGGTCATCCGCCACCAAATCGACCGGAGATGGAATGGAGGAGACTCTAGTGTTTGAGCATCTGGACACAGATACTCGTCTGTTAGGTCCGTGGAATCGCGAAATGGAGGGGCAGGTTGCGGTACAGTCAAAGGAAGGGAGAACAGCTCTGGGGAGCAGGGACAGTTGGGGTTATTGTTCTGGGAAGATTGGGAATTTTGGGTGGAAGGAGGACAAGACTGTTGGGTAAGAGGAGGTAGAGGCTGACTGGCTGGTGGACAATGTGCTTTAAGCGTTATCCGACAGCCATTGCAAGACCTGTTCCTGGTTCTCGGGCCTACTAATCTTTGTACCATTCAGCCTAGTTAATGTGGAACTTTTGTGCAAAGCGCAGAACTTAGGGCCCGCCTGATGTTAAGGGACACACGCTGGTACAAGGCTCAACTCACCCTAAGTGCCAAAAACACTGCTGGTGCAAGGCTCTACTCATGCCAAGGGCCTCAATCTCTGCTGGTAGCTCAGCTTAAGGTCATGTAACTTTGTTTGGAAGGGCTCATGTTAAGGGCTAGAAAAGTGAATTTTGGAAGGTCTTACCACATCACACACACACACACACACACACACACACACACACACACACACACACACACACACACACACTCAAAATGACAGTTAAGGGTGAGGGCTTTTGGAATTCCCATTGCCTATTCCATTTGTGGTTGTCATGGGGAACGTGATTTAAAGGGGTGGTTGTTACTGTTTGTTGAGCTTAAATTGGGGTTTGTGTCCATCCATTTGGGGAGTAAAGAAGGTTTCCAGGTATTTTCCCACTTTGATAGAGGTTTTTTTGAATGTGGAAAGTGTGTAGTTGTTAGGCAGTGATGTTGGGGTAATAGAGGGTCTTTGGTGTGTTAGATGCCCCCAGGCATGCTTCCCCTGCTGTCCCAGTGTCATTCCAGAGGTGTTGGCATCATTTCCTGGGGTGTCATAGTGGACTTGGTGACCCTCCAGACACGGATTTGGGTTTCCCCCTTAACGAGTATCTGTTCCCCATAGACTATAATGGGGTTCGAAACCCGTTCGAACACACGAACATTGAGCGGCTGTTCGAATCGAATTTCGAACCTCGAACATTTTAGTGTTCGCTCATCTCTAATTGCTATGGCCAAGAGGTTAAACAGTTGCCATTTATAATTATTTCAGAGTCAGCAGGTATTACACATGATATGTTCATTCTATGTGTGTACATAGCATACCACAATAGTAATACCAAGAAACACTGCTAAGCCATGCTGCCAACACAGGAACAGTCACAGCACAAAACAATGGAACCGTTCTGAGGGAAGAAAAGGAGATGATCCTGATAACAGTAATTGTAGCCAATACATTCCAAATAAGAGTATTACGATATATCAGTATATTGGTGAACAGAAACCTAAGTTGTATTGTTTTACTACAATCATTCACTACAGTTTATTTGGTTACAATTACATATCAGTAATCTTTTTTATCTATCTAAAAATATGGGTTACCTTCAGCTTTTCCCATTACACCCCCATAGGAATAAGCTTTGCTAGAAGGGATTGGTAGCTGAATCGTGTCATGCTCCATTTAGATGTCATAACTTTGTAAATGCTGTCTGGTAAGAAGCGCCTTGTGGCTATATTTTAAAAGAGATGGATCACTTCACATTAACTGGAATCATATTGACATATCACTTATGTTACGTACATTAGCACAAGTCTTTACATGTTTCAGTATTACTACTATTCTTCATTCTCATCTAGACCTCATTTGTTGAAGTTGTTTTTAATACATGAGAGGGTTTTTTTTAGCATGTACACTAACAATTGAAAGAGCAAGTTATAGCTTTCAACTCCTCAATTTATCCTAATAAGACCTTTAAACATTTCTTTGTTTCGAGATACCCAAAGACATATGATCGATCATCTTTCTTACATAAACATGTTGATTAACATATATATGTATTACTAAGACTTTTTACTTAAACCTACAGTCTGGTGAATTGTATTTTTCTTCAGATCAAAATGTGCAGCTTACTACCCTAACTCTATCAGAGTGGCCTGCTGGCACCAACCGGGCATGTAGAGCACATATCTCACCAGTCCCTCAGCTATGCTCATAAAATACTGCACTTGAGTGAAGTTTTCAATGGCCATTTACTAATGCAAATGCATTTTTCTAATATCTCTCTTTAAATTTTATGTTTTTAAAATATGTTTTAAGTAGAGAATCTCTTTGTACTGTATTATAAAAATTAATTCTTGTCTGTCTGTTCTCTATGCGCGACCAAACGACTGGACCAATCTTCACCAAATTTGGCACACAGATACTTAAGGTATCCGGGAAGGTTTAAGATGAGAATCCAACTCACTCGGACGTACCATTCCGGAGATACAGCTTTCCCAACACCCTGACCCCCCCATTAGCCAAAACAAACCTGCAAGTCTTTCACTCATATTCCAACTGCAATACACACGGTCACTCCACATGTACGATCCAACACTGATATACAAACTGAGATAGAACGATCAGAGGATTAGATACGCACGTCTGCACACAGTTCCACACACCAGAGGATTAGATACGCATGTCTGCTCAAAGTACCGCACGCTGAAGGATTAGATACACAGGTCAGCGCATAGTATCACATGCCAGAGGATTAGATATGCATGTCTGCACACAGTTCCACATACCAGAGGAATAGATATGCGCGTCTGCACAAAGTACCACATGCTGGAGGATTAGATACACAGGTCAGCACACAATATCACACGCCAGAGGATTAGATACGCGCGTCTTCCACAGTACCACACACCGAAGGATTAGATACACCCGTCTGCACACACTACCACAAGCCAGAGGATTAGATACGCAGGTCTTAACACAATACCACACTCCAGAGGATTAGATATGCACGTCTGCACACAGTTCCACATGCTGCAGGATTAGATACATGCCACTGCACACAATACCACACGCCAGAGGATTGGATACACGCCAATGCACACAGTTACACATGCCGCAGGATTAGATACACACATCTACGCACAGTTCCACATGCCACGGGTTTAGATACATGCATCTGCACAAAGTACCACACACCAGAGGATTAGATACACAAGTATACACACAGTATCAAGCGCTGGAGGAGTAGATACACACATCTTCACACAATACCACATGCCAGAGGATTAGATACGCACTACTGCACACAATACCACACGCCGGTGGATTGCATACCTGTCACTATACAAAGTTACATATGCCGCAGTATTACATATGCGCGCCTGCACACAGTTACACATGCCACAGGATTAGATACACATGTCTGCGCACAAATCCACACACCATAGGATTAGATATGCATGTCTTTACACAATACCACATAATGGAGGATTAGATACGTGCCACAACCAACCTATTAATGACCTTTATTAGTAGCTGTTCGCAGGTCCTCAAATATTCAGTCAGTAGCTGTTCTCAGGTACTTTTATGTTCAGTGTTACAAACTCATCAATATTGTTGAAATGTTTATTTTCTTTTCTGTATTATTAAATAAATATCTAATCTTTAAGAGTATAATTACTTCTATTTTGTACTAAAAGGTTTACTTTAAGGGTAAAAATGTCCTCAAACCTGTAGAAATTTTTTCAACACACACAAATGGCATGCAAAATACACAAGTGCAAAACTGGCCAATTCTTAAGGGGCCACTACACAAACAAAAAAAGAAATATACCCGTGTGAAGCCAGATCCTCCTGCTAGTATCTTATATATTCCTCTTATTAAATGGAAATTCAATCTATGGTTAGTTTATAAAGAGAAGGTATATAGCCACCTGATTGACTGTATGCTCAGATTGCCTAAAAAGAAGTGCAGTACATTGTTCCATAGAAAATGTGGAGAGAAAAACACTGCAAGGAGCACTTTTCTTTCCAAATTTTTCATGCAGAAACCACACGGACCCATTATAATCTATGGGGTCCGTGGGTTTCCTAAGGTAACTTTTTATATGGATTAGTTTTCCATTTCAAGGGTCCCCAAGCGGATTTCCCAAACAGAAACCCATTCTTTAAATCTTTGTAAAATTTGCAGCACAGACATGAGCATCCCTTAGAACTATGCAAGCGTACTGCACATGCACAGTATGCTCGGGAACTACCATTGGGAAAAATGGCGCCGGAGAATGCGCAGTAGCTACTGCGCACGCGCTGGATTTGAACCAAGCCCGCGGGAAGAACAGGAAGATCAAGGCGGGAAAGAGCCAGTACCAGAGGGCATCGCCGAAAGAAGAAGAAAGAAGAGAAAGGCGTGACAGAAGATGACGTTGGACAGTGCACGACCGCCCACCATGCACGGTAAGTATAATTTTCATATTTGATTTTATGGTTTTATTTTAAAACGGGGGAAGGGGGGGTTAAAATAATATTAGCGGTGCCTGAATAAACTTTTTAAAGGCTATTCACGCATATGTGGGGCTCATACAGCATAATTTTGCTGATAGAGCCGCTTTAATGGTGGCCCCAGGGTGGGACCCACAGAGTCAGTGGGCCCGGGGCAGCCACCCCTCTGACCCCCCTTCCCCTGCTAGCTACGCCACTGAGTCTACACTATACTACCTGATACTGTATACTGGAGCAACAACAACTACATGATCAACACCAAGTAATAGTATTAGACACACTGTATATACTCGAGTATAAGCCGACCCGAATATAAGCTGACCCCCCCCTTAATTTTACCACAAAAAACTGGGAAAAATTATTGACTCGAGTATATGCCTAGGGGGGAAATGTAGCAGCTACTGGAAAATTTCAAAAATTAAAATGGCCGAGTTCTTGGGTGCATTAAGTGCTGGGAAAGGGGAGGGTGTGTTTTGGTTGTCTGTCTGCCCCTTCCCTGAGCTTGAGGACTGGGTTTTTTTCCCCACTTGGAATTCAGCCTGGCTGAATATAGGGTATCTGTAGTGCTCCTATTAACCCCTTCCCGACGGAATAGAAGCACTGCAGGTACCCTATATTCAGTAGAGCGGGCACTTTCAGACACAGGAATACCTAATGTGTATGTGTTTCACAGTCATTTTCTACTTTGAGGGCAGGTTCACACCAGTGCCCAATCTCCGTTATGCAGGTTTCTGTTTCCTGCCCAAGAAACATTCATGGGTTTGAAAAGTGTCCGCCGGTGAGCGTCTTCTGCTCTCGGCATTTTTTTTATTTTAATCGGACATACAGGACTTTGTGTCTGGTAAAAAAAACCCAAAAAACGGTTTCGCCATGGGCAGCAGAAGACGCTCACCCACAGACACTGAATGTCGGTTTCTGTCTCCTGCCAACAGAAAACGGAAACCTGCATAACGGAGATCTGGTGCTGTGAACCCGCCTTTATATGTATTCTAGGGAAAGGAGTGATTTAGAACTTTTATTTATTTTATTTTTTATTATATTTTTTTTCAAACTTTTTTTTTTTTTACTATTTTTTTTAGCCCCCCCTGGGGGACTTCAACCTGCAGTCATTTGATTGCAAGTCCCATAGACGGCAATACAAGTGTATTGCCGTCTATGGGAGATTCTCTACATTACTATTACGGCTGGTCATAGACCAGCCGTAATAATAATATAGCGATGACAGGCCTGAGAGCCTTCAGTAGGCTCCCGGCTGTCATCGGAACAGGTTGGCTCCTGCGAGCTCGCTGCGCAGGAGCCGGCCTGCAACTTTAAAGGAAATTTTGAACTAGGAGGGGGGAGGACATCTCCGGAGGGCACCTCCGCTGTAACGCTTACTGCAGAGATGCCAAAGCTTATGCCTACAATCAGAGATCCCAGGCATAAGCTTCAGCATCTCTGCTGTAAGCTTTACAGCGGAGGTGCTGATTTCTATGGCAACCGCTCTGCAGAGCGGCGCCATTATGTTTACAGACCCGGCATCCGGATCCGGCATCCAGACACTGGGACGGGTGCCGGGGCCCACAGCATCGCCACGCTCCTGCCAGAAGCGCGGCGATCCTGTACATTAAGATCTGCAGAAGTACTTACGGTACTTCTGCTAGCAGGGCAGGAAGCAGACATGCCGGGTGTGGGCCCGAGCTTACATGGCCACGTCACCCGGCGTGTGATGGAGCGGTGGGGGGACGGGGTCTGCTATCCTGGCCTGCTACCAGAAAATTACCGTAATGACCCGAATATAAGCCGAGGAGAACTTTTTCAGCACAAAAACTGTGCTGAAAAACTCGGCTTATACTCGAGCATATACAGTAATTCAGATGTCCGAGGTGCCAAACAGCCGAGAAAAATGTAACATTTTTCACGAAAAATTGCACCTGAGGGGCACCTGTTTTTAAGTATCCCACATGCATCACAACGTATGTAGGAATCCGTGAATATGGACAAAATTAGGACATGACCTATATTTTGACGGTCTGTGATAACGACCATCAAATAACAGTCATGTGAATAGCCCCCATTCACTGACATTGAATTTAATGCTGTTGTGTGACATCCGTTAAGAAAACATAAGAATGTAGATTTAGGCTTTGTTCACATATCTATTTCCATTTCCATTTTCCTGTTCTGTCATAGGTGTATGCATCTGAAAACAATGCTCTGTCACATCATGGACATCAATGATAACTGACAGATCAGATTGAAGTATAATTGAATCCATCAGGTTCTGTAATGTTGGCAGACACTTTACAAGAAAAATAGTTCTGCATGTTGCAATTTTTTTTCTGGCCTGCCAACTCAGATGTGAACAGAACCTACAGATTTAATACAGTGTTTTGGCTATTTATGGAGCACATCCCATCCATTTCACTCAAGTTCTAATGTGACCAAGTGAAATCTTGAAACAAAGTCAAAATTTCAATCTATTCACGGCATCTCACTTTTCTGCTTTACAACATACTTGTTACACTATAGGAATTAACATATTCTAAGTTTAATCCAATTAAAAACGATGTAAAAGAAATGTGGTTAAAAGGAATGTCTATATACACATGGTGTAACATAGCTACATCTTTACCTGCTCTATAAACATAGTGTCTTACTGCACACCTGTCAAGCCTACACTGTTTTCACATCATGACCCATGTGCTGTCATGAATACAAAGCACAGCTAAGCCTTCTGTTCTTTGATCTCATAGGATCAGATAATACAGTTGAACTTAACTATTTCCCCATAAAGCTTTTAGGTATTTTTTTTCTTTTAAGTGACCAAGATACCTTTAATCTGTGTGAATTTTTTTCCTCCACACATCAGTGTAAATGAAGCATTTGAATGTTTCTCTTAAATCTTAACATGTGAAAAGTAGTAAGATAATAAAGAAAGAAAAATATTTACTTAGTAAAAGAAATTGTGTTACATTGGCATTTGACAAATTTGTTAATGGATGCTTCAGTTATCCCGCAGCTTTACTTTCTTTATATGTCCTATACATTATAATTGAGGTATAATTTTATACAATAATTAGAAACTCAACAAGTATTTGCGAAAACAATTGAATTTTTATGGGAATAGGAAAATCCAATGGTTTATTCCATCTTGTTTGTTGTAAATATTTGTCATTTTAAATATTTTTTTCTAATTCCATGGAATATTAAAAGGACAGTCCCATAACTTCACATTTTTGATTTAGGCTACAGTGGGGCAAAAAAGTATTTAGTCAGTCACCAATAGTGCAAGTTCCACCACTTAAAAAGATGAGAGGCGTCTGTAATTTACATCATAGGTAGACCTCAACTATGAGAGACAAAATGAGAAAACAAATCCAGAAAATCACATTGTCTGATTTTGTAAGAATTTATTTGCAAATTATGGTGGAAAATAAGTATTTGGTCACCTACAAACAATCAAGATTTCTGGCTCTCACAGACCTGTAACTTCTTCTTTAAGAGTCTCCTCTTTCCTCCACTCATTACCTGTAGTAATGGCACCTGTTTAAACTTGTTATCAGTATAAAAAGACACCTGTGCACACCCTCAAACAGTCAGACTCCAAACTCCACTATGGTGAAGACCAAAGAGCTGTCAAAGGACACCAGAAACAAAATTTTAGCCCTGCACCAGGCTGGGAAGACTGAATCTGCAATGGGCAACCAGCTTGGATTGAAGAAATCAACTGTGGGAGCAATAATTAGAAAATGGAAGACATACAAAACCACTGATAATCTCCCTCGATCTGGGGCTCCACGCAAAATCTCACCCCGTGGGGTCAAAATGATCACAAGAACGGTGAGCAAAAATCCCAGAACCACGCGGGGGGACCTAGTGAATGAACTGCAGAGAGCTGGGACCAATGTAACAAAGCCTACCATCAGTAACACACTACACCGCCAGGGACTCAGATCCTGCAGTGCCAGACGTGTCCCACTGCTTAAGCCAGTACACGTCCGGGCCCGTCTGAAGTTTGCTAGAGAGCATTTGGATGATCCAGAAGAGTATTGGGAGAATGTCCTATGGTCTGATGAAACCAAACTGGAACTGTTTGGTAGAAACACAACTTTTTGTGTTTGGAGGAAAAAGAATACTGAGTTGCATCCATCAGACACCATACCTACTGTAAAGCATGGGGGTGGAAACATCATGCTTTGGGGCTGTTTCTCTGCAAAGGGGCCAGGACGACTGATCCGGGTACATGAAAGAATGAATGGGGCCATGTATCGTGAGATTTTGAGTGCAAACCTCCTTCCATCAGCAAGGGCACTGAAGATGAAACGTGGCTGGGTCTTTCAACATGACAATGATCCAAAGCACACCGCCAGGGCGACGAAGGAGTGGCTTTGTAAGAAGCATTTCAAGGTCCTGGAGTGGCCTAGCCAGTCTCCAGATCTCAACCCTATAGAAAACCTTTGGAGGGAGTTGAAAGTCCGTGTTGCCAAGCGACAGCCCCAAAACATCACTGCTCTAGAGGAGATCTGCATGGAGGAATGGGCCAACATACCAACAACAGTGTGTGCCAACCTTGTGAAGACTTACAGAAATGACCTCTGTCATTGCCAACAAAGGATATATAACAAAGTATTGAGATGAAATTTTGTTACTGACCAAATACTTATTATCCACCATAATATGCAAATAAATTCTTACAAAATCAGACAATGTGATTTTCTGGATTTGTTTTCTCATTTTGTCTCTCATAGTTGAGGTCTACCTATGATGTAAATTACAGACGCCTCTCATCTTTTTAAGTGGTGGAACTTGCACTATTGGTGACTGACTAAATACTTTTTTGCCCCACTGTATATTGACACTGCCTTTAACCTTTCCATTGTTCGGACCTGTCAGAGGGTCTGAGGCTCCCTTATAATGGCCATCATAATTGATATTATTGGTTAAAAATTGAGTGGGTCCAATCTGTCAGGCATCATGTCCACCTAATGTGTCAAATCCTGGTGGTAACTCTCACAAGCAGTTCTCACAAGTAATTCTCCTACTGTGTTGACCAGACAAGAAAATTGTTACACGTTATCGAGCTTCTTCTCACTAGCAATGAACACATAAACAATTTTTATAACTTAAAGGAGTATTCCAACAAATTGAACTTTGCAACATATCTGGAAATTATTCCAAAATATAAATATCAGCAATATCTAAACTTTATGTTAGCCCCTCTTCCTCCTTTACTCTGTTGGAGAATTCTTGGTTGGGCATCCATGCATGTTATGCTAATTTCAGGTGGTTGTGATGCTTGGAACAGTTGCTTTGAACATTACAAATGTTTCCACAAATATATTGCCCCCATTGGGTGTCCATATCTATTTTAAGCAGCCCAGGATCTGATCAGTGTCTACATGGACTAACTTCATGTATACACTGCAACACATGTACAGTCCTATGAAAAAGTTTGGGCACCCCTATTAATCTTAATCATTTTTAGTTCTAAATATTTTGGTGTTTGCAACAGCCATTTCAGTTTGATATATCTAATAACTGATGGACACAGTAATATTTCAGGATTGAAATGAGGTTTATTGTACTAACAGAAAATGCGCAATATGCATTAAACCAAAATTTGACCGGTGCAAAAATATGGGCACCTCAACAGAAAAGTGACATTAATATTTAGTACATCCTCCTTTTGCAAAGATAACAGCCTCTAGTCGCTTCCTGTAGCTTTTAATCAGTTCCTGGATCCTGGATGAAGGTATTTTGGACCATTTCTTTCTACAAAACAATTCAAGTTCAGTTAAGTTTGATGGTCGCCGAACATGGACAGCCCGCTCTCAAATGATCTGAAAACAAAGATTGTTCAACATAGTTGTTCAGGGGAAGGATACAAAACGTTGTCTCAGAGATTTAACCTGTCAGTTTCCACTGTGAGGAACATAGTAAGGAAATGGAAGACCACAGGGACAGTTCTTGTTAAGCCCAGAAGTGGCAGGCCAAGAAAAATATCAGAAAGGCAGAGAAGAAGAATGGTGAGAACAGTCAAGGACAATCCACAGACCACCTCCAAAGAGCTGCAGCATCATCTTGCTGCAGATGGTGTCACTGTGCATCGGTCAACTATACAGCGCACTTTGCACAAATAGAAGCTGTATGGGAGAGTGATGAGAAAGAAGCCGTTTCTGCACGTACGCCACAAATAGAGTTGCCTGAGGTATGAAAAAGCACATTTGGACAAGGCAGCTTCATTTTGGAAACAAAAATTGAGTTGTTTGGGTATAAAAAAAGGCGTTATGCATGGCGTCCAAAAAGAAACAGCATTCCAAGAAAAACACATGCTACCCACTGTAAAATTTGGTGGAGGTTCCATCATGCTTTGGGGCTGTGTGGCCAATGCCGGCATCGGGAATCTTGTTAAAGTTGAGTCGCATGGATTCCACTCAGTATCAGCAGATTCTTGAGAATAATGTTCAAGAATCAGTGACGAAGTTGAAGTTACGCCGGGGATGGATATTTCAGCAAGACAATGATCCAAAACACCGCTCCAAATCCTCAGGCATTCATGCAGAGGAACAATTACAATGTTCTGGAATGGCCATCCCAGTCCCCAGACCTGAATATCATTGAACATCTGTGGGATGATTTGAAGCGGGCTGTCCATGCTCGGCGACCATCTAACTTAACTGAACTTGAATTGTTTGTCCAAAATACCTTTATCCAGGATCCAGGAACTGATTAAAAGCTACAGGAAGCGACTAGAGGCTGTTATCTTTGCAAAAGGAGGATCTACTAAATATTAATGTCACTTTTCTGTTGAGGTGCCCATACTTTTGCACCGGTCAAATTTTGGTTTAATGCATATTGCACATTTTCTGTTAGTACAATAAACCTCATTTCAATCCTGAAATATTACTGTGTCCATCAGTTATTAGATATATCAAACTGAAATGGCTGTTGCAAATACCAAAATATTTAGAACTAAAAATGATTAAGATTAATAGGGGTGCCCAAACTTTTTCATAGGACTGTATATTGCAGTGTTATTTATTTATGCTTACTTGTATAGCACCATCATATTCCACAGTGCTTTTACAGACATTGTGGTCACTGTCCCATATAGGGCTCACTATCTACATTCCTTATCAGTATGACTTTGGAATGTGGGAATAAACCCCACGCAAACACAGGGAGAACATACAAACTCCTTGCAGATGTTGTACTTAGCAGGATTTGAACCCAGGGCTCCAGCACTGCAAGGATAACCACTGAGCCATCATGCTGCCCAGTGTATACTACTGTACCAGTGATTAGAAGATCACTGGTTCAAGTCACCTAATGGGGCTTCAAAAAAAAAAAAAAATTAAAAAAAAGTGTTAAAATAAATTAAAAGTGTTAAAATGAATAATGTTTGAATTATTAAAAGTTTAAATGCATTTATAAAAATAATACATATTTGGTATTGCCGCGTACAATTACACTAACAAATTATTTAACCTGCATGGTGAATGTCATGAATATTTTTTTTAAAAAAATGCTGTAAATAATGATTTTTCGCCATCTTGCCTCCAGTTCATCATAACTACAGTATTTGTAGTTGCTAGCACAAATAGATTGGGCTGATCAGAACCTGCTGCTTCTCTTCCCCCTTCTGTTGGCCAAGTTGCAATACAACGCATTTCAAATACAGTGAGTGTCACATGCTAGAGATGAGGGTGGTAGGAAGACCACTGGAATCAGGAGAATTTTGCTTAGTCTAAAGTGTCCTTTCTTCTCATGCATTCTTGCTACACTGTCCTGCACTTTGCCGATAGAAAGAATAAGCTGCAAAGTAGGATCCATTTCTATCACCAAATGGACCCTTCACAGAGAGTACCTTGTAAGATCACTGCTGCCACAGCTTCTTTTCCACGAGAAAGAGGGTTTCAAGCTCCTTTCACATAGGCAGCCACTATGAATCCAGCTATACCACAACAACAGGTATCTGGAGGTTGCACTGTTGTGCTGACCAGTATTTGCTTATCCCTACTTTGGGAGAGCCCTCCTGGATCAGAGCATGCCTCTGCATCTGGGATGCCTACATAAATTACAGTGTCTCGTCTTTCTCATGAACTTCATCTGTTAGTCCAGTTGGGTCCCTCTACCACAGGGCACTGGCATAGGTGCTATAATACTCCATCCAGTATAGCAGCTTAAACAATTTTGTTTCACCCTGTTTCCGAATTTTAATTTCTAACTTGCATATAATTCGATATTTACTCATGAATGTCTCTCATTTCGGTGTGTCTTGCAATCTTTCATTAACACCACGTTGCCAGGCTGGAGGTTAGACTTGCAAGTTTGCCACTTTCTCCTTGGTTGTAGGGTAGGAATGCATTGCCTTTTCCATTTGTCCCAGAAGTCATTGGAAAGACTCTGTACTTGTCTCCATTGAATCCTGTAACGATTTTTGACATCAAATTTCCCAGGTGGAGCGCAAATCGTGTCAGTCTTCTGAGAGAGCAGCATGGAAGGGGTAAGAACAGTGGGTTCATCTGGATTGCTAGAAATGAGAGCTAACGGTTTGGCATTTATGTTGGCTGACACTTCAGCCATGAAGGTGGTCAAGCTCTCGTGAGTTAACCTTGCGGTTGCTTCTTGTAAGAGGATTTAGTTAAAGATTCTCCATGCATTGCCTATTATCCTCTCCCAAGCACCTCCCATGTGCGAAGGTGTGTGGTGAGTTAAAGGTCCAAGCACAACCCTGTCCACTGAGAAATCTCTCTATGTTGGTAGCATCCAAGTTGGAAAAGAGTTGTAGCTCTCTTGCTGCACCGAAAAAGTTCGTTCCACAGTCGGAATGAATGACGGGTCACTGTATGGCAATGAAGCGTCAAAGAGTGTTGATGAAGCACGACATATCCATGGACTCGATAACTTCTATGTGGACAGCTCTGATGGATAGACAAGTGAACATAATCACCCAATGTTTTCCATTCACTCTACTTCCTCTGGTTTGATGAACAACCACAGCCCAAGGACCGAACACATCTAGGCCAACGTTGGTGAAGGGTGGATCCATGCGAAGTCGATCATACAGAAGGTTAGCCATCTTCAGAATCGGTGACATACCACAAAGATTACGGCATGTTACACGTTTAAAGATGTATCTGCACACACATCGCTTAGCGCCAACTATCCACAATTCAGCTGCCCGCAAGACTCCTTCTGTGAACAGGCTACCTTGGTGCCTAGTTTTATCATAAAAAGATAAAATGAGAGAGACACCGAGCGCCAATATAGTGTAGTAATTACAAACACTCTTGGTGATGATATGTAATTAGTCTCTTACCTATTGGTGTTGTGAAATAGTCACAACTCCATATGAGCATATAAAAGGTGTTAAAGCAGCAGGTCTTTCCCTTATGCTGTGAAACAGCGTGATACAATGATAGGTGATTTATGCTAATTTTATTAATACATGCAAATTTTATGTATTCATGCAAATTTAATCCTCATTGGTTACCATTTGGTATTATACCTTTAACTTATTATTTATTTATTTTTAAATGTAGATTGTGAGCCCTACATAGAGCTCACAATGTACATTTTTCCCTATCAGTATGTCTTTTTGGAATATGGGATGAAATTCCATGCAAACACGGGGAGAACATACAAACTCCTTGCAGATGGTTTAATGCCCTTGGTGGGATTTGAACACCAGGACTCCAGCACTGCAAGGCTGCAGTGCTAACCACTGAGCCACTGTGTGGCCCCTTAACTTATTTATTGATAACCTAGTCTTCTAATGAACTCAAAACTAGTAACATAACTTTAATTCTCAGAAAGCAGTTTGCTATCAGACATACGCTCATATAATTCTCCTGGCATGAAGTTTACAAGCAAGTGTATAGTGTGCACCTGTGCATTGTAGATGCCAGGTGAACACACAGAAGCGAAGCAGCATACTGGTATTCACCACTACACAGGTAAGAACTATAAGAAGCTTTACTACAGCACTGTTTTTTATTGTACCCCGGCCCTTTTTGGTTTAATAGTAAATACTATTTTGATTAGTAATCACCTTTTGCTACAATGCTGTATTCTGTATTCTGCTCTACTCAGGATCATTTGGTTTAAGAGTAAATATTATTGTGATGAACCAAACACCTTTTAAACTATTTGTTGGTAATATTGAAACCTTTAGTGCATGTGTCAGTATCTATATGATTTTGGATGATCACATTGGCTAACGATGGAAATTTGTATATATTGATTGATTTTTAATATGTTGCTACCATATTGGACTGTTCTTTTTATAGTTTGTATCACACTTGAGAAAGGGAAGGTGTCGCGTCGTGTTTAATAAACTGTTCAAGATCATACTTTGGTGTGCGCGCTTACTCCCTACCAGGGCCGCCATCAGGAATTTTGGGGCCCCATACAGCCTAAGTGTCTGCCCCCCCCCCCCCCCGCCATTTTAAAACGACCTTATTTTGCATCATACCAATTCTGTATTACATTTCCCTTTATTTAGCAGCATTACAAGGCTTAATCAGATTCTATTTGCAGGTACAATCTGCTAAGTGTGACAGCGCCTATAGAGAGCCAACACCATCTATAAGAGCCTCCTAATAAATCCTCAGGGCTTATTCACATTGCGTTTTTGGCCTCCCTTGCCGGGATACGTTAGTAACCAGTCAGAATCAGCTGTCAACTTATCCCTGCATGAAGAACTGGCCATTAAAAAAAAGGGGGGCCTGCAGTTCTCCGTGCAGGGATAAGTGGGTAGCTGATTGTGACTGGTTACCAACGTATCCCGGCAAGGGAGGCCAAAAACACAATATGAACACTCCTTTAAAGTGAAAGTCCCACCCCCAAACAGGCTGCTATGCTAGTAGTATAGCCTACATCATTATTATTCTCCAGCTAAAAACTTATATATTATATATTATTGCCCCAGTTCCCTCTCCGCAGTGCCGCACACCCGATGTGCGCGCCGCGGGAAATTTAGCCCCACCCACTGTTATGTTGACTCCACCCACTCATTAATTGTTCATGTGCCCGCACACAGTATAATCCTCCTACAGTCACCCGTAAATTATATGTCCCCCCTCCGTCTCTCCCCCAGCTTCATATACACCCTTCATCTGGCCCCAGATTCATGTCCCCTCCATTTCTGCCCACAGATTCATGTCCCCACATCTCTGCCCCCAGATTCATGTCCCCTCTATCTCTGCCCCCAGATTCATGTCCCCTCTATCTCTGCCCCCAGATTCATGTCCCCTCTATCTCTGCCCCCAGATTCATGTCCCCTCTATCTCTGCCCCCAGATTCATGTCCCCTCCATCTCTGCCCCCAGATTCATGTCCCCCATCTCTGCCCCCAGATTCATGTCCCTCCATCTCTGCCCCCAGTGTCATGCCGTCCTCTCCTTCATCTGCCCCCAGTTTCACGTTCCACATAATCCACATTACACTTACCTTTTCCTCGTTCCCCCGCTGCTCTCTGCGCGGCTCTCTCTCTTACTCATCACATCGCGTCTACACTGACGGGTAGCCGGCGGCAGCGGTGAAGTGAGGAGCTGACACAGGCCAGCTCCCCGCTTCAGAGGCTGAAGTGAGCTGACCTGTGTCAGCTCCTCGCTTCGCCGCTGCCGCCTCTCTCGCTGACACTGACATATATGCGGCTGAAGCGAGGAGCTGACCTGTGTCAGCTCCTCACTTCGCCGCTGTGGCCTCTCTTGCTGACACATATGCGGCAGCCGCATATGTGTCAGCGAGAGAGGCGGGCAACGGCGAAGCGAGGAGCTGACCTGTGTCAGCTCCTTGCTTCAGCCACGTATGTGTTCAACTCAGATCTGCGTCCTCTGGACGCAGATCTGAGTTGAAACAAACAGGACATACAATGACTGCTGCCGGCGCCAGGGGGCCCGGGCCCCCCCCCCTTCATTTTTAAATTTGGCCGGGCCCCTGACGCCAGTAGCAGTAGTACTGGCCTAGCGGCGGCCCTGCTCCCTACCCCTCCACTCCTGTCGGGCTTGCCTGAGGAATCACCTATCCTAGTTTTAGCGTGGTAATGTTGCACAAGCAGAGTGGCCACATGATTCTGTCCGGGAGCTATCACGGGATATTTCTCTCCTATATGTAAGAGTCCATCATCATCAATGACTGGGTCAAGCTTCCTCAGAACACTACCTTTGGGCAAAAGTCTCTGATTGATTACACAGCTGATATCCTTGGCGTAGGTATCATGCTGTACAACTCGGATAATTACATTCTTAGACTGCTCCAAATCAAGAGCTATGTAAACATGTTTGCAGTGGTGCCAGCCGGTGCAGACTTTCTCGTTAGCCAATGACATAGTCTTGTATGACCGTGCTACAATACATCCAGCAGGTGATGCCATGGACAAAGGATCTCCAAGTAGAGAACTTACTGAAGCAATGGGATCCTAGCTTTCAGTCTACAGTCTGTGTGCAAAACAGATACCCGAGGGCAGCGCCGCACCTCCCATGAGGCGACCTGAAGCGACCGCTTCAGGCGGCGCTATGCCAGGGCCTCGGGAAGGGCGGCATTTTTGCTGACCTAAGCCAGCACAGGACAAGCTGTCCTGGACTGGCTTAGGGTCACCGTCACTGAGCGGTGGATTGGGGCGGCCGCTGGAGCAACGCTGCTCCAGCGGCCGCCCCTCACGCTCAGGCAGAGAGCAGGTACTCTCCCTGCCTGCTAAAGATGCTTGCTCCGTGAGGCCCCGCCCCCTCTGCTCGGCCCCGCCCCTCCACTCTGCCCCCTCCTCGGGGGGGGGGGGGGCGGCTTTCTGACGTCTGCCTCAGGCGGCAGAAACCAGTGGTTCACCCCTGCCCGAGGGCATAACTGAATATCAGCATGTGGGACTACAAGTTTAAACATGGTGGTTCTTGTTGTGTTGGGCTTCAGTCTATACAAGAACACAAGGCCAGTAAACCACATTGTGTCCTTGAGACAGTTTGCAGCAATAGATCTGGTTACTACATCTGCTGGGTTGAGATGTGTAGACACTTACTGACATTGTTCAGGAGAGGTAGACCTTCTAATCCTTAGCACTTTTATTGTTGATACCATCCTGATGAAAGGACCTCTATAGAGTCCCGAAAGCTCGATATGTCATCAAAAATGTTTTAAGTTAGCCATTAAAAAAGGTATCAACTAATGAGGACTTCTCTCAAAAAATTTCTTTCATTTCATATTGTTGACATACACATAGAAGCCTCTAGCTCCATTATAGATGTATCCTAGAACTGTCTTGCTGTTGTTATAAAACTCATCTTCTTTACTCTCCAGATTAATCTCAGCCATGATCAATTCAGCTTTGTGCCCCGGTCTCCGTTTTCTCCCTGAAACTGGACAGGAGACGGAAACCTGCAGTCAGGTTTCAAACCCATTCATTTACCTTTCCCATGAAGGTAAAGAAATGATCTCTCATCTCTGGTTTGCTTTGTAGTCTGTGCCTGAGGGAGACAAACAACTTGTAAGCCTTTTTTTTTTAAAAAATTGTAGATTGTGAGCTCCATAGAGGGATCACAATGTACATTTCCCCTATCAGTATGTCTTTGGAGTATGGGAGGAAATCCACGCAAACTCCTTGCAGATGTCTCTGGCAGGGTTTGAACCCAGGACCCCAGCATTGCAAGGCTGCAATGCTAACCACTGAGCCACTTGCTTGTAAGTTTTTCCTCTATTGTCTAGTAACTGTTGTCTCTGAAGCCTAAATAATAGCACCATTCCGTTATCCATTATATCAAGTAATAGTTTCTTAGAATTACATTGCTATATGATTGTCTTCTGTTGTCTTGCAGAAAACTGCGCACCCTAAGTGATCCTGATTGCCATCCCAAATGCAGTTATTACAGGCAGAACCACACATGATACTTGGTGGTGAGGCGCTGTGGTAGGTCCTTCATGAAGAATTTATTTTCACGTGGTTGAAGGAGAGATGGATGTCCACACTCAAGCATACTGGTAAGCATGCTGTTAACCATTGTTGGTTTGTATACACCTCCCAAAAAGATCTCTCCTACGATGACTCATCCTAGGTCGTGTCTTTGGGCATAAGAAGTGTTTTGGGGATCATTGATCTGTTGTCTAACTTTGTGGACTTGCAGAATATTTCTCCCAAGAAGAAAGACTATCTGAGCCTCCGGATCAAGGTTCAGGATCAGGTGTGCTATATGTTTCAAATGAGTTTGATGCACCGCTGCTTCAAACTTACCGTATTTTACGGACTATAAGGCGCACTGGACTATAAGGCGCATTGCCCATGAGCGCCTTATAGTCCGTCTCGGTTCATATATAAGGCGCACCGGACTATAAGCCGCAGTCCGGTGCGCATTATATGTTATTGAAAGCGGCGGCAGGCAGACTTTGCCAGCGGCCGCTTAACCCCCCGTGTGCCAGCCGCTTCTATTGGAAGCGCTCGGCAGGCGAGGAGGGGCTCTATCAGCAAAATCATGCTTATAGAGCCCAACCGTAAAAGTTAGATTAAACTACCCCCCCGATTTAAAATAAAAGCCTGAAACAGAATGTGAAACTTACTGAGCGGTGCAGGGTGGGCGGGCATTCAGGCCTCCTCTTCCTCCGATGTTCCGTCCTCCTCCTCCGGCGCTCGCTAACTGATAATGGCCTGGGCGCATGCGCAGTAGCCGTAGTAGAAGCATTATGATATTGCGCATGCGCCCAGGCCATTATCAGATCGCGAGCGCCGGAGGAAGTGGTCAGGACATCGGAGGAAGAGGAGGCCTGAATGCCCGCCCGCCCTGCACCGCTCGGTAAGTTTCACGTTCTGTTTCAGGCCGGTGTGACAGCAGGGCTGCCGGACACTTCCCATTCATTTCTATGGGAGCCGGCATGCCAGCGCTCCCCATAGAAATGAATGGACTGCTTTTTTCCATTCATTTCTATAGGGAGCGATCGCATGCCGGCTCCCATAGAAATGAATAGGAAGTGTCCGGCAGCCCTGCTGTAACACCGGCGTGTACGGCTGTGATACACGCCGGCGTTCCGTAGTGTGAATGCCCCCTTACGGTGCCTTTTATGTATGTATGGAAGCGGCACGCAGACTTTGCCGCCGCTTCCATCCATATATAAGGCGCACCGGACTATAAGCCGCACTTGAGAAATCGTAGGTTTTTATGTGCGCCTTATAGTCCGGAAAATACGGTAGGTATCTCTGGTCTATTGTCTGAAAAGACCTGATGACCTATTGCTTTGTTCATTCAGAATTGCATGCATTTTGATGGCCTTGTTCTGGTCACCCGCTGGGTAAACTCTCACTAGAGAGATTTTAGAGCAGGACCTGCCTCCTCTGAGGCTTCCACAAAGCTCTGTACATTTAGAAGTGACTGCTGGAGTGTCAGTATTAACATCTCTCGAATCCCTGCTATGCTCTTGGGATTAGGATACAGTCCACTGTGGTGGTCCAAGGTGTAGAGCTGAGTTATGTTCTGAGCTGTTACATTTGGAACACATTGCACTGACCTCGCAAAGTTAAAAGAGGTATTCCCAACTCCGCTGTTCACCAACCTGCAGGCTGTGTGCTCTGTTCACTTCCTGGTTTTCTCTGTAAATTGGTGGGTGGGGTTTCACTTGCTATCTCACAGACATAGCCAGCTCTACTATCTCTCTTCATAGCAGTACATGTTTGCAGCCAGTAATGAGGGATTGTTGTAAATTAAATAGCACAGTATCACTGGAAGATGCACAATATGAAGCTGATGTAGCAGAGATGATTTTTTTAGGTTATGAGAATCCCAAACATACATGCTACAGGACAGCTTGCAATATACTCACTTTTAGGTCTGTGTTTACATACAGAGGTAACAGACTCCCTGTCTCATCAAAATTCAATTAGCCGACTGATAAGGGGAAGAGGCGGAGATAAACAGCTCAGAAATACAAGCTCGCTCTGAGCACTCAGCTCCCCCTCCCCTACTGAGAGCAGTGAGCTATGTCACTTGTCCTGGGCGTAGAGATAAGACCATCCCCAGGTTCATGGTTATGGAAACACAGTATAAACAATGAAGTGAAGAATCTCAGATAGCGGCCAAACAAAGCAGTTTTGCTTAAGCAATGTATTTAGGAAAAGTCTTAAATCCACATAAAATAGCAGTATAGATAGGATCCTTGAGATGGGACAACCCCTTTAAAGAGCTGCATTTGAAGCAGATGTTCACCTTAAGGAAGTCTTCCAATTACTTTTTCCTGAAGGTTCTGCACCTAAGTAGGGATTGTGGCTTCCTGTGTAAGGGACATTGTCTGCTTGGGTCTTTAGGTTTGTCTTGACAAGGGCTAAACTCTTGGTGGACTGAACTTGCAGAGGAAATGTTAGTTTTGTGCTCTTCCACCAATGCACTACAAGGTTTACTAACATGGGTGGTACCACGTGACAACATGAAATCAAAGCTTGGATCATTTCTGATTTTTGCTTGTTCAGAGACAATATCTACAAACACATTAAATGGAGGAAATGGCACTTTGTGAATCTGTTTATAGCGAGAACTATGCATAACTCACTTCTCTTGTAAGTTATATGGAAGCTTCTGAAGAATGGGGTTAACACCTTGCAGTTTCAAGAATGTCAGTCCCACTAGATCTCCTTCTGCCTTTGCCACACACAACTCCAATAACAAGTTGCTTAACCCTTTAAGCTTAGGATAGTCTCTGTTAACTATTTTAGGAAAGTCCTCGATTCTCTTGAATAAGGCGCTTTCTATGACCTCAGGTGAGCCATAGCACTCGTTGAATCTATCCCAGCCCCTTTTGAGACCGACATCTGGATGATTTAGATTTAAGTCTCTGATTCTCTTTGGATGTTTGGCAGACTCATTTCCCAGCCACTTTACCAGATCCTGTTTCCCACTACATGACAGACCTATGTATCTGGTGGCATTTTGGAAAGAAGCTCGCCAAGCTTTGTAGTTTTCAGCAAGATTGCTGAACTTTACAAGTCCCTTGATGACCAACTCACGTTAAGCAAGGAACCTGGCAAAGTCCATGGTGTCTGGATTGGCACTAGAACCAGCTGGTTGTGTGTTGTCAAAGTACCTGTGTGATGTCTGGTCATATCTGGTGGATGTCTCTAATTTAGCCCAATCTGCGTAGTACTTTTCAGAAGCGAAGGGTGTCTATCTAAGCTGGGAAGTATTTCAGATCTTCTGTCCTGATGGGCAGTTTTTGTAGCCAGTCTTGCATTGATGTGCGTTCCCTGGTTTGTAGCAAGGAGAGTGGTATTAGACTTCCTGGCAGTGGCATAACTAGGAATGGCAGGGCCCCGTGGCGAACTGTTGACATGGCCCCCCGACCGACACCGAAGACCTCGACCGACCCCTCCTACGCATTCCTGCGCGCTCTATTATGCCCTATAGTGGACCCTGCACACAGTATTATACCCCATAGTGGACCCTGCACAGAGTATTATGTCCCTTAGTGGCCCCTGCACACAGTATTATGTCCCTTAGTGGCCCCTGCACACAGTATTATGTCCCTTAGTGGCCCCTGCACACAGTATTATGTCCCTTAGCGGCCCCTGCACACAGTATTATGCCCCACTGTGGACACCCATAAACAATTATTATACTCTGGGGTCTTTTCAGATCCCAGAGTATAATAATCGGAGACCCAGGGGGAGAAAAACATTAAAAAACACTGTTACTCACCTATCTCCCGGCTCTGCTGCAGTCCTCCGCTGTAGACCATCTTCAATGACGTCAGACGTCACATGACCCGGGACGCAGGACAGGGTCATGAGACGTCATACGACTAGGCCTGAAGCCTGCCCGGATCGTGGAGAGGTAAGTATCAGTGTTTTTTTATGTTTCTTACCTCTCCCGGGCCTGATCATTATACTTTTCAGACCCCTGAGTATAATGATAGTATTTGTGGGGCCTGCGGTGTCACTTACCGATCCCGTCCCTGCCGGGATCGGTAAGTAAATAGGGCCCATTACAGGCTGGAGTAACTCCAGCCAGTAACGGCCTATTAAGAAAAAAAAACCGCAGTGGTAGCGACTGTCTACGGGCCCTGTGGCAGCTGCCTCTGCTGTTACAGGGGTAGTTACGCCACTGCTTCCTGGCGATCTATATAAACAGGTTGGCTTGGTCTGTTAACAAAATACTTTGTCTCCTGCTGTGGATCTAAGTCGTCATCTGACTTGGAATGTTGATAGACTTATTGGAAGGTACGCTGTTTTGGATCTTGGAGTTCGAGTTCTGGCTGTAGAACGCTGCGACTATTCTCTTTTTCTGAAAGTTCTGCGTCTTCTAAGAATTCTGCCTTTGCTAAGCCAGCTGCTGTCTCTTTCTCTGCATCGAGGCGTGCTTGCTCCATCTTAGCTTAGCCTTAACTGTTTTGTGAAGCTGGCTTTCACTTTTGCTGCTTCCGCTTCTGCGCGGGCAATGGTGGAAGCTTCTATGATCGATGTTTGGTTACAGCCATTTGTCAGTGACCTTGTCTTGACTGAAGATGCTCAACTTTGAGACATGATGTGGCCGTTAGGAGGCAGTTGTGCTATCTGTATGCTGACTCTGAATGGATAATAGAAGGCTCCGTCTGGTCTGATCTCGCAAACTTGTAATCTGCAGTCATTTCAATATACGGTCCTCATACACGTTAGCACGGTGTGTAGTCTGACATGTAGCTAAACCTCCTGTACTCTTTAAGAAAAAGGCTGTGAAGTTGTAAACATTCTCTTTATTGCAAGTTGACAGGAAAGGTGAAACTATAAGAAGAAATAATGGCACTTAGAATAAATCTGTACAGTACATATGATACAGATAATCTCAAGTATAGTATAACATGAGGCAATAATACAGGCTAATTCAGAGCTATGTAATGCAGCAAAAACACAGTAAAACAAGGCATAGTGACATAAATATAACACTCTTACTGACTTACTTGAGATAGTGAGCACAAGGTACTGTAGAGTGTGACCTCCTCACACGGAGACAGCATGTAAAATGTCCAATGAACAGGAAGGAAGTAGAAAAAACTTGGAACTATTCGTAATGCATAGGGTTAAACTAGAAAAGAGGATACAGTAAATGACCAGTAGATGGGCCCGTTACACCCCACATAAACAAATTTGCCGATGAAGGCAGAACAAGCCTCACCCACACTTCTGTGCACCTTGCAAAGGCTCTGACTGGCAGCCATCCCTTCTCTCTCCAACATGGGCTCCAGCATGACAGTAACAACCTTTAACCACATTCTGATTCCTACAGACAGGGGCATCAGAAACATCAGGGTCCATCACTTCTTTTACCACCAACGAGTGATTATGAAGATAATCTTGTTTCCCTAAGTCCTAACAGCGGCACAATGTGGGGTATTTCTGCCCCTGTGTGCTGGTAGGACAGGCGGATATTTAATTAGCCAATAAGATGCGTGGCAGGCCCTATAAGAGGGCACAAGAACCTCCCCTCTGCGTGTAAATACAAAAGTACCTCCATAATATTTATATACAGCTTTTAGACATAAGATATGATTCCCAGGGTGGGAAATCTTGTGCCGCTGTTAGGACTTAGGGAAACAAGATTATCTTCATAATCACTCGTTCCCTGTCGTCCTCAACAGCGGCACAATGTGGGGATATAGCAAGCAGGTCCCCAGGATGGGTGGGATTAACTCATAACCGAACTTAAAACGGTATGGGCAAAAGCAGTGGAACCTGCCACTTGGTCCTTCAGGCGATAATGCCGGATGAAGGTAGATTCCGACGCCCAGGAGGCCGCTGCACAGATTTGATCCACCGGCAAGGCACTCTTCTCTGCCTGAGAGGTAGACACTGCCCTGGTTGAGTGGGCATGAAGAAATGCTGGAGCCGACAAACCTTGGGTGGTATAGGCGATTTTAATAGTCTCGGTCACCCACCGGGATATTGTGGCTTTAGCGGCTTTGGCGCCCTTGTTTCTCCCCGTGTAGCTGACCAACAAGTTTTCAGTTCGCCTAAAAGGGCGAGTGCGCTGTAAGTAAATCTGTAGGCATCTGACCACGTCCAGTTTATGCCATCTCTCTTCTTCAGCAGAAGAAGGGAAAGGAAAAAATACCGGAAGGGAGATTATCTGGTTTCTGTTTACAGCGGATGGAACCTTGGGACGAAAACCCGGGAGGAACCTAAGCTGCACATGGTCAGAGAAAAAGGTGGTATATGGCTCCTCAGCGGACAAGGCTTGTAGTTCACCAACCCGTTTGGCAGTTGTTACTGCCAATAGTAGCGCCATCTTGCCGGTTAATGACTTGAGGGAGCTTTCCTCCAAAGGTTCAAATGGATGAACACATAAAGCGTTTAGGACCGGAATAAGGTCCCATTGGTGGACAGGGGTGTTTACCACCGGTCTCAGCCTAGTTGCCCCTTTAATAAAGGTGCTCACTAAGGAATCTTGAGACAAACGCCTCCCCAGATAGGCGGACAGGGCCGCAACGTGTACTTTGAGTGTGGCCACAGCGAGACCTCTGTCTAGTCCGTCTTGAAGGAAGTCCAGGATCGCCTCCGTAGGGGGATCGGTGGAGTCCACTTGATGCTGTAGACACCAGGCATTAAAGATGTTACTTATTCGACGGTAGTTCTTGTTAGTCGAATCTGCTCTGGCGCTGGATAGGGTCTTCAAGACGGCTTGTGACAGTCCTCTATTTCTCAATAGGGACTGGTCAACCTCCAGGCTGTCAGGTTGAGTCTCCTCAGATCCTGGCATCTCAGCTCTCCTTGGGTTACCAGGTCTGGGAGTGGGGGAAGCCTCCAATATATGCCCTGACTCATTTGTATGAGCTGAGCAAACCAAGCCCTTTTTGGCCAGAACGGGATTATGGCTATTCCCGAGGCTTGGTCCTGTCTTATTTTTATCAATACCTTCGGTATGATTGGAATTGGAGGGAAAATGTAAAACAGCCTGAACCTCCAAGGGATGGACAGGGCATCCACTGCCAAGGGATTGTCCTCCTGGTACAGGGAGCAGAAGGTCCCTACCTTGGCGTTGAGTCGGGTAGCCATAAGATCGACCTCCGGGAGACCCCATCTCTGGACGATCTGTTGAAATACGTCTGGATTGAGAGACCATTCTCCTGATACGGTAATACCCCGACTCAGCTGATCCGCTACTATGTTCAGGGAGCCCTTTATGTGAACAGCGGACAACT
Source organism: Leptodactylus fuscus (assembly GCF_031893055.1). Lineage (NCBI taxonomy): Eukaryota > Metazoa > Chordata > Amphibia > Anura > Leptodactylidae > Leptodactylus > Leptodactylus fuscus. The sequence continues at coordinate 139,135,360 of NC_134268.1, forward strand.
GGACCAAATTCTTCTCTGCCCAGGTGAATATGAGATTCGTCTCTCTCAGCAAGGTTGGTGACCTGGTGCCCCCTTGTTTGTTTATATAAACAACCACCGTCGTATTGTCTGACCGGATCTTGACTGACTTGCCTTTCAATTCCGGGGCAAAGTGTACTAGGGCCAGGTACACTGCTCTGAGTTCCTTGAGATTGGATGACCCCCAGCTCCGGACATCTCCATCGTCCTTGTACAGTTTTGTCTTGACAATGGGCTCCCCATCCCCACTGGGATGCATCTGTTGTCAACAGGGTCCACACTGTCGGGACCGTGGACCTTCCGTCTTTCAGGTGTATCCACCATCTGAGGGAAAGACGGGTAGCGGGAGAAAGGCAGATCTTCTTGTGCAGTCCCTGTGGAGACCTGTTCCAGGTTCTCAACACTTCCATCTGTAGGGGACGCAAATGCCATAAAGCCCAAGGGACCGCCCTGGCCGAGGATGACATTAGGCCCAGAACTCTCATGGCGGTGTGGATAGTTACCTGCCGAGTGCGCAATAGGAATCGTGCACTGGCTTGGATCCTTTCCTTTCTTGGACGGGAGAGGAAGATCTGCATCGCTTCTGAATCCACTAAAAAAACGAGGAATTTCCTTCGGGTGGATGGAACGACTTCGGACTTCTCCCAATTGATAATCCATCCTAATTCTTGTAGGAAGTTGATGGCAAGATTGAGCTGCTGGAGGAGGGCAGCAGGAGACTGAGCTTTCAATAGCCAGTCGTCTAGATAAGGGACGATGAAAAGACCCTGAAGTCTGAGGGTCGCAGCGACCGGAGCGATCACCTTGGTGAATACCAGTGGGGCGGATGTGATGCCGAAAGGCAGAGCTGTGAACTGATAGTGCTCCCTGTGGCCTGCCATAGAAACGGTAATCCTGAGGAACTTCCTGTGGGAAGGAGCAATAGGGACATGTAGATAAGCGTCCTTCAAGTCGAGGGTAACCATCACCTCTCCTGGTTGAAGAAAAACAGCTACGGAATCCACGGTCTCCATACGAAATGACCTCTTCCTGATAAACTGGTTGAGGTACCTCAGGTCTATTATCATTCTCCAGCCCCCGGTGGCTTTGGGGACCAGAAAGACGGGGGAGTAAACTCCCAGGCCGTGATCTGAGGTTGGTACCTTCTCCAGGGCGCCCTTGGTAACATAATCGGCAACCGAGGCTTCCAGACTGGACTGCTGAGAAGGTGGAAGGGTTCGGGTGATGACGAACCGATCTGGAGGAGGAAGGTGAAAATCGATGTGATACCCGTGCTGTATAATCTTCAACACCCAAGGGTCTTGAATGTGGGTGGACCATGCTTTGAAAAAGGAGGCGAGACGTCCTCCCACAGGAAGAGGGGCCACAGGGAGCTGCCCCACGTCAAAACTCAGGCTTCCTCTTGGCATCCTCCTTGGGAGCGCCACGTCCGACACCCCTAGGGCGGTATCTAGAACGCCGCTGCTGAGCCGGGCGTCTATAATTAGAGGAAGAACCTCTGCCTCTAGAGGGAGCACGTCTGCCCCTGGATGCTTGAGGTAGGGACCTTCCCCTACCTTCAGCTAAACCCTCCATAATGGCATCCAAACTTTGGCCAAACACTCTTCCCGGTTCAAAGGGGAGAGCGCAGAGAGCTGCCTTAGATGCAAAATCTGCACGCCAAGGCTTTAGCCACAGGGGTCTACGGGCAGCGGTGGATAACGCCATAGATTTGGCGGAGATCTTCAATTGATGGCGGGAAGCTTCCGCCAGATAATCTGCGGCCCTATGAACTCTCTTCATAGAGGACAGAATTTCGTCTCTATCCACGCCCGCATCTATATCCCGCTCCAAGGCGGCTAAACGGTTGCGCAGAAAGTCGCCAACCGTGGAGGAGGCTATGGCCACAGAGGCTTGTGCAGAGGAAGCGGAGTAGATCTTCTTTAGAGCAGAGTCCGCCCTGCGATCCAGAGGGTCTTGAAGATTGGAACCATCTTCTAGGGGCACCAGGGTTCTGCGGGACAGCTTGGCAACTGCCAAATCCACCTTCGGGGGAGGCCCCCAGGAATCCCACTGGGCAGTGTCAACAGGAAACAAGGTCTTGAAAATCCTGGAGAGAGTGTGTCCCTTCTCTGGCTGTTTCCACTGCTGTGCCATAAGGTCGGACAGCGTGGCGTCCGCATGGAAGGCAATATGTCCCCCAGAGGCAGACGTGGAGGCTTCCCCGTCAACATCTCGGCCCACTGTAGACCGGATGGACTTCAGCAGCCTGCCTGTTTGTTCATAGTGGAACACAGGTCTGCCGGAAATTACTGAGTCGTCCTCAGAAGAATCATCCTCTGCCACCCGCAACAGTTCCAAAGGTGGCAGGGAGGAGGAATGGTGCTCAGGGCATGGTCTTTTGGTAAGCTGAGACAAGGTGGCATGAATTCCTTTGAGGGAATCGTCCTGCAAAACAAAAGGAGAAAACAAGCAAGGGAAAACCTATTTACCCAAGCGATGCCCAAACTCACCATCTCCTTGACCCAGGCCATCATATCTCTGGGAGAGGGCTCCTCAGGTGGAGGACCTCTACACCCGCGACAACGGGCCCATTCATAGCCTAAAAATAATAGGCAAGTTATAGGACCACACTACATGAAAGGGACCAACCCCTTAAGCCGCTACCTACCATCAGGGAGCGGTGTGTCGCAATTAAAACAGGAAAGGTGTTTCCTCTTGGCAGAGGATTTCCTCCTACCATCCCCAGGAGGGGTAGTAGAGGATGACATATCCTGCAATAAAGAGATAATAGACCATGCAAACTGTCACCATGCATCATACATTGCACCTTTTTTTTTTTTTTTTTTTTTTTTTTTTTAAAAAAAAAAGGGGTAGATCTTACCAGGTTCAGAAGACCGGATGAGTAAAGGTGACAGACAATAACCAGACTCGGGTTAACAACGCAAAACGCAATGCCAGTGAGACCAATAAGCAGACTCACAATAGCACAGCCTTCCAGATGCAGCAGGAAGGTACAAGTGACACGGCCGGCCTGACCTTTAACCTGGCCGGCCGGAAATGGGAGGAGCTAAACGCTCCCATCCACTACCCCAAACAGGGGTTAATAAGGCTACTGTCTCCCCTCCCCAGCAATCCCCAAGCCAGGGGAACACTCACCCTCTCCTCCGCTGGGGCTCCGAACACTGGAGTGGAGCCTGAAGTGTAGTGAACGATAGTTCAGCTGGCCCGCCGGCCGGCCTGCTAACCCGCGCCGCGAACTTCCGGTCAAAACCGGAAGTGCGCGCAAGCAAAGTGCGGCCGCCGCGAATGCAGCCATACAGAGCGAGTTCCGGCTGCCGCACGGACCCGCCGTAACCACGCAGTGGCGTGGTGCGGCTCTGAGGATCAGCGCTCAACAGAGCTGAAAGGGTAGGGAGGAGAGGGGAGGGAGCGGGGGAGGAGAAGGAGGATTCAGGGGAAAAAGCCAACGCAGGCTAACCAGCACCCTCTCCATAGGAAAGAGGGTGCTTGACAAAAACATCAAGCTCAACAGCTGAGCCCTGTAAGAGGACACAAGTCCTCACACCTGTCCTCTGTCCACACAGGACAGAAAAAAACACGCAGAGGGGAGGTTCTTGTGCCCTCTTATAGGGCCTGCCACGCATCTTATTGGCTAATTAAATATCCGCCTGTCCTACCAGCACACAGGGGCAGAAATACCCCACATTGTGCCGCTGTTGAGGACGACAGGGAACATGCTTTTCTATTGCATTCCTTCTTTTGATTGGGAAATTCTTCACAAGAGGATTTCTTCAATAGAAAGGCTATCAGCAAGGCTTTGGCCCGTTTCTCCTTTTTTCAGATGAAGGCCTCTCTGTCAGAAGAGCTTCTAAGACACTGTCTCTAACTGCATGAATGAAATGGCTGATGCTATTGAGAAGGACAAAGGGAGGCTAAACAATTATCATGCTCATCTAGATGACTTGGAGCTAAGGCTGAGGAGATTGACAACAGGCCTATAGAAGCAGTCTTAGGATCTAGGGTCTCTCACAGTCTATCACTGCTCTTAAGGAAACAGCTTTGAACTTACTCATGGCTCTGCTGCCGCAGGAAGTCACTAGCATGCTTCAGATTGCAAGAATCCATCAAGAACTGGGTAAACCCCACATAATTTGGTACTAAAGCTGCACAATGAGGAATCTGAGACATCATTCTGCACATTCTGCATCATCAGCTACCTGTAAGGGCCCCTTCACACGGCTGAAACGCACGCGTTTTTTGCACGTTTTTTTACGCGTGTAAAAATGAAAACACAATGTTTTAATAGACGGCCGCGTTTTCGCGCCGTCTATTAAAACGCCGCGTTTTCGCGCCGTCTATTAAAACGTCGCGTACACGCGACGTTTTCATTTTTACACGCGTAAAAAAACGTGCAAAAAATGCGCATGTTTCAGCTGTGTGAAGGGGCCCTTACTGTCCCTTGCTCCAAGGCCTACCAGGCATGGTGAAAATCTCCACGGATATCTGTCCAGCAATTCTGGCCCAGAGAAGGACATTTGCCCCCTTACTCAAGGGCTACAAGCCTCATGGTCAAATACAGATGGGGTTCCCCCTTATTATCCTTTACTCATGCGGCACGAATTACACTGTTAGGACGGACTGTTAAAACAGTAAACAGACACCTGCAACAGCTACAATCCCCTCTCTACTAGCAGCACCTTTACCCTCATGACCACCCACAACTATGAGTTTATTGCAGCACCAACGCAGACCCTCAGCGGATTGTCGATAATAGACATGACATGAGTCTTAGCCTAAACCAGGCCTATAAGTGCTTGATTTATGTTCTTATTCATACAACTCACTAAAGGACAAATGACTGGAGCATCCTGGGCATACACGTACCTTATATACCTACCTGATTAGCTTCTGAACTAGGATCTCATGGGAACTATGTACATACTCTCAAGCATTTGGACATGGATGTTTTCACTTAGAAGTTCTGTTTTAACTTGAACTTTGAAACTAGAGTTTGCTCCTGAAAAGTTATTTGTCTGAAACTAGATAATTCAACTAATCCCACCCTGCACTTAAGTAAATAAATATACGTATATGATACCAAGTTACAGCTTAAAGCTTTGTTGGCCACGTGAACAGAGAGAGCTTTGAAATGGACACAGGTCACCCTCTATAGCTACATTAATAAAAAAAAAAAAAATAGAATGCTGGTCTCAACATTGAGGGAACAGCAGACTATAAATTCAGTTTATTTTCTCCGGGACCCTGGTAACCAAGTCACCTCTCACCCAGATAAGATTTACCAAGTCTTCCACACAACTGACTCCAACAGGCCAATGAATTGATTTCTAGCGTCCCCATTTCTCCCCCAGTTGTCCCCTTCCTCTGCTGAAGCATGTCATCAACCTTTTACTGAAGAGGACAAAGAGAGCTAATAAAGAAACTCCCACTCACTTCCTTTGCGTAGAAAGGTTCTACTTTACATCCCTGCATTGATTGTAGGGAACTTAAGGGGTTTTCCCACTTCAAGACCAATATTGAGAGACAAATGTTATGGTTTGTATAATAAAAAGTTGTACAGTTTTCCAATATACTTTCTGTATCAATTCCTCACGGTTTTCTAGATCTCTGCTTGTTGTCATTTATTCAGTTACTTCTAGTGGATGAAACTCTTACCATGGTCATGTGATACACGGTCCATAGTCATGTGATGGTCACACAGTTACACAACTCATTATAGTCACAGCCCAGTTATCAGACATCTTCCTGGTAATCAGCTGTGCACCTGTGTGCTCATCACATGACCATGGACCGTAAATCACATGACCATGGTCAGACTTTTATCCACAAGAAGTAACAGAATGAATGACAACAAGCAACAAGATCTAGAAAACTGTGATGAATTGTTATAGAACGTATATTGGAAAGTTGTATATCTTTTATACGGCCGTTTCGAATAGTATTCGCTCATATCTAATGATATCTTCATTTTATAAGCCCCCTGTGCTTTCAGAAAACTAATTTCAATAAAGAAGAAAAATTTCAAAAACGGCGGTGCAGAACAGAAAAATGAAGGTAGGAGAAGAATAGCCTTTAGTGCTGTTAGTGAAAAAAAGTTTTTCCAATGATAGAATCCCTTTAATACTCTCCTTTTAATATTCTCCTTTTAAACTAGTTTTCCCCTTTATTAGGAATAATGCAGACTATCTCCGTGCTATTCACACAGTTTAGCCATCCTATTTTACTGTATATAGCTATCAATAGGATCCTCTATTATCTCTATTTCTTCATTTAAGCCGTTTGCGCAGTGTATCTATGTTAGTTCCGTAGATTGCGCATGCGCAATTGAGCATTGTACTCGATGTATTGTGCTATGCAGGTAGGTACGGAAGACAGCATACTGCTATTTGCTCGCGCTACTAATCCTATTACTACGCTAACTACGCAGTGCATCTACACTAGGTTTGTGGATTGATCATGTGCAGTGGCTCCACCGCCACACTAAACACTGTGTCAACCTCAGTGCGGGTTTACTGACCAAGTATGCGCAATAGGGATTACAGGATGCTGAACATACCAGTCGGCATCCTGTACCTCTGATTTCTATGCTATTATCACATATAGAGTGAATATATTATCTAGTGGAAATGTTTAAAAACCCTTAAGGAATTTACTGAAGTTGAGAGTACATCTTGACCACCAGAAAGTTTTTTTGTGTGAGTGTATTCTCTCACCCTGTTCTCTTTCCATCTGTTTTTTTTCTCCTCATCTGCTGGCACATAGTACTGCTTCTCTATATCAAACAGTATAACTCTATGTGCTTCTCAGCATTTTGTTTTTTCTGTTTATAGAATCATCAACTGTATGTACCGGAGTCAGCACGACTTACTGGGCAAACTGAAAAAAACTAATCTTGAACAGTACCTTCGATGCTTCTTAAGCTATCTTCAGGATGACTGGACTGATTTACCCACAGCTGAGTTTGCATACAATAGCACTGAGCGTAGCTCAACATTACAAAGTCTATTTTATGCAAATACAAGCTTTTATCCATTTTTCAGTCCAGATTTACCAATTTCATCCTCTCTTCCAGCAGTAATTGGACGTTGGACAGCATTACAAAACGTTCAAGAAAAGATTGTTTTTTATTGTTTTTTTTTATCAAAATTTACTTGATGCTCATAAACAATTCAACAGGCTGCTGATAAGCATCAAAAAGCTACCCCTGAATTTAATGTGGGGGATAAAGTATGGCTTTACAAAGAATTTAAAGTTGCAAGTACACTACTGTACAAAAGTTTGGGGTCACCCAGATAATTTAGTGTTTTCCATGAAAAGTCAGACTTTTATTTATCAAATGAGTTGCAAAATGAATAGAAAATATAGTCAAGACATTGACAAGGTTAGAAATAATGATTTTTATTTGAAATTATAATTTTCTCCTTCAAACTTTGCTTTCATCAAAGTATGCTCCATTTGCAGCAATTACAGCATTGCAGACCTTCGGCATTCTAGCTGTCAATTTGCTGAGGTAATGTGGAGAAATTTCACCCCATTCTTCCAGAAGTCCCTCCCACAAGTTGGATTGGCTTGATGGACACTTTTTACGTACCATACGATCAAGCTGCTCCCACAACAGCTCAATGGGGTTGAGATCTGGTGACTGTGCTGGCCACTCCATTACAGATAGAATACCAGCTGCCTGCTTCTTCCCTAAATAGTTCTTGCATAATTTGGAGGTGTATTTTGGGTCCTTGTCATGTTGTAGGATGAAATTGGCTCCAATCAAGCGCTGTCCACAGGGTATGGCATGGCGTTGCAAAATGGAGTGATTGTATCCTTATTCAAAATACCTTTTACCTTGTACAAATCTCCCACTTTTCCAGCACCAAAGCAACCCCAGACCATCGCATTACCTCCACCATGCTTGACAGATGTCTCAGGCACTCTTCCAGCATATTTTCAGTTGTTCTGCGTCTCGCAAATGTTCTTCTGTGTGATCCGATCACCTCAAACTTCGACTTGTCTGTCCATAACACTTTTTTCCAATCTTCCTCTGTCCAATGTCTGTGTTCTTTTGCCCATATTAATCTTTTCCTTTTGTTAGCCAGTCTCTGATATGGCTTTTTCTTTGCCACTCTGCACTGAAGGCCAGCATCTCAGAGTCGCCTCTTCACTGTAGACGTTGACACTGGCGTTTTGTTGGAACTATTTAATGAAGCTGCCAGTTGAGGACCTGAGAGGCGTCAATTTCTCAAACTAGAGACTCTGCAGCAGGGCCTCCCACTTCCCTTTCTACTCTGGTTATAGCCTGTTTGTGTTGTCCTCTGAAGGGAGTAATACACAACATTGTAGGAAATCTTCAGTTTCTTGGCAATTTCTCGCATGGAATAGCCTTTATTTATAAGAACAAGAATAGACTGTCGAGTTTTACATGAACGTTCTCTTTTTCTGGCCATTTTGAGAGTTTAATCGAACCAACAAATGTGATGCTCCAGATTCTCAAGTAGCTCAAAGGAAGGTCAGTTTTATAGCTTCTCTAACCAGCAAAACTGTTTTCAGCTGTGCTAACATACTTGCATAAGGGTTTTCTAAACATCCATTAGCCTTCTTACACAGTTAGCAAACTGTAAGAAAATTCTTGGGAATCACAAGAAAATGTTTATGCTCCTCATCAGCAATACCCTGACAAGCCAGCCACTAGAATGCCCAGAGGTCATCCTGGAAGAAGGGGAGTACTGTCAGGATTTGAGCTTAGAATCCCTGTGTCCCAGGCAGTAGCTTTGCTCACTGAGCAGCTGGGAATTTAAGCAGTTTAGAGGCATTATTAATACAAGGGGGGTTTTATATAATGGCTATTAGAGGCAGCACGGTGACTCAGTGGTTAGCACTGCAGCCTTACAGCGCTGGAGTCCTAGGTTCAAATCCTGCCAAGGGCAACATCTGCAAGGAGTTTGTATGTTCTCCCCGTGTTTGCGTGGGTTTCCTCCAGGTACTCCGATTTCCTCCCACACACCAAAGACATACTGATAGGGAATGTAGATTGTGAGCCCTATAGGGGACAGTGACTGACAATATCTGTAACAGCGCTGTAGAATATGATCACGCTTTATAAGTAAGCATAATAAATAAATATTAGGGTCATTATTAATACAAGGGGTGTATTTATATATGGGCTATTAGAGGCATTATTACTACAAGGGTGGTATTATTAATAAGGGGTACTATTTAAGGGGCTTTGTGTAGGTGAGGACAATATGGGTCAGGTGCCTGGAGAAGTGAGGAGTCAAAGATATCTGTGTTGCAAACTTTACAGAGACAAATCACATGCTGTAAGAAATGGTCATGGCAGTCCAGAGGGAAGAGACAGGAAATGTGAGCGATTAGTCAGAGACGACTCCAGTAAGTCACCACAAAATTTTACGCACTGTATTCACTGTATTCTAGCAACCCCCTGGTATTCAGTCCTGCGGGGGGCGCCTTTCTGCCATCCACCTCAGGCAGCACAAAGGCTAGGTTCACCACTATATAGATCATTGAAGAGGGTGTAGAAATGTCTTTTCGCTAGGGCCCCATGAAAAAAAGTGGCATGTTACAGTCACTAGATTATAGTGAATCCCATCCACACCTTGCAGAAAAATAAGTTGTGGTTTTGGAAATCGCAGCATATCAATTATACCTATGGAAACTTTAGCGGTTTCCCTATTGGTATAATGAAAGCAGAAAGTCTGCTAAGGAAAACCCTCTGGACTTTCTGTGACATCGCTGCAGGAAAAAAAGCAATGCATTGCTGTCACAGTTTTTCCCACAGTGCAATTTTTTTTCTGAAGCTTGCTATATGGGGCTTTAGACTTTGTAAGCCATTGAGATACAGTGAACTAAATACCTCCGCCTCGGTTTCTCTTCCTATAGAGTATACTGCCATCCAAAATCTTGAGACACAAACCAGTCCAAGAAAGCATGATCCACACGAGAGAAAGGCTTGTTTACAGAGAGAGAAGCCAGAAACTGTGTGCAATGAACAGAGGAATCCAATAAACATGTCAAACAATCACAAATGCTCCAAGAAATAGTCAAGACTATTATGTGACCTATCAAGTGGCATTACTACTAAATATGGAAGACGACGGAGAGCTACAGACTGTATTTATGGACAGTGCACCATGGAAGAGGATGACATACTGAATAACCACGAAATTCATTTGCGGGTGAATTTATCTGCAATTGTGGACAGTATTTTTAATTACAGGGTGTTTGTGTGAAGGAAGCCTAACAGGAGGCGAAGTATGCTTCCTTATATTTTTCTCATTTCTTTTCAAGCCAGTCTTAACTTTGGTTCAAAAAAACTACAGCAAAATCTGCAACAAAAAAGTCTTTAGGCCTTGGTCTTAGGGGCGTTTCCTCTAAACCTTTTTTTTTTTGTTATATGTTTTTATTTTATTTTTTCAAAAAAGTGCTTTTATTGACTAACATACTATATATTCATTTGGTATCTCCATGCTAGAATTGCTGTTTCATCTCTCCCCCAGAAACAGTTAATAAAATTATACCAAAACCTTAAAGGCACCCCAAATTGATACCATTGAAAAAATACTTGCCTTTTAAAAACAAGTCCTGAAATAGCTACATAAATGGAAAATAAAAAGACTTTCACACAGCAATGAAGGAGAAAAAAATTCACAATTGTTCTGCAGGGGAAAAAGCTGGCTGTGCCTTATGAAGAGGAATTCATTTTAGCTTTCCTGGCTGCAGTCTATCTGTGACATAATGTTAATGCAGGGCTTTGACCCTCCATCGCGTCTTCCTGCTGCTGAGACTACATACTTCTGATTAAAAAGTTATATGATTTTCTATTTGTGTGTTTTTGCTTCTAAAATATACTTTGGTATGGCTTAGTCTTTGTTATTAAATAACCTTCAACATAATCTTAATGGCAAGGTGGCATTCTCATTATTAGTCTCTTTATTGCCTTGGACTGCCAATAGTATTAAAGGGGTTGTCCAGAATAAACTAAAAATTAACCTAAACTAAACCTCCTCCCCCCCACCTAACTTCTAATTTACTTCAATGAAAAAAATCTATAATTACCCATATTCCTGGAGCGGTCACACGCGGGACACTTTCTGATAATCCAGTGATGTTCCGTTTCACCACTTTCAAAACAGAAGTCACCATCACTCTTCCCCCTCCCCCATCCCCATCAATACTTACCAAGCCTTCCTGTGTCCAGGACAGCTCCTCCCTGTCTTCTAGTAGTGGATGGAATACGTTAACTAGGGAGACGGGGGAGGGTGAGAGGGGCTAGTAAAGACAGGGAGGGGGAGTATAAGAGTGACAGAGGAGGGGTCTGAGTGAGAGGGAGTTAGTGTAGCAGCTGTACAGGAAGCTGCATGGCTGGAAGATAACTCCATGTAAACAAACTCTCCAAACACTCCAAACTGTGCTAAAGGTATATGGGTGCACTTCTGAACCCATCACTAACACTAACAGACCTTTATAAAAAAAATAAAAAATCGGCCTGGAAAACCCCTTTAAGTATTTGGTGCCATATGCGTGTAGACCACCATAGATATTACAGGATTACTATAACTATACCACTATATATAAAATGTGTTGAGGCGTGATACAATACATGTAATAAGTTAACAAGTACAGGGGTCTCTCAAATTACAATGACCCTAGGATACAATATTTTCAACATGAAGTGATCCATTGTATCTTGAGACCAGATTCCACATACAATGTTTGGCTGGAGACTCCAACAAATCAACATGGTCATTGCATTGTTAGAATCCTTTTGTTATCTGATGTTTTTCCTTATTGTCATTTTTCATACTTTTGATGACGCGTTGGGATCTTCAGAACCAGATTCTAGTTTTCCATAAAGTTATGGTCTTAAGTTGCAATGGTTTTATCTTAGTATGTTCGCCCAATAAACAATGAATATTAAAACTAGAGGAAGCACTTGAGAGAAATTTTGTCATCTCCATCTTGAACCTCAATGCTGTTTAAAAAAAAATCTAATAAAGTGTTTAATAATTGTCTTCTTTTTTGTGGGTAAGGAAAAAATCCAAGCACATATAAAATTAATGTAGTAAAGGCCTCATGTATAATGAATGAACAGATTATCATTAATTTATTAAGAGAATATAATCTGTAAACAACATTTCAATAATAATAGCATCTGCTGACACAAGGGGTCAAATAGTCAATCAGAATAAATGAGCCGGCTCTACTCTTTCACTTTTCATGAAGTTATTTGGCTCCACTCCTGTCCTGTCACCCCATTTGGGAAGTTGAATGATGATGATACTTTGTTTACTTTGTATACCTTCCCCCAAAGAAAACATCCTCCTTTGTCACTTCCACTTGACAGTGCACTTTGTAAAGCCTACATGAAGAGACAAAGCAAACAGTTGTAAGAGGGCTTGGTATTAATGAAATGTTCATTCATAAAAGCAGAGATTATCTTATTGTGGAGGCAACATAACACATTCCACCATTGCAAAATCACTCTTACAGCACTGTCATTCATAGAAGTTTGTGATATCTGAATGGACTGAAGAGAAACTATAAAACACTTGTGTTTTTATTAGCATCAACAATGCAAGGTAATCAGCAATGAAAAACTGGCACATCTCAAAGAAAGACGTTACTGACACTGAAAATGTAACATTACGATTGCTGCATTACTGTTTTACAGTATTGTGTCTATGTATGATAGATAGTATTTATGAATGTGTATAAGCTTCACCCTGGATATGGACTGCCCCATTCTCTAGCTGATGTCTTTAATCTAAGGAAGGAATATGCAAATCTGTCTCCCAAGATGTACGTAAAATTACGGACATAAAAATACAGGCGTATTTTACTATAGAACTCAATGGAAACGTCTTTTTACGGCCATAAAAATAAGCACAAAAAACGCCTTACTCCGTGTGAATGGACCCGATTTTTACCAAGTCAGTTTCTCAGCTACGGACGGCCGTTTCAGTCTGGTTGGACCTCGTCAGCGCATCATAGAGAGAACTGACTTGGTAGAAGTGAGAGGCCGAGAGACCAGATTATGGGGATGTCACTCCTTAATGAGAGACCACCTATTAGGTGTGTGGAGACTTATAGAGCCATAGTCGCTCCACTGTAAGAGATCATGGGAGGAATATGTAAATTTGTTTCCCAAGATGTAAATAGGGAGACAGTGCCTCTGTTATGCTGCCTTCTATAGGAAGCACCCTGAACATCATGCCCGACTTTCCCAGAAGCCTTTACTGCATAATGTGGGATTTTTACCAAGGAAACAGATTTGCATATTCCTCCCATGATCCCTTACAGTGGAGCGACTATGGATGTATAAGTCTCCACACACATAATAGGTGGTCTCTCCTCATGGAGTGACATTATCCCCATAATCTGGTCTTTAATCCAGCAATTCAGGCATAGTCATGAAATCTAGTAAATAATTCAGAAATGTTACATCATGTAGTGGAAAAACATTTTCTAACCAATTTCCCAATTTCTACAGTTTCAAACGCAAACTAAAGACACATCTTTTCAGACAGGCCTATCACAATTTCTAATGTAAACCCTTCCGTACTATAATTAGAATCCCCAAAATTTAACCCAACTCTGTCCCCGCTCCCACATTCCCCCATATGATATGATGCCATATCAGGCTAACTTTATATGTCCAAGCTCCATCCACATGTTAAAGGAAACGACTAGTGACGGCTCATAAAGTTTTATGTTTGTGAAATGACAGTAACCTCTATTACAACATTGTCTGACCACTGTATAAGCAATGCCACCCCTGCTACCTCTTGTGTCACTCCCTCTACCTCATAAATTATAAACTCTTGTGAGCAGGGCCCTCAGTCCCAGTGTGTGAAATGACTTTCTTTGTAATGTATCTTTCTGTCTGTATGCGATCCCTACAAATTGTACAGTGCTGCGGAATATGTTGGCGCAATGCAGTGTCAAAATCGATATCCAAAAGAGTAGTCAATAGGAAAAGCCGGAGGTCAAGAATCAGAATACAAGAATAAACAGAAAGCGAAAAAGCCAGCACGCACAAAGCAATAGCAAGCATCAATGTGAATGTGAGCCAAGAATAAATAGGGAGGAAGAACCCGCCCTGAACCTGAAAGGAAGGCAGGCTGTCAGTTACAGGGCAAAACAAAACTTAACTCTTTGAGGAGCAGAGGGAAATGAAGGTGAAGGCGACTGGTGTGGAAAATCAATTAACAAGGTGAAGGAATAGGACAGTGTTCAGACAATGCAACCAAAAACTCTAAGCAAGTTATCAAACAGCACACGCCTCCTGCGCCTCAGCATGTGAGCAGAGGGTGGCGCAGAGACCAGAACAGGCAGAGATGTAACAGCCTATCTTGAAAATAAAAAACATTGTGTTCCAATATGAAACATATATCATCCAAATGGTCAATTGCTTGTAAACCTTGCATGTGGGGGATATTCAAGTATAAGGCCAAGACATCGGCAGTAAGTGTATTCCATTTATGCTTAACTGGCTCACCTTTTAATTGTTTTAGTTCTTTGATCATTTGAGTAATGTCCTTTAGATATGATAGTAACTGTGTGACAGTGTTTTGTAGATGGAGATCCATATAATGTGAGAGATTACTTGTGAGAGAAACTAAACCAGAAATGATGGGATGACCAGGGAGGTTTGTGAGTGATTCATTAACTTTAGGTATTTGACAGAAAAAGGGCAGATGTGGTTCAATAATATGAAGGAACTATTTCTCTTTTTTAAGTAGTTTATTTTGGATTGCTTGGGTGAATAGTTCTTTATACTCTAATTGAAAACTTAACATGGGATTGGTTGGCAGGGGTTCATTGAACTCAGTGGTGAACATAGCCTCTCTGCTGCCTGAGGCGGATGATCGAAAGACGATCGAAAATTCTTAAGGGCCGAAGATTCTCCTAAAGATAGACTGTAGGAAGAGGTATGTTTGTTTTCTAGTTATTGAAATTTGTCATTGACTAGTGAGAAAAAGATATTGGTGGCTGGGCCCCTGTGATTAGTGTGATTAAAATTAGGATGGGGATGTACGTTGACTGGGATGGGTAATATAAGGGATGATGGAGATGAGGTATCTGCAGGAGTCTGGGAGAACTCAGAATTATGGTTGGATAAGGAAAAATGTCTTATAAATGTTTTTTGTCTAATGAAGAATTTGAGGTCAATGAATAACTGGAAACCATTAGGTTGTGCAGTTAGGCAGAAGGACAAACCTTGCTGATAAATTTGGTGGCTTCTTCAAAGGGTCTAAGAAGGTGACACACTTTCCTCATGAGCCTTTAATGATGTTTTTAAAAATAACATATTGTGCCTTTGCTCTGCTTCATGCAATATTTGTTCACCACCTTCTGCTGCTGCTTCACACAGATGCTCCAGCAGATAAGGTGGTTTAAAGGAAAATCATTTTGTCACTACAAACGAGTGGGGTGATTTTTGCAATGTAAGAATGGGCGAAATGCACAAAAACATTTCTGGTCATGAGGAACACCTTTTTTAAACCACTATACAGATTAATAAAGCGGCAAACAAATAGATTAAGGGTATGTGCTATTCATCCCAACTGCAGAGCAGTAACAATAGTGGTGGCAGGAAATGGTGCAGAGAGAGAGGTGGAGAGCAATTAACCCGGTGAGCCATGAAAACAATGTTTTGTCCTTGTCAACAATTGTTGTTCCATGTGTCATTGGTGAGCTAGTGGGGAACATGAAACAGTTTTTTTCACAAATTGCGTGTGCACAGTACTGGAGGCTTAGTGTGGCAGTTGAAGCCACAAGAAAGGTAGAAAGATTTCAGTAATATATATTATCAATGAGGTTATAAATGGTTGTCTGATGAATGTTGTACCTCTGTGAATGAACTTGGGCATGCAAATCCTCAAGATTGACTGCCGGCAACATTTTTAGGTCATGCAGACTGCGCACAGTAGAAATAGCAACATGCAGCTTAGCATTGTCCTGTTAAAAACAGTTCCTAAAACACTTTGGAGAAATCTCTGTACCACTGATTCTATGACCAAACCATCATTGTAATCCCCTGTTAGTGTAGCTGAAATGAACACTAGATGGATCTGGCTAACATACATTATGCCACCCCATATCATAATTCCATTAGTATGTGAAGATTCCTTGTGAAGGTCTCTTCATGGTTTTGCCCATCTGCTCTCCAGACCAATCACTGGCAGTCATTATGTCTGACACAAAAATGGGACTCATCACTGAAGAGAAGGAAAGGGACCATGATAGCCTTTGAGAGCGCTGTTGTGAGGTCAGTGGAACACCTGCACCTGGGCATCTGGCTATTCATGCAAATGCTGTGTCATGCAATTGCCTTTTGATGGTTTGTGTTGACACTGTTTGCTGCCCTAGGCTTGGAATGTGATGTCCAATTTTACTTGCAACACAAAATGAATCACTACATGTCATTCTTCCAATCAGATGATCCATTCGTTGCCTCAAAGTACCTCTTTTTATCATTCCAGTGCTTTCATACACTAATTCTCTGTGTTCCACTTGTTGTCTAAGGCTGAGTCCCCACATTGCAGACACGCAGCGTTTTTGTTGCTTATTTTGCTGCATTTTTTTTAGACAAAAAGGGAATGAGAAATATATAGAAAGCTTATTATATTTCTTCATTCTGCTCAATCCACTCCTGGCTTTAACTCAAAAAAACGCAGCAAAATATGCAACAAAAAAAGCTGAATTCCCACAACATGGGGCTTTAGTCTTAAACAGTTTTGAAGTTTATGAATTTATTTCTTTGGCTGACAGATGACGATGTTAGATCTGAGTTGAAAAAAATGTGAGAGAATCTGCTGAAGTTGCATTTTATAAAACAATTCATGTTGGCTCTGAGAAACTTTCCAACTCAAGGTAATATAAACAAGTGTGTAATCCATACAGAACAGATTTCTTTCATGACAGCTGAATGATTAGGCAAACTCTGTAAAGGTTTTATTTACTTTACAGCTCCACTCTTCTCAGACCTCAAATTTTTTAACATTCCAAAGACAACTTGAAGTTTGCATTGTCTCCTTTCCAAAACACTAAGTCAGTAGCAAAATAAACCTCAAACCGAATAAAGAAAGACAGTGTGATATAATGTGTCACTTGCATTGACCCTATTAAGAAAAATTACCACTGTGGGAATTGCAGTGCAATCTGGTTTTCATTTCTCTGTTTATCAATGTAGATATTAATGTAGAGTCTTTTTTGACTACATAATGGAAATTGGAAATGGAAATACATATATGTATATACCGTATTTTTCGGACTATAAGACGCACTTTTTTTCCCCAAAATTTTTGGGGAAAATAAGGGTGCATCTTATAGTCTGAAGGTGGCGCTGGCACCCGCTGTAATAGAGAGGCGGAAGCCGGCAAGTGATAGACACCATTACAGGTGCCGGGGCCTGAGACATCGCTGCCCTGTCCTGCATGAAGCCAGCGGCGGGAGGAGTGATGCTATTCCACTCCTCCGTCCCCCTGCCGCTGGCTTCATGCAGGGCAGGGCAGCGATGTCTCAGGCCCCGGCGTCTATCCCTCCCCGGCATCCGCCTCTCTAGTACAGCGGATGCCGGGTCAGTATCCGTAGCCCCTTCTCCCCCGGGGCCGGTCCCCACCGTCCCCGTACCTGTAGAGTTGCAGGCCGGCTCCTGCGCGGCGATATCGCAGGAGCCGACCTGTTCGGGTGACAGCCGGGAGCCTAATGAGGCTCCCGGGCCTGTCACTGCTATATATTAGTATTGCAGCTGGTCTCTATGACCAGCCGTAATACTAATAGACAGAATGTCCCATAGACGGCAATACAGTTGTATTGCCGTCTATGGGACTTGCGATCAAGTGACCGCAGGTTCAAGCCCCCGGGGGGGAATAAAATAGTAAAAAAAAAACAAAAAAAAAACTTTAAAAATATGAAATAAATAAAAGTTCTAAATCACCTCCTGTTTTTTTTTCAATACAAGGTGATCTAAGCAATAGATATCCCCCAAAATGGTATAACTAAAAATTACAGCTGGCCCCGCAAAAAAAACACTCTATGCGTCCCCGTACAGCTGCAGGGTCACCTGTCAATGTGGCCTTGCAGCTGTTGCAAAACTACAACTCCCATATATTAAATATTTTACCAGTTTTTGCTTCAAAATTTTTTTTCCCTATTTTCCTCCTCTAAAACCTAGGTGCGTCTTATAGTCCGAAAAATACGGTATGTATATATATATATAAAATTCCCTATTTCCTTTTGTCTTTGCTGCCAGCAGCTTCAGGAGGCAACATCACTACATCGTGTCTCCTAGGACAGAGAGTGCGGCCAAATGGTGATAGCTCCTGCTTCACCACTGTATCCAATTCATCTACGTGCAGATGATTTGGAGTCATAACATGGTGGTCTGGAACAGTGGGGCAGTACTTTAAATGCAAGACTGTCCCAATTTGACCTACACTACCATAGGGCCCAGTGAAAGTGCAATGTAGGCCTCATGTTTAAAGTGGCCCTGTGCACACTATTGGCATGCAAGGCCTGCAAGCTGAAATTTAGGGTTGAGCCTAATCCGATTTCCAATCATTTTCCATTCGAACCCAATCCCGATCTCAATTCCGATCCCAATTCAAGTCAATGGGATTTTTTTTAATAATCGAAGTTCGGATTTTAAAAATGATCCTATTCACTACACAGCATGGAGTCTAAAAATTGAACGCTTTAATTGTTAGACTCTATGCTATGTAGTGATTAAAAAATCCCCCAGCTACTTAAGTTCCCCTGCTGTCCACTTACCTGCACAAAAGCGCTGCCGCTGGACCGGTCCCCACTGTTCTCCCTCCTCTTCTCACCTCTACAGGGTGGGGAGTCATGACTCCCAGTACCCGCCCACACTCTCCTAAGCCACAAGCCCTGCCTTCTTCCTAGGTCTGTAACACTAACCGGGGAGGCGGGGTCAGCAAGGCAAGAAGAGGAGCGAGAACAGCTGGGACTGGACCAGCGGCAGCGCTTCTGTGCAGGTATTATTAGCTACTAGAGATGTTAGCTAGTCTTCCATTAGAATGAATGGACGCAGCCGGCGCGCAGGGGGTTAAGCAGCTGGACGCCGGCACAGGCTGTGTGCCGACTGCATCCATTCATTCCTATGGGACCTAGCTAACATTTTTAGCTTTTCCCACAATGCTTGGCCATTAGCAAAGCATTGTGGGAAATAACCTCCGACTTCGATCCCGCCTAAAAAGATTGGGATCGGAATTCCGATCGCGATCGTGAAATTTACTTGATCGCCGATTGGAATCCAATCTTTTCCGATCCCTCAACCCTACTGAAAATATTAGAATATCTTCTGAAGTAGAAGATTTTTCATGATCATAAGAACACAACTTGGGAGCTAGAAAAGAATCTAGATTATCCTATTTATCCTTGAATGGGACCAAATGTCATATAAACATTGTGATGGTGGAGTGACAATTTACATATTTTCAAGAAAGATTTGGGGCACACCATCAGTGTGCCTACTGCCTAATTTGGCAGCTGAAAAAACTGCAATATTTGCAAACCTGATCATGAAATTCTTTTTCCTCTCACAGTTATTCAGTTCCATTCAATTGTGTCTGTGGTTTGTGGCATACAGTAATCTTTCATCTTATACTACTACTCAAACTGAAGCCCCGGCATGTGCTACAGTGCTACTAAATATGCACTTCACTTTAAAAACCATGAAATGAAGGAGGGGAGTGAAGGCAATGGTAAATTTGGGGGAAGGAAATAATCCAGTGTGGAGGAACTGCAGGTGGTGGATCAGTCCTGTTTTATTGCCTTCTCTGCAGTCCTGCACCCTTGAGCTAATGTCAGTGCTAAAAAACAGCAGGTCTTGCTATGTCTTTAGAATGTGGCCTCTGCCTTCCTTAATCTTGACATCAGTTATGCCTGGGAACATTTGTCTCAAATAACGAAAACCTTCTGCTTCTTTGTTCATTGCTTTCACTAAATTTTTTATCAGACCAGTTCTATGTGAAGTGGTGTGAGAAATATCATTGCTGGGATCACAAGTGCTTTATGAACAACGTTTTTCTGCCCAGGAGTCAACTGGTTACGGATTAGCCACTTTCTTCTACTGATATGTGAATGAACATGGCTGTCGGATTCACAAATGAAACAACATTACTTTGTATATCCGAGTTGCAATCCAAGCAGCAGTGCCACTACTTTTAAATTTCTACAGATATTCCAGTTGTAGTAACTGCACTTGATGTATTTCGACAATAGTTCCACGTTCTTGCATGTTTCTTTTATGTGTGCAGCATGGCCAATGGGTATTGAATAGAGATGAGCGAACAGTGTTCTATCGAACACATGTTCGATCGGATATCAGGGTGTTCGCCATGTTCGAATCGAATCGAACACCACGTGGTAAAGTGCGCCAAAATTCGATTCCCCTCCCACCTTCCCTGGCGCCTTTTTTGCACCAATAACAGCGCAGGGGAGGTGGGACAGGAACTACGACACTGGGGGCATTGAAAAAAATTGGAAAAAGTCATTGGCTGCCGAAATCAGGTGACCTCCATTTTAGACGAATAGTGGATTTCAAATCCGGGTCATATGAGAATGTGAACTTTGTGACTATGAGACAGGGATAGCTGTACAGGCAGGGATAGCTAGGGATAACCTTTATTTAGGGGGGAATGTTATTAAAAATAACTTTTTGGGGCTCTATCGGGTGTGTAATTGTGATTTTTGTGAGATAAACTTTTTCCCATAGGGATGCATTGGCCAGCGCTGATTGGCCGAATTCCGTACTCTGGCCAATCAGTGCTGGCCAATGCATTCTATTAGCTTGATGAAGCAGAGTGTGCACAAGGGTTCAAGCGCACCCTCGGCTCTGATGTAGCAGAGCCGAGGCTGCACAAGGGTTCAAGCGCACCCTCGGCTCTGATGTAGGAGAGCCGAGGGTGCACTTGAACCCTTGTGCACCCTCAGCTCTGCTACATCAGAGCCGAGGGTGCGCTTGAACCCTTGTGCACACTCTGCTTCATCAAGCTAATAGAATGCATTGGCCAGCGCTGATTGGCCAATGTATTCTATTAGCCTGATGAAGTAGAGCTGAATGTGTGTGCTAAGCACACACATTCAGCTCTACTTCATCGGGCTAATAGAATGCATTGGCCAGCGCTGATTGGCCAGAGTACGGAACTCGACCAATCAGCGCTGGCTCTGCTGGAGGAGGCGGAGTCTAAGATCGCTCCACACCAGTCTCCATTCAGGTCCGACCTTAGACTCCGCCTCCTCCGGCAGAGCCAGCGCTGATTGGCCGAATTCCGTACTCTGGCCAATCAGCACTGGCTAATGCATTGTATTGGCTTGATGAAGCAGTGCTGAATGTGTGTGCTTAGCACACACATTCAGCTCTACTTCATCGGGCTAATAGAATGCATTGGCCAGCGCTGATTGGCCGAATTCCGTACTCTGGCCAATCAGCACTGGCTAATGCATTGTATTGGCTTGATGAAGCAGTGCTGAATGTGTGTGCTTAGCACACACATTCAGCTCTACTTCATCGGGCTAATAGAATGCATTGGCCAGCGCTGATTGGCCGAATTCCGTACTCTGGCCAATCAGCACTGGCTAATGCATTGTATTGGCTTGATGAAGCAGTGCTGAATGTGTGTGCTTAGCACACACATTCAGCTCTACTTCATCGGGCTAATAGAATGCATTGGCCAATCAGCGCTGGCCAATGCATTCTATTAGCGTGAACTGAGTTTGCACAGGGGTTCTAGTGCACCCTCGGCTCTGCTACATCAGATTGCTACATCTGATGTAGCAGTGCCGAGTGTGCATCAGATGTGTAGTTGAGCAAAACTGACTCAGCACTGCTAAGTCTGCATTCGCATAGGAATGCATTGGCCAGCCTTCGGCCAATCAGCGCTGGCTCTGCCGGAGGAGGCGGAGTCTAAGGTCGGACCTGAATGGAGACTGGTGTGGAGCTATCTTAGACTCCGCCTCCTCCAGCAGAGCCAGCGCTGATTGGTCGAGTTCCGTACTCTGGCCAATCAGCACTGGCCAATGCATTTCTATGGGGAAAAGTTAGCTTGCGAAAATCGCAAACTGACAGGGATTTCCATGAAATAAAGTGACTTTTATGCCCCCAGACATGCTTCCGCTGCTGTCCCAGTGTCATTCCAGGGTGTTGGTATCATTTCCTGGGGTGTCATAGTGGACTTGGTGACCCTCCAGACACGAATTTGGGTTTCCCCCTTAACGAGTTTATGTTCCCCATAGACTATAATGGGGTTCGAAACCCATTCGAACACTCGAACAGTGAGCGGCTGTTCGAATCGAATTTCGAACCTCGAACATTTTAGTGTTCGCTCATCTCTAGTATTGAAGGATGAACATTACCATTGTGTAATAAGACAGCCTTGAGACTTAACACTGATGAGTCAATAAAAAGACGCCATTGGTTCAGCTGATGTATACAACCCAAAGCTGCAAACAGCCCATCAATGTCTGGGCAGAAACACAGGATGTCAACCTGTTCAAAAAACTGTGTTAATTCTTTTTGGCGGCTTCAAAAGACAGAAACTTTTGTACCAGGTGATAGCAAATGCCATCCTTGAAGTCTTGAAGCCAGTAACTCTGTATTTACTTATGACAAGTCCTGACCAAGTCACTCAGTCCTGGCTGTGTTATAAGATGAAGTTCAACAGACGTACATGGCTCAAAGACTGAAACAGCGTCGTTCCCCATTGTACCTTTTTGTTTACCTCTGGTTCTTTTGCCAGATATTGCATGACAGTTGAATTTCCTCTAATGTGCCCCACACTTTGTTAATTGTTGGACTGCCTTTTCTACTACTGAAACTACATCCACGACACCCACTTCTTTGATTTATCATGGAGTAATAAAGTCACTGAACACATACATTTTGAACACGGCATCTAATGTGTTAAACTGACATATTTTTAGGGAAGTACTTATCCAACGGACAGAGATTTGTATCACAGTTCCTCTTTCATTTCTCCATGACTAAGTCTATGCCCTGGAATACTCGCAGGGTGAGAGCGGACGGTAAAGGTAAGAAGGTGATCGCAGTTTTGCCTGTGGCAAGGCCAGGTAGGCCAGAGGCTGGGTAAAAGTGGCTTGGGCAGAGGCAAGATCCTTCACACTGACTAAAAAGGTACTAGATAGAATGTGAAAACCAATAATGTGATAGATAATGCAAATATCACAGGGTGAACCTGCATGTGTCAATCATAGAGCAAAAACAGGCCAAAAATATGTTTACAACTTAACTTTTAATCACAATATGCATAAAATATATGGAAAAATAAGGACCCCTCCAAGTGAGAAAAAGAAAGAAAAATAGAGGATAGTTTGGTTTAGGTAGTAAAGGGATATCTTACAATCATGTTGATTATTGATTCTAGATGTTCCTATGGTTATAAGAATTCCAGAGATACATCTCTCACACATTTATTATAACATAGGCCCACCCTTGATTCAGCTTGTCCCCTGTTATAATATCAACAATAGTCAATATAAAGAATCCGTCAGTGAGCTAGGTACACCCCTAGATAAAGTGCCATGGCATGCTAGGTAAATGATCAGTTTACTGCTGGCCACTTATTACACAGTTAAATTGAGCTACCAAAGGTACCAATTTTCCTATGAGGTGCTAAATACCCACTCTGTATAGAGCAACCTTACGATCGACAGTATCCAATAGCAGCATTCTCTAAGAGTCCTACTAAGAGCTGACCTAGAAGCGACCCCATAGCGGGGACGACGGGGGGGGGGGGGGGGAGACGACGACTATCTGCTTGAAATAGCTAACCTTGTCTAAAAAAGCTATTCAAACTGTGATGTATTTCCTCAGATACTATTCATCAAGGAGCAATAGAGAAGTGTACCGACATGCAGAATGTTGGCAGTAGCATATCTCACAGCAACGTCCTTCTATTTAAACCCTAGACTCTGCCCACTAATGTACCAGCCCCTAGTTGTTCACCAATCAGGTACAGGGGAGAGCGTGTCTAACACACAGACCCACTTATTATCAGCCATGAAAGAGTGGAGGAAGAGTGGTTCTTAGTTACTACAGGGACCTATGTGACCTATATTAGTGAGATCTTAATGGGTAAGTATTAGAGATGAGCGAACACTAAAATGTTCGAGGTTCGAAATTCGATTCGAACAGCCGCTCAATGTTCGTGTGTTCGAACGGGTTTCGAACCCCATTATAGTCTATGGGGAACAGATACTCGTTAAGGGGGAAACCCAAATCCGTGTCTGGAGGGTCACCAAGTCCACTATGACACCCCAGGAAATGATGCCAACACCTCTGGAATGACACTGGGACAGCAGGGGAAGCATGTCTGGGGGCATCTAACACACCAAAGACCCTCTATTACCCCAACATCACAGCCTAACAACTACACACTTTACACACTCAATACCACCTCTCTGACAGTAGGAAAACACCTTGAAACATGTGTATTTGGCACTTGCAGTGAGGAGAGCTTGTCACCAGCAGTGAATTTGGCCCTTGTAGTAAGTTGAGGTTGGCACCAACATTTGTTTTGAAAATCAGGGTGGATTGAGTCTCTAACCAGCAGAGTTTGGGCAAATTCATGGTGGAGGGAGCCTCTAAAAACCCCAGTTTGGACCAATTCATGGTGGAGGGAGCCTCTAAAAACCCCAGTTTGGACCAATTCATGGTGGAGGGAGCCTCTAAAAACCCCAGTTTGGACCAATTCATGATGGAGGGAGCCTTTAAACAGCCCAGTTTGGGCAAATTCATGGTGGAGGGAGCCTCTAAAAACCCCCAGTTTGGACCAATTCATGGTGGAGGGAGCCTCTAAAAACCCCAGTTTGGACCAATTCATGGTGGAGGGAGCCTCTAAACAGCCCAGTTTGGGCAAATTCATGGTGGAGGGAGCCTCTAAACAGCCCAGTTTGGGCAAATTCATGGTGGAGGGAGCCTCTAAAAACCCCCAGTTTGGACCAATTCATGGTGGAGGGAGCCTCTAAAAACCCCAGTTTGGACCAATTCATGGTGGAGGGAGCCTCTAAACAGCCCAGTTTGGACCAATTCATGGTGGAGGGAGCCTCTAAAAACCCCAGTTTGGACCAATTCATGGTGGAGGGAGCCTCTAAACAGCCCAGTTTGGGCAAATTCATGGTGGAGGGAGCCTCTAAACAGCCCAGTTTGGGCAAATTCATGGTGGAGGGAGCCTCTAAAAACCCCAGTTTGGACCAATTCATGGTGGAGGGAGCCTCTAAAAACCCCAGTTTGGACCAATTCATGGTGGAGGGAGCCTCTAAAAACCCCAGTTTGGACCAATTCATGATGGAGGGAGCCTCTAAACAGTCCAGTTTGGGCAAATTCATGGTGGAGGGAGCCTCTAAAAACCCCCAGTTTGGACCAATTCATGGTGGAGGGAGCCTCTAAAAACCCCAGTTTGGACCAATTCATGGTGGAGGGAGCCTCTAAACAGCCCAGTTTGGGCAAATTCATGGTGGAGGGAGCCTCTAAACAGCCCAGTTTGGGCAAATTCATGGTGGAGGGAGCCTCTAAAAACCCCCAGTTTGGACCAATTCATGGTGGAGGGAGCCTCTAAAACCCCCAGTTTGGACCAATTCATGGTGGAGGGAGCCTCTAAACAGCCCAGTTTGGGCAAATTCATGGTGGAGGGAGCCTCTAAACAGCCCAGTTTGGGCAAATTCATGGTGGAGGGAGCCTCTAAAAACCCCAGTTTGGACCAATTCATGGTGGAGGGAGCCTCTAAACAGCCCAGTTTGGACCAATTCATGGTGGAGGGAGCCTCTAAAAACCCCAGTTTGGACCAATTCATGGTGGAGGGAGCCTCTAAACAGCCCAGTTTGGACCAATTCATGGTGGAGGGAGCCTCTAAAAACCCCAGTTTGGACCAATTCATGGTGGAGGGAGCCTCTAAACAGCCCAGTTTGGGCAAATTCATGGTGGAGGGAGCCTCTAACCAGCCCAGTTTGGACCAATTCATGGTGGAGGGAGCCTCTAAAAACCCCAGTTTGGACCAATTCATGGTGGAGGGAGCCTCTAAACAGCCCAGTTTGGACCAATTCATGGTGGAGGGAGCCTCTAAACAGCCCAGTTTGGGCAAATTCATGGTGGAGGGAGCCTCTAAACAGCCCAGTTTGGGCAAATTCATGGTGGAGGGAGCCTCTAAAAACCCCCAGTTTGGACCAATTCATGGTGGAGGGAGCCTCTAAAAACCCCAGTTTGGACCAATTCATGGTGGAGGGAGCCTCTAAAAACCCCAGTTTGGACCAATTCATGGTGGAGGGAGCCTCTAAAAACCCCAGTTTGGACCAATTCATGGTGGAGGGAGCCTCTAAAAACCCCAGTTTGGACCAATTCATGATGGAGGGAGCCTCTAAACAGTCCAGTTTGGGCAAATTCATGGTGGAGGGAGCCTCTAAAAACCCCCAGTTTGGACCAATTCATGGTGGAGGGAGCCTCTAAAAACCCCAGTTTGGACCAATTCATGGTGGAGGGAGCCTCTAAACAGCCCAGTTTGGGCAAATTCATGGTGGAGGGAGCCTCTAAACAGCCCAGTTTGGGCAAATTCATGGTGGAGGGAGCCTCTAAAAACCCCCAGTTTGGACCAATTCATGGTGGAGGGAGCCTCTAAAACCCCCAGTTTGGACCAATTCATGGTGGAGGGAGCCTCTAAACAGCTCAGTTTGGGCAAATTCATGGTGGAGGGAGCCTCTAAACAGCCCAGTTTGGGCAAATTCATGGTGGAGGGAGCCTCTAAAAACCCCAGTTTGGACCAATTCATGGTGGAGGGAGCCTCTAAACAGCCCAGTTTGGACCAATTCATGGTGGAGGGAGCCTCTAAAAACCCCAGTTTGGACCAATTCATGGTGGAGGGAGCCTCTAAACAGCCCAGTTTGGACCAATTCATGGTGGAGGGAGCCTCTAAAAACCCCAGTTTGGACCAATTCATGGTGGAGGGAGCCTCTAAACAGCCCAGTTTGGGCAAATTCATGGTGGAGGGAGCCTCTAACCAGCCCAGTTTGGACCAATTCATGGTGGAGGGAGCCTCTAAAAACCCCAGTTTGGACCAATTCATGGTGGAGGGAGCCTATAAACAGCCCAGTTTGGACCAATTCATGGTGGAGGGAGCCTCTAAAAACCCCAGTTTGGACCAATTCATGGTGGAGGGAGCCTCTAAACAGCCCAGTTTGGGCAAATTCATGGTGGAGGGAGCCTCGAAACAGCCCAGTTTGGGCAAATTCATGGTGGAGGGAGCCTCTAAAAACCCCCAGTTTGGACCAATTCATGGTGGAGGGAGCCTCTAAACAGCTCAGTTTGGGCAAATTCATGGTGGAGGGAGCCTCTAAACAGCCCAGTTTGGGCAAATTCATGGTGGAGGGAGCCTCTAAAAACCCCAGTTTGGACCAATTCATGGTGGAGGGAGCCTCTAAACAGCCCAGTTTGGACCAATTCATGGTGGAGGGAGCCTCTAAAAACCCCAGTTTGGACCAATTCATGGTGGAGGGAGCCTCTAAACAGCCCAGTTTGGACCAATTCATGGTGGAGGGAGCCTCTAACCAGCAGAGTTGGTGGAAATCAGGGTGGAGGGAGCCTCTAACCAGCAGAGTTGGTGGAAATCAGGGTGGAGGGAGCCTAGTATTAGCAGAATTGTGCAACGATTATGGTGGATGAGTATGAGGATGCGGAGGAATTGGAGAGGTTGAGTACAGACATGGAGTTTCATGTTGGGGTGCTTTACACAGGTGGGCCCAAAAATGAAGGCTCTATCCAGTGGTGGTTCATTTTTATCAAAGTGAGCCGGTCGGCACTCTCAGCTGACAGACGGGTGCGTTTGTCAGTGATGATGCCACCGGCTGCACTGAACACCCTCTCAGATAGGACGCTGGCGGCAGGACAGGACAGCACCTCCAAGGCATATATAGGTCAAGTTCAAGCCACAGGTCCAACTTCGACACCCAATACGTGTAGGGCGCAGAGGGGTCGGAGAGGACAGGGCTGTGGTCGGAAAGGTATTCCCGCAACATGCGCCTATACTTCTCACGCCTGGTGACACTAGGACCCTCCGTGGCGGCACTTTGGCGAGGGGGTGCCATCAAGGTGTCCCAGACCTTAGACAGTGTGCCCCTCGTTTGTGTGGACCGGTGAGAACTTGGTTGCCTACTGGAGGAACTGCCCTCCCTGCCGCCAACGTCACATGCTGGAAACATCTCCATCATATTCTGCACCAATTGCCTGTGGCAAGCATTGATGCGATTGGCCCTCCCCTCTACCGGAATAAAAGACGAGATGTTGTTTTTATACCGGGGGTCAAGGATAGCAAAGATCCAGTACTGGTTGTCCTCCATGATTTTGACAATACGCTTGTCGGTTGTAAAGCACCCCAACATGAACTCAGCCATGTCTGCCACAGTGTTAGTTGGCATGACTCCTCTGGCCCCACCGGAAAGTTCAATCTCCATTTCCTCCTCATCCTCCATGTCTACCCATCCACGCTGCAACAATGGGACGATTCGAAGTTGCCCGGAAGCCTCCTGTATCACCATCACATCATCGGACAACTCTTCTTCCTCCTCCTCCTCCTCCTCCTCCTCCATTAAACGCGATGAAGCGGACAGATGTGTGGACCTACTCTCCAGCTGTGACGGATCGGATGCTATCCCTAACTCCTCTGTGTGATCTGAGTTATCCCTGATGTCAATCAGGGATTCTCTCAGAACACACAAGAGAGGGATTGTAAGGCTCACCATCGCATCCTCAGAGCTCACCCTCCTTGTGGACTCCTCAAAGACCCGTAGGATGTCACAAAGGTCTCTCATCCATGGCCACTCATGGATGTGAAACTGAGGCAGCTGACTTTGTGGCACCCTAGGGTTTTGTAGCTGGTATTCCATCAAAGGTCTCTGCTGCTCAACCACTCTATTCAACATATGAAACGTTGAGTTCCAGCGTGTGGGGACGTCGCACAAAAGCCGGTGTTGTGGCACAGGCAGGCGTTGCTGGAGAGATTTTAAGCTAGCAGCGGCTACTGTCGACTTGCGAAAGTGGGCGCACATGCGCCGCACTTTCACCAGTAGCTCTGGAACATTGGGGTAGCTCTTTAGGAAACGTTGCACCACTAGGTTGAAGACGTGGGCCAGGCATGGAACATGTTGGAGTCCGGCAAGCTCCAGAGCTGCTACCAGGTTCCGGCCGTTATCACAAACGACCATGCCTGGGCCCAGGTGCAGCGGCTCAAACCATATTGCCGTCTCATCGAGGAGGGCATCCCTCACCTCGGAGGCAGTGTGCTGTCTGTCCCCCAAGCTGATCAGCTTCAGCACAGCCTGCTGACGTCTACCAACGCCAGTGCTGCAACGTTTCCAACTCGTAGCTGGGGTCAATCTAACAGCGGAGGAGGAGGCGGTGGCGGAGGAGGAGGCGGTAGAGGAGGAGGAGGAGGGGGGTGTTCTTCTCGTGTCCCTGCCAGGAATGTTAGGCGGGGAGACGAGGTACACCGGGCCAGTTTGGGAAGCAGTCCCAGCCTCAACTACATTCACCCAGTGTGCCGTCAGTGAAATGTAGCGTCCCTGTCCGCATGCACTTGTCCACGCGTCGGTGGTCAAGTGGACCTTTGTGCAAAGCGCGGAACTAAGGGCCCGCCTGATGTTGAGTGACACGTGCTGGTGCAAGGCGGGGACGGCACACCGGGAGAAGTAGTGACGGCTAGGGACGGCATAGCGAGGTGCCGCAGTTGCCATCAGGTCCAGGAAGGCGGGAGTTTCAACAAGCCGGAACGCCAACATCTCCTGGGCCAGCAGTTTAGCGATGTTGGCGATCAAGGCTTGCGCGTGTGGGTGGTTAGCAGTGTATTTCTGCCGCCGCTCCAATGTCTGAGAGATGGTGGGTTGTTGTAAAGAAGCGCCTGATGGTGCCTTTGATGGTGCAGGAGAAGGAGATAAGACAGGAACAGGGGAGGATGAGGGAGAAGTCAACAAAGTGGCGGAGGCAGATGAAGTGGTGTCCTGGCTCGTCCTCTGGAGTGCATCGCCAGCACAGTCAGCAGTGGCAGTGGCAGAGGCAGAGGCAGTGGCAGAGGCAGTGGCAGTGGCGTGAACGGCAGGCGGCCTTTGTCCTGCCGTTGCTGCCTGCCACTGATTCCAGTGCTTGGATTCCAAATGACGGCGCATTGAAGTGGTGGACAGGTTGCTCTTCTCAGAGCCCCTAATCAATTTCGAGAGGCAAATTGTGCAGACAACACTATATCTGTCCTTGGCGCATTCCTTGAAAAAACTCCACACCTTCGAGAAACGTGCCCTCGAGGTGGGAGTTTTTCGGGGCTGGGTACGAACTGGAACATCTTGGGAGATTCCGGGTGTGGCCTGGCTTCGCCTAAGCTGCTGACCTCTGCCTCTGCCTCTAGCTACCCTTTTTGGTGCTGCACCTGCCTCAACATCCACACTACTTTCCCCGCTTGACATCCCCCCTGTCCAGGTCGGGTCAGTGTCCTCATCATCCACCACTTCCTCTTCCAACTCCTGTCTCATCTCCTCCCGCACAATGCGCCGGTCAACTGGATGCCCTGACGGCAACTGCGTCACATCATCGTCGATGAGGGTGGGTTGCTGGTCATCCACCACCAAATTGAACGGAGATGGAGGAGACTCTAGTGTTTGAGCATCTGGACACAGATGCTCCTCTGTTAGGTTCGTGGAATCGTGACGTGGAGAGGCAGGTTGAGGGACAATGAAAGGAGCAGAGAACAGCTCTGGGGAGCAGGGACAGTTGGGGTTATTGTTCTGTGAAGCTTGGGAATTTTGGGAGGAAGGAGGACAAGACTGTTGGGTAATAGGAGGAGAAGAGGCAGAGTCTGACTGGCTGCTGGACAATGTGCTGTAAGCGTTCTCTGACAGCCATTGCAAGACCTGTTCCTGGTTCTCGGGCCTACTAAGGTTTGTACCCTGCAGTTTAGTTAATGTGGCAAGCAACCCTGGCACTGTGGAGTGGCGAAATGCTTGCTGCCCCACAGGAGTAGGCACGGGACGCCCTGTGGCTTCACTGCTACCTTGCTCCCCAGAACCATTCCCCCGACCTCGCCCACGGCCTCGTCCACGTCCCTTTCCGGGAGCCTTGCACATTTTGAATTCCCAGTTAGAAATTGGCACTATATACCAGTAGCAAAAATTGTGGGTGCACGTAACCCCAATATATTCTTTGAATTCCCAGTCAGACAATGGCACTATATACCAGTAGCAAGAAATGAGGGTATTTATAACCCCAATATATTCTTTGAATATATAGTGCCATATAGTGCCAGTCAGAAACTGGCACTATATGGCAGTAGCAAGAAATGAGGGTATTTGTAACCCCAATATATTCTTTGAATTCCCAGTCAGACAATGGCAATATATACCAGTAGCAAAAATTGTGGGTGCACGTAACCCCAATATATTCTTTGAATTACCAGTCATAAACTGGCACTATATGGCAGTAGCAAGAAATGAGGGTATTTGTAACCCCAATATATTCTTTGAATTCCCAGTCAGACAATGGCACTATATACCAGTAGCAAAAATTGTGGGTGCACGTAACCCCAATATATTCTTTGAATTACCAGTCAGAAACTGGCACTATATGGCAGTAGCAAGAAATGAGGGTATTTGTAACCCCAATATATTCTTTGAATTCCCAGTCAGACAATGACACTATATACCAGTAGCAAGAAATGAGGGTATTTATAACCCCAATATATTCTTTGAATTCTCAGTCAGACAATGGCACTATATACCAGTAGCAAGAAATGAGGATATTTGTAACCCCAATATATTCTTTGAATTCCCAGTCAGACAATGGCACTATATACCAGTAGCAAAAATTGTGGGTGCACGTAACCCCAATATATTCTTTGAATTACCAGTCAGAAACTGGCACTATATGGCAGTAGCAAGAAATGAGGGTATTTGTAACCCCAATATATTCTTTGAATTCCCAGTCAGACAATGGCACTATATACCAGTAGCAAGAAATGAGGGTATTTATAACCCCAATATATTCTTTGAATTCCCAGTCAGACAATGGCACTATATACCAGTAGCAAGAAATGAGGGTATTTATAGCCCCAATATATTCTTTGAATTACCAGTCAGAAACTGGCACTATATGGCAGTAGCAAGAAATGAGGGTATTTGTAACCCCAATATATTCTTTGAATTCCCAGTCAGACAATGGCACTATATACCAGTAGCAAAAATTGTGGGTGCACGTATCCCCAATATATTCTTTGAATTACCAGTCAGAAACTGGCACTATATGGCAGTAGCAAGAAATGAGGGTATTTGTAACCCCAATATATTCTTTGAATTCCCAGTCAGACAATGGCACTATATACCAGTAGCAAGAAATGAGGGTATTTGTAACCCCAATATATTCTTTGAATTCCCAGTCAGACAATGGCACTATATACCAGTAGCAAAAATTGTGGGTGCACGTAACCCCAATATATTCTTTGAATTCCCAGTCAGACAATGGCACTATATACCAGTAGCAAAAATTGTGGGTGCACGTAACCCCAATATATTCTTTGAATTACCAGTCAGAAACTGGCACTATATGGCAGTAGCAAGAAATGAGGATATTTATAACCCCAATATATTCTTTGAATTACCAGTCAGAAACTGGCACTATATGGCAGTAGCAAGAAATGAGGGTATTTGCAACCCCAATATATTCTTTGAATTCCCAGTCAGACAATGGCACTATATACCAGTAGCAAAAATTGTGGGTGCACGTAACCCCAATATATTCTTTGAATTACCAGTCAGAAACTGGCACTATATGGCAGTAGCAAGAAATGAGGGTATTTGTAACCCCAATATATTCTTTGAATTCCCAGTCAGACAATGGCACTATATACCAGTAGCAAAAATTGTGGGTGCACGTAACCCCAATATATTCTTTGAATTACCAGTCAGAAACTGGCACTATATGGCAGTAGCAAGAAATGAGGGTATTTGTAACCCCAATATATTCTTTGAATTCCCAGTCAGACAATGGCACTATATACCAGTAGCAAGAAATGAGGGTATTTGTAACCCCAATATATTCTTTGAATTCCGAGTCAGACAATGGCACTATATACCAGTAGCAAAAATTGTGGGTGCACGTAACCCCAATATATTCTTTGAATTCCCAGTCAGACAATGGCACTATATACCAGTAGCAAAAATTGTGGGTGCACGTAACCCCAATATATTCTTTGAATTGCCAGTGAGACAATGGCACTATATACCAGTAGCAAAAATTGTGGGTGCACGTAACCCCAATATATTCTTTGAATTCCCAGTAAGACAATGGCACTATATACCAGTAGCAAAAATAGTGGGTGTATATAGCCCCAATTCTATTGCTAGGGGACTTGCAGGGTATTTCTGAGGTGAAGGTGGGGGGCACACCGTTGGAACGGGGATTTGGGGTGTATATATGGGGTATACGGGAATACACTGTCAGTGTGTTCCATTCAGGATCCTGGGAAAGCTGGGTTGCGGCGATTGAGCCCGTCAGTGCCACGTTACACTGACAAGCTTCTCCCTGGAATTGAAGTTATATGTAAGCCCAATATATTCTTTGAATTCCCAGTGAGACAATGGCACTATATGGCAGTAGCAAAAATAGTGGGTGTATATAGCCCCAATTCTATTGCTAGGGGACTTGCAGGGTATTTCTGGGGTGAAGGTGGGGGGAGCACACCGTTGGAACGGGTATCGGGGGTATATATCGGGTATACGGGAATACACTGACAGTGTATTCCATTCAGGATCCTGGGAAAGCTGGGTTGCGGCGATTGAGCCCGTCAGTGCCACGTTACACTGACAAGCTTCTCCCTGGAATTTAGCTCTTATAAGTGCTGTTGGTTGTCTTCTCCTTCCTATCCTAGCCTGTCCCTGCCTACCCAGAATCTAACCCCTAGCTAACTGGACGGAAACCTCCGTCCCCGGTGAATTGCAAGCTCAGAATGACGCGAAGCTGGGCGTCGCTGTTCTTTTAAATGAGAGGTCACATGTTTTCGGCAGCCAATGGGTTTTGCCTACTTTTTTCAACGTCACCGGTGTCGTAGTTCCTGTATGGCGCACTTTACCACGCGGTGTTCGATTCGATTCGAACATGCCGAACAGCCTAATATCCGATCGAACATGAGTTCGATAGAACACTGTTCGCTCATCTCTAGTAAGTATAAATCTGGGCATATAGTGGATCCTAATAAACAGCTCAATTAGTTATCGTAAATCAAAATGAATTATAAAATATATCTGAGGGGGTATACATAGAGGACATATCAAGAGGGTTTCAACTGAGATCACAAATTGAGGCTCAAGACATATTTCATATATAGTTTGTATGAAGCAATGGAGTCCCAGAGGATTCTAACTGTACTTAGAAATCACAGAGAGAAAGGACAAGATGATTAGTTTAGACTGTGATAGCAATGGCCCAAGATATCCCTAGGGGAGTTCCCAGCCGGCATCAATTGTTTCATGCACTTTGAAATTATTATTTTGACTTTTTCCCCATACTATACGTCCTGGTAAATTAATGTGCCTCTATATAAATATCTCTCTCTGGGTAGACCTGAAACTACACCTCCAATAATTGGGGTTCCCCGTCATCCGTACCAGCGGCCCAATGTGGGGTATTTCTGCCCCTGTGTGCTGGTAGGACAGGCGGATGTTTAATTAGCCAATAAACGCATGACTTGCCCTATAAGGATAAGTTCACACGTTCACAGTCCGCGCGGGTTTTGACACAGAGAGAGCCGCGGCGAGCCGCGTCTCTCTCTGGTCAAAACTCGCCTGCCGCGACCATCGCAGTCGTGGCTTTTCCCTCCTATGTCGGCTAAAATGAATGAGCCAACATAGGAGGGTGCTGCCGCTAGGCGGAAGCCGCGGCCCAGCGCGCTGCAGTTTCCGCCTGAAGATAGGACATGTTGCTTTTTTTCTCTGCTGGCAGCATCCCGCCACTAGCGGAAAAAAGAAGCCCGGCAGTCTGCATAGACCACCATTGTAAAGGGGCGGATTTTGAAGCAAAATCCGCTGTCAAAATCCGCCCCTTTGTGAACGAGCCCTAACAGGGCACAAGAACCTCCCCCCTGCATGTTTTTTTCTGTCCTGTGTGACCGGACAGGTGGTGAGGCCTGTGGCCTCCTGTAGGGGAAGAAGGTGTTTGTTAACCCTTCTTCTTTCCTTCTTTCTCTTTTCTTTCCTCCTAAGAGAAAGATTTAGGTTTTGTCTTACCTGCTTTGCAGAGTGTCTGATTGTTCAGCTGTAAGCTCATTCACTGCCCAGTATGGTAAGCTGAGTCCTAGCTCCAGCTTTCCTCTGTGTTTAGTGCAAACTAAAAGCACTGATACTTTTTGCTATGGGCACTCTGTCAGCTTCAGCTTCCCTTCATGCTTAGTGCATAGTCTGAGCACTTATGTCTATTGCAGTGGCCTGTATGTGCCTGTTTGTGTTACAGTCAGGCATGGAATTTGTATGGCAGCTTCAGCTCCCTTTATGCTTAGTGCATAGTTTGTGCATGTCTATTGCGATGGCCTGTGCGCACCTATCTGGCCGGGTTTGCCCTCTGCCCTAAAGCACAGCTAATGTGAACAGCAGCCTGTGAGATGGCAGTGAGTTTTCCAGCAACTCCCACAGCTCTGGTGAGGTAAGCTGAAGGTGCACCAAGACTACTTTTGTGAGTGAACAAGTCCCTTTTAATTAAAAAAAAAAAAAAAAAAAAGTTTTTTTTGTGTTGCTGTCTGTAAGGAAACATACTTTTATGTTGAGTGCACTGGGTCTAGAGTTCTATACTGTTTGTACTCTACCCAAAGGCTAGATCTGCCTGCTGCCATCTGCGGCATTTGCCTGTGGGCTGCCTAACTAACGCCTGCTGTGTCGGCTTGACTACCTGGCTCATCGCACTGTTGCCTACTTGGGCGGCCATCTGCAGCATCTGCCTGACTCAGCTACTGGCCTTCTACTGGGGGCTACCTGCCTTGAGTACCTGCTACCTTTGCTACCTGAGGAGCATCATGAGCAGAAGCATATTAGAGAGGAGAGAGAGTGTATTCAAAAGGACTTAGACACACTGGAACAATGGGCTGAGGCGAACAAAATGGTATTTAACAGGGACAAATGCAAAGTTCTACATCTGGGTAACAGACATGTAAAAAACATATATAGTATGGGAGGAATAGAACTAAGTGATAGCATAGGGGGAAAGGACTTGGGCATAATAGTAGATCACAAATTCAACATGAGCCAACAGTGCGGTGCTGCTGCAAAAAAGGCTAATAAAATTCTGGGATGTATTAAGACAAGCATTGAATCTAGATCAAGAGAGGTCATTATTCCGCTGTACTCTTCCCTGGTCAGACCACACCTGGAATACGGTGTACAGTTCTGGGCGCCTCAATTCAAGAAAGACATCGATATATTGGAGCAAGTCCAGAGAAGAGCAACCAAAATGGTGGAAGGTCTGCAAACCATGTCCTATGAGGAGCGGCTAAAAGAATTGGGATTGTTTAGTTTGCAGAAGAGAAGGCTGAGGGGAGATTTAATAGCAGTCTACAAATATCTGAAAGGTAGTCACAGTGCAGAGGGATCTACCCAATTCTCATTAGCACAAGGAAGTACAAGAAGCAATGGGATGAAACTAAAGGGAAAGAGATACAGATTAGACATTAGGAAAAACTTTCTGACAGTGAGGGTAGTGAGAGAGTGGAATAGGCTGCCACGGGAGGTGGTGGGCGCTCCATCAATGGAAATCTTCAAGCGGAATCTGGATAAACATATAGCTGGGATGATTTAGGAAAACCTGCACTCGCAGGGGGTTGGACCCGATGGCCCTTGAGGTCCCTTCCAACTCTACCATAAGAATAAGAATAAGAATATTGCTGGTGCAGATTATAGACCCTCATCAAAGGAGATGGTTTGATGATCCGGATCCGGAATAAAAGTGAAAGCATTTCCTCACTTCTAGTAGACATCCGTACTTCCTTGTCTCAGCTTGCAAAGAAGCCATGCCCTGGAAGGCTTTCCCTGTCGCTCCCCTCTCTGAGGCTCCAGGAAGATGACGACTCTTTCCAGAAGACCTGTGTTTCATTATGAACAAACTACCAGGCTACTGAAGTCCATCCGGTCTACAGTGGACCAGGATGTTGATGGGGAAGACTCCACGTCTGCCTCTGGGGGTCATATTGCCTTCCATGTGGACGCCACAGTGGCCGAACTTACGAGTCAGCAGTGGAAACAACCGGAGAAGAGTAACTCCTTATCCAGGATTTTCAAGGCACTGTTTCCAATGGGGCCTCCCCCGAAGGTGGACCTCACCATGGCAAAGTGGTCACGAAGAGCCCTGGTACCCCTTGAAGACAGATCAAATCTGCAGGACCCCTTTAATTGTAGGTCTGACTCTAATCTGTGAAAGGTCTATCCCGCCATCTCTGCCCAGGCTTCCGTGGCTATAAGCGTCCATAATTGAAAAAATCCAGCATCAATTCCTTAAATAAAACTTAACTTTTATTGTGAAAAGTCCTCCAAAGAATAAACCACTCCATAAAATCAGTTACAGATATTCATGATGGCAGAGATGAAAAGACGTCTGGCTGACGCGTTTCGGGGCGTTATCGTAGCCCCTTAATCATAGCCATAGGCTATGATTAAGGGGCTACGATAACGCCCCGAAACGCCAGTTCCAGTTCTCCAGTTCCTCCAGGGGTTTCGCCCCAAGGTTCCATCGACAGCAAACATCAACCAGCTGATTTCACTTACAGTTTTTTTTCCCTTCCCGTCCTCTCCTGAGGAGGAAAAGTTTCATATGCTGGACGTGGTCTGGTGCTTGTGAGTTTACCTGCTCCGCACACGCCCCTTTAGAAAATCAGAACATTTACTGATTAATTATATGGGGAAAAACAAGGGCTCTAAAGATTCTAAGGCTAAGGTCACCGAGACCATTAAGGTTGCATACACCTCCCAGGGGCTGTCTCTGCCGGCTTTCCAGCGCGCCCACTCAACCCGGGCGGTATCCACCTCATGCGCAGAAAACAGAGCACTCTCCCTGGATCAGATCTGTGCAGCCGCCTCATGGGCATCTGAATCCACCTTCATCCTTCATTACCGGCTAAAGGATCGAGTTGCTGGCTCTACTGCCTTTGCTCATACCGTCCTGTTGTAGAGTGATCCCACCCAAATGGGAGAATTACTTGCTATCTCCCCACATTGTGCCTCTGGTACGGACGACAGGGAACAAGTGATTATGAAGATAATCTTGTTTCCCTTAGTCCTAACAGCGGCACAAGATTTCCCGCTCTGGGAATCATGTCTTATGTATATAACTGTATGTAATGCTTACGATATTACTTTTGTATAAACACGCAGGGGGGAGGTTCTTGTGCCCTCTTATAGGGCAAGCCATGCGTTTATTGGCTAATTAAACATCCGCCTGTCCTACCAGCACACAGGGGCATTGGGCCACTGTTAGGACTAAGAGAAACAAGATTATCTTCATAATCACTTGTTGTGTTCTTTGAACGTATATTTGCCTATATTTAGGAAAGGTTGTGAATGGTTTGGGAATTCAGCAAGTCCAACGGCTGACACTCTTTTCACTT
Source organism: Leptodactylus fuscus (assembly GCF_031893055.1). Lineage (NCBI taxonomy): Eukaryota > Metazoa > Chordata > Amphibia > Anura > Leptodactylidae > Leptodactylus > Leptodactylus fuscus. Next base: position 139,174,035 of record NC_134268.1, read on the forward strand.
TATATTATGATTAAATGATATAAACTAGTAAAAGTTTTTTTTGTAGTACAGTATATGTCAATAAAACTTAAGTTTTATGGTACTTGTATAGATTCTTAAGCCAAATGGCAATACATTAGTTCATTGCTGAGTTTAGCCTGATTCAGTATACTTACATGTTGCAGTAGTGCTGTATTTTGCAGTATATATTCATTTTTTTCATGGTATTGAAGTATTTGTGCTTGGTCTTGCCACTAATTTTGTGATTTCAGGCATACACTTACCTTTCCAGTTCTATCTGGATATTTTTGGCCAAGTAATAATTGAGCAGGTTTTACGTGCATCAGGTTTCCATTAATGGCAGTACAAAAAAAAATTATTTTTTTAGCAGACTAAAATATACTTAAAAACTGTTTGAACAGATGTTGAAATGTTGAAAATGTTGGTAGTATAAAAGATGCTTAGTTATTAATCACAAGATACTCTATGGTTTTATTTATTATACTTTATGTTTTACCCAACAGCTCACATCCAATTCATAGAGCACATCTAATCTGCATATACATAGAGTACTGTATAGAAAAATGGTATAGCTATATTTAAAGATCGAAAATATATAACAGGACAGCTAATAATGCCAGAGAGCAAAGGATTGTCTTGATATATAGTTATATCTTATTCTAACAGTTATATACAAGTTGACAGTGTTTCACAACAAACAATGAAATGTACAAAACCAAATTCAAGGTGATGGCCCTTGTGTTACCAACATTGTTTTACAGAGCAAGGAATGACATTGGCACTTGTGTTAAATGGAGTTTTATCATCCCTTTGGATTGTATTTTTAATATTTTTTTGCTGAGATGTATGTGATTTTGTCTCTACATATGTCTGTGTACTTTGCTTCACATTTATGATATCACAAAAACGTTGTTGGAAAATTTCACACTGTGGTTGCTGGGGATTTTGTTCATTGTTTTGGTATGTGATCTTACTTCCATGACCAATAGATTTCTTCCGCAAAGCTGGAGTATTACTTTGCAAAGATTCAATCACTGTGGTATGTGAACGTCTTAGGAGCCTACGGTTTTTGTTTTGTATGTTGGCTGAAGTGCAGCGGGTTCTATTGTATTCAAGGTCAACAGCATTTTCACATGGGTGCATATATAAAACAGGAGGCAAAACAGATTTTCCATCACTTGGCAGAAACTCTGAAGCATATCCATGTTGGAAAACAGCTAAGCAATGTTTGACATTTCCAGTAGAGAGCCCATGTTCATCTTCAGTCTTAAGAATGGATTGTTTAGTATCTAATGTATGATTCAAGGGCTCTTCACAATAGTTGGGCTTTGACAGAACATCCTCTGAAATACTGGAACCATTTCTGTAGGCATTTTCCAAAACGTGTTGCTGTGTGAAACAGTGTAGATTTATACCGGATACATCAGAACAATCACTAAAAGAGAAAACACAATAATATTAGAACATTTATCAAATGTTAATAATGTTGTATTAGGCCCTTAAGGGCGCAGGTTAGTGTGGATTTTAATGTTCAGACTCAATTTTTATAATCTGACATCTTTTATGTTTCAATCACTTGGACAGATAAACCTATTGTAAGACTTTTTTATGACATATTGTACTTTATGCTGGTGGTAACCTTTTATCATTATATGTTTGTACCTTATCAACAAATAATAATTTTATGAATGTTTGGAAAGATTCAGCTATTATGGTAAAAACTCAGTCATATCACACAAAGTTGTTAAAATTCATATGTCTACTTTGTGCTGGCATCGTTTTTTTTAAATTTCCTTTTACTTGTCTACAATGTTAGAAGGCTTAAATGTAGTAGCTAATTTTCAAGAATATTCAACATTCTGATTTCTAGCAGTCTATTCAGTTGTGAAGAAAACTCACAAACTATCCTACCAATATAATGTAACTAAAAATAATTGTCCAAGCCATTGATCCATAAAAACAGGAAATAGCTTTTTTTACTAGCATATGTATATCATATGTATATCTCCAAAAATGACAAACTCTAGAGGGGAAGATTAGGGTTGAGCGATCGTGTTCGGAAAAGATCGGCTTCCAATCGGCGATCGAGAAAATTTCACGATCGCGATCGGAAATTCCGAACATGATCTTTTTATGTGGGATCGAGATCGGTGATCTTTTCCCACAATGCTTTGCTTAGCCTTCACAATGAGTATACGCTGTATACTCAGTGTGAAGGCTCCACTGCAGTTCCATAGGAATGAATGGAAGCAGCCGGCACACAGCCTTAACCCCCTATACGCCGGCTGCCTCCATTAATTCGAATGGGAGGCTAAACTAAACATCTCTAGCAGCTACTTACCTCTAGAGATGTCTGCTCCGGTGCCCTCCTTCTTCTTGCCTCGCTGCCCCGCCTCCCAGGTTAGTGTTTAAAGCGTCAGGTAGGCGGGGCTTGTGGCTTAAGAGAGTGTGGGCGGGTATAGGGCGGGGAGAAGTGACCTCTCCAATCCCAGTACCCGCCCACACTCTCCTAACCCGCCCACACTCTCCTAACCTGGCAGGGAGGGGGCAGCGAAGGGAGAAGAGCAGCATGGAGCAGCAGCGAGGCAAAGTAGAGGGAAGGCACTGGGCACCGGACCAGCCCTCTCTGGAGGTAAGTGGACACCAAGGGGGACTAAGTAGCCAGAGGATTTAAAAAAAATCCTCTGGCTACTTTAGCGATTCACTACACAGCGTGGTTTCTAACAATTGTTAGATTCCATGCTGTATCGTGAATAGGATTGCTTTTAACCCCTTAAGGACCAGGCCATTTTTTGGTTTCGCATTTTCGTTTTTCCCTCCTCACATTTCAAGAGCCATAACTTTTTCATTTTTCAGTTCACAGAGTCACATGATGGCTTATTGTTTGCGGGACAAATTGTACTTTGTAATGGCATCATTCAATATGCTGTGCAATGTACTGGGAAGCTGGAAAAAAATTCAGAATGAGGTGCAATTGGAGAAAAAATGCATTTGCGCCATTTTCTTATGGGTTTAATTTTTACAGCGTTCACTGTTTGGTACAAATGACATGTTACCTGTGTTCTACGTGTCAGTACGAACGCGGTGATACCAAATTTATATAGTATTTGAAATGTTTTGATACTTTTAAAAAAATGATAAACTTTGCAAAATAGAAAAAAATTTTTGTGTCATCATGTTCTAACACCTGTAACTTTTTCATATTTCCATGTATGGAGCTGGTTGTGGTGTCTTTTTATGCGGGACAAGATGACGTTGCTATTGATACCATTTGGGGAAAGATCTGATGGTTTGATCACTTTTTATTCAATTTTTTATAGGAGGCAAAGTATTGAAAAAAACGCTTTTTGGCTGTTTTTATTTTTTTTGCCGCTACGCCGTTTGCAGTACGGGATAAATGTTTTAATATTCTAATAGTTCGGGCATTTTGGAGCGCGGGGATACCTAATATGTTTATGTTTAATGTTCTTTAATTACTTTTATAGCTAATCTAGGGAAAGGGGGGTGATTTGAACTTTTATATTTTTTTTTATTTTTTTAATACTTTTAAAAACTTTTTTTTTCTTCTGTTACATTTATGATCAGACCCCTTAGGTACCTTGAAACCTAGGGGGTCTGATCGCTCATACTATTCACTGCAATACTACAGTACTGCAGTGAATAGCAGAATCCCAGCACTTCTATTAGACGATGCCTCTGGCATCGTCTAATAGATCTAGTGCAGAGACAAGCCTGGAAGCCTTCAATAGGCTTCCGGCTGTCATAGCAACCGATCACCGCCCTCATGTGACGTTCAGGGGGGCGGCGATCGGGGAAACATGGCGGCGCCCATGCCGCCTGCGCTGTTTACACGCTGCGGTCGCGTTTGACCGCAGTGTGTAAAGGGTTAACAGCAGCGATCGGCTCGGGCACCGACCGCTGCTGTTATTGGCAGGTCCTGGCTGTATTATACAGCCGGCATCTGCCGTGTATGGAGCGAGCTCAGCGTGTGAGCTCGCTCTATACATCCCCATGCGACCCATGACGTACAGTTACGTCAAGGGTCGCTAAGGGGTTAAAATCCGATCTCCGATTAATAAAAAAATCCCATTGACTTGCATTGGGATCGGAATTGGGGTCGAGATCGGGTTCGAATGAAAAATGATCGGAAATCGGATTTTAAAATCGATCCTGAAAAGTCAAGATCGGCTCAACCCCAGTGAAGATTTAATCACATGTGATAAGAACAAAAAAAATAATTTTAGCTCACCTCCGTATATGACTTGATCCCAGTACTATATTCGTTGGGGTGCATGGATACTCCGGACTTAAAGGAGTAGCATAGTAAACACGTAGAGAAGGAAAAACCGGTAGCTCTCCGAAAGTCATAAAATATAACTTTTAATTCCAAAAAGTTAAAATTTCAATGCATAACAAAAAAGTGACAAAAAGAAAACTAGAATAAAATCCCCATAAAAAAAATGCTTCTCACGCGTTTTGAGATTGTTACTTCCCTTTTTAAAGCTTTAAAAAAGCTTTAAAAGCTTTCAAACGAGATGTAACAATCTTGAAACGCATAAGCAGTGTTTTTTTATGGTTGGTTTTGTTCTAAGTTTTCTTTTTGTCACTTTTTTGTTATGCATTGAAATTTAAATTTTTTGGAATTAAAAGTTATATTTTACGACTTTCGGATAAATCCCGGTTTTTCCTTCTCTACGTGTTGGAGATTTATTCACTTGGTCCCTGCAATCAGAGGTGTAACTACCGAGATAGCAGTGGTAACAGCTGCCACAGGGCCTAGGACATTTATTATATACCAATCCTGGGTCCTGCCCACGGCCGTCTGCACTTCTTCTTCTGCAGAGGCTGCTGTGAGCAGGAGTGGGGGGATCGGTAAGTAAGGCAGTGGGCTCCACAAACAATATTATCATATTAGGTAGTCCTTTCAGACCCCCAAGTATAATGATCGGAGGCCCAGGGGAGGTGAGGGAACATAAAAAACAGTGTTAATTACCTCTCCGGGCTCCAGACAGGCTTCAGGCCTACTTGAGTGACGTCCCTGATGTCACATGGTCGGGGCCTGCATCCTTGTGTGTCGCAACGCAGGCCCAGGTCACGTGATGTCCTGTATGTCATTGAAGATGGCTGACATCAGCAGGGAGAGGTAAGTAACAGTGTTTTTATGTTTGTATCCTCCCCTGGGTCTCTGATTATTATACTCTGGGGTCTGAAAAGACCCCAGAGTATAATAATTGTACATGGGTATTCACAATGGGGCATAATAATTTGAGTGTAGGGGCCACTAGGGGAAATAATACTATGTGCAGGGGCCACTATGGGGCAATAATACTGAGTGCAGGGGCCACTAAGGGGCATGATACTGTGTGTAGGGGCCACTATAGGGCAATAATACTGTTTGCAGGGGCCATTATGGGGCAATAATACTGTGTGCAGAGGCCACAATGGGGCATGATACTGTGTGCAGGGGCCATTATGGGGCATGATAGTGCGTACAGGAATGTGGAGGCAGGAGCCATGTCAAAAGTTTGCCACGGGGCCCACCATTCCTAGTTACACCACTGATCGCAATATCACTCCTATTAAACCCTTCCTCCATCACACAGTTAAAATTTCCCACCAATAATACAGAGCAAATACCCCTCTGTATCAAACTGAGAACTGACGCTGGGTTCACACTAGCGTTCGGCACTCCGTATTAGGTTTCCGTCTTCTGCTGTCAGAAGACGGAAACCTGTCATGCCGAGTCTGGCTGTGAGCGTTTTGAGCTCTCTGCAGCGAAACTGTTTTTTGTTAAACCGGACACAGAGTACTGCATGTCCGACTCTGTGTCCTGTTAAAAAAAAAAAAAAAAGATTTTGCCGCGGAGAGCATAAAACGCTCACCGGCGCTCACGGCCGGACACTTTTCAAACCCATTCAAATAAATGAGTTTGAAAAATGACTGCAGGTTTCTGTCTCCTGCCCTGTTTTGTGCAGGAAATGGAAACCTGCAGAACAGAGTCCCGGGTGCAGATGTGAACGAGCCCTGAGAAAGACAGACACAATATAAGGGTGAGGAATATAGATAAATGCTAGAATAGGTGTGTCTCCACCAAACAATTAATGACCACCAATGACAATGAATTAAATCGAAGACCATTAAACAGTTTAATATATAACCCAAACGCCTTACATTCCACATCAAAATTGTAACCGCCAGTTTCTTTTAGGTAAGGAGATAAACTCCAACATTCAGAAAACCCAGTAACAAAATCAACCTCTCATTCCAAACCCTGATATAACGTATAGCTGCAAACAACGAATCTCCATCTCCAATAGCTCCCCTTTCCTAAAAAAAAAAAATTAAACAAAAAAAACCTCTCTGTTATACCAGACAAAGTTTAACTGGAAATAATAGTGAGTAAGAAATCTCTGCATGTGCCAACTTTTTCTAAATATCACAAAATTGAGATCTAGAGATTAGTAATCAGTTCCTAATGAACCGGATTCGATCTCAATATTCCAATAACTAGTATTTGGGATACGTCTCAGAGCCATAGCTCTGCTATGCTTTTTTTTACCCACTGCTACCAATGTTTTTTTACTATCTTTGTACTGTGATATCAAACACAGCTGGGAATTTCAACATAATATGCAGCAGTTCATGCTGGTATTTACTGGTATTAGTTAAATGTTTTACCGATGCAATTCACTTTGCATAGTGACACCTTGCACAGAGTCCACTTTCAGTTTTTCTTCCAAAATATATTCGGCCTTAAAAAAAAAATAAAATCAAATAAAACATTAAGCAATGTCTAATTATTTTTATACATAACTTTTTCATATTGTACAATGAATACAAGTAAATCTTGGCATACTACTGTAACAAATATCTATTTACTGGAAAAGTCTTCAGTCCTTTAACTAATAACTTGTGCCTTGTCAGCATATTACTGTACTTATTAAAAATGTTTTTTTGTCCTATATGGTAGTCATATAACATAATCTATGATTCATATATTACTATTTCATTAAATTTTCTGAAATTACAAATGTTACACACTAAAAGGCATATCAGCAACTACCTTGGTCATTGTTTGCTTAAGTGAAAAATCAGAGGTAGTGTCAAATTGATTCATGTCTCCATCTTCTTCTGTGTAACACTGTGACTTTGCTGGAAGTGAGTGATGGAGGCTGTCTGATATAGCATTAAGTCGAAACAGAAGTTCATCTATCAGGTCCTCAAATTCATCCAAATAGTAATTCTGTCAGTAACAAAAAAAATAATTTAAACTAGATTGAAACCTTCTAAAAGAAAAACAAGCAATTGTGGCATAGCTTTCATTTTCTAAGAACAGGATACAAAATTAAATTTTGACTGGTTGCTATTAACAACAAAGACATATTTTATTTTTTTTTTATACACTTTTATAAATGTTCCCCAACAACATGTTATTTAATCATTATTATTTTATTGTATTTACTATTTTGCTAAACCTCTAATTTTACCAATTAAAATTTAGGTTAAAAAAAAAGAAAACAAAAGAAGAGTTCTTGAATTATGTGAACGGTTAAATCTTTAATATAGTGCACTGCTAACATTACTTTGAAAGATATTCCCATCTCAACCATACATGGTTGATCTCAGAATACCATTTTCTGCAGAAGGCTGAGATGGCATATGGAAAAAAAAGCTGAGCAGCCGGTCTTATGCCATATCTGTAATTCTTATAAAAATACATGAGATTTACAGTAACAATGTAGCACAGTGAGCTAGACTGCTAACATCATGTGGACATTTCAGAAATGGCATAAAACAGCTTGTTCGCCTGACTTCACCTTGTGTTTAAGCTAGTTTAGTTACTTACACTACCAGTTACGCAGATGTTATCGGTGTTCTTTTGTCTCTGTCGTCCAACCATTGAAAGCACCAGCCGACTTGCATGAGATGTAAGTTCTTTTACTGTCACAAGATGCTTTTTGCGTTGTGCTTTCTTTGAATATTTGGAAACAGAAGTGAGAATTCCTTTGCGCTATAAAAAAAATAAACAAAAAAACATTAAAGGGATTCTATCATTAAAAAAAAAGTTTTTAAACTAAAAGCATAAAGAAATAGATAAAGGCTATTCATCTTTTACCTTTATGTTGAAGATCCTCTCTGCCGTCTTTGAATTTTCTCTGAGCACAATTAGCATAATGATGAAAAGAAGAAAAATTCAAAAACGGTGGTGAGGACCTGCAAATAAAGAGATGAATAGCCTTTCTAAAGACTATTCCTATGTGCTTTTAGTTTAAAAACTTTTTTTTAAATGACAGAATCCCTTTAACAGAAAAAGATCTTTGCGCAACTGAATAAACTGAGAAAAATTACAGACAGTGAATAACACGATCTAATAATACATAGATACTATAAACCAGCAGTATGAGAAGCACTCTATTGATCACAGAAAATGAATAGAGATGAGCGAACACTAAAATGTTCAAGGTTCGAAATTCGATTCGAACAGCCGCTCAATGTTCGTGTGTTCGAACGGGTTTCGAACCCCATTATAGTCTATGGGGAACAGATACTCGTTAAGGGGGAAACCCAAATCCGTGTCTGGAGGGTCACCAAGTCCACTATGACAACCCAGGAAATGATGCCAACACCTCTGGAATGACACTGGGACAGCAGGGGAAGCATGTCTGGGGGCATCTAACACACCAAAGACCCTCTATTACCCCAACATCACAGCCTAACAACTACACACTTTACACACTCAATACCACCTCTCTGACAGTAGGAAAACACCTTGAAACATGTGTATTTGGCACTTGCAGTGAGGAGAGCTTGTCACCAGCAGTGAATTTGGCCCTTGTAGTAAGTTGAGGTTGGCACCAACATTTGTTTTGAAAATCAGGGTGGATTGAGCCTCTAACCAGCAGAGTTTGGGCAAATTCATGGTGGAGGGAGCCTCTAAAAACCCCAGTTTGGACCAATTCATGGTGGAGGGAGCCTCTAAAAACCCCAGTTTGGACCAATTCATGGTGGAGGGAGCCTCTAAACAGCCCAGTTTGGGCAAATTCATGGTGGAGGGAGCCTCTAAAAACCCCCAGTTTGGACCAATTCATGGTGGAGGGAGCCTCTAAAAACCCCAGTTTGGACCAATTCATGGTGGAGGGAGCCTCTAAACAGCCCAGTTTGGGCAAATTCATGGTGGAGGGAGCCTCTAAACAGCCCAGTTTGGGCAAATTCATGGTGGAGGGAGCCTCTAAAAACCCCAGTTTGGACCAATTCATGGTGGAGGGAGCCTCTAAAAACCCCAGTTTGGACCAATTCATGGTGGAGGGAGCCTCTAAAAACCCCAGTTTGGACCAATTCATGATGGAGGGAGCCTCTAAACAGCCCAGTTTGGGCAAATACATGGTGGAGGGAGCCTCTAAAACCCCCCAGTTTGGACCAATTCATGGTGGAGGGAGCCTCTAAAAACCCCAGTTTGGACCAAATCATGGTGGAGGGAGCCTCTAAACAGCTCAGTTTGGGCAAATTCATGGTGGAGGGAGCCTCTAAACAGCCCAGTTTGGGCAAATTCATGGTGGAGGGAGCCTCTAAAAACCCCAGTTTGGACCAATTCATGGTGGAGGGAGCCTCTAAACAGCCCAGTTTGGGCAAATTCATGGTGGAGGGAGCCTCTAAAAACCCCCAGTTTGGACCAATTCATGGTGGAGGGAGCCTCTAAAAACCCCAGTTTGGACCAATTCATGGTGGAGGGAGCCTCTAAACAGCCCAGTTTGGGCAAATTCATGGTGGAGGGAGCCTCTAAACAGCCCAGTTTGGGCAAATGGTGGAGGGAGCCTCTAAAAACCCCAGTTTGGACCAATTCATGGTGGAGGGAGCCTCTAAAAACCCCAGTTTGGACCAATTCATGATGGAGGGAGCCTCTAAAAAACCCCAGTTTGGACCAATTCATGGTGGAGGGAGCCTCTAAAAACCCCAGTTTGGACAAATTCATGGTGGAGGGAGCCTCTAAACAGCTCAGTTTGGGCAAATTCATGGTGGAGGGAGCCTCTAAACAGCCCAGTTTGGGCAAATTCATGGTGGAGGGAGCCTCTAAAAACCCCAGTTTGGACCAATTCATGGTGGAGGGAGCCTCTAAACAGCCCAGTTTGGGCAAATTCATGGTGGAGGGAGCCTCTAAAAACCCCCAGTTTGGACCAATTCATGGTGGAGGGAGCCTCTAAAAACCCCAGTTTGGACCAATTCATGGTGGAGGGAGCCTCTAAACAGCCCAGTTTGGGCAAATTCATGGTGGAGGGAGCCTCTAAACAGCCCAGTTTGGGCAAATTAATGGTGGAGGGAGCCTCTAAAAACCCCAGTTTGGACCAATTCATGGTGGAGGGAGCCTCTAAAAACCCCAGTTTGGACCAATTCATGATAGAGGGAGCCTCTAAACAGCCCAGTTTGGGAAAATTCATGGTGGAGGGAGCCTCTAAAAACCCCCAGTTTGGACCAATTCATGGTGGAGGGAGCCTCTAAAAACCCCAGTTTGGACCAATTCATGGTGGAGGGAGCCTCTAAACAGCTCAGTTTGGGCAAATTCATGGTGGAGGGAGCCTCTAAACAGCCCAGTTTGGGCAAATTCATGGTGGAGGGAGCCTCTAAAAACCCCAGTTTGGACCAATTCATGGTGGAGGGAGCCTCTAAAAACCCCAGTTTGGACCTATTCATGGTGGAGGGAGCCTCTAAACAGCCCAGTTTGGACCAATTCATGGTGGAGGGAGCCTCTAAAAACCCCAGTTTGGACCAATTCATGGTGGAGGGAGCCTCTAAACAGCCCAGTTTGGGCAAATTCATGGTGGAGGGAGCCTCTAACCAGCCCAGTTTGGACCAATTCATGGTGGAGGGAGCCTCTAAAAACCCCAGTTTGGACCAATTCATGATGGAGGGAGCCTCTAACCAGCAGAGTTGGTGGAAATCAGGGTGGAGGGAGCCTCTAACCAGCAGAGTTGTGGGAAAGCAGGGTGGAGGGAGCCTCTAACCAGCAGAGTTGGTGGAAATCAGGGTGGAGGGAGCCTCTAACCAGCAGAGTTGTGGGAAAGCAGGGTGGAGGGAGCCTCTAACTAGCAGAGTTGTGGGAAAGCAGGGTGGAGGGAGCCTCTAACCAGCAGAGTTGGTGGAAATCAGGGTGGAGGGAGCCTCTAACCAGCAGAGTTGTGGGAAAGCAGGGTGGAGGGAGCCTCTAACCAGCAGAGTTGTGGGAAAGCAGGGTGGAGGGAGCCTCTAACCAGCAAAGTTGGTGGAAATCAGGGTGGAGGGAGCCTCTAACCAGCAGAGTTGGGGGAAATCAGGGTGGAGGGAGCCTAGTATTAGCAGAATTGTGCAAAGCTTATGGTGGATGAGTATGAGGATGCGGAGGAATTGGAGAGGTTGAGTACAGACATGGAGTTTCATGTTGGGGTGCTTTACACAGGTGGGCACAAAAATGAAGGCTCTATCCAGTGGTGGTTCATTTTTATCAAAGTGAGCCGGTCGGCACTCTCAGCTGACAGACGGGTGCGCTTGTCAGTGATGATGCCACCGGCTGCACTGAACACCCTCTCAGATAGGACGCTGGCGGCAGGACAGGACAGCACCTCCAAGGCATATAGGGCAAGTTCAAGCCACAGGTCCAACTTCGACACCCAATACGTGTAGGGCGCAGAGGGGTCGGAGAGGACAGGGCTGTGGTCGGAAAGGTATTCCCGCAACATGCGCCTATACTTCTCACGCCTGGTGACACTAGGACCCTCCGTGGCGGCACTTTGGCGAGGGGGTGCCATCAAGGTGTCCCAGACCTTAGACAGTGTGCCCCTCGTTTGTGTGGACCGGTGAGAACTTGGTTGCCTACTGGAGGAACTGCCCTCCCTGCCGCCAACGTCACATGCTGGAAACATCTCCATCATATTCTGCACCAATTGCCTGTGGCAAGCATTGATGCGATTGGCCCTCCCCTCTACCGGAATAAAAGACGAGATGTTGTTTTTATACCGGGGGTCAAGGATAGCAAAGATCCAGTACTGGTTGTCCTCCATGATTTTGACAATACGCTTGTCGGTTGTAAAGCACCCCAACATGAACTCAGCCATGTCTGCCACAGTGTTAGTTGGCATGACTCCTCTGGCCCCACCGGAAAGTTCAATCTCCATTTCCTCCTCATCCTCCATGTCTACCCATCCGCGCTGCAACAATGGGACGATTCGAAGTTGCCCGGAAGCCTCCTGTATCACCATCACATCATCGGACAACTCTTCTTCCTCCTCCTCCTCCATTAAACGCAGTGAAGCGGACAGATGTGTGGACCTACTCTCCAGCTGTGACGGATCGGATGCTATCCCTAACTCCTCTGTGTGATCTGAGTTATCCCTGATGTCAATCAGGGATTCTCTCAGAACACACAAGAGCGGGATTGTAAGGCTCACCATCGCATCCTCAGAGCTCACCCTCCTTGTGGACTCCTCAAAGACCCGTAGGATGTCACAAAGGTCTCTCATCCATGGCCACTCATGGATGTGAAACTGAGGCAGCTGACTTTGTGGCACCCTAGGGTTTTGTAGCTGGTATTCCATCAAAGGTCTCTGCTGCTCAACCACTCTATTCAACATCTGAAACATTGAGTTCCAGCGTGTGGGGACGTCGCACAAAAGCCGGTGTTGTGGCACATGCAGGCGTTGCTGGAGAGATTTTAAGCTAGCAGCGGCTACTGTCGACTTGCGAAAGTGGGCGCACATGCGCCGCACTTTCACCAGTAGCTCTGGAACATTGGGGTAGCTCTTTAGGAAACGTTGCACCACTAGGTTGAAGACGTGGGCCAGGCATGGAACATGTTGGAGTCCGGCAAGCTCCAGAGCTGCTACCAGGTTCCGGCCGTTATCACAAACGACCATGCCTGGGCCCAGGTGCAGTGGCTCAAACCATATTGCCGTCTCATCGAGGAGGGCATCCCTCACCTCGGAGGCAGTGTGCTGTCTGTCCCCCAAGCTGATCAGCTTCAGCACAGCCTGCTGACGTCTACCAACACCAGTGCTGCAACGTTTCCAACTCGTAGCTGGGGTCAATCTAACAGCGGAGGAGGAGGCGGTGGCGGAGGAGGAGGCGGTGGCGGAGGCGGTAGAGGAGGAGGAGGAGGGGGGTGTTCTTCTCGTGTCCCTGACAGGAATGTTAGGCGGGGAGACGAGGTACACCGGGCCAGTTTGGGAAGCAGTCCCAGCCTCAACTACATTCACCCAGTGTGCCGTCAGTGAAATGTAGCGTCCCTGTCCGCATGCACTTGTCCACGCGTCGGTGGTCAAGTGGACCTTTGTGCAAAGCGCGGAACTAAGGGCCCGCCTGATGTTGAGTGACACGTGCTGGTGCAAGGCGGGGACGGCACACCGGGAGAAGTAGTGACGGCTAGGGACGGCATAGCGAGGTGCCGCAGTTGCCATCAGGTCCAGGAAGGCGGGAGTTTCAACAAGCCGGAACGCCAACATCTCCTGGGCCAGCAGTTTAGCGATGTTGGCGTTCAAGGCTTGCGCGTGTGGGTGGTTAGCAGTGTATTTCTGCCGCCGCTCCAATGTCTGAGAGATGGTGGGTTGTTGTAAAGAAGCGCCTGATGGTGCCTTTGATGGTGCAGGAGAAGGAGATAAGACAGGAACAGGGGAGGATGAGGGAGAAGTCAACAAAGTGGCGGAGGCAGATGAAGTGGTGTCCTGGCTCGTCCTCTGGAGTGCATCGCCAGCACAGTCAGCAGTGGCAGTGGCAGAGGCAGTGGCAGAGGCAGTGGCAGTGGCATGAACGGCAGGCGGCCTTTGTCCTGCCGTTGCTGCCTGCCACTGATTCCAGTGCTTGGATTCCAAATGACGGCGCATTGAAGTGGTGGACAGGTTGCTCTTCTCAGAGCCCCTAATCAATTTCGAGAGGCAAATTGTGCAGACAACACTATATCTGTCCTCGGCGCATTCCTTGAAAAAACTCCACACCTTCGAGAAACGTGCCCTCGAGGTGGGAGTTTTTCGGGGCTGGGTACGAACTGGAACATCTTGGGAGATTCCGGGTGTGGCCTGGCTTCACCTAAGCTGCTGACCTCTGCCTCTGCCTCTAGCTACCCTTTTTGGTGCTGCACCTGCCTCAACATCCACACTACTTTCCCCGCTTGACATCCCCCCTGTCCAGGTCGGGTCAGTGTCCTCATCATCCACCACTTCCTCTTCCAACTCCTGTCTCATCTCCTCCTCCCGCACAATGCGCCAGTCAACTGGATGCCCTGACGGCAACTGCGTCACATCATCGTCGATGAGGGTGGGTTGCTGGTCATCCACCACCAAATCGAACGGAGATGGAGGAGACTCTAGTGTTTGAGCATCTGGACACAGATGCCTCTCTGTTAGGTTCGTGGAATCGTGACGTGGAGAGGCAGGTTGAGGGACAATGAAAGGAGCGGAGAACAGCTCTGGGGAGCAGGGACAGTTGGGGTTATTGTTCTGTGAAGCTTGGGAATTTTGGGAGGAAGGAGGACAAGACTGTTGGGTAATAGGAGGAGAGGAAGCAGAGTCTGACTGGCTGCTGGACAATGTGCTGTAAGCGTTCTCTGACAGCCATTGCAAGACCTGTTCCTGGTTCTCGGGCCTACTAAGGTTTGTACCCTGCAGTTTAGTTAATGTGGCAAGCAACCCTGGCACTGTGGAGTGGCGCAATGCTTGCTGCCCCACAGGAGTAGGCACGGGACGCCCTGTGGCTTCACTGCTACCTTGCTCCCCAGAACCATTCCCCCGACCTCGCCCACGGCCTCGTCCACGTCCCTTTCCGGGAGCCTTGCACATTTTGAATTCCCAGTTAGAAATTGGCACTATATACCAGTAGCAAAAATTGTGGGTGCACGTAACCCCAATATATTCTTTGAATTACCCGTCAGAAACTGGCACTATATGGCAGTAGCAAGAAATGAGGGTATTTGTAACCCCAATATATTCTTTGAATTCCCAGTCAGACAATGGCACTATATACCAGTAGCAAGAAATGAGGGTATTTATAACCCCAATATATTCTTTGAATTATCAGTCAGAAACTGGCACTATATGGCAGTAGCAAGAAATGAGGGTATTTGTAACCCCAATATATTCTTTGAATTCCCAGTCAGACAATGGCACTATATACCAGTAGCAAGAAATGAGGGTATTTATAACCCCAATATATTCTTTGAATTCCCAGTCAGACAATGGCACTATATACCAGTAGCAAGAAATGAGGGTATTTATAACCCCAATATATTCTTTGAATTACCAGTCAGAAACTGGCACTATATGGCAGTAGCAAGAAATGAGGGTATTTGTAACCCCAATATATTCTTTGAATTCCCAGTCAGACAATGGCACTATATACCAGTAGCAAGAAATGAGGGTATTTGTAACCCCAATATATTCTTTGAATTCCCAGTCAGACAATGGCACTATATACCAGTAGCAAAAATTGTGGGTGCACGTAACCCCAATATATTCTTTGAATTACCAGTCAGAAACTGGCACTATATGGCAGTAGCAAGAAATGAGGGTATTTGTAACCCCAATATATTCTTTGAATTCCCAGTCAGACAATGGCACTATATACCAGTAGCAAGAAATGAGGGTATTTGTAACCCCAATATATTCTTTGAATTCCCAGTCAGACAATGGCACTATATACCAGTAGCAAGAAATGAGGGTATTTATAACCCCAATATATTCTTTGAATTCCCAGTCAGACAATGGCACTATATACCAGTAGCAAGAAATGAGGGTATTTATAACCCCAATATATTCTTTGAATTCCCAGTTAGACAATGGCACTATATACCAGTAGCAAGAAATGAGGGTATTTGTAACCCCAATATATTCTTTGAATTCCCAGTCAGACAATGGCACTATATACCAGTAGCAAGAAATGAGGGTATTTATAACCCCAATATATTCTTTGAATTACCAGTCAGAAACTGGCACTATATGGCAGTAGCAAGAAATGAGGGTATTTATAACCCCAATATATTCTTTGAATTCCCAGTCAGACAATGGCACTATATACCAGTAGCAAGAAATGAGGGTATTTGTAACCCCAATATATTCTTTGAATTCCCAGTCAGACAATGGCACTATATACCAGTAGCAAAAATTGTGGGTGCACGTAACCCCAATATATTCTTTGAATTACCAGTCAGAAACTGGCACTATATGGCAGTAGCAAGAAATGAGGGTATTTGTAACCCCAATATATTCTTTGAATTCCCAGTCAGACAATGGCACTATATACCAGTAGCAAGAAATGAGGGTATTTATAACCCCAATATATTCTTTGAATTACCAGTCAGAAACTGGCACTATATGGCAGTAGCAAGAAATGAGGGTATTTGTAACCCCAATATATTCTTTGAATTCCCAGTCAGACAATGGCACTATATACCAGTAGCAAGAAATGAGGGTATTTATAACCCCAATATATTCTTTGAATTACCAGTCAGAAACTGGCACTATATGGCAGTAGCAAGAAATGAGGGTATTTGTAACCCCAATATATTCTTTGAATTCCCAGTCAGACAATGGCACTATATACCAGTAGCAAGAAATGAGGGTATTTATAACCCCAATATATTCTTTGAATTACCAGTCAGACAATGGCACTATATACCAGTAGCAAGAAATGAGGGTATTTATAACCCCAATATATTCTTTGAATTACCAGTCAGAAACTGGCACTATATGGCAGTAGCAAGAAATGAGGGTATTTGTAACCCCAATATATTCTTTGAATTCCCAGTCAGACAATGGCATTATATACCAGTAGCAAGAAATGAGGGTATTTGTAACCCCAATATATTCTTTGAATTCCCAGTCAGACAATGGCACTATATACCAGTAGCAAAAATTGTGGGTGCACGTAACCCCAATATATTCTTTGAATTACCAGTCAGAAACTGGCACTATATGGCAGTAGCAAGAAATGAGGGTATTTGTAACCCCAATATATTCTTTGATTTCCCAATCAGACAATGGCACTATATACCAGTAGCAAGAAATGATGGTATTTATAACCCCAATATATTCTTTGAATTACCAGTCAGAAACTGGCACTATATGGCAGTAGCAAGAAATGAGGGTATTTATAACCCCAATATATTCTTTGAATTCCCAGTCAGACAATGGCACTATATACCAGTAGCAAGAAATGAGGGTATTTGTAACCCCAATATATTCTTTGAATTCCCAGTCAGACAATGGCACTATATACCAGTAGCAAGAAATGAGGGTATTTGTAACCCCAATATATTCTTTGAATTCCCAGTCAGACAATGGCACTATATACCAGTAGCAAGAAATGAGGGTATTTATAACCCCAATATATTCTTTGAATTCCCAGTCAGACAATGGCACTATATACCAGTAGCAAGAAATGAGGGTATTTATAACCCCAATATATTCTTTGAATTACCAGTCAGAAACTGGCACTATATGGCAGTAGCAAGAAATGAGGGTATTTGTAACCCCAATATATTCTTTGAATTCCCAGTCAGACAATGGCACTATATACCAGTAGCAAGAAATGAGGGTATTTGTAACCCCAATATATTCTTTGAATTCCCAGTCAGACAATGGCACTATATACCAGTAGCAAAAATTGTGGGTGCACGTAACCCCAATATATTCTTTGAATTACCAGTCAGAAACTGGCACTATATGGCAGTAGCAAGAAATGAGGGTATTTGTAACCCCAATATATTCTTTGAATTCCAAGTCAGACAATGGCACTATATACCAGTAGCAAGAAATGAGGGTATTTATAACCCCAATATATTCTTTGAATTCCCAGTCAGACAATAGGCACTATATACCAGTAGCAAGAAATGAGGGTATTTATAACCCCAATATATTCTTTGAATTACCAGTCAGAAACTGGCACTATATGGCAGTAGCAAGAAATGAGGGTATTTGTAACCCCAATATATTCTTTGAATTCCCAGTCAGACAATGGCACTATATACCAGTAGCAAAAATTGTGGGTGCACGTAACCCCAATATATTCTTTGAATTACCAGTCAGAAACTGGCACTATATGGCAGTAGCAAGAAATGAGGGTATTTGTAACACCAATATATTCTTTGAATTCCCAGTCAGACAATGGCACTATATACCAGTAGCAAGAAATGAGGGTATTTATAACCCCAATATATTCTTTGAATTCCCAGTCAGACAATGGCACTATATACCAGTAGCAAGAAATGAGGGTATTTATAACCCCAATATAGTCTTTGAATTACCAGTCAGAAACTGGCACTATATGGCAGTAGCAAGAAATGAGGGTATTTGTAACCCCAATATATTCTTTGAATTCCCAGTCAGACAATGTCACTATATACCAGTAGCAAGAAATGAGGGTATTTGTAACCCCAATATATTCTTTGAATTCCCAGTCAGACAATGGCACTATATACCAGTAGCAAAAATTGTGGGTGCACGTAACCCCAATATATTCTTTGAATTACCAGTCAGAAACTGGCACTATATGGCAGTAGCAAGAAATGAGGGTATTTGTAATCCCAATATATTCTTTGAATTCCCAGTCAGACAATGGCACTATATACCAGTAGCAAGAAATGAGGGTATTTATAACCCCAATATATTCTTTGAATTCCCAGTCAGACAATGGCACTATATACCAGTAGCAAGAAATGAGGGTATTTGTAACCCCAATATATTCTTTGAATTCCCAGTCAGACAATGGCACTATATACCAGTAGCAAGAAATGAGGGTATTTGTAACCCCAATATATTCTTTGAATTCCCAGTCAGACAATGGCACTATATACCAGTAGCAAGAAATGAGGGTATTTGTAACCCCAATATATTCTTTGAATTCCCAGTGAGACAATGGTACTATATACCAGTAGCAAAAATTGTGGGTGCACGTAACCCCAATATATTCTTTGAATTACCAGTCAGAAACTGGCACTATATGGCAGTAGCAAGAAATGAGGGTATTTGTAACCCCAATATATTCTTTGAATTCCCAGTCAGACAATGGCACTATATACCAGTAGCAAGAAATGAGGGTATTTATAACCCCAATATATTCTTTGAATTCCCAGTCAGACAATGGCACTATATACCAGTAGCAAAAATTGTGGGTGCACGTAACCCCAATATATTCTTTGAATTCCCAGTCAGACAATGGCACTATATGGCAGTAGCAAAAATAGTGGGTGTATATAGCCCCAATTCTATTGCTAGGGGACTTGCAGTGTATTTCTGGGGTGAAGGTGGGGGGACACACCGTTGGAACGGGTATCGGGGGTATATATCGGGTATACGGGAATACACTGTCAGTGTATTCCATTCAGGATCCTGGGAAAGCTGGGTTGCGGCGATTGAGCCCGTCAGTGCCACGTTACACTGACAAGCTTCTCCCTGGAATTGAAGTTATATGTAAGCCCAATATATTCTTTGAATTCCCAGTGAGACAATGGCACTATATGGCAGTAGCAATAATAGTGGGTGTATATAGCCCCAATTCTATTGCTAGGGGACTTGCAGGGTATTTCTGGGGTGAAGGTGGGGGACACACCGTTGGAACGGGTATCGGGGGTATATATCGGGTATACGGGAATACACTGACAGTGTATTCCATTCAGGATCCTGGGAAAGCTGGGTTGTGGCGATTGAGCCCGTCAGTGCCACGTTACACTGACAAGCTTCTCCCTGGAATTTAGCTCTTATAAGAGCTGTTGTGGTTGTCTTCTCCTTCCTATCCTAGCCTGTCCCTGCCTACCCAGAATCTAAGCCCTAGCTAACTGGACGGAAACCTCCGTCCCCGGTGAATTGCAAGCTCAGAATGACGCGAAGCTGGGCGTCGCTGTTCTTTTAAATTAGAGGTCACATGTTTTCGGCAGCCAATGGGTTTTGCCTACTTTTTTCAACGTCACCGGTGTCGTAGTTTCTGTCTCACCTACCCTGCGCTGTTATTGGAGCAAAAAAGGCGCCAGGGAAGGTGGGAGGGGAATCGAGTAATGGCGCACTTTACCACGCGGTGTTCGATTCGATTCGAACATGCCGAACAGCCTAATATCCGATCGAACATGAGTTCGATAGAACACTGTTTGCTCATCTCTAAAAATGAAGTCTTCCAAAAGGAAGGGGTTAATCCTACCAGAAAACACATAGTCCTTTTAGGCTTCTTAATCATTAAATTAAGGAAGACATCATTTTCTGTGATCAAATTAGTTTATATCGGTTTCTCTCTAACTATATATATTTGGTACCCATCTCTCCATTGGCTCCTATCCATAGCTCCGTAAGAGTGCTAGAGTACAGCAGTAGACTATACCACATTACTTTACATGCTTGCATTAGAGTTGTACCAGCATTAGAACATCTCCCTCAGGTGAGAATATATTAGAGTTATCACCACAATCCAAACAAGGATATCCTAAGGTGTGCAACTTGTTTTATGGGTTATTTTAAGATACAGTCTAAGGCTAAATTCACATGATGAAAACATCCGTAGCAGATTCCTCTTCATTCTCCACTTTGACATTCTGCCCCAGTTTTTTCATGCCAGTTAGGGCATGAAATGCAGTGCTGATTCTGGCACAATATCTTAGTGGAACTATAGTATCTTGTCAATATTGGTAGCTGCACTGATCTATGTACGACAGGAAAAATCTAGATACACTTACATTTCCTTGAATTCTCAGCAATAAATTCACAGTAATAGTATAGCACAACATGTTAAAATGGCACACTGTAAAATCTCTTTCAGTTTCAGAGGACAACATGTGTTTTTTAAAGATTCTTTAAATACAAATATACACACCAAGGTCTCACCAAGGTCAAATAAAAAAAATAGTTACAACTTTCTTGGTGAATTCCAAGACAGCATTAAAAAGTAGGTAACGGGAAAATCCATAAAAAGACCTGGAACTTGCATCTCATATCTTTTATATATTTGCCCATGGTAAATTTCATGCTTACCATTCCAGTCCACAAAATTGTAAATGTGAGGAAGAGAGCTCCATAATAGTATGGTAATGAAATGTGATTAGATTTCATTTGATTTTGGGAAAAGTTGATATGTTTGGTACCACGAACCCCCAGTAAATGTATAAAAATTGTCTCAATTGAATTTAATGCAGTACAAAATGAACTGCTTTCAGTGGAGAACATGAGGTGTCCAAATGAAGAATAGGCCATGGTGAAGACCACTCCAATTAGCTGTAAAGACAAACATTGAAATGGTCAGTCATATTGTAAGGTCACTATTTTAGAGGTTAACAAACAATAGAGAGGAGTAAATCTTTTGAGATTTGTTTCTGGTCACATATGACTGTTTCGGCATCAGATCGAAAGTGCTCAATTACTCTGAAAAGTCATTTATTTACTTTCAATGACTAAACGCAACCTACATAACACCATATAAAGTATAAAGTTTAGGTTACACTAGGTCATTGAAAGTAAAGGCAGCCAATACAGCTGTAAACTGTCACTGGCTTGAATAACACTAGGTTCACACTAGCATTTGAGGACTATGTTCACCATCCACATAAAATATGTGGAGACATGCACAATGCAAGCAGGACTTTTCTCTCTACTGATATCGGGTGAAAATTGGGCAGACTCATTAGTCTAAGCAGATAGTGTTTCCGTTTTTCGGGTCCCAGAACAGAACCAAAGAACGGAAACATAAATAAAATAAGTAAGTCAATTACACAGAAGACCCTGCCAAGACCGTTTTTTGGTGTACAGATCATCCAAAATACACGTATCCATGTATCATCAAATGGTCCACTAGCTAGCTTCTAAGCTGTCATTAGCTGGTTTACTCTTAGTTATTGAACATGGGTCCGAGAGGTCCAAGAGTGAAATAGCAGCAAGCTAACTAGAAACTTGCTAGTTAAATAGCTGGCTTACATTTTGTTCAATTTGTCAAAAAACAAATCCCGAAATTTTCAGATTCACTGGAAACCATTTGCTCATCTTCAACAAACAATACAGATGTACCATAATATATTTAAGATTAAATGATTTTCTGCCCATTAAATAGCAGAAATATATTCCACAATGTTGGAGAGATTGACATTTACATCAATCCCTGAATAGATTTTTTTAAAAAACTGTAATTTTTATAGAAATTTTCAAATAAACTGAAAAATAGACAATCAAAGACAAGAACTACTAACAAAGCCAAAAAAGGCAGAGAAATCATACAGAAAAGGAGCCTTCACACGGAGTAAACGTGCGTGTATTTTTGCAAAATACACGTGTAAAAATACACGTGTAAAAATATGCCTGTAAAATGTCACTGAAGTCAATGGGAGTCTTAGTTTTAAACGTGTATTTTTACATGTGTATTTTGCAAAAATACACGCGCGTTTACTCCATGTGAAGGCTCCCTAATAAGGCAATAAAAATCGTAATCCCTGAATAGATTTAATCTACTGTTACATACAATACATGCAACGATAAGGGAATGTGTAAATAGATTAGTACATTATTGGATTGATACTGAATTATATGCTGTTTTACAGATCAAAGCTGCATTAACAATTCTACTGGCTTCAGAGCTTAAATTCTCCAACATGCTTCATAAGTATAATCTTTTCAAAAGACTTAATAGAGGCTACTGTATAAAAGCACAAATTGTGGTTGATTATTTTGCACAAGTTTATTTATTTTTTTAATCACAATGTATACATTGTATACATTGGTGTTAATAGGTAAAAAATGCTGGGGCTGAAAGACCATATGCTGACACTTGAAAGCTGTAACAATTTTTTGTTTAGAGATGACTTAATTGTTTTGTCCAGTAGGTGGCAGGCAAACACAGTAATTAATGCCTCCTGCTTGTTCTAAAACAGCACTGGAAGTGGAGCCCGGAAGCTTAACATGAACAATTTCAGTCAGGAGGAGAGAAAGCGAGTGGGAGAACTGTATGCTGCACTTCTATCTCCTCTATGTACAACCAGGAGAAGTGCTGGAAGATCAAATCTGCATGCTCTGGAGGCTTCTGCTGCAGCACTGTCATACCTCCCAATTTTCAAAGAACAGAAAGAGGGACAAAAGGCACGCCGTGGCAAATTTAGCTCCACCCACTTCTATGTAGTCTCCGCCCATTCTCATCCATTTTTTTTGTTCCCCACACAGTATAATGCTCCTACAGTTACCCTAACATTATATGTCACCACATTATAATGTTCCCCTTTAATTTTACCACAGTAAGAAGTCCCTCTCCTCATACCCCAGTTTAAACTGGGGGTAAATAGGGGGGAACATTAAACTGGGACATCTGGAGGGGGACATTAAACAGTGGGGGTAGTTGGAGGGGGACATTAAACTGGGGGCAACTAGAGGGGGAGATTAAATTGGGGTAGCTGGAAGGCGACATTAACTGTAGGGGTAGCTGGAGGGTGACATTAAACTGGGGGCAACTAGAAGCGGACATACTGTCCCCAGTTTAATGTCCCTTTCCAATTGCCCCCAGCTTATTGTCTCCATCTAGAGACCCCCATTTTCTAATGTCCCCCTCCAGCTGTCCCCAGTTTAATGTTCTTCTTAATCTCACCTTATTTAATGTCCCCACATCCTCCATTTGCCACCAGTTTAATGCCCCACTTCATCTGCCACCAGCTTAATGTTCCTGCTTCATCTGCCACCAATTTAATGTCCCCACTTCACTTGCCACCAGGTTAATGTCCCTCCCCTTAATCTGCCACTAGCTTAATACCCCCCTTCATCTGTCCCCAGTTTAATAACTCTCCTTCATCTACCACCAGTTTAATGTTCCCCCTCCATCTGCCCCCAGTTTAATGTCTTCCTCCATCACTGCCAACAGTTTCATGCCCCCTCCTACATCTGACCCAGTTTCATGTCTCCCCTATGTCTGCCCCCCAGTTTCATGTCCCCCCTTCACCTTCCGCCAGTTTCATGTCCCCCCTTCATCAACCTCCAGTTTAATGTACCTCTTTCATTTGCCCCTAGTTTCATGTTCACCCTCAATTTCCACCCAAAGTTTAACATAAAAAAACACTGATACTCACCTCTCCTTGCTCCCCTGCCGCTCTGTCGGCAGTCTCTTCACCCGGAGTTTTGTAAGAGCTGTAGGTGCAATGTGTGTGACATCATCATATCGCACCTACAGCAACCTGGGGCCACAGTGGATGGGGAGCACAGGACTGAAGCAGGAGCTGTCTGTGGATAATTCCTGCTTCATTAACTATTGAAGTCAACTCATCTGTGTCCTCCGGACGCAGATGAGTTGAATCCAGACCATACTTCTCACCAACCAGGACTGCAGGACACAACTCACAATCTGGGACTGTCCCGCGGAATCCGGGAATTCTCGGAATTCCGGGAATTTAGTGAGCACATGAGAGCAGGGGATGTATACATTCCATTGTGTTGGGTACATTGTTTGATTACAGCGAGTTTGTCATCAGGTTTGGGGCCCTTTAGGGGGGTGTTCACTCTATTATTAATAGTGTCTGTTGCTAGCATCCATTACAAAATGTTAACAATGGACACTAAGAACCGTCATAAATCTTATAAATAAAATCCCATTGAAATCAATGGGATTTTGTAAATTATAAATTTTATATATATTATTTTATATATATTATTATACGTGTTTGTTTTTTTCAGGGATGTAAAAACCCAGGGTGTCCGTTCAAAATAACAGACTCATGAAGGATGGCAAGCATACGTTATTTATTAATATCCATGTCTATTGCTAACAGACCATAACAGAAGGACGATGGTATTTCTGTTTTTTTCTGTACATGTTCAGAAAGCATAAATAAAAAAGACAAAAAATGAACAGTATAAAACAGACACTAATCGATGCTAATGTGTCCATTTTTTTAAACTGATAAAATCAGTTAGTTTCTGTTAATGTCCATTATGATAGACATCCGTTTTTATTTTTCAACAGACATGATCAGAGCAGACATCTAAAAGTAATGTGAACGCCCCTTAAACCACAAGCATGTCCTTATGCTACTGGAGTTTACAATCCCAGACCTGTCTCCATCTAATATGTCCCTTGGTCTTTGAGTTTAATAAATTTTATTTTGCAAGAGAAGAGTTCCAGACAGACCCCTGGCAGTTCTGGCTGCATGTGCATTGCACCTTTGAAGCCAAAGATGTTATACCTAGAGATGAGCGAACAGTGTTCTATCGAACACATGTTCGATCGGATATCAGGGTGTTCGCCATGTTCGAATCGAATCGAACACCACGTGGTAAAGTGCGCCAAAATTCGATTCCCCTCCCACCTTCCCTGGCGCCTTTTTTGCACCAATAACAGCGCAGGGGAGGTGGGACAGGAACTACGACACTGGGGGCATTGAAAAAAATTGGAAAAAGTCATTGGCTGCCGAAATCAGGTGACCTCCATTTTAGACGAATAGTGGATTTCAAATCCGGGTCATATGAGAATGTGAACTTTGTGACTATGAGACAGGGATAGCTGTACAGGCAGGGATAGCTAGGGATAACCTTTATTTAGGGGGGAATGTTATTAAAAATAACTTTTTGGGGCTCTATCGGGTGTGTAATTGTGATTTTTGTGAGATAAACTTTTTCCCATAGGGATGCATTGGCCAGCGCTGATTGGCCGAATTCCGTACTCTGGCCAATCAGCGCTGGCCAATGCATTCTATTAGCTTGATGAAGCAGAGTGTGCACAAGGGTTCAAGCGCACCCTCGGCTCTGATGTAGCAGAGCCGAGGCTGCACAAGGGTTCAAGCGCACCCTCGGCTCTGATGTAGGAGAGCCGAGGGTGCACTTGAACCCTTGTGCACCCTCAGCTCTGCTACATCAGAGCCGAGGGTGCGCTTGAACCCTTGTGCACACTCTGCTTCATCAAGCTAATAGAATGCATTGGCCAGCGCTGATTGGCCAATGTATTCTATTAGCCTGATGAAGTAGAGCTGAATGTGTGTGCTAAGCACACACATTCAGCTCTACTTCATCGGGCTAATAGAATGCATTGGCCAGCGCTGATTGGCCAGAGTACGGAACTCGACCAATCAGCGCTGGCTCTGCTGGAGGAGGCGGAGTCTAAGATCGCTCCACACCAGTCTCCATTCAGGTCCGACCTTAGACTCCGCCTCCTCCGGCAGAGCCAGCGCTGATTGGCCGAAGGCTGGCCAATGCATTCCTATGCGAATGCAGACTTAGCAGTGCTGAGTCAGTTTTGCTCAACTACACATCTGATGCACACTCGGCACTGCTACATCAGATGTAGCAATCTGATGTAGCAGAGCCGAGGGTGCACTAGAACCCCTGTGCAAACTCAGTTCACACTAATAGAATGCATTGGCCAGCGCTGATTGGCCAATGCATTCTATTAGCCCGATGAAGTAGAGCTGAATGTGTGTGCTAAGCACACACATTCAGCACTGCTTCATCAAGCCAATACAATGCATTAGCCAGTGCTGATTGGCCAGAGTACGGAATTCGGCCAATCAGCGCTGGCTCTGCTGGAGGAGGCGGAGTCTAAGGTCGGACCTGAATGGAGACTGGTGTGGAGCGATCTTAGACTCCGCCTCCTCCAGCAGAGCCAGCGCTGATTGGTCGAGTTCCGTACTCTGGCCAATCAGCGCTGGCCAATGCATTCTATTAGCCCGATGAAGTAGAGCTGAATGTGTGTGCTTAGCACACACATTCAGCTCTACTTCATCAGGCTAATAGAATACATTGGCCAATCAGCGCTGGCCAATGCATTCTATTAGCTTGATGAAGCAGAGTGTGCACAAGGGTTCAAGCGCACCCTCGGCTCTGATGTAGCAGAGCCGAGGCTGCACAAGGGTTCAAGTGCACCCTCGGCTCTCCTACATCAGAGCCGAGGGTGCGCTTGAACCCTTGTGCAGCCTCGGCTCTGCTACATCAGAGCCGAGGGTGCGCTTGAACCCTTGTGCACACTCTGCTTCATCAAGCTAATAGAATGCATTGGCCAGCACTGATTGGCCAGAGTACGGAATTCGGCCAATCAGCGCTGGCCAATGCATTCTATTAGCCCGATGAAGTAGAGCTGAATGTGTGTGCTAAGCACACACATTCAGCACTGCTTCATCACGCCAATACAATGCATTAGCCAGTGCTGATTGGCCAGAGTACGGAATTCGGCCAATCAGCGCTGGCTCTGCTGGAGGAGGCGGAGTCTAAGATCGCTCCACACCAGTCTCCATTCAGGTCCGACCTTAGACTCCGCCTCCTCCAGCAGAGCCAGCGCTGATTGGCCGAATTCCGTACTCTGGCCAATCAGCACTGGCTAATGCATTGTATTGGCTTGATGAAGCAGTGCTGAATGTGTGTGCTTAGCACACACATTCAGCTCTACTTCATCGGGCTAATAGAATGCATTGGCCAATCAGCGCTGGCCAATGCATTCTATTAGTGTGAACTGAGTTTGCACAGGGGTTCTAGTGCACCCTCGGCTCTGCTACATCAGATTGCTACATCTGATGTAGCAGTGCCGAGTGTGCATCAGATGTGTAGTTGAGCAAAACTGACTCAGCACTGCTAAGTCTGCATTCGCATAGGAATGCATTGGCCAGCCTTCGGCCAATCAGCGCTGGCTCTGCCGGAGGAGGCGGAGTCTAAGGTCGGACCTGAATGGAGACTGGTGTGGAGCGATCTTAGACTCCGCCTCCTCCAGCAGAGCCAGCGCTGATTGGCCGAATTCCGTACTCTGGCCAATCAGCACTGGCTAATGCATTGTATTGGCTTGATGAAGCAGTGCTGAATGTGTGTGCTTAGCACACACATTCAGCTCTACTTCATCGGGCTAATAGAATGCATTGGCCAATCAGCGCTGGCCAATGCATTCTATTAGCGTGAACTGAGTTTGCACAGGGGTTCTAGTGCACCCTCGGCTCTGCTACATCAGATTGCTACATCTGATGTAGCAGTGCCGAGTGTGCATCAGATGTGTAGTTGAGCAAAACTGACTCAGCACTGCTAAGTCTGCATTCGCATAGGAATGCATTGGCCAGCCTTCGGCCAATCAGCGCTGGCTCTGCCGGAGGAGGCGGAGTCTAAGGTCGGACCTGAATGGAGACTGGTGTGGAGCTATCTTAGACTCCGCCTCCTCCAGCAGAGCCAGCGCTGATTGGTCGAGTTCCGTACTCTGGCCAATCAGCACTGGCCAATGCATTTCTATGGGGAAAAGTTAGCTTGCGAAAATCGCAAACTGACAGGGATTTCCATGAAATAAAGTGACTTTTATGCCCCCAGACATGCTTCCCCTGCTGTCCCAGTGTCATTCCAGGGTGTTGGTATCATTTCCTGGGGTGTCATAGTGGACTTGGTGACCCTCCAGACACGAATTTGGGTTTCCCCCTTAACGAGTTTATGTTCCCCATAGACTATAATGGGGTTCGAAACCCATTCGAACACTCGAACAGTGAGCGGCTGTTCGAATCGAATTTCGAACCTCGAACATTTTAGTGTTCGCTCATCTCTAGTTATACCATAGTCATTGAGTGTGTGTAATGAAATAAAATGTACTGTCCTTGGCTTCAATGGTGCAATCTGTATGCACCTAGAAGTCGCCAGAGAGTCTGGAACTCATTTCCATCAAATTAAAATTTGGTAAAGGCGAATTTGAAACCCCAGTAGCACGAGAACAAAAATACCATGACCACTAAGAGAAATAAATAAAAGAATTTCATTTTATTAGTGCACCACAATAACAACACAACATATAATAAGGGGAACAAACTAAACCATGATGGTGGTAAGGAGGAATGGTGAACAATCACAACATAATAGGATATGGGTATGGCAGGAAAGGGGAGGACTAAATAGCATAAGAGAAACCTCAGTACAGAACATAGCACATAACATTATAGTCTGCCCATTACCCCATAAAGACAAAGATATACCCCAAGAATAAATATAGGAACACCATTTTTACCTTGCCACACGCTCACCCCAATGCCATTTCACCCTAAGGCTTCATCAAGGGGGCGTGTCAAGGGGACACCACCACTGTATGCTCGTAAAACAAACCATACTATCTTAGATATGTGAACTCTATGCTGAACAGTTGCACTCTGTATGCTACTCTGTTAACCCCTTAACAGCCAGACCTGTTGGTCCATAAGATCCAAGCATTTTCTTTTTTAATCTACGAATTCCCAAAGCTATAAAAGTTTTTATTTTATACTGATACAACTGTATGAAGACTTGTTTTGTTGCTGGCATTTAATTATGCCTGTCAGCAGTAGTAAGAGAGCCTAACAGTAGCCACCATGCGCCATAGCAATCAATCTGCATCTTACAATCTCATCCTAGAGAGGCCAATGGGGTAAAAGATGGAGCTTCGATTCTGTTCCATTCCATTTAGATTGCGTAGCAGCTATAAACCATGGCAGTATAATGCAGCCAGCATTTACTGTTGTGTCATCAGTATGACACTTTACTGGAATTACATAGTTTCCATGGTATAACACTACATACTGGAGTGGGGGTCCCTGGTTAAACCATAAATGTATGGACTGCCATTATGAATTATTAGGCCTGGTCTGCATGTGGACCCTCCGAATGGAATACTGAATGCATTGGCAAGTGGTGAGCAGTAAAAGAACACGCATAGACTATAATGGGATCCGTGTGCTTTCCATGCGGAGTCCGTATGAGTCATGCAGACAGGAAAGTAGTTCATGAGGTACTTTTCTGTCCACATGTTCTGTGCAGACACCACACGGAAAACACATGGACCCCATTATAGTCTATGCGGTCTGTGTGCTTTCATAAGCTCACTATTTGCCAATGCGTTCAGCATTCTGTTCGGGGGATCTCCATGTGGACTTCCTGAACAGAATGCTGAATGCAGATGTGAACCAGGCATTAATCCCAATGCCTGCTGTTTTTTGCAATACAGCTAAGGGGACATTCACACTTGCCTCCGGTGTCCGCCCTTTGCCATTCTGCCGGATTTGTGTTCTCAGCCCTGAGAAACTGGAGAGGAGACAGAAACCCGGCAGTCAGCTTCAAAACCTATTCATTTGAATGGGTTTTTTTACGGTGAACGCTGTTGTCCACCTGTGGCCTCTCCTCGGGAAAACTGTTTTTTTCGGTCATACACAAAGTCGGTTGTGCAGGACTTTGTGTCCAGCTAAAAAAAAATGGTTTCCCCGCAGAAAGGCCGCAGGCGGACACCAGCGGTCACATTTAAAAACCCATTCAAATGAATGAGTTTTAAAGCTGAACACCAGGTTTCCGTCCCGTGTCCAGTTTCTTTGGGCTGATGACGAAAACGCGTCGGAATGGCACAGGGCGGACATCGGGCGCAAGGGTAAACGCCCCCATTATCAAATATGATAGAAGGCTGTTGTACAAGAGCATATCCATTCAAAGTCTAGGGGCTGACAGAAAAAGAAAGCTGTTTCCTATAGTCCCACAGATATGCTCATCTGCTCCATGCAAATTTCCCCATTCTTGTGATTTATGGGAATCCTACTATTTTAACATTTATCATCTATTCAATGCATAGCTGATGGTTTTACTCATTTAACTTTATAGAATACATATTTCAAAAGATCATATCCATTTAAAGTCTTTGGAACTGACAGAAACAAAGCCAGACCAGCAGTTCCTCCAGCACCATAGACAAAAGAAGCAGCAGCAGCATGACATGCACATCTATAAATTTCACACTCAAATTACAATCTACAACTTCAAAACTCTTTCTTAGCACAACAAAATCTGGACTGTATGTGTCAGCACAAATGGTTATTTTTTAGTTACATTAGCTATATAAGCTGCAGAATAGCTGCATTTTATGTATATATCTCCCTATCTTATAAAAATGAATTCTTGTCTGTCTGTCTGTCTGTCTGTCTGTACTCTAATGCGAACCAAACGATTGGACCGATCTTCACCAAATTTGGTACAGAGATACTTCAGGTATCCGGGAAGGTTTAAGACGAGACTCCAACTCGCTCGGACGTACCGTTGCTGAGATACAGCATTACAAATACAGTGCCCCCCCCCTTAGCCAATACAAACCTGCAAGTCTTTCACTCATATTCCAACTGCAATACACACGGTCACTCCACATGCACAATACAACACTGATATCCAAACTGAGATACATGCATCAGAGGATTAGATACATAGATCAGCACACAGTATCACATGCCAGAGGATTAGATACACGGGTCTGCACACAGTCCCACACACCAGAGGATTAAATACGCATTTCTGCACACAGTTCCACACACTGAAGGATTTGATATGTGCATTTGCACACGGTTTCACATGCCAAAGGATTAGAGACAGGCGTCTACACACAGTTCCACACTCCAGAGGATTAGATACGTGCGTCTGCACACATTTGTACACACCATAGGATTAGATACACGCGTCTGCACACAGTTCCACATTCCAGAGGATTAGATATGCGCGTCTGCACACAGTTCCACATTCCAGAGGATTAGATACGCGCGTCTACACATAGTTCCACACGCCAAAGGATTAGATATGCACGTCTGCACACAGTACCACACGGGGGAGGATTAGATATGCGCGTCTACACAGTACCACATGCCATAGGATTAGATACGCGCATCTGCACACAGTACCACATGCCGGGGGATTGGATACGCGCGTCTACACACAGTTCCACACGCCGTAGGATTAGATACGCACCTCTTCACATAATACCATACAGGGGAGGAATAGATACACGTGTCTTCACACAGTTGTACACGCCATAGGATTAGATACACGGGTCTGCACACAGTCCCACACACCAGAGGATTAAATACGCACTTCTGCACACAGTACCACATGCCATAGGATTAGATACGTGCGCCTGCACACGGTTCCACATGCCGAAGCATTAGATACAGGCGTCTACACACAGTTCTACACTCCAGAGGATTAGATACACAGATCAGCACACAGTATCACACGCCAGAGGATTAGATACACGGGTCTCCACACAGTCCCACACACCAGAGGATTAAATACGCATTTCTGCACACAGTTCCACACACTGAAGAATTTGATACACGCGTCTGCGCACGGTTCCACATGCCGAAGGATTAGATACAGGCGTCTACACACAGTTCCACACTCCAGAGCATTAGATACGTGCGTCTGCACACATTTGTACACGCCATAGGATTAGATACACGCATCTGCACAGAGTACCACATGCCGTAGGATTAGATACACGCGTCTACACACAGTTCCACATTCCAGAGGATTAGATACGCGCGTGTGCACACAGTTGTACATGCCATAGGATTAGATACACGCGTCTGCAGACAGTACCACATGCAGTAGGATTAGATACGCGCGTCTACACATAGTTCCACACGCCAAAGGATTAGATACGCGCCTCTTCACACAATACCACACTTTGGAGGATTAGATACGTGTCTCTGTACACAGTACCACAAGCCAGAGAATTAGATACGTGTCTCAGCACACAGTATCACACAGGGGAGGATTAGATACGCGTGTTTACACACAGTACCACACGGGGGAGGATTAGATACGCGCATCTACACACAGTACCACATGCCATAGGATTAGATATGCGCATCTGCACACAGTACCACATGCCGGGGGATTGGATACACGCCTCTACACACAGTTCCACACGCCGTAGGATTAGATACGTGCCTCTTCACACAATACCACACAGGGGAGGATTAGATACACGTGTCTTCACACAGTTGTACACGCCTTAGGATTAGATACACGCGTCTGCACACAGTACCACATGCCGTAGGATTAGATACGTGCGTCTACACGCAGTACCAGATGCCTTAGGATTAGATACACGCATCTGCACACAGTACCACATGCCGTAGGATTAGATACGCGCGTCTACACACAGTACCACATGCCGTAGGATTAGATACACGTGTCTACACACAGTTCCACACGCCGTAGGATTAGATACGCGCCTCTTCACACAATACCACACAGGGGAGGATTAAATACGTGCGTTTGCACACAGTACCACACGCCAGAGGATAAGATAAGCGCGTCTGCACACAGTACCAAATTCCGTAGGATTAGATACGCACGTCTGCACACAGTACCACATGCCGTAGGATTAGATACCCACGTCTACACACAGTTCCACATGCCGTAGGATTAGATATGCGCCTCTTCACACAATACCACACAGGGGAGGATTAGATACGTGCATCTGCACACAGTACCACATGCCAGAGTCATTAGATATGCGCGTCTGCACACAGTTTCACTTACTGGAGGATTAGATACGCGCCTCTTCACACAATACCACACGGGGAGGATTAGATATGTGCATCTGCACACAGTACCACACCAACAAGGATTGGATACTTGCATCTAAACACAGTACTACATGGGGAAGGATTAGATACAGCTTTACTCCAGGTATCCATAACAACTGATCACAGGTTTTTCACTGACATCCAAAATGAGATACACATAATCACATTACGCTTATGGACATACACACAAACCACATACAAAATACACCAGTGCAAAACTGGACAATTCTTATGGGGCCACTACACAAACATAAAATGTAATATACCCGTGCAAAGCCGGGTCCTCCCTCTAGTCTAATGATATATATGAAATTCTGGAAAACCTATACTGAGGAGTGACTGAAAATTGAAGACAATAAATACTCCATTATAATATTCATGCCAGTTAGAATTAATTGACAAAATATCACTGTTAAAATTACTTGCAAAACTCTCCTCTACCTAAAAAAGATAACATAAAATGAAATTACTCACCACTGTGAATGCTGAGCTGGAACAAGAATGCTGAAATACAGCCACACAAGGAGCCATCATTTTGTAAAAGCGGAGAAGTTTTATAAACTTGATCATAATTAAAAATAAAGTAATCCCATGCAAACAACGAGTCCACTAAAACATAAGAAAACAAGTTAGGAGAGTTTACAGTGGCTTTGCTGTAACATTTTAATTCCCCTTAGATTTGCTTTATTGAAGATTAATATCTATATAACAGTTGCTAGGCATTTTTTTTTTCTAAAGGATCTGCTTTTAAGAAAGTCTGATATCATGCACACACTTTCTTGGCAATTTCTGAAAAGTGTTTACAGCCATAGCCAAATATAATATAAAACAAAGAGTTTTCAATCTTTTATACTTTTCCTTTTTCTTAAAGGGGTTGTCTTTCCACAAATTGACTTTTCATACTAATGACCTACCCACAGGATGGGGAGTGGGTGCAGACTCTTCTATTCCAGTAATAGGCGTTGCACTGTACTTTACCAGAACACCACTATATAATGGACAGGGTTTGCGCATGCTTCCAGTCCACTGCTATAAATTCCAGCTAATCTATGAGCGGTGCCCACAGATCACATACTGATGCCCTTTCCTGTGGATAGGTTATCAATACGAAAAATTGATTTTGGGCTGAAAAATTTTAAGGGTGTGTTCACACAGAGTTTTTTGCAGGTGGATTTTGAGGCGGAATGCGCCTCAAAATCCACCTGTAAAAATGGCTCCCATTGACTTCAATAGGAGCTGCTCGCTTATTTTTTCCGCTAGCTAGTAGTGGAAAAAAGAAGCGACATGACCTATATTGCAGTGGGTTCAGCGGCTGAATCAGCCACGGCGTCCGCGGCTCGAGACACGCTCCTGTTTAGGCACATTCATTCGAGCCTAATCAGGAGTGGGATGCCGCGACAGAATACCGATGCTCCATCGGCATCCTGACGTGGCTAGCCAGGCAGAAAGTTCCCAAGGCGGAAAAGGTTTCCGCCACTTTTACCTCTGTGTGAACATACCCTTAATCTACGGCCATTTAAACACTGTGTGTGATGCCAACCCAAGAAACATGGACTCCATAACAAAAAACAGATATCAGTGACAGATTTACAGTTTGAACTGTTTTAGATCCGCACATAAAATAGCTCAATTTAATGGAGTAATATACATGCAGCTACCCACTGTGGGTTCTGCAGTTTTTTACAGGAAATTTGCATCAAGAAAAGACATTTCCTTTTTTCTTTTTTTTTTTTCCAAACAATGCATTTTTCAAACCTGTGATGGAAAATGAAAGGGCATGTGAACAGCAATACACAATCTCACTGAAAGCAATGAGAGAGACTTCAGGTGGTTTACAATCGGATTTCAGCAAATATTTCAAGCTGAAAAAAAGAGAAATGCTGAAAAATCTGCCAAACAAAAAAGCAGCATTTTCAAAAATCGCCACGTACCTACAGAAACTCTTGTGATTTCCCTATAGGTTTAATAAAGGGAAGAAAATCTGAAGAGAAAAACTTAGCAATAGTACAGATTTTTCAGCTGCGTTTCGCTACGTGGGGCCATAGTCTGAGGATGGCAGCAAACTGCAGTAGAAACACCACAGAAAAAATGCGGCATTTTACAGTCACAGCAAAGTAGTGAATCCCATTCCCCAGTTTGTGGTAAAATACGCACAGGGGACATGCTGCAATTTCTAAAACCGTTGCCGTTTTGGAAATCACACCATGTCAATTATACTTATGGAAACGCTGCTGGTGGTTTTCTTATAGGTATAATGGAACCTCTGCAAACATTCTGTGCAGGAAGAACTGTGATGCGATGCTGCTGCTGATTTTCCTGCAGAGCTTTTTTGCTGCGGGATGATACGTGGGGCCTTAGCCTTTCTGAGACCTTGATATTGATGATATAGGATAGCTCTTAAATATTAGTTTGGTGTTGATCTGAGTTCCTCTAACCAACTAATCAGCTGGGTTGATGGACACTTTTGTCTATCTGACACAGATCTGGACCTTTGTGGGTTTGTTTGATATTGCAGTTAAGTCCTATTCAATTGAAGCTGTAGTATCAGGCACAACCACAATAGAATGTAAGGTGCTTGTGCCTAAAGAGCAGTGAAGAGGCTGCAGCATGTCTCTCAGTGATACATGTCGTGCATCTTCAGTTTACCTCATCTAAATTTAGGCCATTATTAAAGAGGTTGTCTAGGATATAATTAAATCCCTACACTAATCTAAACACCCTCCCCTGCCTACTCTCTAAATAACATAATTTATCAGAAATGTATAATTACTCATATTTCAGGGGGAGGGGGGGTCATGTGACCACCCCAGGGACATTTACTGGTTATTCATTGACGATCCATTTTCCCGTTTCCAGAAACGGAACATCCCTATTACTTGTGCCCCCGTCCTATCCACTTCATCATACTTACCTATTTTGTTCCTTCCAGGCTTCTTCCTGTGGAATGGCTCCTCCTCCTTTTGTGACATCTGTCCACACTATAGACCCAGTGCTGCTCTGTGCAGCTGATAATCCACCTCCACTGCGCATGCGTGAGAGCAGCATCAGAGACCTGCGCAGAAGAGGTGGATCATCAGCTACAGAGCAGCACTGGGTCTATAGCATGCAGTCAGAAGGAGGAAGATTGGAAAGAAGACAGGTAAGTATATCATGGGGTCGGGGGTTAAGCTGAGTAGGTAGGGAAGGGCTAGTAGTTGTGAGTGAGATAGCTAGACAGTCACAGGAAGGGGGTGTATGGGAGGGAGGGATGGGGTGTATGGGAAGGAGGGAGGGAGAGAGGAAGGGGGAGGTGAGGTGAGAGGTAGCTAGCGTGGAAGTTACATAGCAGGAAGTTGCACACTGTAAACAAAAACGGAAGATACCAGGAGCTCACAGAGACATGCCACTCAAAACACTGCTAAAGGTATATGCATTTTTTTAGCCCAATAATAGCACTAACAGACCTTTTTTAACCAGCTCTGGACCACACATAGATTATATAGGTCCGGAAGGTGGTTGCCTTGTTCTGACAGGAAGTACCAGTACGTCCAATCAGAACACAGCAGCTACGCGAGATTGTGCAGCTGCTGAAACTGGGAGCTGGCTGTAACTTCAGCTGGAGCTCACCTTCCCTGCCTTCTCGATTGCTGTGTATATATCGCTCAATGAGCACTGTATACACAGCTATGGGCCATGATGCGGCTGCCCTATGACCCGGCAGTCACGTGATCCGCCGGGCTTTCAAGAGCTGCTGGGTCCTACAGGACCTAGATCAGCTCTGCAAACTATAAACGTGCAGGAGGCTGTATTCCTCCTGTAATTGGGGCTAAGTTGCAGGGGAAATCAGTTGCAGGGGAAATCAGTCTCTAATACAAAGAAAAAAAAGTGATCAGATGTTCCCAAAGGTCTCTTATGACCTTATGGGGACACAAAGTGAAAAAAAAAAAATTAATAAAAAAGTTTTTCAAAATATAATAATAAAAATAAATAAATAAAATAATATGCCAATAAAACGTCACCATATAAAATAAAAATTACTGTAACGGAGAGGAAAAACTATTTTAAAAGGTTTTTCAGTAGCAGTTTGTTATTAAATAAAATAAAAAAAGAAAAGTGAAAAACAGACTCTATTTCCCTCCTATTTTGTCTATATTTTCCTGAATATAAAAAAATTAAAACACATGCAAAAATAAAAACAATATACAAATAAAGCCCTATGTGTCACCGAAAAAAAGACGCAGAAATTAGTTGAATGAGAGATATGAGAAAAATGTCACAGCCCTCAAAACTGCACATACAAAAACAATGTATATGTATATATATATATATATATACAGTTAGGGCCAGAAATATTTGGACAGTGACACAATTTTCGCGAGTTGGGCTCTGCATGCCACCACATTGGTTTTGAAATGAGACCTCTACAACAGAATTCAAGTGCAGATTGTAACGTTTAATTTGAAGGGTTGAACAAAAATATCTGATAGAAAATGTAGGAATTGTACACATTTCTTTACAAACACTGCACATTTTAGGAGCTCAAAAGTAATTGGACAAATAAACATAACCCAAACAAAATATTTTTATTTTCAATATTTTGTTGCGAATCCTTTGGAGGCAATCACTGCCTTAAGTCTGGAACCCATGAACATCACCAAACGCTGGGTTTCCTCCTTCTTAATGCTTTGCCAGGCCTTTACAGCCGCAGCCTTCAGGTCTTGCTTGTTTGTGGGTCTTTCCGCCTTAAGTCTGGATTTGAGCAAGTGAAATGCATGCTCAATTGGGTTAAGATCTGGTGATTGACTTGGCCATTGCAGAATGTTCCACTTTTTTGCACTCATGAACTCCTGGGTAGCTTTGGCTGTATGCTTGGGGTCATTGTCCATCTGTACTATGAAGCGCCGTCCGATCAACTTGGCAGCATTTGGCTGAATCTGGGCTGAATGTATATCCCGGTACACTTCAGAATTCATCCGGCTACTCTTGTCTGCTGTTATGTCATCAATAAACACAAGTGACCCAGTGCCATTGAAAGCCATGCATGCCCATGCCATCACGTTGCCTCCACCATGTTTTACAGAGGATGTGGTGTGCCTTGGATCATGTGCCGTTCCCTTTCTTCTCCAAACTTTTTTCTTCCCATCATTCTGGTACAGGTTGATCTTTGTCTCATCTGTCCATAGAATACTTTTCCAGAACTGAGCTGGCTTCTTGAGGTGTTTTTCAGCAAATTTAACTCTGGCCTGTCTATTTTTGGAATTGATGAATGGTTTGCATCTAGATGTGAACCCTTTGTATTTACTTTCATGGAGTCTTCTCTTTACTGTTGACATAGAGACAGATACACCTACTTCACTGAGAGTGTTCTGGACTTCAGTTGATGTTGTGAACGGGTTCTTCTTGACCAAAGAAAGTATGCGGCGATCATCCACCACTGTTGTCATCCGTGGACGCCCAGGCCTTTTTGAGTTCCCAAGCTCACCAGTCGATTCCTTTTTTCTTACAATGTACCTGACTGTTGATTTTGCTACTCCAAGCATGTTTGCTATCTCTCTGATGGATTTTTTCTTTCTTTTCAGCCTCAGGATGTTCTGCTTCACCTCAATTAAAAGTTCCTTTGACCGCATGTTGTCTGGTCACAGCAACAGCTTCCAAATGCAAAACCACACACCTGGAATCTACCCCAGACCTTTTAACTACTTCATTGATTACAGGTTTACGAGAGAGACGCCTTCAGAATTAATTGCAGCCCTTAGAGTCCATTGTCCAATTACTTTTGGTCCCTTGAAAAAGAGGAGGCTATGCATTACAGAGCTATGATTCCTAAACCCTTTCTCCGATTTGGATGTGGAAACTCTCATATTGCAGCTGGGAGTGTGCACTTTCAGCCCATATTATATATATAATTGTATTTCTGAACATGTTTTAGTAAACAGCTAAAATAACAAAACTTGTGTCACTGTCCAAATATTTCTGGCCCTAACTGTATATATATATATATATATATATATATATATATATATATATATATTATTGTGGGCACATATAATGTAGGGTTGACTGTAGGAGGATTATACTGTGTAGGGGCACATGAAAAATGACTGAAAATGGGTGGAGTCAACATAAAAGTGGGCGGAGCTAAATTTTCAAAAGTTGGGAGGTATGGTATTACCACAATGAACATTCCCAGTAAAATAGGCCTTTGAAGAAATAATAGAAAAATATACCTTTTCAATGGCAGCAATGAAACTGAAATTTGCAAATACTGTAAAAAATCCTCTTTGAAGATGATCTGTCATATCCACAGTAAGCATGTAATGGTAGATTTGGCAGCTGTAGTAACACAGACTGAGTAGAATTATAAAAGCCTGGAGATTAGAAAGAGAATGTTACATTGTTAGTAATTTTTAACTGAAAGAAATTAAGATACAGACATGAATGTCAGCTGAATTAATTAATGAATAATGAATTAAATTAGGACTTTTACCTAAGTCAACTCAAGTAAAGCCAACACATCAGTTCTGATCAGATCATGTGTTGTGTTACTATTTTCCCATAAGAAAGATTACAGTGCTTAGAAAAAGTAGTTTATCCTGATTTTTTCAAAATTTGCACATTTTTACTTTTGGGCTGGGGCCTCCTCTAGGCAGATTCCATCCACACATTGCAGACAAATACGCACGGCGGAAATGCTGCATTTTACAACCATGTCATTTTTGGAAATCGCAGCATGTCAGTTATACCTACGGAAACGCTGGCAGTTTCCCTATAGGCATAATTGAAGCAGCAAGTCCGCAGAGGAAAACTGTAGGTACTTTTTGTGAAAAGCAATGCTGGAAAAAAACCTGCAATGTGTTTCTACCGCAGTTTTTTCCATATCGCTTTTTTGCTGCAGTCCGTCAGATGGGGCCTTAACCTTAAGAGGTTCTCCAGGGAGTCTCTGTACGCTTACTTTCTTTGCGGTTTTCAAGTCTCATACCTAGGGTTCTCTGGACTGCTTTTTTTACCCCAGGTTGAATGACTGGAACCAGCACCTGGATTTTTTGTCCCTCCTCCTTCCTCTCTAATGTTCACATAGCACAATAGATATTTGTATATTTTGGGGGCTGGCAGAATATAGTGACTGGCAGCTAGGTGATGGTTTAAAACATGTAACTTGGGGTCAGAATCCCTAGGTCTGGGGCCTTAAAACTCTGTATGACATAAGTGTACAGAGACTATCTGGAGAGACCCTTTAATTGTGTAATATCAAATTTTATATAGGACACATTCAACCTAAGTACACATAAGAAGGGAGTTTTTAAACAACCATTTTATGTACAGAATGAAAAATATTTTCTCTTTCAAAGAAGATGCATAGAGCTTATAACAAACTAGTGTTAGGCTAAGGGCCCACATGGCATTCGGCAGCGCTTTTGAAAGAAAGTTCACAGAGATTTCCTCTGCGGACTTTCTGCTTCAATTATACCAATAGGGAAAACGCTGGTGTTTCCGTAGGTATAATTGACATGCTGCGATTTCCAAAACCATGACAGTTTTGGAAATCGACACATTTTAACATTTTAGCGAGTATTTTAACACAAAGTGGGGATGGGATTCGCTAGATGCATTTTTTGCGGCCCGTTCTCGTAAAGGATGGGAAAACCGCCTGGAAGCGGTTTTTACAAAAAAAAAGCTCCACAAAAAGCATGCCAAGGTCAAAAGAAGCCACACGTTATTTACGTGTGAACTAAGCCTAACTGGTTTGCAGCTGTGCAACAAGCTGCAACACACTGAAATCTCTCTATGAGTACCAGCCATAACCTTTTCAGCTATTTGTGCTCTACTGCCTCCGCTGTGGAATCAACCTTTCAACATATCATCTTCAAGAACTGATGGCTCACTTGCTGCCTAATATATCCTGTTTTTCAGCCACTATGGTTATAAAGATGTTAGTGCTGATCAATGGTGCAGTCAGTGGACGGAAGAGAAGAATTTTTTTTTTAACCCCTTCCCGCCGACAGCATGTTTCGATTTTCATTTTTCTTTTTTGACTCCCCACATTCAAAACCTCGTAACTTTTTTATTTCTCCACTCTCAGAGCCATATGAGGACTTAATGTTTGTGGGACAATTTTTTCTTCATGATGCTGCCATTGATTATTCTGTACAATGTACTGGAAAGCTGGAAAAAAATTCAGAATGGGATGGATTTGAAGAAAAAGTGCATTTGTGCTTACGGGATTCGTTTTTACGGCGTTCACTGTGCAGCCAAAATGACATATCGCCAATATTCTATGTTTCGGTTCGATTTCAAGGATACCAAATTTATATGGTTTTATTTACATTTTAACCCCTTTTTTAAAGTCACCATATTCTGACACCTGTAACTTTTTTATACTTCTGTGTATGGGGATGTAAAAGGCGTCTTTTTTGTGGGGTCAGGTGTATTGTTTAGTTCTACCATTTTGGGGAATTACTTTTGCTTTGATCATTTTTTATTCAAATTTTTATCAAAGGCAAAACAGTGAAAAAAACAGCGGTTTGGCACTTTTGACTTTTCCTGCTACGGCGTTTACCGTACAGGAAAAATATTTTTATAGATTTGTAGAGCGGGCGTTTTCGGACACAGAGATACCTAATGTGTGGGTTTTTCTCAGCATTTCAGTACTTTTATATGTGTTCTAGGGAAAGGGTGTGATTTGAATTTTTAATAATTTTTCATTTTTTTTTATATTCTTTTACTTTTTTAACTTTTTTACCTCACAGTAGTGTCTATTACGCTTTACTGTGAGAGCGGTAAGGATGTCTCATCCCCTTCTCCTGAGAGTACTCGTTCATAGACAAGGACTAGGGGGGCTGAGCGGTAAGGAACGTTCCCCCTCTCTCTGTACAGCGCAATAGACGATACCGTGAGGAAGGGTGTTCCTGACTGACTGTGAGAAATGCCCTTCTGACAATGAAGAGCTATGGTAATGGCACTGACAGCTCTTCACCGGGGGCACAGAACATGGAAGCCGATAGTGCGCTGAATTCAGCACATTGTAGGCTTTCTAGCAGTGTATTACACTGCATGTGCCCCATGAGGTGGAAGGTCCTCTTTAAAAACCCGGGAAGGGGTTAATTAACCTTTATGCCTTATAAAATACAGACTTTATAAAATCAGTTAGGGGGTGTTCTTACTTACTTACCGTTGGTGATCATCAGTAGTGTGTGTAGCTATTGTCCGTTACAAATCCGTTAAAATTTCCATTCACTTCAATGGGATTTTATCTTGTGTCCATTTACACCCAATCCGTCAGAAGTCCATTTTTTTCCAGCAGACAAAAAAAATCATACATGCAGGCCTTTTGTGTATGTTTGAAAAAACGGATTCTTGGCGGACGGCAAGCGTCTGTTATTTTTTAACATTGAAGTCTATGGGCAACGGACTTAAAACGGACATTAACTGATAGCCATCAGTTACAATCCGTTATTCTGTGTCCATTGCTTTCTGCGCATGCTCAGAAAGCAGAAACAAAACAAAAAAAATGGACAGTATAAAAAAAACGGATGCTAACTGACACTAACTGATAATGATTCTAGTGTGTCTGCTTTTTTCTTTAAGGCTGCATTTACACTGAGTAATGCTGGCGTTTTTTGTGCTTATTTTTGCACATAGCACCGCGTTAACGCCGCGTATACGCCATATAGCGCGGCGCTACATGCAAAAATAAGCACAAAAAACGCCAGCGTTACTCAGTGTGAATGCAGCCTAACTGATCCATGAAATGGATCAATTAAAAAAACGGTCACATTAACATCTGTTAGGGTCCATTAATGTCTGTTATAATAGATGTTTGTTTTTTTGTTTTTTTTCTTAATGGACATCTTCATAACGGAATCCAACAGTAGTGTGAACCCTGTGTTACTATTATAATTTTAAAACTAATGAAACAACATCTCAAAATTTAAGCTAAAGATTTTGGTAAATAATCCTTACAAAATAATTAGTATCACATACCTCTACCCAATTCCATGGTTCCTGCCAGTAGTTTCTGCTACCCCTCTGAATCATAATGTTCAGTTGTAAATAAAAATAGATAATTACTGTTCCAAGGTACATGAGCTAGAAAAAAAAAGATAGCAATTATTTTATATCTATACATATTAATGTAACGTATTCATTCAGTAAGGAATCAAATTGTTGTGTGAATAAGCCCTTACAAGCCTTTCAGACACATTTTTTTAAACTGAACTGACTACAATCAAATGTTTCATACAAAAGTAGTAGAGATGGGTGAGAACAAAAGAAAAAAATTGATCCAGCACCACAAAATTTTTTATAAACATGTTGCTAAAACTTAGCTTTTAATAAGACTCCTTAAGTAAAAACATTACGCAAAAACATCATTATGCAATGAAAAAAAACATGAAAAGAAAAAACATCAGATGTTAAGAAAAAAACAAAAAATGAGACCTACATTGCGAAATGGAAACCGTTGACGCGTTTCGAGGTGTTACCACCTCTCAGTCATCACGATTCCCATATAGGGATTACAATGTACATTTACTTCCCTATCAGTATGTCTTTGTAGAATGGGAGGAAATCCACGCAAACACAGGGAGAACATACAAACTTCTTGCAAATGTTGTTCCTGGCGGGATTCAAACCCATGACTCCAGCACTGCAAGGCTGCAGTGCTAATCACTGAGCCACCATGTTACCCCTGATTTGAAGAAAAATTTGTGACAGACTGTCAAAGTGACTTTACTGCCTTCCCATTGAAAAGTTATCCCTTTACAGGAACAGATGCCACAGCAACATAGCAATGGAGGATTAAAGAATTAAAGAAATACTTGTGGCACACTGTCATTGTGCCTCCTAGTTAAAAAGAGATGAAGAATTGGCTTAAAAAAAATAGACACCAAGAGTTATCCCTTTATAGGAGCACATTCCACAATAGTATGGCATTGG
Organism: Leptodactylus fuscus; assembly: GCF_031893055.1. Classification (NCBI taxonomy): domain Eukaryota; kingdom Metazoa; phylum Chordata; class Amphibia; order Anura; family Leptodactylidae; genus Leptodactylus; species Leptodactylus fuscus. The sequence continues at coordinate 139,218,223 of NC_134268.1, forward strand.
TATTGGAAGAAGCAATAGTATGAGAGGTTTTTTTTTTGGTGGGAACCTTTTTTAATATAATTTTTTTTACTATGCCAACACTGTTGCACAGGGCACCATTAATATGGCACCATGAAAGCCATGTATAGTTCCTGCCAATATCTACTGCTGCTTTTCCCATACTAACTAATGCAAGTAGAGGCCCACATTCTCTGACATATGGCAATATAAGGCAAGGACAGCTATCCTGTAGAAGTAATGGTATCCTAAATCAAAACTGAACACTTCTCATCAGTTGGCAAATCACAATATTACGGCAGCAACTACACTGCCAGCAACTTGGACGGGTGCAAGTTAAGTTACAGACCTGCTGAATCATGCCAAAACAAATAAATTACCTCAAATATCATAATAAAATAATCCATAGGTGATGTGTTTCGGTAGATTCTAACAGAATCTATGTGTGCCGAAGTGATAATATTCCCTGAAACAGGTAGTTCTGTGAGCAGCGAAACTGTAGTAAAAAGATTTGTGGGAGGATTATAAAGGAGATATTGTACAACAACTGCTCGTGTTCTTCTGTCAATCCACTGTTGGTTCTGTATGTTCTGTAGTGTTGAGATGGCTTCAGTCCTGTCATTCCATAAAGAACATTATTAGTATGAAATGGAGACATATATTTTGCACCAAAGAAAAATAAATATTTTAATTAAAATATTTTAATCAACAGTAATGTCCATGACATGAACTGTAGTAATGATTACCTTGATCTGCCCAAATTTATAATTGACCCTCTTTCTTCATAGCACTGAATCTTGCCACACTGGTAAAATTTCTGATCCTGGATCTCTATTGTACTAGGTTTATCTTTTGCACTTTTTGATAGTTGCGGAAAATCTGATTTTGAAAATGAAGCCTGCACAGAAAAAAAGGACCTTATTTACAAACTAAACAAGATGAGAATTGAATGCCATGATTTTTGTAGCCCATAATAAAAGTATTCTCTACTACTTTAATTTGTGTATTGTACCTTGATGGTATTAATATACCAATTTTTAATACCAAATGCTTGCTATTAAATTCATAAAAGTTTGTGCCAATGAATGATTTTGTCTTCCTTACTTTGGCATAGGATGTCATGCTTTGTTGGTTTTATGAAGTTGTTCCCTATTATTAGGATTAGGGATAACTCCATGATCAGTGGGAGTCAGGCAGAGAGCAGGCATGGAGAAGACCTGCTCTCTGCCTGAGCGTGAGGGGCGGCCGCTGGAGCAGCGCTGCTCCAGTGGCCTCCCCAATCCACCGCTCAGTGATGGTGACCCTAAGCCAGTCCAGGACAGCTTGTCCTGGACTGGCTTAGGTCAGCAAAAATGCCGCCCTCCCTGGGGCCCTGGCACAGTGCCGCCCGAAGCGGTCGCTTCAGGTCGCCTCATGGGAGGTGCGGCACTGAATACAGCAGGTACATGATTGGCCTGTCATTTTATCAGGATGGGAGAATTAGAACCCTGTTCTCAGGATCAGTGGGGTATCAACAGTCTGTCCCCCACTGATCGTGAAGTTATTTCCTATCCGAATGATAGATGATAACTTCTTAACTTGGAATAACCTTTTCAAGCAACATTTCAAGTGGCAAAAAAATGAAGACTTTCTTTTTAGAAAAAAATCGAAGTGAAGTGGCCTTAGTGTTGATTAACCCCTTCAGGACCAAGCCTAAAAGTGTCTTAAGGACCAGGCCTAATTCTTCAAAGCTGACATGTGTCACTTTATATGGTAATAACTTTGAGATGCCTTAACTCACACAAGTAATTTTGAGACTGTTTTTTCATGACACATTATACTTCATGTTAGGGCAAAACACGAATCAATATTTTTTTGTTTATTTATGAAAAATAGGAAATTTGCTGAAAATTTGGAAAAAAAAAATCGCAATTTTCGCAATGTGAAATGCTCTGACTTTCAAACAGTCATATTAACCAAATACATTGATAAATATTATCTACCATATCTCTGCTTTATATTGGCATTATCTTTTAGTCGTTCTTTAATTTATTTAAATAATATATATATTTTTTTTTTTCAAATATCTTTAATTTATTTAAGACATTACAAGGCTAACAAGTGTAACTGCAATTTTCCAGATTTACATGAAAATTCTCCAAAATAATTTTTTAGGGATGCCTTCAGTTCTGACGGAGATGATAAAAACCTATATATTACCCCCACCCCCACCCCCCCCCACCCCACACACATACACAAATCACCCCATTTTTAAAACTGAACCCCTCAAATAAATCTTAACAGCATTTGGGAACTTTATTAACCCTTTAAGCATTTCATAGGAATTAAAATAATATGGGGGTGAAATTTAGACATTTCATTTTTTTTTTCCACTAATACATTCATTTAGCCCTAAAATTAACACTTTCACAAAGGGTTAAAGGAGAAATGCATCTCACAGTTTATCATACAATTTCTCCTGAGCACAGAAACACCTCACATGTGGGTGTAAACTGATGTCTGGGCAGACAGCAGTGCTTGGAAGGGAAGGAGCGACACTTGACATTTGAAAAGCAGATTGTGCTGGAATAGTTTTCAGGCACCATGTCTCATTTGCAGAGCTCCTAGAGGACCGAAACAATGGGAATCCCCCAAAAGTGACCTCATTTTGGAAACTACACCCCTCACAGAATTCATCAAGGGGTATAGTGAGCATTTTGACCCTATAGCCGTTTCACATATTTTATCAACATCAGGATGTGTAAGTGAAAAATTACTTAAATGTCACTTTTTCCCCAAAGTTTTCATTTTCACAAGGGGTTAAAAGAGAAAAAGCCCCCCCCCCCAGTTTGTTGAACAATTGGTCATGAACACGGCAATATCCCATATGTGGTCCTAATATGCTTTGTTGGTACATGGCGCGGCTTCTAATGGAAAGAGCGCTATTTGGGTGTTGGAGGGCAGATTTTGCTGGAATAGTTTTCAGGCGCCTTTTGCAGCATTTGCAGAGCCCCTAAATTACCAATACATTGGAAACCCCCAAAAAGTGACCCCATTTTGAAAACTACACCACTCAAAGAATTTATAAGTGGGTGTTGTGAGCACTAGTATCCCAGACGTGACTGCACAGTGGATGGAGAAGATTTTTTTTTTTTTTTATGTAGATTATGAGCTCACAATGTACATTTTTTTTTTTCATTTTTATCAGTATGTCTTTTTGGAATATGGGATGGAAATCTATGCAAACACAGGAAGAACATACAAACTCCTTGCAGATGCAGATGGGTTTTTTTTGTCTTCATATTGCAAGGTGCTATATTTTTCTTAATTTTCTGGTGATATGGCCATATAAGGGCTTGTTTTTTGCGGGATGAGATGTAATTCGTAATGCCATAATTTTTGGGTGCCTATAACTTATAGAATAAACATTATTAACTCTTTTTAGGTGGAGTAAAAAAAAAAAAATTCAGGCATAGCTTTTTACCGTTTTAATTTTTTTTGCTGTGCAGCGTACAGTATAAGTAACATGCTATCTTTATTCTGCAGGTCAGTAGGATTATGGTGATACCTCATTTATATTATTTTTTTATGCGTTACTATTTCTGCATTTTTCCGTTTTTTTCCCCAACATTCACTGTGCAGGTTAAATATTGTTTCAGTTTTATTGTACAGGTTGTTATGGATGCAATGATACCAAACATGTATTGTTATTATTAATATTTAGGTTTTTTTTATATAATTCATTTTAGATAGGAAAAGGAAATTTTGGGGGGCTTTATAACTATATAATTTTTTTTTACACACTTTATTTTTCTTTTAACTTTTTTTTTACATATTTTCTTTGTCCTATAAGGACACTAGAACCAGCGATCAGAGAGGATCGCTGGTTCTATACTATAGACTTGCAATAGACTTCTATGCAGATGCATAGGCTCACTTCCTCTCCATTGCAGGCAGGATCAACCAGGTAACAGGGGGTCTTAGCAGCCTGGGGTCACTAGCAGGACCCTAAGGCTGCAAATTATCGATGCTGGCACCCGCCGATCTCGCTTCAGGGGGTGCCGGGGGGTCAGCAAAAACTAAGCAAAACCCTCTGGATGCCGCTGTCATGTTTGATGGTGGCATCCAAGGGGCTAAACCCCCCATAAGAGTTGAGCTCCGATGGGGGGGTTCAGCTGTCACCTGCTCCTGATGCCGCCACCAGCATTTGGAGCCTGTGACAAACCCCTAAGATGAGCAATTTCTATTGATCACGGCATTTTAAGGGTTAAACAGCATGGATCGGTGTATTCACCGTCCCTGCTGTTGCAGCGGGAGCCTGGATGTTAGTTACAGCCAATCTTCTTTGGTGATCGCACGGGCTCTGCTTCTGAGCCCCTACGATCATCATCACGTACATGCACGTGGGGATGCAGTAAGTAACAACATTCCCCCACGTACATGTACGTGATAATGCGTGAAGCGGTTAAAATTTGTTCCTTTTCTCTGCATCAGAAACCTGACCTATTTCATTTATTTTGATGCATCTGAGAATATTATATAGTGCATCTGCAGAGCAAATCTTTTGCTAATTGTATTTATTATTTATTTCTGTGTTTTAATAGCTTACATTTACACAACTATATATGCAGAGCAAAGAGTGCTAACGTATATATACCTTACATACAATAACAATCCATTATGATGAATCAACAAAGAAAAAAAATTGGATTTTTATACTCACCGTAAAATCCTTTTCTCATTGGAGTACAAAGTATTATGGTTATAGGCCCAGCCACTAGGAGGTTGACGCTAGGAATGGAAAAAGTGTTGGCTTCGTCCAAATGGGCTATACCCTCTCTACAGACAGTAGGCTAATCAGTTTTGTTCCAACAGCAGTAGATGAAGCAAAGAAAAAGGTGGATCAACCACCAATCCAGGAAGCAAACATAAGGATAAGAGTTCAGGAGCAGAAGATAAGCAAAGATGGGATCTGTGTGTTATGACCCAATCTTCGCTATCTCAGCCTGTTAGGTTCAGGTGTTGAGTGTCTGAATGGCATTCTGCACGGGAATTGCCTGATGCGCGGCAGGGGAATGTTTACACTAGGCATGTAGTCTCTGCGGTTGCACTCTTGCGTGGATCGTTCAATGAGCTGCACTGCTGATGATTGCTTTAGTGTGTCTTGGTCTCTGAAGGGGTTACGTTTCTCTGCTGTACTAGAACTCTATTCAGGTTGTGGGCGGTTCAGAATTCTGATATCCAATTGGCCTTCTGAATACTCCTGCTTCTGCCTACTTAAACTCCGCTTTGCATACTGTCAGTTGCCGATCTTAAACTTCAGTTTCATGTGTCCCACAAATGGCCTATCTGCCTGAAACTGCTTATTCATCTGTATCTGAGTCCTGGCCTATTCAGCCTTCCTTGCTGCCTATTCATACCATCTGGATAATAGCTAGGTATTGAGCATTCTGATCCAAGCATAGTTGTTCGGGTGCAGTGAACCCTAGCCTTTTACTGCTTGGATGTTTAACCTTTTGTAGGCTTTTCTGTGTGCCATACTAAGTTCTGTTTTTCCTATCCCTTTTGCATAGTGTCATTATTCTGTGTTTCACATATATTTTCTGCTCTATACTTTGTGTTCCCTCATATTCTCTGTTAGTCCAGTGGGACACTTGTGGGTGGCTTTTTCTGCATCTGACTCTCCTTCATAAGTGAGAAACTAGTCTGGGTTTTCTGTTTCTCATGTAGGTGAGTTATTTTTCTGCCTGTGTTAGCACCCACTCAGGTTAGTTAGTCGGGCCCAGGGCTACTTCTAGTGTGCAAGGCAGGAATTAGGAGTATCACACAATAGATATTCCAAACGGATCTTGCTTTTGTTTTTTCTTTTCTTTACACTTGACTGAGAAGTTATTAGTCAGGGGCCAGTTCGTGGTCAGAGATTCCCAGATCATAACACTGCCCCCCCCCTTCCCCCAATAAATACAAAGAGAAAAGGATTTTATGGTGAGTACAAAAATCCAATTTTATCATGAGTAAATTGGGTGGAAACCCAATCAGAAGTAGAAGTCAAACATGAATCTGGTAGTACACACAAGCCACCGGCTGCATAATGGCAGAAGAGCTTGCATTCTTGTGAAGCTTATTTCTCACCCAGATGGCAGTATGGCAACTTGTTGTGGTGCTAACTTGATTCAAAAGGCTTAAAGGCCAAAGGGGAATCCCACTAGCAGCTCTGCAGAGAAGATTTCTCTGCTGCAGTGTGAAGCCCAAGTTAAAGGGCTGCTCTAGCTGTGCAACCCTCACAGAGGCCAATCAAACAGCAGAAAAAGGGTTTAGGCAACACAGGGAAGAAACAGATCCCAGAAAAGGTACCCCACTGAACATAGACCCTGAGGGAGATCTCTGGAATAAGGCAGGAGATGGAGTGAATGGACCAGGATTGCCTTAACCACTACAAGGGAAAAAATGTATCTGTCTGTCATCTTCTGGTGCTAGCAGGGTCACCTAATTGGGAACCCTACACTGAACCGGAGTTACCGATATTCCTGCTGCTGAAGAAGACACCTAGAGATTGGGTAACCAATATGGCACAGTAATGGCTAAAGGTGGCTAAAATTGCAACACCTGCAGGGGTAGGACTAATATGGCAGTACAAACTGAGAACCTCCCCTGCAACCTGAAAGAGAAAATAAATAAATCTAAAACAATAAAATACAGAAGACTTCCAAGCAAGTCATGTATACCTCCTATGGACACTAGCCAGCACTTTTTCCATTCCTAGTATTAGTTCCTTGTAGCTAGTTCTACACCTATGGTGTTGTGTTCCTGAGTGATGTTAAGTAAACGTTAAAGAGAGACTCAGAAATGGTTTTATACCATATTTCTTAAGGTACATTTAAAAGTATGGTGCTTACCTATGCTAATTACAAAATGTGGCAAAATGTAAAAACTGTTTTTGTAGATTTAAAAAAGCCAAGAATATAAAAAAAGTGATTCCTACTGGTATTGGCGGTACAATAGAATTCCTTCTTGCTCTATCCATAAGAATACCTTCTGAAAAGTCATTTCACAGATCTGCAGACATTAGGCACTATAAGGTACCTTTCAAATAAACTAAACCCCAGTTTAAAAAAATATATATTTAGATCACAATATAGTTTGTTCATGCCAGTTTTTAATACATTTGCTATTATGCAAGTTGTAAATGTTATAGACAGTCTAGTTTCTTACCGCACAAGCAGAATAATTAGCAGTGTCTAATTTTCTCATTATCGGAGATCCAATTATAAAGAATTTCCCTTCCATTGGTCTAGCCTGCAAAAGTTATAAAACAAATAATTTGAGACTATACAAAATTTGTAGTGGTGACCCATCAACTAATTAGTAATTGGCTGAATAATAATTACTGTAAAATGAGAAGCACTAGGAAAGAGAGCTTACCGTACCGTACTTATGATATAGTAAGCAAAATATTAGGCATACCCTAAAACACTATATCCAAAATGGAATTCATATCTCTATTCATGGCTTTGTGATAAGATTTTTGTGAATATGATACACAAAATCACAAAAATCAAGACAATATACCAAGGAATATATCAAGGATTGCATATAAAAATCCTTCTATGCTATAAAATGTACACAATGCTATATAAAGTGCAAACTGCTTAAGCTTTAGGCATCTATGGTTACAAAGTACCGTATGTAACATATGGAAAGTTGCCATCTAAATCTAGCTCATGTACAACTGAGTTTATGATGTTACCTTATTTTGTAATGCATCTTCATTATGCCATTTATTCCAGTACACACCATCAAGTAATACATTGTAGCAAAAATTCCACCAATGGTTTTCGGTTTTGAGTTCACCAAATGGTTGTTTAGAGTTCCTAAGAGGAAGTGAAAACTACATAATAAGAAATGTGCTTTCCATTTACTAAGATTGGGATGTGAAAATTAAAAATTACTAAAATGTCACAAGGGGTTAAAGGAGATAAAGAGCCCCAGAGTTTGATAACAATTTATCTTGAACATGGCAATATGGAAAGAGTGCTATTCGGCTCCACAACTGTTTCACAGATTTTATTAACATTAGGATGTGAAAATGAAAAATTATTTTTTTCTAATAAATTGTCAATTTAGCACCATTACAAGGGGTTAAAGGAGAAAAAGCACCCCACAGTTTGTTCAACAATTTCTCCTGAACACGACTGTCCAAAATATATAAAAATAATTTATGCTTCTCCCTTTTGCTCAATCCCCTCCTGCCTTTGGCTTTAAAAAAATGCAGCAAAATCTGCAACAAAAAAAAATGCATTTCCGCAATGTGGGGCCACAGCTTTAGTAAACTGGAATTCCCCAAGAAGTACCCCCATTTTGTAGGGGCCATTTTAGGGTCTCTGTAAATGTAACATGGTATCCAAAAAAACATCAATCTAAATCTGTGCTCCAAAAGCCTTTATATCTGCCATTTGCTCCAACATCAGTTCATGCCCACATATATGATACTTGTGTACCCAGGATAACATACTTAATGTCATATGTGGGTGTAAACAGCTGTTTGGGCACAGAGGGGAAGGAGCACTATTTGGTTTTTGAAGCACAGTTTGGAAACTAGACCCCTCGAGGGATTTAACAAGAGATATTTCAAGAGACATACCATTTCAGTTCTTGATATGTTGCACCCAACTTATGTCAGACACGAGCTGTCAGAAACACACTTCAAAAACTGTTAAGTGGTTATCCTAACAGCACAGTTATTGGAGAGTTTGCATCTGACACATGTTGGGCACAACATATTGTGCAGTGAAAAGACTAATTTTTGGAAAAATTGCCATTTTCACCTTTTACCATCAGCTGTGCATTAATTTGTGGAATATAAATTAATCTAACACTTGAGGATTAAAAATGTTTACTGCACCCCTGGAAAAATTCCTTTAGAAGTGTAGTTTCAAAATGGGGTCACGTGTTAAAGGATTCCACTTTACTGGCATTTCAGGGGTTCTGCAAAAGTGGCATGGCGTCCAAAAACCAAACAGTCTAAATCTGTGCTACAGATGAGTTAAATACAATGAGGCCATCTTCAGACAGCCCCTGCTTCACCACTGTGTGTGAAGCACATCCTTGTGTGTTCCGGTCCCAGGTGCTGCAGGCGCGATGTACAGCTCCCTTAACAGTCCGAGAGAAGAGACTCCAGAGAGCAGCAGCAGGAGAGTGAGAAGAGGTGAGTATCAATGATCAGTGTTTTATTATGGTAAACTAGAGGCAGATGAAGGGGGGACATTAATCTGTGGGGCAGATGAAGAGAGGGACATTAATCTGTGGGTCAGACAGAGGGAGAACCTTAAACTGGGGGCAGTTGGAGGTGGGACATTAAACTGGGGACAGATGAAAGGGACCATTAAACTGGGGACAGATGAAGGGGGGGCATTAAACTGAGAACAGATGGAGGGGGACATTATACTGGGGACAGATGAAGGGGGACATTAAACTAGGGTCATATGGAGGGTGACATTAAACCGAGGGAGACAGATGGAGAGCGACAATAAACTGGGGGCAAATGGAGGGGAACATTAAACAGTGGGTGTTGCTGGACAGGGACATTAAACTGGGGGAGTAGCTGGAGAGGATCATGTATGCCTCTAGTTTCCCCCAGTTTAATGTACCCCTCTAGTTTCCCCCAGTTTAAACTGGAGCACCAGGAGAGGGATTTCATACCTCCACAGTTTAATGTCCCCCTCCAGCTACCACCAGTTTAATGTTCCCCTCCAGCTGCCCAGGCCCCCTGAAAAATTCACTGGTCACAGAATGGGATGGGCTATATGCACCCTAAGGGGGTAGCATATTCACCCATGCAATGTCTGAGTGCTCACAGGGTCACCTCTTCAGTAAAGTCGCACTGAAAGTGAGATAACCGTCACTGGCAGTGGCAGACAAGTAGGGGGACTGGGTGAGTTGTGAGAGGAGAGACGTGGGATGGCTGCCTAGTTCCTAGCACCCAGAGGGTGTTATGACTAATGTGGAGTACATGCTGAAGACCCCCCTGTAACTTGAAAGAGAAAATTAATAAATAAATAAAAATAAAATAATAAAAAGTAGAAAACCTGCTAGCAGGTCATGTATGCTGCCTACAGCAAATAGGCTAAAACGGATTACTCTTATATATATTTTGTGTGTACCCTTGGGCAACAGAGTCTCAGTGAGCCCTTTCTGGAGCAACTCATGCACATCACTGGAAAAAACAACTAAAATAAAATTATATATATTATTGCTACTTATAGACACACACAAATTTATACTCAGGGGTATAACGGGCCAACACTGGTCCCCATAGGAGACTTTTGACTTAGGCCTTTCCACCATCGATCGAAGCTGCGGCCACCTTTACTTCCATTTCATCCCTTCAGAGGACCCTATGCAACCCATGATATATCCTATAATATGATAAGTACGGGGCCGCCTGGAGGGCTGAAGTAGAAGCGAAGACAGCCATGGACAGGAGAGATCGGTAAGTAAATAAGGTCCGTTATCTGCTGGGGTTCCTCCAGCAGTTAATGGCCTATGTAAGATTTAAAAATGAAAATAAAAACAACCAACCAGTAGGGGCCCTAAGGTCATGGCCACGTGGGTGCCACAGCAGCTGCAGTTAGCAGTCGCTCAGGAGCTTGGTCACTTCCCAGGTTTGCGGGGTGTTGACACTGACTTGGGTGGAGCCAATGCTTTTTTTTTTTTTTTTAAATGTAGATTATGAGCCCCATATAGGGATCACAATGTTTTTTTTTTCCCTGTCAGTATATCTTTGTTGAATGGGAGGAAATCCACACAAACACAGGGAGATCACACAAATTCCTTGCAGATGTTGTTCCCGGCGGGATTCAAACCCAGAACTCCAGCACTGCAAGGCTGCAGTGCTAACCACTGAGCTGTGTTGCCCCAAGCCAATGCTTTTTTGAAGTTCCAGTGTCAGCATTCTAGTGGCCCTGGCCTAAACACATGCTACTGTTTCCCCTGTTCCTACTGTTGCTCTTGAAATGCAGCAAAACCAAAACATTTTGAAAAACCTTGAAGGTTATGTTATAGGCTGTCTTACACAGCCGTAATGATTTTACGGTCCACAAGTTGCTGATCAGCAACACTAGTTTCTGATCATCAACATAGACACTGCAGACGGCCGTGAACTGCTGCACTCGCCCATAGAGTTCTATGCGTGAGTCCATGCAATGCTGTGAATTCACGGCCATTACGGACCTGCTCTATAAAGTGCGGACCACGGTTGCGGCCCGGCACATCACGGATAAAATATTCAGTGGTGTAAGAGGCTGCATTAAATATAATGTGTCCGCAAATGGTCTGCAATTGAAAACCCTCAATTGCGGCCATACATTACAACCGTGTTAGACCAGCCATATAAACACCTGTTTTGGGGGATTCTAAGGGCTAGTTCACACGTGGGCAAAGGGGAGGTTTTTGACAGCGGAATTCGCTTCAAAAACCTCTCCTTTAACATGGTGGTCTATGTAGACCACTAGCTTTTTTTTTCCTCCTAGCGTTTTCCGCCTGAAGAAGCGACATGACCTTTCTTCAGGCGGAAAACGCCTGAAGAATTGCATAGAAGTGAATGGGAGGCGAAAACCGCGCGGTAAAAAACCGCACGGTTTTTTGCACACAAAACCGCGCGGTTTTTTGCAAAAAAACGCGCGGTTTTCGCCTGCAGTTTCTATAGCACATATAGGAAAAAAAAACCCTAGCGAAAACCGCGTCAAAAACCTCGTCAAAAACCGCGTGGAATGCAAAAAACAGCGTCAAAAAAACTCCCCGAGGTTTTTTACCTCGCACAAATAAGCTAGGCGGTTTTCACGTGTGAACTGACCCTTATATCTAAACTAACTTTATAAAACAAACAATACAAATATTGATATCAACATTAATGTGTTTGGAAATTCACTGAATATTCAAGTAGAGTTGCATACCGTATGAATTCATTCTTCACTGCATGGTTTACATCATTTTCATTGTCAGAATATTTTCCAATTATGATGACAATTAACATAGAGGCCATAATAATATACACAGCAAATTCCCTGTAAAAAAAAAAATCCAAAATATATATTAGAAAAAAAAATAATAAATAAATAAATAAATATATATATATATATATATATATATATATATATATATATATATATATATTAAACCACTCACCAATAAACTACTTGAAGTGGTTGTCCAGTATGATTTAACCCTCTCCCAATATATATATATATATATATATATATATATATATATATATATATATCGGAATCAACTCCAAAATACACCTTCCGTGGCATTCCGATCCAGATTAGGCCCAAATGAATGGGCCTAGTCAGGAGGGAGTGTCGTGTCGCGAACGCCCGTGGCTGGTTCAGCCGTGGAATCAGCGGCAAGATAGGGCTGCTCACTTCTTTTTTTCCGCGAGTGGGAAGAAACGACTCACGGAAAAAAGAAGTGAACGGCTCCCATTGAAGTAAATGGGAGGTGTTTTTATGAGCTGGATCCTGAGGCAGATTCCGCGTCAAAATCCAGTCCAAAAAATCCCTTGTGAACTCAGCTTTACTGTGAGTCCCAATGCTTTGGAAACAGATATGTAGAAGCCAATGACTGTTTCTCATCTATTCTTGAACTTCTTCAGATAGGAGGATAATGTGTTGCTCTTTGAGATCTTGTAACCTAATTCATGTTGTCAGACAGGTTCTATTTAAGTAATTTTTTCCAGTGCTGTATAACTCAGAAACGGTATGTAACAAAAGTCTCACAAAAAATGGCAACAGTATTGCACTTAGGACAAAAATTTGACCCGCTGATTGCTGATTGTTAAAAATATATTAAATAATTCCTTGATATATCTGTTGTAGACAAGCAGATGGTAAAGTTGTAGATGGATGGTATCTTCCACTGAGGTGGTTGTTGTCTACAAGGTGACTGGCTGGAGTAGAGGACCAGGTTTTAGCTGTCATTACGAACCCAGGCCTATGCTCCAGTCCTGATTTTGTTGGCTGGCCCAAGTGATCAGCTATTAAAGACCTGAGGTTGCCCATGGGAAGGGGGTGTGGTCGTCTCTTGTAGGAGAACCTTGTTAGACACACTGCTGTATGTGTCTGAAGGAAAAGCCCAAGCAAATCCCCTGGTGTGTTGGTGAGAAAAACCTTGGAAATTTACTTTCTTGTACCCTGAACCTGTTATTTTGAGTTATCCTTTTTGCTGAAGAAAGCCAATTTGTTTTATTTACTGCTGGACTGTCTGAACCGTTACCAATAAACCTACACGTGTGAGCTGAACACCTTTGTCTCCGTCTGATTGTCCCAGCAACTTACCTTCTCTGAAGGTCCCGCATTTACACTGCATACATGCAAAATGTAGCTCAAAATGGTAAAGGTGTGCAGTGTACCTTCACACAATATAAGGACAAGAGTTAAACATAGTAAAGTACAAAGTAAGTTGCTGTATATTCAGTAGCATTACCCAATGTATAAAGGGCACACTGCAAAACATGCATCACAGAGTGGATAATAATGGAAAGATGGCCTGGATATGGCTAGTAAAATTGAACTCAGTTTGGGACAGCTTTTCTCAATAAGAAAATAAATTACCATTTAAAAACTGCTTTATATATTTTCTCAGGTTATCTTTGATATCTTTGATATTAAAATGTACTTGATAATCTGAAACATTGTGACAGATGTGTGGCAAATGTGCATACACAAAACAATCTGTAAGGGGGCAAATATTTTTTCACAGCACTATAGAAGATATATTTATTTCTGTTGATATTACCTAAATATTTTTCCGACAATGTTTTTTCTTTTGAGTTTATCTTTGGCAACTTTTAATTGAGCTGGAGTAGGTGGACGGGCCAATCGTAAATATCGAGCTCTTTTCCGGACAGCAAGGATCTGTATAAAACATTCAGATAATCGGTATAAGCATGACATTGTTATTATTAATGTAACAATGACATAAAAGTAAATGAGAACAGTTAAACTTGATGGTCTTTCTTTTTTCAATCTATGCAACCATGTAAGCAACAAAAAATTTTAAATATTTCATTTACATTTAATGTATCTTATTTCTCATTTTATTAATATTTATCCTTGGTATAGTTTACGGGATACCTTTTCAAAGTTTGAGGTTTCATGACTACTCTGTCGAGAGAAAGCTGTTAGGTTCTCCAAAGACAGATACGGTTCACCAATAATGTATTTCACATCTTCACTTAATGCTTTCAATAAGAAGTCAGTCTTGTCTCTTTTACACCATGCTACAAACAATGCAATAAGAAAAATCTGAAAAAAATAAATAAATAAAAAATCAGTGTTTAATGTCATGGACATAGATGGATTAATAATTTTTACATGTTATGGAAACACAACAAATATGTCCAGGAGAATGGCGGCAGGGTAAGATAAACAAAGCAATACACAAATACCCCTATTCTTCCGTTTCTACCCCTAGTCCTCCATTTCAGCACCGCTACCCCATTTCATCCCCTGCAGGCACAGGAAGGGCCGGAAATGAAGCCACTCAGGTGACTGCTGCGGTCACTCATTGGCCTCAGCCATCACATGTTGGGTAATAGTGACATCCACTGCTAATACATCACTGGTACCCAATATGTGACCTCTGAGGTCAGTTAGCAGTCACTTGCAGCAGTCACCTGAGCCACTTGACTTCGGGCACACCTAGTGCCTACACGGGATGGAAAAGAGAACAAAACGTTGGATAATAAAAGGTAAAGCAAAGGCAAAATAAGGTTATATAAAACATGATGTCTTACCAAAGTGGGCTGGATAATAAAAATGCAGTAGATCAGTGAGAAAAACACTGCATGCAACCACAGAACACATTTTGTGGGGCCAAATCTAAAGAGTAAGGAGAAAAGCATAGATATGTACATGTTAATATTTAAATGTTACGCACTGAATTTCCTTTTGTAAGGCCTCGCTGAAAACTAAGAGTATGTGCAAAATACTATACCAATATGTGGATGTTGGTCTTGCAACTGTATAGAATACACAAGGATGGTTATACCTTTACAGTTAAACATTAGGTAGCAAAGCAGGATAGCAAACGCAGAAAGTATCTGTTATCAGTTTAGAAGGCATAATTCTTTATTACCTATATCTGTGATGGCAAACCTATAGCACGGGTGCCAGAGGTGGCACTCAGAGCCCTCTCTGTGTGCACCCATCTGTGGAACAGATTATACTGTGTGTGGGCCACTGTGGAGCAGATTGGACTGTATGGGAGCCCTTTACTATTTATATCACACAGTATCTCTTTGTATAGCAGACATGTGATATTATTACAGGTTATACCAACATTACATGGTCACTATAAAACAGATCTGTGCAATGTAAATAGTGAACATTAATTGTTCAAAAGTACCAAATGAAGTACAAAGTTGTTTACAATTTTGAAACCTATGTAAAGCCTCGTATTTTTTGGATCCTTAATTGTCCGCAATTGTGGATCCACACAATATTAACCCCTTCCCGCCGATGGCATTTTTTGATTTTCGTTTTTGACTCCCCTCCTTCTAAACCCCATAACTTTTTTATTTCTCCGCTCCCAGAGCCATATGAGGTCTTAATTTTTGCGGGACAAATTTTTCTTCATGATGCTACCATTAATTATTTTATATAATGTACTGGGAAGCAGGAAAAAAATTCAGAATGGGGTGGATTTGAAGAAAAAATGCATTTCTGCGACTTTCTTACGGGCTTTGGTTTTACGGCGTTCACTGTGCAGCCAAAATGGCATGTCCGCTATATTCTGTGTTTCGGTACGGTTCCAGGGATACCAAATTTATATGGTTTTATTTACATTTTGACCCCTAAAAAAAATTCCAAAACTGTGTTAAATTTTTTTTCTAAAAGTCGCCATATTCCGACGGCCGTAACTTTTTTATACGTAAGTGTATGGGGATGTATAGGGCGTCTTTTTTTGCAGGGCCGGGTGTACTTTTTAGTTCTACCATTTTCGGGAAATGTTATTGCTTTGATCACTTTTTATTCAAATTTTTATCAGAATCAAAACGACGAGTGAAAAAACGGCGGTTTGGCACTTTCGACTATTTTTCCCGCTACGGCGTTTACCGAACAGGAAAAATATTTTTATAGATTTGTAGAGCAGGCGATTTCGGACGCGGGGATACCTAACATGTATATGTTTCACAGTTTTTAACTACTTTTATATGTGTTCTAGGGAAAGGGGGGTGATTTGAACTTTTAATTCTTTTTATATTTTTTTATATTAACTTTTTTTTTTTTTTTGCATTTATTAGACCCCCTAGGGGTGTTGAACCCCAGGGGGTCTGATCACTATTGCAATGCATTACAATGCTAATGCATTGCAAAAAAGCATCCTTTCTTTTGCAGGCTGCATAAACCAGCCTGCAAAAGAGAGGATTTGCAGACAAGCCTGGGAGCCTGTACAAGGCTCCCGGCTGTCATGGCAACGGGACGTCAGCCCTGGAGCATGCTCCAGGAGCCGGCGATCCCGGCCAAAATGGCGGCGCCCATGCGCCGCCGGGAAAAAGGCGCCGGAGGGGTTAATGCCTCCGATCGGTCCGGGGACCAATCGGAGGCATTAGAGCCGGTTGTCTACTGCTTAAAGCAGTAGACACCCGGCGGCTATGGCGGCCGCCCGGCTCCCGGGCGGTCGCCATAGTTACAGACCCGACATGCGCCGTACTATTATGGCGCATGTCGGGAAGGGGTTAAAGAGGACCTTTCATCAGATTGGGCACAGGCAGTTCCATATACTGCTGGAAAGCTGACAGTGCGCTGAATTCACACTGAAATCGGCTTTCCCGATCTGTGCCCTGGGTAAAGCGCTATCGGTCCCGGTACCCTAGCGCTTTACAGTCAGAAGGATGTTCCTGACTGTACACCCTTAAATTGCCGTGTTGGCACTTTGTGATAAATTAGTGGGTTTTCGGTTGCAGTTTCGGTACTCGGTCTCTAAAAGGTTTGTCATCACTGTCAGATATTTTTTTTTCTTTTAAAATAGAATGATAAAGTATGGAAAAAATAGATGTTATCTTACTTATATTCCTTGATAGTAAAAAGTACAGCAAATCTCACAAAAAAGTACTCATATAAATTACATAGATTTGCTATTGTATATCTAGAGGAGTTATAGTATTTTTAGGGGATTTCTTTAGAATATTTAACTACTGGGTTTGATTTTAAGTATGATGTGTTGTAATTTAATGGTAGATGAGTATTTATTTTTTATATAAAAGATAGAACTCTTTTTTTTTTTAATTTGATAATAACAAATGCATGACTAAATTTGTGACTTATGTCAGAATGCAGGGAGGAATCCAAACAAAATATAAATTCTCAAGGGGGTCTCAGTGGTCAGACCACCACCAATCTTGGCATAGGGGTTAAATTGATAAGGTGTGAACACTCCTTTAATTCATTTTAACAAGTTTTGTAGTTTCATTAGGGTACTTTTTACTATAGGTTTTATTACAATTCTATAACACCAATGTATATAAAATTTTCCAAGTATATGTTTGGACATACATAAGCCATGCCCTGATACAAACTAATACAAAGAAGCTGTGGGCACTTCGTTAGTGTTGCTGCAGAGTCATATGTAGACCAGCTTAATGTTTTAATGACAGAGTGATCAGTAAGCATTTAATTAAAAGTAGATCATTTTCATCTTAAATACATGAAGAGAAAACAGTACCTGAAGCCAAATGCTACTATAATAGTAATACAAATCATGCTGAATGTAGCACAAATGCTCCAAGCTACATAGACACACCATGAAGGCAAAACTTTGTTTCCATGAAGGACAGAATTTTCAAACAAGCTGTGATCTGGAGAAAGAAAAAACAAAATACCTATATATTTAACCTTTTCACAGAGGAACAAAGTAAACTTTGCGAAATAGTTGATTTAACTATTAGCCATGATCTTTTATGAGAGCAATTTCGACTTTTACCCAGGATCCTACAATTATACAGTATTAAAATAGTGTTAAAACTCTCAATATCAGTACTGCACTTACATCCATCATACTTCTCAGTGCAGCACTGCTTTTTGAGAGGCAGAACCAATCAGAGTGCTGCTTCATTTGCTAATCCTGACCTGAGGCAGTGTACTTAGACCCTGCATAGCAGATGCCTGCTATTACAGTAATTAGGCTAGTTCTCAATTGGTTTTCTGCTGTATCTCCAGTTACCGATTTTGGCCTGAATTCCTGGACTTGACCCTGACTTGGACCCTGTTATTCTTCTCCTATCATTTTGGATACTAAAGTGCTCTACTTTTTTTAAAAAATCTGGTTTGAATGTTTTACACTGCCTACTGCAAGTTAGTTGGTATGGTTTTCATTCAACGAGTGTATTTATTTTCTGAAAGTTGTGCTGGTGCATAACCTGGGTCCCATTATGCCAAGTCCATCTGTAGTGAGAGGAACTGGAGGCTCCCATGTGCAGAGGCTGCCGGCCCTCTCTTCGCTGCGCTCTCAAGTACCCGCTTCTGGGTCTCAGGAGGCAAGCTAGAACCTCCGCAGTGATTTGAGGGTTTTTTTGGCCTCCTCCTGAGTTGAAAGGGGGACTTCCAGTTTTGGCCTAGAGGCCGGAGTCTATTTAAGGAGGGCTCTAGCTCTAAATTGCCGAATGTCATGGTAGTAAGCTTTTTTTTCCTGTTATCTGATTGTCTGTGTTTCTGACCCCTGCACCTTTGACTCCTGATTTTGTACTGTGCCTGCTCCTGTTTATGACCCCAGCTATCCTCTAGACCTCTGCTTACTGAACACCGTTTTGTAATGTGCTACTGCTCCTTTTACCGACTCAGCCTGCCTGACATTCCCTTTGGATTTCGCGTTGTACTGTGTTGCCCTCTTGTTGACAACCCAGACCATACGACTACACTTCACACTCTGCTGCCACCTGATGACCACCTGCCTCAGCCGTCTGGATCCTTGGACTCACACCGCAACCCAAAACATCTGCTGGTAAAAGATCTGTGTCTGGTTTACTGTGAATTGTAGTGCACTTTGTGTTTGGCATTTCCCAACCCGTTCTGCTCCGCCCAGCAGTGCAGCCAAGTCCATCCCCATCATCTGGGGCTCTGGTGAACACCATTGTGAGGTGGTAGTGGGTGCGGCCCTGGGGGTGTTGGACATATGGCACTGTGTTGACCATTAAATCACTATATCTAGTACTGTTACTCGCTTTGGCCCTGAACTGCATCTGCTATCCTAACACCATCCTGCCTTGCAGCGGTTCTAGTGAAAATCTCAGGGATTCCTTAGACACTGCTATCCAGGATGATGTTGGATTATAGGTAGCTTGTTTTGCTTGTGGTTTTTGATTTGCCTGTTGTCTGCAACATATTTGGAAACTGCTTAAAAAGCAATTATTTTACTGGGGAATTGCTTAAAGGGGTTGTCTGAAATAAATTAAAACTTTACCCCTAAGCAAAACCCGCTCCCCCTGCCTAATTTCTAATTTACACTCTTTAAAAAAAAATGTATATTTACCCATACATCTGGGGAGGTCATGTGACTGCCCCAGGCACATTTCCCGATTTCCTGTTGACACGCAATTTCGCTGTGTCCAAAAGTAGAAAATCTACACATATTTCACCACTCAAAATTCTAGCTTCAATATGTTTTGTACCTGACATGTATTGTGAACCATTTTGACATTCCTTCCATTTTTTCACACCAGTTTTATCACCATTATTGGAACTACATTCTTCACATCCTCTTGAGCTTTGAGATGAAACTGATGGACACTGACTCTTGTACCTCCTGCTCCCATTTCCAATGTGAACACTTGAAGTAGAAAAATCTCTCTGTGTACAGAAAAAGAGTAGGTGTTGTTCTAACCTGTTTAAATACTGAGTGTACATTGAACACTCGAGGCACAATCTATACTGAGACAGGTAAATCTATTTTACTTAAATGTATTTGATGCTTACACAGGGAAATGAAATGCTGTTTTTCCCAATGTTTAAATATACATTATAGTTGTTGACTGTATTCTCTTTTAATTATTAGATAGATATGCCAGCTGGTCATCTTAGGGTCCCTGCAACATTGTGTAATTTTTGTTGACTAATACTCCAGTATTGTTTAGGTGTATTATATACATTTTTTATTCATTCTAATAGGAGCATGTGAAGCTTGCCTTTAAATTTCTTTCAAAAAGTGGCTAGTAATTCAGCACCCAG